>NW_024543071.1:34227500-34827500 GCF_018167655.1 Microtus oregoni | reverse complement strand
AATTCATTAACTAAGAAAGAACTGAGCTGACCACAGCGGAAACAAATCCAATGTCAAAGATGTCAGACATCAGACAAAGAAAAGGGAGAGAAATAACAGCACTTTTTTTCTTTTCTTCTTTTTAACGAGGACTGGTTAGAGATCTAATGTGGTCTCAGCTTTGAAAAAATTGTCACATAATGTCAGTCTATTTATTTTTCTGGACTTTTCCAAGCCAAACTGATTTCTGACTGGGTAGTTTCAATAGCCTGTGCAACACAACAGAAGACTCAGAAAGAAATCTCTTAGTTGACCTTTTCTATGTAAACTTCATTCATTGATTCTTTTGCATTAAATGCTGTCACATCTGTAGAACTGAAAAGAACAATGTCAGTGCCTAGATGTCAAGCCTTGAAAACAGAGAGCTGTCATTTTAAGTTGTCCAATTCTTTGCCCATGATTAAAAAATGAATATTTCAGATCAATGGGTGACAATCCCATTAGAGTGATAGCCTATGATATCAATTACCACTTCAGTTTCAATTTGGCTGGCTGGCCACAGGGTACCATTTCTCAGCTGTACTTGTGATGGGCTGGCTCTGTGAAGCATGACACCCTTAAATTGCTGCCCATTATCCAACTGTCATTACTTGTACTGCCTCAGAATTCTCTGAATCACAAGCAGCTACTGAGGTCAAGCTTTGCAACCAGAGGAATTGGACAAGTTGGCAAATTCTTTATATAAAGGCAAAGTTATTTATCTGACATCTGACTTGGAAAATCTAAAGTTTCCATTATCTTGACAGTATGTCAGTTTTGTGTAGGTATATTGATTTAATAATTTAAGAGGTTTTATCAAGGTGGCAAGGGGTTAAACATATACTGTGTTTGCATTATTCAGAACATTGCTTTGTTTAGGGGTCTTTATCATGCCAGTAAAGATTTTATTTAATTCCTCTCTGTATACAACTAGATATAAAATTATTTCTATAAACATAAAACACTAGAGTTTGACTTTCGGTAAAGCATGTTAAATTTATACAAAAAAAGCAAATAAAATGTCCTAGCTGCTATCTCATGTATTCCAAATTTGTGAATCAACTTAAAGAAGAAATTAATTCAAACATGCCTATAAAAAATGTTCAAAATGAGGACTTTAAATTTTCTAGTGAGTTTTTGATTTTTACTATCTCCAATCACATTTTCTTGAAATATAATTTGAAAATAGCCATTACATAATTTTTTTCTATTGAAAAGCCCATACCCACACAAGGGTACATACTGTCCTCTTCCTAAGTCAGTCTGCTTCTCTTTCTTCTCCTCCCTCCCTCTAATTCTATAACTGAATGCATCTAGTTAAATCTATGCTTTTTTTTTTTTAACAAATTACAACTTTTCTTTAAGAAACCCACTGAGGTTAGTGACCCACAACTACAATCCCAGCATTCAGGAGATGTAGAAGAAAGATTATGAGTTTGAGGGCAGCCTGGGTTACATATCAAGTTCAAGACTGCCTAGGCTAAACAGTAGGGCCTACACACACACACACACACACACACACACACACACACACTAGAATTTTTCTGAATAAAACTAGTATTTTTCAATATTAACTCAATTTTTCTTTTAGTCCTATTCTATTCATAAGTTTAAATTGTAAACTCTAGAACAGGATTCAAATGTCTCAAATTAGGGTACTGAGATTTGGGGGTATGAAGGGCCAAGAAAGTAGACTTTTGGACAGACCTGATCAATTTTCCCACAACATAATTTTGTTGAGGAATTCGAAGAAAGAACATAAAAATTAAGTTTAGATACATCAATGGGTAAAATACTCAACTAATGTTTAAATGAATTTTAACTCCCAAGAAACTGTGTGCTTTCTGAAACAGGTTCCACTAGGTAGCACTGGATGCCTGGAACTCACTATGTGGATCACTCTGTCCTCAGCTCACTGACATCAACTTGTCTCTACCTCCCAAGTTCTGAGACAAATGGTGGGCGCCACCATACCCAACCTCCATGAAATTACTACTTTGTTCCCAATCCATATGCTCAGATAGGTGTGGGGAGGGGGGGTTGGTGCTAGGACAGAGATAAGCTCATTCTCCAATGCCTTTCGCATCATTTCTATTTCTTTAAAATTTTCCTCAGTTCACTTGAAAATTAATCGTACTATTTCATCTTATGCAGCAATAATCTTTTAAGCATTTGAGTGTGTTTATATATATAAAAAATATACTTAAAGACCTCAGCAGCTAGCAAAAGCATTCAGAGCAGGGTATCATTTAATGAAGAATCTCTTCTTATTATGTACTAATTTTTATTTCTTCAAAATTAAATAAATCAGTAGTTTGTATAGAAAACTAATTATAGTTTGTGTTTGCAAATAATTAACAAAAACTAAGAACTCACATATTTTATTAAGCTGATTTTTTCTATAAAAAAGAAAAGCCAATAGTAGGAATGGATTCTAGTGAGAAGTAACACATATCCAAAGTTTATCCTGACTCTATAACCTTATTATAAAATATTATAGTAACTATAATTTTTATCACAACATGAAACAAGTCTAAAATAAATACTAAGCTTAAAACCACATAAAATATAAACACACACAAAGTGTATATGTTACTTGAATTATTATTTTGAAAAAGGTTTTCCTTAAGATAAGTTTACCAGAAACAGAAAATACAACTAACCCCTCCATTCCTACATTTGACAATTAGCAAGTTATATTTGCTCAACTTACTTTCAATCCATATTTTGAATCTACAACAGTTATGATACCTACAAAGAAATAACATGGTAGTCACTCTTTAAAGTTATCAGTTTTATGCAACTATACTTGAGAAGGAAAATTAAAACACCTTCAGTTCACAAATATAATTCAATAAAGTATTATTTCTCCTACCAATGTGGCAAATTAACTCAATCTCAGAAATATGCAAATATGTTTCAAATATATACTGAGTGACTAGCTCTGTTTCTAAGAAACTAGAAGATAAAAATTTAAAAATTAAGTCAACAATAAAATAAAACTTCTTTGATATTTAAAAGTTTAAAGTCCAAACTAAGGCACATCCCATAATCATAGAGAAATAAGACAAATTATACGAGATAGGTTATTTTTATTTTCACAGTCAAAAAGAGGCTTTTCTAAATATTTAAATTATTATTTAAAGAATCTGAGACATCTTAAGACACTGTATTCCTAAACTCTGCTAGTACCTAAATTCTCAAAAGATCAATTAGTTCAGCAATTTTTGAACATATGTCAAATCGTTTTTAAAAATATAACAGGAGAATGTGATAATGTCTATGAAATTCAACAAGCTACATTCCTAATAAAACCCATCTTCAATGATTCTTACCCGATAGTCTACATGGCTGGTTTAAAGAAATATAAAGGAGAAACGACAGGGGAAAGTGACTAGAGTTGCTACAATAAGAAAGAGGTACCAAGCTTACAAATTTATATAGACTGACAAGAGATCAGTAGTGTATGCATGTGTATAGCATTCTGAATTCTTCAAGTAAATATGAAAGCAGGAATATAACCTTTCCATTGTCTTCCTGACTATCTACAAAGCTCTAGCATTATACTAAGTGTGTCATGGCAACAGAGGACACGGGCAACCTACAGAGCATTCTGAAAGGAAAGTTTTAGTATAAGTCCTGGTAGAGTTGAGAGCAATCCCTAACAATCCAGTTTTATCACTGTCTAGAACTTTAGAATCCCTATGATCAAAAATTTGATTCATCAAAAATTAAACAAGTTTAAAAAGAACTATGATGTAAGAATTAAAACTGCAATATAAACAAAATGAGCTCAACCATAAAATAAATCTTTCTTTAAAATAAATTATTTTAACTTACCATCAAGATAAATATCACTCCCTAACTCCGCATCAACCCAAAACATAGAAGCCACTGCACCTGAAAGTACATAATATGATAATATTCATTAAATAAAGTATTTCTTCAAATTGCAAAACACAATTTTATCAGTCTCTTTTTTTCACCAGTGGGATTAGCTGCTAAACACACACACACACACACACACACACACACAAACTAAACCTACACTTAAATCTTTTTATAAGAATTACAGTGACAGAACTTTTCAAGACCTGCAGTCATCCCATTCCTCCCCCTTTCCCTACAAACAATAAATCTGGGCACTCATCAAACATGCTTCTATTGATGCCAAAATAATTTACCAATAAATATTGTGAAACAATTTGGACACAATAGCTGAGTATACACTAGACATTTATCTTATTTCCTGAATGTAATTATCCTACAGTCCACAAATAATAAACTCCTCCCAAGGAAAAACAAATAAAACACATTAACTCCAAAAATCACTTGCCCAAAGTAAATGCACTTGTAATCTTTACAGAAGAAAAAGAACAAGAAAAATTACAAGTTCTTTGGTGGTACTCACTGCCATATATTTACTTAGTACTGGGCATAAAATTTGCATCTGAAGAAAAATTATTTCTAAGAAACAAATTAAAATTTGTATTTGACAGAAACTGGTTTAACACAAAACCACATATTCTGATTGGTGTGCCACAAAACAAGAAAAGGAGACTGACAGCAAGGGAAAGCATTGCTGTCCCAGTTAGTGATGGTGCTGTCTAAAAGAATGAGCACAGGGGCAAACAAGGACAACTGAACTCATCCCACTGTCCAAAGCTGTCTGCCTACTCTGACAAGATGTGGTCCCGCTAAGCATCACTCTGTGTCAACAGTGAAACACCTGTCAGCTGTTTACAGTGATTACTCATGCAAGACATAGCAAGGGCCACAAGATCTAATGGTTTCCTGATACCTATTGATTTTTTCCCAAAAACTTAATAGTGTTCCAATTTGACTGAAATAGGATTTGTGAGTAGCAGGAGCAGAATCAATGTCTGTCCTCTTCAAGAAAATTACTTTACCATGACAATTATTTAGCTAAGAACTGGAGAGTGTCAGTCTCCTAAGCAAGAAACAACTGAATTGCCAATAAGAATTATTTCCACTTTCTTGGCTAAAAACATGGTTTTAATTAATAAAGGTAAAAAAGAGTAAATTTACAGCTTCCTGATACCAAACAATACGATACAAAAAAGTATTAATTTCTTTACTCAGCCAAATATGTTAGCATCACAGTTTTATAACTTTAAAACCTCACTGCCTTTTATTCAAATAAATAGCTTTATGTCTTACTTCAATGTGTATTACAGCTTTTATTCCCCCACCCCCACCCCGCCCCGAGACAGGGTTTCTCTGTAGCTTTGAAGCCTGTCCTGGAACTAGCCCTTGTAGACCAGGCTGGACTTGAACTCACAAAGATCCAAAGATCCACCTGCCTCTGACTCCCAAGTGCTGGGATCAAAGGCGTGTGCCACCACCACCCGGTCTACAGCTTTTATTTTATTTTATTTTATTTTATTTTTTTTTTGGTTTTTCGAGACAGGGTTTCTCTGTGGCTTTGGAGCCTGTCCTGGCACTAGCTCTTGTAGACCAGGCTGGTCTCGAACTCACAGAGATCCGCCTGCCTCTGCCTCCCGAGTGCTGGGATTAAAGGCGTGCGCCACCACCGCCCGGCTACAGCTTTTATTTTAATAAAATAAAATTCAATTCTTACAGGATGCTCAAAAAGGAATGATCTGAACTATAGATATAGGTGCTTAGGAATAGCAAAGAGGAGAGAATGGAGTAGGCGATTCTTCTCCCCAAAGAATATTAGGCAATGTCTGGAGATAATTTTACTTGCTTCTAGGAATATGCTACCGGTAGGCAGAACTAGGGATGCTGTTAAACATTCTACAATGCTCAGGATAGTATTCCTCACAGAAGATAACTGGCCATCCAAAACATCATTTGTGTAAAGGCTGAGAAATTCTGAACTACATTACAGAATCTTTCTTTAAAACCTGATAAAACAAGAAATTTTCATGCAAGTATCAAAATTATATCAGAACAACCAACAAACAAGATCAGCTCCCTAATCAAAAATTTAGAAGTGTAATAGTCAAAGTTAGAAACAAAGTTCTATGTGAATGTAATGGTTTGAATAGGAATGGACCCCTATGGGCTTACATATTTGAATGCTTTTGCATTAGGGAGTGGTGCTACTTGGCAACAATTAGGACGTGTCACTTTGTTGGAGGAAGTTATGTCACTAGGAATGAGCTTCGGGTTTCAAATGCTCAAGCCAGGCCCAGTGTCGCTCTCTTCCTGCTGCCCGCAGATGCACATGCAGAACTCGCAGCTACCAAGTCTGCCTATGTACTGCCATGCTCCCTGTAATGAGGATAATGGACTAAACCTGTGAGGCTGTGAGCAAGCCCTAGCTAAATGTTTTCCTTTATGAGTTGCTATGATCATGGTGCCTCTTCACAGCACTAGAACACTGTAGACAGAGCTACTGTGGCCTTTCCTAACTCAACTCCCACCCCCGAAAGAGGTTGCAGAAGAATAGTTTACAAAATCCTAATTCTGATCAGAAACATCTTCCCAAAAGACAAGATGTAGGACTAACTGGAAAGCAGTAAGGGAGGGAATGTCAATGATAACAACAAATATTTCAAGACTAAAAAGTGTGTTAGTCACTTCTATGTCAGGAGAAGTTGTTTTGTAGGACTAAGAGCAAAAGGAAGAAGAGCTATGAGGTCTAATGATGCCCCACAGCAGCAAGGATTGCCTATGTACTATTAGGTGAGTGGAACAAACCCAAGATAGCCATACTGGATATTCAAGGCCAGAAGCTAATGGCCACTTCATCTCATCAGTCTGTCTGGTCACCCATTTCCATAGCTTCCCTCTTCATGTGTCCCAATAATACTCAGCTTTCAAACTGGGGCTCAAAAATTTGGCGGGGGAGGGTAATATAGTTAAGATATTAAAAGGAATTCCTCATCAATGTATACAGGTAAAAGATGGTCCTCTGACCTTCCCATACCAGACACAAAAGTACACATGTGATTTCAGCGGAGAAAAAGAAACACAGATAAATGTCAGGAAGGGGAAAAAAGGAGTAACTTACTAGCATGACAAATTGCAAAGGATTCATTTTGCAAGGAAAAAATTCAATAAAACAAATAAAATTTGAAGTAGCTCTTTATAGCAAAAAATCTGAAAGTAATACAATACAAAAACAAGCTTGAAGACAAAAAAAGCAGAATAATCTGAGGCCTTGTATCACTATATTTAGAATCAATTTAATAGCACCATTGTTTGGCCAATAAATTAATTTACAATAGTGAGGAACAGATAAGAAACAAGTATGAGGAGGATTGTTGACATAAGGAAAGCATAAGATTATCAGAGTAAACATAGCTGCAAAAGATAAATCAGAACAATTAAAATAAGGCTAAGGGTATAGTTTAGTGGTAGAGCACCTACCTAACATGTGCAAGGTACTCAAAAACAGAAAACTAGAAGCTAGAGAGATGGCTCAGCAGGCAAGGGTGCACCCTGCTGCACACTGCCAAACCTAATACTTGCGTTCCAGTCCCAGGACCCACATGGTGAAGAGAGAACTGACCAACATGGTGGAGAGGAAAGCTGACTCCTGCAGTCTGTCCTCTGAACTCCATACATGTATGACAGCATACACCTTCATATTCATTCTCATTTATTCATTTGCTCTCCCTCTCTCACCCCCTCAAGCCCCTTTCCTTGCAATCAAAAATATATAAATGAATCAATATACTTTAAAAAAGAAAATTAGACTAGTTAAAAGAACAAAATAAAATTCATTATGAAGAAAATTGGTCTCATTAGTATAGAACCAAATAATATGACAGAAAAAATATTCACAATAAAAAGTGAAAATGTCCTTAAATAAAGTGTAGGAAAAAATAACTGAAAATAAAAACAAATTCCCACATTTTTATCAGATCACATCTGTTTGGGGCCTGACATCAGTGACTTCTGATGTATTATACAAACATTAGGGGTCTAATTATTTTTAAAACTTTTTATGTGTATGAGTGCTTTACATGCATATATATTTGCACCACATACACGCTTTGGAGGGCAAATTGGCTAGAAGAGGGCACTGAATCCTCTAAAACTGGAGTTACAGATGGCTATGAGCTGTCCGGTGAGCTCTGGGACTGAACCTGGGTCCTCTGGAAGAACAGCTAGAGCTCTTAATTGCCAAGCCATCTTTCCAACCCCTGAAGACTAATCTTAATGACCAATGATGTCCTACCCAATCTCAAGAGCACCCATGTCAGGTAGTTCACAGTCACCTGTAACTCCAGTTCCAGGGGATCCAACACCCACTTCTGGCTTCTTTGGGTACCTATACACATATGGCACATACTCATATAAACACACACACATAGATACACATAAAAATAAATCTTTATAAAAAATAACTTATTCCTACCAATAACTCTAAGTCAATTAATACAATTTTAATTTCTATTAACAGCTTAACCATCTCAAGAAGTACACTGACAACTCTTATGTGACACAAGCTAGAATTTCTCTTCCTTTGAACAATGGCAAAAATTAAATGCAGAGTAAAGCGTTAGCGCTGATGAAATGACTCAACAGGTAAAGCACTTGCTAGTCAAGTGCTAGATCCAAAACGTCCACACAGAAGCTGGGTGCGCATGGCCACCTACCTGCCACTCCATCATGGGGAAGTAAATAAAGAGACTGGAGATAGGGAATTTCTGAAGCAAGCTGGATAGCCAAACCAGCAAAAGTGACAAGCTCAGCTCTTTGCTCACTGAGAGACCCTGCATCATGAATACCTAAGGTAAAACGCCCATTCACATTTGAATATGCATACATACATGGATGTGCACCACATAAACATATACAAAACATAAAGTTTGAATCTCATTTTAACTATCTCTCTAAGGTATCGAAGAACTATATACTGGTTACTGATAATATCATTTCTTACCAGGATCTGCTAGTCCAGTGGTCTCTAAGAGTATGTAATCAAATTTCCCCTTCTTCTGCATCAGATTCTCTATAGCTCTAAGGCCATTGTCCCTGAGAATACAAAAAATATAGTAATAACTGACTACCCGAACATTTTAAAATAGTCACAACACAACAAAAATATTTTCAGGTACACACAAATTTAACTCCTTCTTAAGCTTCTAATAAAATGTCCAATATTTAACAATGACAAGAAGAAAACAAGTCCAAATACAGCAGATATGATATGTGTTAATTTTTTATTAAAATTAAAAGCAAAGAGAATGTTATCTAACAAAAGTCAATATTTATTTTACAGATTTATAAAAGGAAACCAGTATAAATAATGATGAAATTTATCATCTAGAGTAGTTCAATATGAAATTAAAGGAACACTGTTGCTGCAAACCTTTTAACTCTAGTCTGAATCAGGGTATAGTGTAATTTCCTTAAAAAACAAAACAAAACAAAAAAACCTCTCATTATGCAGTTCAACCTGACCTGGAACTGTCAATCTTCCTCTTCCACCTCCCAAATGCTGAGATTACAGGCTTTTATTATCTGTTTTTTTTATTCTTAATTCCAAAAACTAGGGTAAATATTGAACGTGGTACCTCTTGGTTAAGAAAATATTTTTAACTACTTCCTCTTTCCAGAAAATTGTGACTCGGTGTCAAGCATCTACAATTGTAAATAACTCAGGAGAAACTCAATTCACTATAATATAGAAAAATCAGAAGCACAGTAGTAACTATGATGATTTATCCAAGAGCTTATTTTATTAGATAATTTATCCAAGTTGCTGTTTTATGTCAGGTACTTTTCTAGGACCAATGGTAGCTTAGGACACTAAAAAGTCACTGCCCATGGAAACTTAAAGTAGTAATCTAACCACTTAGCATATTTAACATAAGGTTCTTTCCCTGTTTCTGTGTGTTTATATGTTAATACTCAGATCTGAACAGAGAGACACATATATGCTAAGCAAGCATGCTACTAATGAATTACATTCCCAATCCTCTTTTTACTTTTGATTTTGAGATAGGATGTCATTAATTGCCCAGGCTAGTTTGACTCACTTGGTAACCCAGGTAGGCCTTGAATTTGTGATCCTCTTGCATCAGCCTCTCATGTAGCTATGATTACAAATCTGTATCACCAGGCTTGGCTGATTCTTCCCTCTTTCTTATGTGTTTGTATGTGTAGGCATGTATAATGTGTATATGCACATGTGTACATATAGAGGACATGTTGGTGTCTTTCTCAATGGCTTCCCAGAACCTTACTTTTTTCTGACAGGGTCTCTCACTTACACTGCCTGGCCAGGGAGCTCCAAGAATCTACCAGTCTCCCTGCCTACCCAGCATTGGGATTCCAAGCTCACACTGCCCTGCCTGGCTTTCCATGTCAGTACTTGGGTCCTCAAGCTTGTGAAGGAAGCACTTTATCCACAGACATTTCCCAGCCCATGGTTATTCTCTTTTATGACAGTCATTTATTTTTTTAGTTTAAAGAGACTGAACACTTAGGGGTTGGAGAGATGGCTCAGTGGGTAAGAACAACTGTTGCTGTTCCAGAAGAACAGAGTTCAATTCACAGCACCCATATAGTGGCTCACAACTGTCTGTCACTCTAGTTTCAGGCAGTCAGTGCCTCACTGGACTCTGTGGGCACCATGCATGTATATTGTACACCAGCATACATAAAATAAATTTTTTTAAAGAAAAAAAAGAGGTTGAATACTTGGAAATAATACTAATGACATATTAAATTGAGAATAATCTTTTTCTACATGTGAAATAAGACACTGAAAATAATTTTTAAAAATTCAATGAAAGAATAAGAACAACAAAACAAATAGAAAATAATAGCAAGAAATACTTAAAGAAAGCACAACCTAAAAAATATATATCCTACCCCAAAATACAATGGTACAAGCTATGTAAGTAAATTCAGTTAAATTACACAGGAAAATCAAAGCTGGAAATATAATCAACAGACATCTTAAACCAGCCAACAAGCACACAGTAAACCCACTCCTTACTTCACTGAGCAGCAGAGACAACCGTTTCTAAGTTCCAGCCACTCTTCATAGAGTTCTCCACCTTGACTGATGGATAAGGATTTCTCTACTGCACTCCCTAGAAACAGGAACAGGCAAAAACAGAAGGATGTTAAGAAATAAGAGTACATTCCAATGAAGAAACTATAGCTTAGAACATGTATTCTTTTATAACTCTAAATCCACCAATAAAACTTCAAATTCTATTAACAGATTAAGTTTCAAGAAGTAGTATATTGATGATTCTTCTGTGATGTAAACCAGAATCTCTCTTCTTTTGAACAATAAAAAGTAAACCTAAAGTCAATGTTTAACTCAGTAAATATTTAAATTATGGTTCTCTAGATGATTTTAACTTTTTTCTGTAAGCCTCAAATAGAGCCAAGCATGGTGTACACCTATAATCCCAACACGTGGGAGCCTGAGGCTGAAGGATCTGGATTTCAAGACACATTTGGGCTCCAAAGGAATTTACAGATCAGCCTGGGCTACACAATGAGACTTTATCTCAAAAATGTAAATAAACAATGGCTGAACAGATTGGCTAGTAGTTAAAAGCACTTGCTGCTCTTGCAGAGCACTGCAGTTCGGTTCTAGCATCCAGAAGGCACATAGGACAGTTGACAACTACCTCTAACTCCAGCTCCATGTCTAGCCTCCAAAGGGCCTGCATACAATGCATATACACACACACACACAAACACACAAATAAAATAATTTTTAAAAATGTAATGAACAGGGGCTGAAGAGATGGCTCAAAGCTTAAGAACACTTGCTGCTCTTGCAGAAGACCAAGATACAAGTTGATTCTCTGCACCCACATGGCAGCTGACAACTGGCTATAATTCCAGTTCTAAGGTATCCAACACCCTCTTCTCCAGTCACGAGGCATTTATGTGGCACATAAACATACAAGCAGGCAAAACACTTATACATATAAAATATTTATAAATTATTAAATAATTTGTTTCTAAGAAGACAAATCCAAAATTAATAAACACATCTCCTTCCTCCTTCAGACTCTTACTTGTCTGATTCCATTTAATAGAGGAGCTACTCTGAAGACATTTTTCTTTTCATCCATTGTAAACTTTCTAAATATACTGATAGACTTTTTAAATACTGGGTTTTGTAAATTCTTCAACCTCTTATGAGATTGTTTTCCTTTTAATTCCTCACTAAATTGGTGGTTTCTGTTATAAGGTTGTTTCTAAGTATACTTAAAAATGCTATTTCATTCTAAAAAAGGTTTTTAAGCCATTTAAAAAGCTATCTAAAAATTAACTTTTATTCAAATAAAAAGTCTCTTAGTAGGGTTTACCTGGGAAATAAGTACACATGAGATGTTTCTCAAAAGAATAGGTTTAAATGTTTTACAATGTACCTATAGTGATATTTTATATATGTTTTAATAAATAAAGCTTGCCTGAAGATCAGAGGGCAAAACCAAGCCACTAGAGGATAGGCAGTAGTGTCATTCACCTTTAATACCATGATTTGGGAGACAGAGGCAGATGGATCTCTGTGAGTTCAAGGCCACCCTGGGCTCCACAAGATCGTTGCAGAAATAGATCCAGGTGGTGGAGGCTCACACCTTTAATCTCAGTACTAGGGAATCCTGCGACTTTAATCCCAGCACTAGAAGGGAATATAAGACGGAAGGAAATAGAGGCTCAGGGCTCGGTCTGCAGTCACCCAGCCCTGGTAGAGGTAAGACTTCTCTAGTGCCTGGCTGTTTTGCTTTTCTTATCTTCCACTTGAACCCCAATATCTGTCTCTGGGTTTTTATTATTTGTGTTGCCAATGTCACAGAAAAGTTTTTTTTTAATATTTATTTATTTGTTTATTATGTATACAGTATTCTTCCTGCAGGCCTCATTACGGATGGTTGTGAGCCACCATGTGGTTGATGGGAATTGAACTCAGGACCTTTGGAAGAGCAGGCAATGCTCTTAACCGCTGAGCCATCTCTCCAGCCCAGAAAAGTTTTAAATAGAAAAAAAAAAGATTTTCCTTTTACATTTATGTATTTTCTGTTCATATTTTAGTTGGGTGATGATAGAGTTTCATATAATTCATCATCATCATCACTCATTAAGCCCCAGCAATGCTTAAGCAGGCATGGGCAGCCCATTTATGGCAGTTCTCCAATTGTTCCCAACCTGGGCAGTACTAGATGCTTGTGTTATTGTCACACCCAAGGTTCCACAGTCTTCCTTTATGCTGTCTATCCAGAGTTTTGGAGACCTTCCTCTTTGTCTTATCCCGTGCACTCCTCCAAGCAGTGCTATCTTCAGGTATCTGCCATCACTCATTCTCATAACATGGCCGAAGTATCTCAAGTGCCACTGTCGTATCCTGTAGTTTACTTCCTTCTGTAGATGGAGATGTTTCTTAATGTCCTCATTGCACAGCCTGTCTCTTCATTGACGCCTAGAATCCTCCTGAGACACGCCATCTCAAACACATTCAGCTGCTGTTCTGAGAAACGTTTTATTGTCCAGGTTTCAGAGATGTAAAGAAGGCAGCTCAAGACAAGTGTCTCATATACTTGCAATTTTGTTGTTGTCGTTATGTCTCTTGCTGACCAAACCTTTCCTGGTGCCTGGAATGTAGCCCTCACTATCATTATTCACCTCTTGACGTCTGAAATACTTCCCTCCTCTGAGCTGAGGTTTCCTCCCAGAAGACAAAGCTTAAGGTTCTGATTCTTTTTATTACGGTGTTAAAATCCTGTGCCCCTTCCCATGTGTTGTATCTCAGTCTTCTCGATGTTCACTTTCATACCAAGGTTTTCACTTGCCTCCACCACTCTATTTACCAGGGCCTGCAGCTCATCTGGACTTTCACAGGTAGTGCTGCATCATCGGTGAAAAGCAACACGCGGATTCAGAGCTAACAGAAGCACAAGTGATCAGATCTTCACTTTGAGGCAATTGGCAGAAAAATACGAAGAATTCAGAAAAGACTTCTATGTCTGCTATATCGACTTCAGAAACGCATTAGATAGAATTTGGCAGAAAGGACTTTGGGAAACAATGAGGTTCTACAGGTACCCAGAGAAATCATAATACTAGAAAATGCTTATACAGATATCTTTGCATTAGTCAAAGTCTATGGAGAACTAAGTGATCAGTTTAAGACAATCGTAGGAATATTACAGGGATGCATCCTCTCACCACTACTCTTTAATATATTCTTGGAATTAATAATAGCAACAGCCCTGGAGGATGAGGAGATAAGTGTGCAGATCAACAACTGACAGGTGTGTGAATCAATAACTTGCATTTTACCAATCACATAATACTAGGCTATATAAAACATTAAAAAGTACTGAGGATGTTGCAAAAGGCAAAACCATAAAAACTATACAAAATGAAAAAAAACAATAAGAAATAATAAAGCCAGTGTACAATGAGCTATCTACTAATAAAAAGCTGGAAAAGGACTATTAGAATCATCCAATTATTAATGACTAAAAGCTTAGTTCAGAAAGAGAAAGAGAGAGAGAAAAAAACAGAAAACCTTGAACCACAGTCAGTCTCTTTAGATGTATTTTACTTACTATGTATGGGAGAAGGGCTTGTTTTTGATGTGGGCAGACTGTATGTGGAGGTCAAACTTTTGGGAGTTGATCCTTGCCTGGCTGAGCCACAGTCTCTCTTGTTGCCTTTGCCATTACACTGCACACTCCAGGCTAGCTCCCACTACACTGTATACTCCAGGCTAGCTCCCACTACAATGCATACTCCAGGCTAGCTCCCACTACACTGCACACTCCAGGCTAGCTCCCACTACAATGCATACTCCAGGCTAGCTCCTACTACATGCACACTCCAGGCTAGCTCCCACTACACTGCATACTCTAGGCTAGCTCACATTACACTGTACACTCCAGGCTAGCTCCCACTACACTGCATACTCCAGGCTAGCTCCCACTACACTGCATACTCCAGGCTAGCTCCCACTACATTGCATATACCAGGCTAGCTCCCACTACATTGCATATACCAGGCTAGCTCTCACTACATTGCATACACCAGGCTAGCATAATAAAAAGTAATCCTAATTTCTGAAATTATTCATAGTGGCCTCATATTATAATACCATCCAATCTAATTTTCACCAGTAGAATAAAGGGTCCCAAGAATTATTGCAACATTACAGTTACTGAACTTTACTTACCCTCTCCAAATTCATTTAAAATAACTGCTATTTTTCTATTATGTTGTTCTGTCAAAATGTAGTTCAGAAGTGTTGTCTTTCCAGCACCTATAAAATATATTAAAGCCACAAAACTCAAAAACTAATTTTCAAGACATATCTAACAACAGTACAGAGGACTTTACAGGAGAGATTAGAACAACCTTTAAAAACTATCATAATATTCCTTCTGCATATTTTGTAAATAATTACAAATAATCTTACAAGTTGAGTTAGTTATCTAACTTAATATGACTAAAATATACCTTCATCATAACTTATAATACAGCAATAAAGGGCATCTAAAAATTTATACTTAATAGAAACTTAATGAATTATGGTTCCTAAGAAATGTCACTTCTAAAATAAAAAAGTATGTAGATTTCTTACATCATACTTCCTTTCTCAAGTAAGAATACTTAGTTACTTCCCTAATCTTATTCAACCTATTTCAACATCCACAAACTAGCTATAAATTCAGGTTGATTGTAAAGCTACTTTTAGTATGCATAAGCAGTCTATTACCATAAAACTGATTTTATAAAATGGGGTGCAGAGATAACAAGCAACAGACTATTCAGTCAAGAAATTCATAAACTACACTCACTTTATCCAGCAGGTGGCACAATAAACCTAGTTAGTTCAACTCAAGCAGAAGGAAAACATTAATCTTGTGAACCAAAGATTCCAAATTTCATAATGGAATATTGTTTTCAAAAATCAGCAACACTTTAACCGCACAGCAGTGTAGTTCAATTATTGGACTGTATCATTCACTTTTCTGTAGGTAGACATTTTGACAGTCTCCAACGTTTGCCTGTCACAAGCAGCCATGCTAAAAAGTTTGCACAAACCTACTAAAACACATTTGCCCGTTTCCTAGGGTCTAACTAGGAGAAAGTTAGGGAGTACCAGGGTACTACTAGCTTCAACATTTTAGGTTATTTTCCTTGTAAGAGTTTTTGAAGAGTTGACATGAGAAAGCTCAACATAAATGGGTGGCATGTAAGGAGAGCCAGGTTTAAGAACACAGAACAATGAGGAAATTCTTAAAACAAGAGGCCCTGAACATAATTATGTACAGGCCAATGACAAAGTAGAAACCTATGAATGTAAGATATTTCCTCCAAAGAATTATTAGAGCTTAATAATTAACCATGCTATGAAGAAAAAAATCAAGATATAATTGACATTCATTCAAAGTATCCACTGTGCACCAAATTTAAGATCCATAGATCTTAAAAATGTTAAGTGGGGCAGGGTAGAAAACTTAGATATGAATTAGGAAGCTATTTTGTTGCAAGTTTATCATTCAACAGGAGACATATAAAATACTCCAGAGGACCTAAGAGGGCTATTTAGCCAGAGCAGTTACAGGAAGAAATATTCCAAGGAGAACCTTTAACACAGCAATTCTCAGACTGAGAGTCAGCCTTCCACAGGGGTTGCCCAAAACCATTCTGCATTTCACAGATATTTACAATATGATTCATAACAGTACCAAAATTACAGATGTGAAACAGCAATGAAGATAATTTTATTTGGGGGTCACCACAACATGATGAACTGTAGCAAAAGGATGCAGCATTGGGAAGGTTGAGAACCACTGCTTTAGAAAGTAAGATGAGTTCAGTATGTTGGGCCATCTGACAGATGAGGGAGGTAGGCAAGAAGCAGATCAGAGGTTCTTTTTTTTTTTTTTTGGTTTTTTTTTTCGAGACAGGGTTTCTCTGTAGCTTTGGAGCCTGTCCTGGAACTAGCTCTTGTAGACCAGGCTGGTCTCGAACTCACAGAGATCCGCCTGCCTCTGCCTCCCAAGTGCTGGGATTAAAGGCGTGCGCCACCACCGCCCAGCAGATCAGAGGTTCTTGAACTCCTCCTTAGGAACGAACTTTCATCCAAGCGGAGCCCCTAAAGGGTGTGACACAATCAAGCCAACACTTTGTAGAGATCAGTCTGGCTAGAATCAGCACATGGCTATCCTAAGGAGCAGGGAGACTGGGGACTACTGTAGTTAGGAGATAATGTCAGTGCGGCAGGTGACTGGGAATCTCAGGAGCAGGGTTTGAAGAGATACTCGCATATGGAGTGTTGGATATGTGAAGTCTGGAGCTGTCTGTAGGACATCAAAACAAACTATACAGAAATGAAACGAAAGGGTGGAAGCTGGAGCAATCGGTGGGAAACTAAGAAGGAAACGTAGGAGGCCAGCACAATAGTGTTCCCAAGTTTTCAAAAAGAAAACAGTGGAAAAGCCAGGCGGTGGTGGCACACGCCTTTAATCCCAGCACTAGGAAGGTAGAGGCAGGCGGATCTCTGTGAGTTCGAGGCCAGCCTGGTCTAGAAGAGCTAGTTCCAGGACAGGAACCAAAAGCTACGGAGAAACCCTGTCTCAAAAATAAAAAGAAAAAAAAAAGAAAAAGAAAACAGTGGCAAAGGAGGCACAAGGAGCCAGCACCAAGGAGGTTGCTGGGGTTAGTCCTGACCCCAGAGCTTCAGACCTTTGCCTGCATTGCTCCTTTCACCTAGCATTAAACAAAGGGCAGAAAGGCCAAGGGACAAGTCTGAAGTATGCTCTTTGAACGAGGAATTTGCTTGACTTCGATGAAGCAGCCTCGGAATCCAAAACATTATTCCCTTATAAAAATTAGGCCCAAGTAAAATCTTGAATATGCTTGGCCTAACTGGATTAGGGGAAAAGCAACTGGGAGCGGGCGACACCAGTAATTTCTTAGTCATCTGTAAGGTGTGCCAAGTCCCAGCTTGTGCCCTGCAGCACACAGGACTGAGAGCACTTGATTCGCATTTTCGGTCACTTACTTATTGTGGCCCTGTTACCTGCACTATTTTAAAAGGCTATTTGTAAACGTTTTCAACAAAAAATAGGCACAGAAACTGTCTTTCAGAAATCTGCACCATGTTAACAAATCTGTGTTTTCGGGTAACCCCTGTGTACCCCCAACACCCCAGCTTAAAAAAGACTTCAAGGCAAAGATCTTATTCTAAGGCGATGTCCTACAAGGATTTGCAAGCAACCCTCGAAAGGAGGGTGGCGGCAGTTTATGGCAGTAAAAACTTCCCACTAATGGCTGGAAGAGTTTGGGTCCTGTGAAGTGCAATTGCCTGAGCTAAGCAAGGTGTGAGGCATTTTACATACAGGGCATCTTATTTTTTTCTTCCATTTCTTTTCTTGATCGGGGCATCTTTTAATAACAATACACGGTTGGGTTTTGTTGTTTTTCTCAGATGAGAAAACAAACTCAGGCGACTTTTGTTATTTTATTATTTTTATTCTAAATTGATTATTTTCATTCTAAATTGAGGTGAAGGAGCTTCACAAGGAGAAGACAGAGAAGAAGACGCCACAAGGACAATAAGGTGAGTCTGGGTTTAAAAACCACCTTTGAAATACGCGAGGAGAAAGAGACCCAGCCCTAACTCGAAGACATTCGTCCCCGGACAGGAGGTCCGGGTGCCTGAGGAGACATGGCAGACCCCCCTCCGAGAGCACAGTTCAGGGCCTTTTCGGAGCGGCCGTTAATTACCTAAATACCCGGTGATAATTGTGACTGGAATCTTAATGATGAAGTCAAGATTTCCCGCTTCTTGGTTGTTGGTCTCAATGGGGACCAATTCAGGACAATCCTCCGCGTACTCCTCTTCCGCCTCCACAGTTTCCATAGCCGGTAACATGCCACCGGCGGCACACCGCCCCTCAGCGAAAAATCTGCCACAGCCGCCCTGCTGCGACTGGATCCCGTCGGCGCGGAGCTGATCTCGTCACCGCAACGCGACGCGTAGCCTGACTCTCAGTAACCAGCCCGCCCTCTAGCCACGCCCCTACGAGAACTAGACACGCCTTCCCTGGAAGGCACGCCCCTAAGCAGAGATGGACACGCCCACACACGAGTTGGGCACGCCCACAAAGGGCGGGACACACCCCCGGATGTGAGGCAGGCTTTAGGGGCGTGTCCTCTGAGGCTGAGCCAAGCTGCAATGTGCCGTCTGGACGCTAGGAGTTCTCTTTCCTCCGAGCTGTTGAGGGCTCCCGCAGCTAGCTATGGTCTATTGTTGCTAAGGCTGAGGCTAGACAGGTTAGGGCTTGGAGCGGCTTCACCAAAGCAGTTCCCACAGGACAGACTTTCTCAAGTTGACATCTTTTTACTCTCAATAAGTCTATTTTTTTATTCGCAATCAACTGATTATGTATGTAATATTACAATTGTGCTATGAATTGTAACTTTTCTATCGGAAGGATAACTAGCAAAACTTTTTACAATTGTAATTACATATTATCGCTATCTGATCTTTTACGATGTAATAACATTAGTTTTGTTTACTTTTTGTTCTTGTTATTTACTTAGACATCAGTTAAAGTAAGTTCACTATTTTATTTCTGGTTCATAATATTCTTATTAATCCATGGAGAACAGTCCTTTGTATTTGTTTATTATGGACTCCTTGACAGCATCCCTAACCCAAAAAACATTAAACCGCACCTCTTCTATTCCAACCTAGAATCATGAATTTGATAACTAAATCATGAATTTGCTTGCAGTTGCTGAACATCCCTTTTCGTATTTGTTTTGTCCTTATACACATGTACATAAATATGTGGTTCAATTTTGCTTGTTTTTCAACTTTATAAAAAGAGTGCCATACAATGTAGATAGTCTCTTGGGGGTTGCTGTATTTCCAGCTCCACTACTGAATTTCCTGTCAATTGTTTTCAGGTGTTGCTGTTTTGTTTTATATTGAGACATACATTTTCCCAACAATGTAAGAGATTGTATTGATCTAGTGCCAGTATTAGCAGACATTAATCCTTTACCAATTAAATACAAAATAATAGCCCAATGTGATCACAGTTGCATTTTGTTGGTTTATGAACAATACTGAGCATGTGTTTTGGCCAGATTTCATACTGGCCTGAGGAGGACACTTCAGGCCAGAAGCAATGCTGTGTCAAAATGAGGCTTTACTCAGAGTAAAAAGAGTTTGTTATAGAATCCTATTTTAACTAGGCAAAGATGTGTTACATTTGTTTAGGCTGCTGAGTAGAGTATTACTTTAACTGTGTAAAGGTGTGTTACTTTGTTTATGCTGTATTTGTTTAATTATGAAAAGGCGTGTTACATTTGTTTTACCTTGTCTGCCTGAGGTACCTGATTGGTCTAATAAAAAGCTGAACAGCCAATAGCTAGGCAGGAGAAAGGATAGGCAGGGCTGGCAGGCAGACAGAATAAATAGAAGGAGGAATCTAGGCTCAAGAGAAGAGACAGAAGAACGAGAGGGAGACGTGTAGTGGTGTTTTGTTTGTGCTCTGACAAAGTTTGCCCTGAAGATCAGAGGGTGAAGCTAGCCACTAGTTAACCATAGAGGCCAGACAGTTTATCATTAAGACTAATTAGATTCGCTCTACAGAGATGCCTGGGGCCAGAAGGCAGCCAACCAGCCAGCCATCAGCAAGCCAGACCTAGAGACAGTGAGAAAGTAAGAAAAGGTAAAAAGCCCCAAGGCAAAAGGTAGATAAAGAGAAACAGGTTAAGTTAAAAGAACTAGACAAAAAGCAGGTCTAAGTTAGGCCAAACATCCAAAACTAATAATAAGTCTCAGTGTCATGATTTGGGAGCTGGTTGGTGGTCCAAAAGAAAAGGCTGGTGCAAGAGTTATACACATTGGGTGTTCAATGTAACTCAAACACACACCAACTGATAGACAAAGTGGTATATCCACAGGGAAAATTAATTGGCAACAACCAGGTACAAAGTATTGGTGGCCTGCTACCAGGTGAACAAATCTCAAAAACATGCTAAAAATAAAGCCATCGACAGAGACCACACATTGTGTAAGTTCACTTATATAGTATGTCCACAATAGGCAAATTGAGAGAGACAGAAAACAGGCTAGTGGTTGCTAAGGACTGGGGTTTTTTTTTTCATTTCTGATGGGTACCATGGATTTTTATACTAATAAAAATGTTCTGAACTTGATCATCATTATGGTAGAATAACTCTAGATTCACTGAAAACCATTTCATTGTACACATTAATTAATCAATTTTATCTCTTAACTATTTTTTTTAGTTAAGCACCATTATGTGCTCAAATTTTGGGAAGTTGTTTGTTTTGTGTTTCACAGAGAATTGGTGACTTTACCAGTTTAAAGTTCTGACCTCGGGTACAAACAGAAAGCTTACAACTTTGTAAAATTGTTCCTTTAGTCTTTTTGCATATTACCCTCTAATAAAATAATTATCCATTTAATCTATGAATCTATTTTCTTCCCTCACTCTAGTAACTGAGCAGAATTCAGCAAGCAAAATTCTAAAAAGCGAGGTTTTAATCTATCAAATCTTAAGACTAGAGTCTCAGTTCTAGGTAGCTAGATCTAACTTTATCACTTCAATTACAACAGAAGATTTACCATTTTTCAATGAATCTTTGTTGTCATTGTTTAATTTAAAATGTCCTTTAAGTAAAAGCAATCCCTGCAAATAATATGGTAGAATGTATCACAGTTTTTTTATTTATCTTAAAAGTCTATCAACACTTAGCTTTGTTATTTTTATTTCATCTCAATAAATTTATGGCAAAGCAACAATAACAACAATAATTACAATGTGTAGTGTCCTTACTGTCTAATGAATATTTTATTAAGCATATTAAATAGACTTAACTCTATGGTAAATACTACTTGTATGCCCACTTCATAGATGGGAAACTCAACTTAGTAAATGAATATGCTCAAGGTCATACAAACAGTAAGAGACAATTCTGTGGCTCACTGTCTGGCCAGAAATTCCATGCTCGGCCAACCCAGGGATCTGCAAGCTTTAAAAACAACAAAATAAAACCAACAGGTAATAAACACTTTAGACTAAACAGACCCAAAGCAAACACAGGGGCAATGTGTAAGTATAATAAGTGAGAAGACAGATTTCTACAACCTTTAAAATTTAAATTTCAGTTTATTTAAAATATGCACAACATCACTTGTAGTCTACACAAAAAACAAGGGAGGCTATGGTTTATCAATTCCTGATCTAATATGATGTAATATTTTCTTGCACTGTGCTAAATAAAGTTCAGTGACAAGAGCTCACTGTCTTAAATTTGAGTTATAAATCTCTCAGCATTTCAACAAACTCTTGCTTGGCAGTCCGTGCATCACAGTTACCATAAGCCTAGCAACATCCAGAAGAGGGACGGGAGCTCAGAAGTAATGTAAATTATTATATTATTCCTGCCTGGCTGATGAGAGATCTAAGTTGGATAGTATGTGATCTTGTCACAATAGGATCCCTACTAGTGAGGAGCAAAGCAGAGAAGCTCCCAGGGAGCCTAGATTCTAGCAGCTCAGCTCTGTGACAGTCACCCTGCTTTACCAAAGTCCTAGGGCATATTCCCTGTCAATCCCATTGCCCTTGAATAGTTACATCTGTCGCCAGGAGCAAAGGGAAGCATTGGGGGTAATGTCTAAACCAGAGGAAAAATAGTGCCATCTCGCCTTTCTTTCTTCTCTCTGTTTTGCAACTTCCTGCACGGGCACACTCATGGCCAGCAATAGCTACTGGCTTAGAGAAAAGGAAACTGAGAGTTTCACAATCAGCCCACTTCTTCTTATTTAGCAAATAAATAGACAAAGTATTTTTATAGATATGTAATGTTTACCAGTTTGTTTAATACATTTTTGAGTGCACATGAACATGTTAGGAACATATCTGAAAGACCTCAGAATAATGGCAGCTATTCTTGTGATTGCTTTAGTTAAAGCTGACTATTGGTATTCTGTACTTGATAATCTTGTGTTAAAATATTCAACCACTCTAAAGAAAAAGTATCTCCTCACTAGATATTGCAATTGGCTGGGAAAAAGTATCTCCTCACTGGGAGATTGGCTGGCAGATGAAATATGCATTATTTCCGTATTTTAGAAGGTATGACTTTCAAAGGCTACTGGTAATACTTTTGAACTTTTTAAATCTTGCAGCGATTGAATAACGCTTATCTTACATGCCAGTCACTTAAAAAGGCAGCTTCCAACCGGGTGTGATGATGCATGCCTTTAATCTCAGCACTAGCAAGGGAGGCGAAGGCAGGCGAATCTCTGTGAGTTCGAGGCCACCGTGATTTACAAAGTGAGTTCCAAGACAGGCTCCAAAACTACATAGAGAAACCCTGTCTCGAAAAACCAACAAACAAACAAACAAAACAACAACAACAAAAATCCAGTTCCCTACAAATTCAAAGGCAAAACAAACATTAATGAAAGCCTGCCGATAGACTAGATGGAGTGGTGTTGCACTTTTGTCTCTAAGATAGAGCCCCAAGCAAGGAGCTACCTTGAGCAACACAACAAAAAGAAAGTGAAATCGTTAATGTTGTAACAGCTTAGGGAGCTAGTTTAAGCAATAGCTTAGCAATAGAAATTTAAAGCTATCATTTGTGGCTTCAAATCTTACTTTCTAATATTTACAGTTTTAAGGAAGTTTACTCCAAACACGCAGGTGCTTGCTCACTACTTCTTCCATGTAAATTTCAAAAACATAGAAATGAATGAAGCCTCTCCACCTTTCTTCCTCATGCTCCTGTCCCTGATCCTTACTTAACAAATACTGTGTGTGCTACCTGACTTAGAGACCCTGGTCTTCAGATTCCTCCAGCTCCCTCTGTTTAAGTTCCCCATTGTCTTAGTTCCTCCAGGCTATTAAAACAGAACACGGATTAGGCAAACTTGTAGGAGAAATTTACTTCACACAGTTAGAGACCATGAAGTCCAAGAACAAGGCATGAACAGGTTTGTTGTCTGCTGAAGGCCTAGTTTTCTGTGCCCTCCAGAGGAGCTATGCACTATTTCCTCGACTGGCAAACAATCAAAAGCTCCCTTCCATATTTTGTTTTATGAGATCATCAATCCCATCCGTGAGGACAAACCTTGTCACTTACCCCTAAAGCCTTCACCTTTTTGGTTTTTTGTTTGTTTGTTTTTGTTTTGTTTTTTGAGATAGGGTTTCTCTGTAGCTTTGGAGCCTGCCCTGGAACTAGCTCTTGTAGAGATCTGCCTGCCTCTGCCTCTGCCTCCAGAGTGCTGGGTTTGAAGGCATGCAACACCACTGCCCAGTCAGCCTTCGCCTCTTAATTCTATCACCTTGGTGATTAGACTTCAACAAACAAATTGAGGGGATGTATTCAGAACACAGCAGTTACCAAAATATTACTGGAGAGATGAATGAATTTTTCCTTAGATTAGTTTACTTCCCTTTAATTTAACATTTCCTTCCAGTCCTTGCACCTCAGTGTGGTCCAGCTCCAAATTCGAAGCAAGATAGATTTTTCAAGTCGCTTCCTTCTCTCCACCTCATTACATCACCTTTCTTTAGGGAACTTCCTTCAAATTAGCAACTTCCAGCCTTCTTACTCTCCTACCTGGTAACTGTATTGTTTTTTGTGGTACAAAGAATAGAAAACTCCTGAATAAAGGACTCTTTATGACTTGACTTCCCTTATTTACTTAAAAAAAATAACTTTTGAGAATTTTCTATATTGGGACACTGCGTTTACATCATCTCAAGCCTTCCCTCCCCCTCTCCAACTCCTCCAGCATCTTCCCACCCACTCTCAAATTCACAAGCTCTTCTTCTATAATTACTATTGGGAGTGTGTGTGTGTGTGTGTGTGTGTGTGTGTGTGGCCATTGTCTGCCTCATCCACAGATGAGGTCTTATGAAGCTTTTCCCCATCCATGTCTACTGGTGTGGTCACCATGCATATCTTGTGCAGGAAGAGATTCTCTGAGTACAGCATCCTTGTCATCATATCTAGAAGACCCCTTCTCACAGCAGACATCCTGGTCCCATGGTTCTTGCAATCTTTCCATCCCCTCTTCCATGATGTCGCCTGAGCCTCAGGAGTAGGGGGTTGTATTGCGTATGTATCATTTGGGACTACACACCCAATTGTCACCTATTCTCTGGATTATTACAGTTGTGGATCTCAGTAGCCACCATCTGCTGCGCAAAGAGGTTTCTTTGGTGATGGCTGAGAGCTACACTTCTCTGTGGGTACAGTATTTAGTATACGGTACAGTTGGAAGCTAGACTGGTTTAGGAAAAAGGCATTAGTACGTTCTCTGCTAGGGTCTATGACATCTCCACCTGTAAGTTCTTGGCTAGGTTTGCAGTAGCAGGCATGAGCTCTGTCTTAGTTTGCCTTCTATTGTGATAAACACCATGACCAAAAGCAACTTGGGGAGGACAGGGTTTATTTATTTCAGCTTATAGCTTATAGTCTATGGTGAAGGAAAGTCGGGACAGCAACTTAAGGGAGCAGGAAATAAAGCAGAGACGATGGAGGAATGCTGGCCCTGTAGTCCTCTTCATGGCTGCTCCAGCCTGCTTTTTTTTTAAAAAAAATTATTTATTTATTAAAGATTTCTGTCTCTTCCCCGCCACCGCCTCCCATTTCCCTCCCCCTCCCCCAATCAAGTCCCCCTCTCTCCTCAGCCCTAAGAGCAATCAGGGTTCCCTGCCCTGTGGAAAGTCCAAGGAACCCCCACCTTTATCCAGTTCTAGTAAGGTGAGCATCCAAACTGCCTAAGCTCCTACAAAGCCAGTACGTGCAGTAGGATCAGAAACCCATTGCCATTGTTCTTGAGTTCTCAGTAGTACTCATTGTCCACTAAGTTCAGCGAGTCCGGTTTTATCCCAGGCTTTTTCAGACCCACCCAGCCTGCTTTTTTAGACCACCTAGGACCATCTGCTCAAGGGTGACATCACCCCCAGTGTGCTGAACCCTCCCACGTCAGTCATCAACTGAGAAAAGGCCTCCAGAGACTTGCCTACAGGCCAATGTAATAGCAAGGCATTTTCTCAGCGGAAGTTCTTTGTTTCAGATGACCTTGGACTGTTAAAGTGACAAAGAATTAACCAGCCCAAGTAACCTTCCTATGGAGCTAGCTTTAAGTCCAACCAGACAGCTGTCATTTATCCTCAAGATAAGAGAGTCACTGTTGGGCTGGAGAGATGGCTCAGCGGTTAAGAGCATTGCCTGTTCTTCCCAAGGTCCTGAGTTCAATTCCCAGCAACCACATGGTGGCTCACAACTATCTGTAATGAGGTCTGGTGCCCTCTTTTGGCCTGCAGGCATACACACAGACAGAATATTGTGTACATAATAAATAAATTAAAAAATACTTAAAAAAAAAAGAGAGTCACTGTTGCACCATCTTGTCATCTTGCCAGGCCAGCCATTGTCGTGATTTCCAGGCACATAGCATCTTCTGATCCTATGAGAGCCTGCCTTCAGGAAGGAGGCTTCCAGATTAATTCCAGCTTGATTCCTCCTACTCCTGTGGCTGAAGTGGGTGGTATCTTGAGCAACAGGGTCCTACCGTCAAGTTCTGTGAGGTACCCAAAGACAATGGGGATAGCCTAGCTTGTTTTGGGGTCCTAATCAGCAGCACAAAGGAAGATTTTCCTTATGTGGCACTTGGGTTTTTGTGAGTCTATAGCTCTTATAGGGAACACTATTACTTCATGTGGGGTAATTCCATGGAAATGAACTATATAAATATATGATACACATATATGTTATATGTATTTTTAAGTAAGCTTATAAAATAGCATGTTTCCCCAAGTCACTTATCTCCGCTTCCTTTCTCTCCCTTTGCATTAGCCTCCTCCCCTCACCACTTAAATTTGCCCTATTTTTCCTTTTCTCCCTTCACAGCACCAGTGTCCTCCTAAGCCCTCCTCTGGCACTCACCCCACCGCATGGTCCCATCTTATGTTTCTGGAGCCTGTAGATACCCCAGGTTATATACTCTAAAGATCTACAAACAAGGGGAAACCATGGAAGGACTCTATAGCTAACTGTTCAGATATTTGGTTGACTATGCTCATTGCTGCTCTATTCACAATAGCTAGAAAATGGAAGCAGTCTACATGTCTGCCACCTGATGGATGGATAATGAAAATGTGGTACATATATGCAGTGGGATTCTATTCATATGTAAAGAAGAATAAAAATTGAGGGTAAATAGATGGAGCTGGAAAGGAATCCAGTTTTAGTATATAATACCAGGTGAAGTAACCTAGACCCAGAAAGACAAATGCTACATATTCTCTACTCCTTGCCTCCAAACCCTGATGGTTAAACTATGTAGATGTCTCCCAGAAATGAAGTCCACTCATCCCTGTCTCCTCTGCATCTATACGTAGTCAAGTGTTATATGCTCTGCCTCTGGGATGTACGCATATGACAGATACCTGGAACCTAGCATCTTTCTTCATTTCTCCTTCGGTCCTGTTGTCCAGGATGTGTGGGTGATGGTTGCGGCACATCCTGGCTGCTGAAGAGGAGAGCAACACTCAGGAGGAAGTGGCGTAGAGCCTCGGAAACAGTCCCTACTGTGGTCAGTGCCTACTGAGGGCTTGGCTAAACCATAAAAGAGGGGAACTGAACTTACATGTTGTTTAGACTTCTGTTTATGCTTCTGAAACCAATCATAACCAATTT
Organism: Microtus oregoni; assembly: GCF_018167655.1. NCBI lineage: Eukaryota > Metazoa > Chordata > Mammalia > Rodentia > Cricetidae > Microtus > Microtus oregoni. The sequence continues at coordinate 34,799,795 of NW_024543071.1, read as the reverse complement.
GATGTTTTCTTTTGGCTAACCATCCTTAGAACTGCATGTATAACCCATGGATGTGATGTCTAAACAGATCAGAAGTCTTAAAAGGCAGAGTCTTTCTCATCACTGTCTGTCTCTCTTCGGTCGCTGATGCTGTACAATCAGTGTGAGCAACTTAATGGATGCCAATCCAGTTTTAAATTTGGGACCTATAGTTTTGCAACTACATATTAAATATTTTAATGTGCAAAGTGTCTTTTATTTCTAACATAAATAGCAACATATATAGACTTTGCTCTGGAAGTTCATTTTTTTTTTACATGAAGATATGTACTGGTGATGCTTTCTTTTCCTAAGAATGAGGCTTATGTCCAGGGATGCTATAGTGGCAAAAATATTATATGGGTAGCAAACAATTTTATGATTAAGTTTAAGACCCACTCCACTGAAGAAAACACAAGCTTGGGACAATAAATCTGGCAGGAACCCATGACTTGTTTTGCTAAGTGGACACAGTAACAAACTACTCTCTAAATTCATGTCTATGTACTCACAAATTAGTGCAGCTCTCAGACTTCATTGGAGAAATTTCTTTTTTGCCAGGGACAGTGGTTAATGCAAAAACCCTCAGAGCTGATCAGAGTGCAGAGAATACGTTGTCAGCTCATCCACAAATGGGACATCACCCGTCAAGGCTCAGGGACCTTGTGAAAGAGGGCAGAAAAGTCCTAAGGCAGCAGCGTGGGAGGACTAGAATGAAAGAGCAGGGACATTACAGGACACTGCACTCCAGAACTCATAGACCGGGCTGGAGAGATGGCTCAGTGGTTGAGAGCACTACCTGTTCATCTAAAGGTCCTGAGTTCAATTCCCAGCAACCACATGGTGGCTTACAACCATCTGTAATGAGATCTGGTGCCCTCTTCTGGCCTGCATGCATGTATGCAGAATACTGTACACACAATAAATAAATAAATCTTAAAAAAAAAAAAAAGAAGAACTCATAGACCTACATTTGCCAGCACAAGACCTGCAGAAGAGAAAGTCAGGGAACAGTCTGGCATGGAAGAGAAGGAACTCAGGAGCCCCCGCCCCTAACTGAGGAGCTATAGACACGGTGTTCATGGACAGACTTTTGGAGTAGGGAGACTCGGTTTTCTTTAAGAGTGTGGCTGGGTAGGTCAACCGTGCTCCAGAGGATGGGCTCACAACCAGGGGTATATATGCACAACACAGATTGGACTCATTGGGTCACTTGAAAAATAAGAAGATACAAAGTTGGGAGGTAGGGAGGTGGGGGTGGATTTAGAAGGAGTTAAGAGGTAGGGACTGAGCTGGGCGGTGGTGGTGCACGCCTGTAATCCCAGCACTTGGGAGGCAGAGGCAGGCGGATCTCTGTGAGTTCGAGGCCAGCCTGGTCTACAAAGGGAGTTCCAGGACAGGCTTCAAAGCTACAGAGAAACCCTGTCTCGAAAAAAACCAAAAAAAAAAACAAAAAAAAGCATTATATTTTAAAAGTGAGGCTCACCTCATTTAAATTTTATTATTACATTTAGATATATATGATTTATATCTAATAGATTTAGATTATTTTAATCACTTCATTCCATAATCAAGACATAAAACTTTGTCATGCCTTTGAAGATTTATTAGGTACCTCTCTAAAACACTCATCAAAGATAAAAAAATCAGTATTGTCTTAAGAAAAGAAAGAGTCCAGGCAGGGTGGTACAAACCTAAAACCTCAGAACACTGGAGGCTGGGGCAGGAGGATCACAAGTTTGTGACCAGTCATGACTTTAAATAGTGAGACATCTCAAAATGTTAAACAGAGCTGGGCTTAGTGGTGTATGCCTATAATACCAGCACTTGGGAGGCAGAAACAACTGGGTCTCTGTGAGTTCAAGGCCAGCTTGGTCTACAGAGCAAGTTCCAGGACAGCTATTGCTACACAGAGAAACCCTGTTTCAAAATTTTAAAAAGTTAAACAATATAAGGAAGTATCCCAAATAGCTGTATTTTATATATGTGAAAATAAACTTTGTTTCTATTCTAGCTTGTTATTTTAGTTATCATAACTTCTCATTAAATAAATCTTAATAGTAATATTCTAGCAGATGTAGTATATTTGGGGGGCATGCATCCTTGTAATATCATGGCTACCTCAGAGAGGTTGGTCAGATAATGGAAAATGTTACCTTTTCAAAAAGAAAAACCTACATTTTTATTGTGTTACTGCTTACAAAAGCACATAAGATTATTTAAAATAAATATACATCAACGATTCTGTTGTGAAAGAAAAAAATTTTAACTATCTCTTAAAATATTAATTGCATATACCTTTGAATAGAAATCTATGATAGGAATTTGTCCTATAGGCACACCTATGAGGACATTTGTAACATTCTAAACATGGGCTTAAGGACAAAATGTTAGAGGCATATAAACTATTCAATTATAGATAAATAGCGAAATAAGTCTGACTTAAACTAGCGTAAGGCTAATTGTAACATAAAGGTTGCTAGGACCAACTTTATTTTTATCAGTCTTGAAGGAAAATATGGCAAAAAGATCTTGGATGAGACATTCTGGTTGTTTGGGGGACATGGGAGTTGAACTCAGGGCTTCATGATTGTCAATACACACTCCCACTGACCTTTAAGCCCAGTCTGAAGCATTCTGATTAAAAAAAGAACCCACATTGTAAGATGTGAACTGACCGCCTATACCTTTAATACAAACTTAATTTCCTCCAGCATCCATACCCCATACACTAACGGAGTCTAATTTCCTCAATATACATTTTGTAGTTTTATAATCATTCCATGATTTAAAGTGAAAAGCTATCTTACCGGGAGATTAAACAAAAACTCCAATGAGAGCAGTTGGCTTGTTCCTTCTCAGGAAGTACTGTTGAGAAAACTATTTAATATATCATAACAGAAACAAAGTATGCAGGCGATAAACCTATCAGCAGAGCCAGAGCACTCACCTGAACCTTGACCCCATCTGGCTAGGGCTCTTTGAGGTCTGTCTGAGGCCCCCAGAATGTACACACCTATCTTCTGTGAGAGGCATTTACACTAGCATTACGCGTTGCTCAAACATTCCAGGCTGAATGCTTCTATCTTTCTAGTATTTGCACGTAAGATGCAAATTTAGAGATCAATTATAATTTCCCTTTTGATATTGAGCAAAACTGAACCAAACGGTTAGGCTTAAAACACAAGATCATTTTAAGAAGATATGTGGTTAGCCCAGGAAATAGTAACCAGGATTGGTGGGTGGAATTGCATCAAATTAAAAGGCTCTTCATAGAGAAAGATACAGCGGAGTGAAGAGATAGCCCACAGAATGGAGGGAAAATGCTACCTGCTACTCATCTGACAGGATTGTTATCCAGAATATATAAGGAAGTCAAATATTAAACACCAAAAGAACAATTAACACCCAATCAACAAACAGGCAAATTAATTGAGTAGCTCTTAAAGGAGAAGAAATGGCCAAGAAAATGAAAGAAGAAAGTGCAAATCAAAACTACATCGAGAGTTTACCTCATTCAAGTCAGAATGACTGTCATTAGGGAAAGAAAAGCAACACATGCTGGCAAGGGTAGAAGAGTGTGGGACACTGGACCTTTTACAGTGTTAGTGGGAATGGAAGTTGGTGCTGCCATGGAAGTAGTTCAGTGTGAAAGTTGCTCAAAAACAAAACAAAAAAAGAACTACTATATGATCTAGCTATACTATTCCTGGGTATTTATCTGAAGGAATTTATGTCATCATGCAAGAAAAAAAAACATGTGCATTTGAGTTTATTGTGGTATTTTTTACAGAAGCCAAGTAATGGAATCAACCTAGGTGGCCACTAGCCCCTAAAATTGCCTTTAAACGTGGCACCTATACACAATGGAGTTTTCTTTAGTCATTAGAAGAACAAATTGTCATTTGCAGGACAATGGTTGGAACTGGAGCTTGTCTTACTAAGCAAAATAAGCCGGACTCTAGAAGTCAAGCATCATATATGTGGATCCAGGAAAGAAAACAAAAGGAGAGGAAAGTGAAAGAGACAGGGAGTAAGGGAGACTAAGGGGGGAGGAGGGGGCATAAAGGTGCAAATCGGGTGTGTGTGGATATGATCAACATACAGAATAGCATGGATGAAAATGTCAAGATGAAGCCATTATTTTATATAATCTGTATGTGCTAACAGGATATAATCAGTATGTGCTGAAGCGAGGGAGGGTACTGAAGAATTAGTGACTGACAGAATTATCTTCCTCTATTGTGTTGTTTGGCGAATGTATTCACTTGTCAGCAGTCATGTAATAATAAACAAAAATCACGCAATTTATATACTAAAATTCATGAAAATTGTTGCAAATTTGTGGATACTACTACCTGTAGCGCAGAGCCTATACAGGACCATTCGCCAGCCAGGCAAGGGCCTGGAGATTTAAACACACAAAGACACACAGGCAGAGACACAGGTCATCCTTGAAACAAGAATGCCCCCTTTATTGTGTGCCAGAGCCACTTATATATGGATTCTTAACTGATAGCCACGGCCCAGTTAAACCCACCAGAAACCACTCCCCTGCCACCAGGAACTCCTGAAGGTCTCGTGCTCAGAGTAGCTGCAAACACAGGAAAAACAAGTTGTTTCCCTCAAAGCAGCTGCAAGCATAACAAGTTGTTTACAGGAAATTCAGGGTCTGGGTCCACAGCCCCCAACAGATCGAGAGCTATCTTTTGAGTGCAATCATAAAAACTCTGGAATATCAATACTAATAACAAATAAGTTACTATTTAGAACAAATTGTTATAAAATACCTTATAGAGATTATAAGTTAATACTTGGTAAACACTAGATTAAGCAAAATACATCTTTAAGCATGAAAAGAAAGACGCACTTAGTGGTTCCATTTGGAAGAAGAAAGGGAAAGTGAAAATGGTTAACCTAGCAGTCAATGAATTCAGTACTCGGTATTTTCTAAGTTGTTGCTTTCAGATCAATGGGTAGAACTTTGGTCTTCAGCTCACGATGCATTTCTCACTATCAAGCCGCTGCCATTCACCCAGCCGAAAATGAAACTTTCCTTTATATTTTGACTTTGCACTTTGAAACTTTCAGTTTACAAAAGTTATGATTGCTTTAAAGAGATTCTCACATGCCTTTCATCTTGTTCTCTCCAGTATTAATATCTTACATTTATTTTACTGTTACCAAAGACAGAAGATTAACTTTGATAAGTTACCATTAACTACTTTGTAGACCTTTTTAAAGATTTTCTATTTGCCTCAAGAAAGTCCTATTTGTATCTGGGTTTGATATTGCATTCCTAAATTCCAATTACTGTCGTAGGGAGTGGGTAGGAAGATTGTCACAAGTTCAAAACCAGACTGGCCTACATAGAGAGATCCAGGCTAGCCAAGGCTATATAGTGAGACCCTATCTAAAATAAAATAAAATAAAATAAATGTTAAAAGTAAAAACCCAAAGAATAAATAATATAAACTAAAGTCTTATTTCTGGAATTTCTGGACCAAGAACCAACCCCAGAAGCCATGTTATATGTTGTTGTCTTATTTCTTTTTAGCCAAATATCTTGCTCAGCCTGTCTTTCATAACTTTAATTTTCATGACTTGGCAAGACTATTGGTGAGTTATTTTGTAATAGAGTCTCAACTTGAGTTTGTACGACTTTCCTTATACTTTAATTTTGATAAAACATTCCTGGCCGGGGTGCTTCCAAATTGGTGTTGACCACCTCTCCAAATACCCTCTGAGAAAAGCACCCGATGTCCACATAGCCCTAACTACCCCTGCTAACATGGATCCCGTGGTTAAAGTGCCTGCCAGCTTTCTCCGCCATAAAGTTACTGTTTCCCCGACTACTGTTAATGAGTACCTAGTGGAGAGATACTTTCAAACTATGCAAATAGATTGCCTCCCTTCCCCACCCACTTCCTTTTCAGTGCTGGCAATTGAACTCAGGATTTTATGCACGCTAGGCAAGCGCTCTATCACTGAGATATATCCCAAGCCTCTTTTCAGTTTTTGTTTTATTTGTTGATTGGTTTGTCTGTCCATCTGATTGTGACAGGATCTCTCTAATGTAGCCCAAGATGACCTTGTACCCACTATGAGCCCAGGATGGTTTCATTCTCACGGCTCTCTTGCCTCTGCTTTGAGTGCTGGGAATTACTGGTGTGCAGCACCACATCCTGATGCCTCTTTTGCTGTTGTGTTGTTTTGAATCATATTTTAGTGATATAATTTATAGTCCATTCTTGTTTCTTAAAATATAGTATTGTTAATATATAGTTTATTCAATATACATTATAGCTGTACAACTCAATGAATTTAAATGCATTTAGACATCTGTGCAAAAATCACCACAATCTAGTTTTACAACACTTTCATTACACCAAAAATTTCTTTGGGACTGGCTGTATGGCTCAGCGGGTAAAGGGGCTGGTTGTGCAAGCCTTATGACATGAGTTCAATCCCCAGAACCCACATAAAGAAAGAAGGAGAGAACCAGCTACATAAAGTTATCCTCTGACTCCCACATATATTTTGTGGCACATGCCCACCCCCACCATACACACACACACACACACACACACACACACACACACAGATAATGAAATTATTAAAGTTCTTTTATGTCTAGCTGCCATAAGTCTGCTCTCCACTTTAAGCCCTGGGTAACCACTAATCTGCTTTCTATCGTATTCCCGTGATTTTTTTAAATCATTTACCTGCTTGACTTTTATGTTTGTTCATCACAGCATATGAGATCTTTTCTGTGTTTTTGAAGTCAAAGACTGCCCTAGTTTGCTTTGATAAAGACCATTGACCAAAAGCAACTTGCACTGGAACCTTGCTGGTAAGCCACACCCACATGGTAATATACAGATTATAATAGAAATGGGTTAGCTTAAGATATAAAAGTTAGCCAGAAATATGCTTAAGCTACTGGCCAAACAGTATTGCAATTAATACAGATTTCTGTGTGATTATTTTGAGTCAGGGTGTTCAGGAAATACAACCCTGTCTCAAAAAACAAAACTAGAAAATAGGCCTGGAGGGAGCATCTTGGTATGATAAATGTCCTAGCAAGCTCATAGCAAATGTCATTTTAAATAAAGAAAAACTTGAAGCAATCTTATTAAAATTAGGAACAAGAGAAGACTGTTCCCTAGATGCACACCAAACACTGTCTCTCCTCTTTCTAAATGCAGTGCTTGAAGCCCTAGCTAGAGCAATAAGATAAGAAAAAAAATTAAAGGAATATGAAGACTATGAAGGAGCAGAACAAACTCCATTTTGGGAAAGAACTCCATTTTAGATAAGACGTAACTGGGGGTGGTGGTAAATGCAGCCCAGCAAAGTCATAAACATTCCCAAAAAAACTGTGACAGGCCTGGTCAAAGTGACCCACCATAATGTCTAAATAACAGCTGCTTACTTTAAATGTCCGTGTAGGTATCTGAATAACCACTGTTTTGAAATTCCTGTCTGCTGACAGTCACTGTTTTGAAATTCCTCTATGCCTCAACAAACAAATTCAGAACTTGTATACTTTTACCCAATCCCGAAACACCAAGGCTTGTGCCACCTTGTTTTCAGTTTTTCCCCTTAAAATCCTGTTACCCTGAGAGCTCAGGGCCATTCTCCCCCACCTGCTGTGTCAGAGTGTCAGCTTATGGTCCGAGTTAGCTTACCTGTAATCAATAAACACCAGTGTGTTTGCATCAGATACTGACTCTGTGGTGGTCTTTTTTTGGGGGGGGAGGGGGGTCCCATGATACGGGCATAACAAGTGTAAATAGAAAAAGCTAAGTTATCCCTATTTGCAAATGATATACCTGAGATTTTAAAGACACTTTCAGCAGAATGGAAGGATACAAATTAAATTACAAAAATCAGTAGTCTTTCTATATGCCAACGACAAATATGATGAGAAAGAAGTCATGAAAACAAATCCCTTCACAGTGACCTCAAAATAGACACATAACATCATATACAATCCCCCCCTCCAAAAAAACCTATAATCTGCCTAACCAAGGAGATGAAAGCCTCAACAATGACAATTTTAAATCTCTGAGGGAAGACAATAGAAGGTGGAAAGCTCTTCCATGCTCAAGGACTAGTAAAATTAATATTGTGAAAGTGATCACACCTAAAGGCAATGTATAGACCCATGACATTGCACCTACCTGATAATCAATAAAAACGCCAAAAATACATACAGGAGGAAAGAGTGTTTTCAATAAATGGGCCTGGGAAAGACTGGGTATCCATGTGTAGAAGAATGAAGCTAGACCCTTATTTCTCCACACAAAAACCAACTCTAGACCCATGACATTGCACCTACCTGATAATCAATAAAAATGCCAAAAATACATACAGGAGGAAAGAGTGTTTTCAATAAATGGGCCTGGGAAAGACTGGGTATCCATGTGTAGAAGAATGAAGCTAGACCCTTATTTCTCCACACAAAAACCAACTCTAGACCCATGACATTGCACCTACCTGATAATCAATAAAAATGCCAAAAATACATACAGGAGGAAAGAGTGTTTTCAATAAATGGGCCTGGGAAAGACTGGGTATCCATGTGTAGAAGAATGAAGCTAGACCCTTATTTCTCCACACAAAAACCAACTCCAACTAGGTCAAAGACTCTAGTGTAAAACCTGAATCTCTGAAACTCCCACAAGACTGGACAAGGTGACCCAGTATAAGGAGTAGGGTACTAAAAGTCAACAAAAGAGTCAGAGACAACCCCTGCTCCCATTATTAGGAGTCCCACAAGAAGACCAAGCTACACAGCTGTCACATATATGCAGAGTGCCTAGGGCAGCCCCATGCAGACTCCTTGGTTGTCGGTTCAGTCTCTGTGAGGCCCTTTGAATGCAGGTTAGTTGATTCTGTCCCACAGGATTCATGAAGAGAAATCTTACTCAAGAGAGTCCTCATTCTGCTTATGGAGGGATTATTGAGGAAAAGCTACCACTTCCTCCTGAGGCTTCTAAGACACCTTCCAGGGAGCCTGAAAGGACCATTTTCTGCAGCTGCCAGCCCCAGAGGATGCCGCTGGACAATGGTCCAGGAAGGAAATGCAGCCTGGGGCATCAGGGTATAGGCTTTAGTGAGATTGGTAGGGTTGCCAGGCTGAATGAGCTTTTCCACTGCATCAGATATAGCTCACAGAGAAGAGATCTACTGAGAGAAAGACTCCAACTTCTGGGAATGGAAGGAGAGTAGCTACAAGCTACAAGAAAGTAGGCTACAAGCTATCCACAAGAATAGAAACTCATTGATCTGGAGAAATGAGCTATAGAGTAGAATAAAGTATTCTTTCAGATAACCTCCAAAAACAAGAAAGCCAGTTTGAATGTCCATCAGACACAGAATGCCCAACTACGTCAGCTCTTTAAGAGGGTTGTCATTTCTCATATCCCTTACTCCAGTCCTCAAGAGCTCCTAAACTGGCCACCAGCTGTGGTGAAAGAAGGAAGTGGGACAAAGTGGAGAAACAACTTTGCATTCTTCCTCTCCATTCCAGTTCCAGGCTGGAAAATAACCTCTGGGGGAAGACAGGCAGACCTGTGATTGATATCTCGAGGAGGTATTTTGGTCTCAGATATGAAGCCCAGTGTTCTTTTTCTTTTCTTCTTTTTAAAATTTCTTTCTGGCTGGCTGTCTTTTTCTTTTCTTTTTCATTCTCTTTTCTTTTCTTTTTTTTTTTTTTTTTTTTTTTTTTTTTTGAGACAGGGTTTCTCTGTGTATCCTTGGCTGTCCTGGAGCTTGCTCTGTAGGCAGGCTGGTCTGAAACTCACAAAGATCCGCTTGCCTCTGCTTCCTGAGTGCTAGGATTAAAGGTGTGTGCCACCAATACTGGGCAATGAAGCCAGGTTTTCAACCAAGGATTTTTACCTCAGGGGGAAGAATCATGGAAACTTTCTTGTGATCATTGGTATTTGTATACTCAGGTTTTTCTTACTGATTTTTTTTTTTTTGGGAAATTTACATCAGGCACCCCACCCCCACTCACTAACCACTTGCTCCATCTCCTCCTCTCACACCTGCAGCATTCCTCCCAACCCCCCCCCCCCAAAAAAAAACATTAATTGAAAGCAAGACAAAAAACCCACACAAACCCACCTCGTTCCTCCATCTTTCCAATACCCCGCCATTCATCCTAGTGGCACTGGGTGTGCGGTGAGTAACACAACCTTTTGTCCAATCAGCCCCACCCACAAAATGTTCATTGCTATGAATCGTTGGTCTAGCTCAAGCTTCTTGACATACAATTATCACTGGATCCTCACCGAAACTCCTCTCAGACATCCTGCATTGCGTCAAGTCACGGAGAGTCTGCAGTTTTTGGTCCACAAGGCCAGTCCCTTCATGCTCTCCAGGGGGTAATAGATGGGGTAAATGTTAGAGTGGACCAATTGAAGACCCTCGGGTTTTTTTTTTTTTAAGTTTGTTTTTTTAGCAATGATTGAATCCTAGAAAGAAGCATTTGGGATCCTTAGCTCACAGCTGTCTGCCCAGGCCAGCACTAAGATCCTCTTAGAGCTATACTTTCTCTTTTTGAGCTCTAATTTCCCTTTTGGCCATCTCAGCTCTCGAATTACCTCTTTTACCCACTACTTCTAGAAATTATTCTTTTCCACTCTTCTGTTAAAGAAAAAGACAATCAAGCAAAGACTTTAGATAATGACATCCTCAAATGGTGGACTTGAACCTCTGCCTTTTAAAAAGATGTATTACTAGTGTGTGTTCGTGTGAATAATGTGGATGCTGTACTCTGGGTGAGAAAGTCACAGATGACCACACACATAGGTCAAATTAGAGTCCTTTATTACCAGTGACCAAAATAGGCTATAGCCCTCAGAAAAACTCTTGACCCTGAAGCTTGGGGATAGAATGTTCTCTAAAGGGAAAAAAAATCACAATGACAACATTCATTGCTAGGTATAGGTCAGAGGAATCTAGTAATGCTTGTTTTGGCCATACATTCAGCAGGTATTTTGGTTACAAATTTGGGCCCTGTTCAATGTGTTGTCAAGGTGGACATAACTGATCGTGGGTTAGGGGCTGAAAAGCAGACAGGAAGTGACTGGGGTAATACCATCTTTTCCTGATCTTATCCACTTCCTAGGCACACACGTGGAGTTAGTTCAGAGGGCAAGTTTGTGGATCTGGTTCTCTCCTTCCACCTTTTTGTGGGTTCAGAGGTTCAAACTCAGGACTCCAAGCTTGTGTTTAAGGCTTTTCTCCACCAAGCCATTTCATTTGCTTTGATGGAAGTTTTTATTTCTTTTATTCTCGTCTCATACATTTCATTCTGACCACAGTTTCCCCTCTCTCCAGTCCTCCCAGTGCCCTCACACAGTTCCCTCTCCCCCAGATCTGCTTCTCCTCCATTTCCCTTCACAAAGAAAAAGTAGGCCTCCCAGGGATATCCACTAAACATGGCCTAACAAGTTACAGATAAGTTTTTTTTCCTTTCTTTTTTATTGTTTTTATTGAGCTATATATTTTTCTCTGCACCCCTCCCTTCCTCGCCCCTCCCCTTCTATCCTCCCCCCATGGTCCCCATGCTTCCAATTTACTCAGGAGATCTTGTCTTTTTCTACTTCCCATGTAGATTAGATCCATGTATGTCTCTCTTAGGGTCTCATTGTAGTCTAGGTTCTCTGAGATTGTAAATTGTAAGCTGTTTTTCTTTGCTTTATGTCTAAAAGCAACTTGATAAGTTTTTAATGAGATCTTTTGATATTTTTTCAACGCAGTTGACAGTTAAACCATTGAGAATAATTGTTCTCAAACTTTGGTATCTACAGAACCGCTCAGGAAACATGAGGATATCAATGTCTTATTCTACTTCATTGAGTCTGAACCTGTGTGTTCATAACTACCTCTTCAGATGTTCTAGACTCCAAAAATGTTTGAGAACTTTTCTCTTACAGTGATGATAGAATGGGACCACAGTCATGACTCCTGTACTCAGCAACCGAAGTCCCTCTCTTTATCATCAGCAATACTGAGACATTATGAGAGTCACAGGGCCCCTACAGTTAACTGCTCCATGGTATGACAACCAGTGTCCTGCCTGGGCATTGTGAGCAAGGGCCAGGAGGAACTGAGCCAACATAGTTTGGCAGAGATACCACATATCTTGCCTTTCCTTCTTCTAGAAATATCCGGGCATTTTTTTCATAATGCTTGAATTGCTACAGTGACAAGCAGGGACCTGAGTTGTGGGGACATAGACAGGAAGGAAATTGGCTAATACTGAAATGGGAAAAAGCACTTCAACAGTTCACAAAGACTTCGGGTTACCATTGACGGACATCAGGGGTCAATAAAAGTTCTAAAGATTCTGTTAGTCCACCTCATTTCTGTCCTTTCTTCAAACAGTTTAGTGTGTTTACAGAGACCACAGACACCCAGACTAGTAACTTAAAATTTAAAAATGAACATAAATAGAAAAGAACACAACAGGCTAATAGACATGCTGAATGGACTCAATAAAATTAACTCAATAAAAAGTCCAATTGAGTCAGATGAGGATAGGCTTATATGCATAAAATGTAATACTAAAACCCATCACATTATAGGCTAACTTAAAAACTTAATAAAAGAAAATTAGTCAATTATTTGAAAATAACAACTATGCCGTGAACATGATAAGTGTGCAGCTCACCTAATACACACATAAAAATGTAGTTGTAGCCTATCAAAATGCTTTTAACCTACTAAAGTAGCAAAGAATTGAAAGAGACAAAACTCCATACTAATGTGCCAGAATAAAATTGTTTGTAACATTGCTTACAAATTGACACAAACCAACATAATTCAAAATTATATTGATAACATGTCATCTTAAACTTATTTTGAAAACACATCCAGCATCAAACTCTGTTTACTTCTCACTACATTCTCTAATTTTAATTATTTTGCATCTTATTCTAATGATATTAATATCACTGAAGATCATCTGACAGGAAGTCATAGAGTCATTGCTCCTGTACCGTGATTAACTCAGCCTTGTCTAAGAATAAAGATATTCCTTTATATAACTATGCATGGGCATCTTATTCAATAAATAAAACTTTGGTGCAACATCACTTCAGATATGGAGATTGTGCTGAATGTCTCAACAACGATGTTCTTTTTAGCAGGCTTTCCTAACCCCGTGACCACTCCAGGATGACAGATGCATCCATTGAGCCTGCGATCTCTAATTGGTACCAGTTCCTCATCTATCCCAAATGTCTCATGAAAATGATACCTTTAAAAAAATTAAAAAAAGAAGATAAGCAATGAAAGCTCCTCAATTTAAATTTGTTTGCTTCCTCATGATTAGATTAAGGCACATTTGGCAGGAGTTTACAACTTTTGGCCTAATTAAATTCTACTTCTGGAATCTGTTTATGGGGAGATAATAATAAACACATGAAGGATTGCTGATAGGACTTTAAAGACACACAGACGGCAAATAATAATAAAAGCCACAGAAACCACATTTAGAGGACACAGTATGCTCACAGCAATGGGTCCTTCGCTTTCTGTCTCAGCTCTTACTATGGTTTCTCGGTAAAACCGAGACAGCAACCTTTGTTTACATCCCACACAACTGTTCTTTTCTCCTTCCTCTTCTGTCAGTTCCTAAGAATCAATAGTTCTGAGCTAATTACGGTTAGCTCCTCCTCCAGGGCAGACACGTTTTCAGCAGCTGCAGAGGGGCATCTGACCCGACCCCCTGTAGGCTAGTATGCACTCTGGACGGGTCTCCCCCAGGACTTTCAGAAAGGTGGAGCCCCTCCTGGAGAAAGTCTCGAACTTCCGGTCTTCCTTCCTTGCTGACGTAGCTGCTCAGAGTCCCAGGCACTACCTCATAGTGATGAGGTTGTAAAAGTGATGGCCTTGAGGCCAGGGTACCGAGGACAGGAGAGAGCTTGACGATGATGAGGCTGCCATCTGAAAGAAGCCCACCTTTTTATGGCGGAGTGACTCATCCAGTTTTAGACCATCTTCTTCTGTCTTGCAATTAGACTTTTTTTGTCTTGCTCCTATATAGACATTACTGGTAGACACAAATAATGATCATGGTGGGAATAATATCATGTCCCTTGCCCTGAGGACATCTCAGTATTCAATCTTCATAAAAATTTTGTGGAAAAGAATACTGTGTGCTACTAATCATTTTAGAGACGAAGGAGCTGAACAACAGAGACATCAAATAATGCTCAAAAGTCACATAGTTAGTGTTACAATTTGGATCTGAATGATCTCCCTAAAACTCCTGTGTGAGAGGCTCGGTTCCCAGCCCGTAAAATCTTTAAAGTAAGAGGAAGCAATGCCACTGGAGACATGCTCTTGAAGAAACTACAGACAGTATCCTTCTCTCTTTTTCCCCTGACTCACAGACCCCTTCACCCCATACCCCCGCCCCCACCTCCAGTCCCAAGCCCCTTCCACCCCGACTGACCGCCTTCCTGGCAACTGGAATGTGCAACTTTGCTCAACATGTGCTCCCTGCCATGATGTGTGCTCTGCTCTGCTCTGCTGCAAGGCCCCAAAGCAGTGGTGTCATCTGCTGTGCGCGGGAATGGTGAGTCAAAACGTTTTCTCCTCTTTTTAAGCTCTGCACCTCAGGTGTTTGTCAGAGCAACGCAAAAGCAAACTAACAGAGCTAGAAACGAAAGAGTAGGGATGTGAGTGAGTCCACGTAGTTTGACGTCAGAATTCAAATGAAACAACCGCATTTTCCTGCCTCCCCCATAGGCAAAAGTGTATTTTCACAAATCATTACGTATATAATAAACAGAAACTTACCAAATATGCAATGAGAAAGAGTAAACTAACATGCTTATGAGAAAACGATTATTTTATTTATTTTCTTTTTGTGCTTCATTTCAGAAGGCAGCGCTGTGTGGTTGTCAAAGGACAACTTTTAGAGCCAAATTTCCAACATTTCAATCCTGTTTCAACCGGTTACTAGCTATATAGTTGCTTAGTCTATGCCTCAGTTTTGTCCTCTTAAAAATGAATATGTCTTGCCTGTTTAATGTTTTTTAAAGTCCAGAATTAATTGAAATAATATATTCTTTCCTGGTACACAAGGTCTACTCAACTGATACTAATTTTATTATTTGCTCACATGACTGAATATCCTAGAGTTGCCAGAGGACTAGGTTGAAAATTTGTCTCCTCTCACCTTGGGCAGTTCTCCTCGGTGGAGGCAGATGACCTGGTGACCAGTGATGGTCACCACAGCTGCAGTGAGGATGGAAGGCTCTCTTCCATGTGGTTCCAGGAAGGGTTGTGGATTTGATGCTGATACTCACAGATCCTCTGGCTTAAACAATGGGAGAGAGGGTGGACCTACTTACTATACATGGGAAAATACCAGGAGCTACGGAGTACCGGCCTCAGCACTCTCTCAGGGGTCAGAATTGGACATCTACGACATGTGAAGACTGGCTTGAGAATGGGATCTGAAGGGTAAATGAACTGATTGACTTAGGCACGTTTTTCCTGCATGTTTCTTTATTCTTTAGAGGAAGACGAGCATAAGGGCATCCGACATAAGGGTAAGGGTGAAGGGCATAAGATTAAGGCTAGGGCATCAGGCATAAGGGATATGGAGTAAAAAAGGGGTGAGCTCCACAAAGCTTTCAGTTTATATAGACAGACAAGTGAACAATCCCATAGGCGGTAACAATAGTATCAAGTTTGCATTTTCACAGAGTCACAAGAAAACTGTGGATCTGGCAAGGAGGCACCTTATGTCTCAGAGGGGGCGTGGC
This sequence comes from Microtus oregoni, assembly GCF_018167655.1. NCBI lineage: Eukaryota > Metazoa > Chordata > Mammalia > Rodentia > Cricetidae > Microtus > Microtus oregoni. The sequence goes on along the minus strand of NW_024543071.1, from coordinate 34,783,977 downwards.
TGTGAAGTTTCCCTGTGGCTTTGGTAGCTATACTGACCTGTGGGTTTCATTTGCATTAGCATCTGGCTGGTTGAGTTAAAAAGGAACCTCTTTTAGGGACCTTGCTTTTGACTCCAACAGAATGCCCAGGTGAGAATTTTTCTCTCTGAAGCTACTTTTAATGACTCAGGTCTTTTTCCTGTATTAACAGTTAGTTTCCTGGGTTAAAATCTTACTTTACTTGAAACCAAGGTGAAAGGTAATACAGAATATTAGTACCTGTTAAGTCAGAGCAGAAGACCAATAGATTACACCTTCCTGAGTCTGCTGTTAGAGCAGACATGTTACCTCCTGTATGAGGCTCCTTTCTTATCAGTGACCACTGTCAATAAAGAAAGTTTGTGTGTGTGGGAACTATTTTTATGTAGATTTTGGCTGTGAGAACAAAGATTTGACTGAATCCTTTTCTCATGAAATGGCTTCATGATATGAGGGGAGGTATCCAGCCGCCCTACAGGAAAAGTCAGGTTTATACACTGCTGGGGTACTATAGAAGGAAGAAATGCCACGACTTTACAATATTTCTATAGAAGTGATAGTGACTTATCCAAAGGATAGTGTGCCCGCAGCTCTGCAAAAACGAGTTCTCCAGGGGGAGTGTATGTATACACTTCCCGTGGCTAGTCTAATAGATCTGTCAGCTGTACGTTTACTGTATATTATTTGTGGGCTCACCACAGAGGAAGAAGACAGAAAGGACATATTCTAGCACGATTTAGCTTTGCTATGTGTCTGAAGGCACGAAGAGGTAGGCAGGAACTTTTCCTTTAGCATCGTGAGGTCTATAAGAAGTCAGACTAGTACAAACCAATGGGACAATTGTTTCTCCGTGTAGATTTGCTTGCGGCGGCGAGGGGCGGGGGGTTTCTCCAGAAGGAGCTTGTTTTTTTCCAGAGGAGAATGTCAGCGGCAGCCTGGAATGGAAGTCTAAAACACAAGGCAGAGCTGTTCACTCTCTGTAGAAACAGAAAGAACTGGAGGAGTGAAAGGATTTAGAAGATGCCTGAGTTCAAATACGAGAACTAACCAAAAGAGAGGAGACTGATTCTTTCTTTGAGGAGACGGGGAGATGCTGGGGAGTCAGAAGTCAACAGAGACCCTACAGATCAGTGGTTCTCCACCTGTGGGTAGAGACCCCTTTGGGGGTTGCATATCAGATATCCTGCATACCAGATATTTACATTGTAATTCATGACAGTAGCAAAATTACAGTTATGAAGTAGCAATGAAATAACCTTATGGTTGGAGGTCACCATAGCATGAGGAACTGTATTAAAGGGTCACAGCCTTAGGAAGACTGAGAACCACTGCTGTAGAGTCATATGGTGTTCCAGGCAGAGGCAGAAGTACTTAGAACTAGGGGGACCTGCCCTTAAGACTTATGATTCCCCAATAAATCATCATCTCTGTATGATTTTTGAAGCTGTGACAGTAAATTGTGACTATAAACTTGATTGAAATAAGAAATATCCATAGAAAAAAAACCCTCAAAAAACAAAAACCAAGCGAACAAACAAAAAGAAATGCCCATAGTATTAGTGAAGCACAGCTCTGGGCATAGCCAGGGATAACCAACTGAGGGAGGAGATCTGCTCTAAATGCGGGCAGCACTCTCCCATCCTAGACCGAATGAAAATGGAAAAATGAGTGCCAGCATCCTCCTTTCTCTGGTTCCTGATTTGCCCAGATGATCCTACAACCATGCCTTTTTTATTAGGATGGAATCGACCCTCAAATCATGAGCCAAAACAAAGCCCCTTACCATGAAGCTGCTTCCTGCCAGTTATTGGCCACCATGATGAGGAGAGCCATACGTGAGTATTGCCTAAATTATTTCCCAAACCAGTACTCATCCCTCCATCAGCACCAGTATGTGTGCACAAATTGAGAGAAGTTGCCCAAACTAGGAGGCACATTGCCCACCTCATGCTGTCCTGTAATCTCCTGGATATCAGTTGCATTCTCATTGTGGAATGCCAGGTGGAAAAAGATTTTTTTCCCAGAACAATAACCTGCATATGCAATAAGTAATTGTTTTTGGCATTCAGTGCCTGTCTACCCAGGCTTCCTTTTCACTTTTTTTTTTTCTCAGAAGGACTTTGGTATCTCCCATCTCTGTGCGCTTGTGTTGAATACTGTCCTTTCTGCCTGACATACCCCCAATAACTCTTCTTGGCCTGCTGAACTTGTCCATGGAGTCTCAGTTCCCACATCGCCATGGCAACAAAGCCAATCTTGTTTGGTGTCAATCTCTCTGCCTCCCCTCAAGAATAAGTCATTTCCTGCCTGAGCTTCCTCAGTCTGGCAGAGTTTTGTACAGCAAAAGGTTCCTGTGCTATTCCACAGAGCGCGGGCCTCCTTTTCCTTCTCTATGTGTGTCTCGTTCCTAGACCATGAGTTCTAGGAAGTCAGAGGACAGTATTGTTCATTGTTTTGTTCCTGCTGTCACCCAGTACATGACTTGATCTATAGTGACCACTTGGAGAGTGTTTGGAGAATAGTAGTGTAGACAATGAGGAAATTCATGCATTTTTTTTTAATGAATCCAAAATCCTTATAATTACAGTATCATGTAGTTTGACTATTCCTGGATGCAGAATACCTACATTTGGATCCAGTTCAAGTCTTACACAGATAACACTAAAATATATTAGGTCCTGATTTTAACAGGCTTTCTCAGACTGCCAGCCCCCCAGATCATGACATGGAGACTTAGTATTAGTTATGAATGTTCGACCTTATCTTATGCTTGGTCCACTAGCTCTTATAACTCATTTTAATCTGTTTTTCTTCATCTATTGTAGTAATAAGGGCGGCGGGGCTGCGTCCCCAGCACCCCAGCCGCCCGCACGGCTAGCTTATGCCCGAAATAACAACACACAAACTATATTCATTTAAACACTGCTTGGCCCATTCTCTTCTAGGCTAATTCTCACATATTAATTTAGCCCATTTCTAATCATCTGTGTATGGCACCCCAAGGTGCGCTTACCAGGAAGATTCTAGCCTATGTCCATCCTGGGTCGGAGCTTCATCCCAGGAGCGGGGCATGGCGTCTCTCTCAGGCGTCTGCTCCCGAGAGGAGAGCTGTGGAGTCTGACCTCACTTCCTCTTCCTCCCAGCATTTTGTTCTGTTTACTCCACCCACAGGGCCAAGCAGTTTCTTTATTGCTTAACCAATGAAATCAACAGATTGATATATGACACTCCCACATCAATCTATATCTTGCCTCGGGGCTTTTGAACCTTACTTTCATTCTGTATGTCCTATTTTTCCTGCTTCCTCTGCAACTGGCTGGCCCCAGGCATCTCCCTCTCTTTCTCCCTTGCTCTCTCCCCTTGTTCCTTTCTCCTCAAGCCTAAATTCCTCTTCCTACTTATTCTCTTTGCCCGGCAGCCCTGCCTATTCCTCTACTACCTAACTATCAGTCATTCAATTTTTTTTATTAGACCAATGGGCAGGCAAGGTAAAACAATTACAACATATTCTTACCTAGTTAAACAAATGCAGCATAACCAAATATAACACACCTTTACAAAGCTAAAGTAATATTCCACAACAGCTGGTTTGAAATAAGTACAAGACAGAGCTGGAAATATCCATCAAGAGACAAATTAAAATATTCAAGAGAACAACACATATTGATCTTGCTACCTTCTGAAAGACACGGGGAACTTGGCCACTTCTACTCAGGTTCATTTGAACCAGTATGTAGTGAATATGTGTAGCCACTTACTTACTTGAGTACCAACTATGTGTGAGACTTTGCTCTGGGCACTGAAGGTTCAATCATGAGCCAAACACAAATATCTGCTATTCTTGTGGCACTTATGTACTATCAGGATGAAGAGTGATCAATTAAAAACGAACAAAATCTCTAACACAGTGTTCTCTTGCAGTTGGCCTGCCGTGTACCATGAAAAGTACACTGCCCTCTTACTTTACTATCCTCTGACTAGACTCTCATTTCATTCAGATTCTTTCAACTTTTCAACACGTACATATAGTACACTAGGTCAGGTAGACAGAGAAGAACAAACTTGGAAGAGGAGCCAGACAGCATTGTGGAAGATGGCATCTGTGCACAATCTGGGGCACCTTGAAAGATTATGGAGATAGATTGTTGGAAGAAGGGAGGAGATGTAAAAACAGCCTCAGTTTTCTCTGTAGACCAGCGCTGGTGTACTGATAGTGACATAGACATCCTAGCCAATTAAAGAGTTCTGGCAAAGTGTAAAAACTTCTTCCTCGTGTGGGACATGCAAACTTGTCTCAGACACTGAAGATGGAAGAGAATGGGATGAACAACAGAGACAGGCGAAGCCCCAGAAAAAAGAACACCATCTTCTTGGGGTGAGTGCAGATCTGCCCTGCTTTGACTGACGGCAGGCCTACCAGTCACTGAGGAGAGGATATACTTGATCACAGAGGCTGCTGAGAAACTACTAAGGGTAGTTGGCAGGGACTGCCACTGGTGGCAGAGACCAATTAAACCAGAATAAGCAAGGGGTTATAATAAGCAGGGAAGCCATTCCAAGTTTGGTCATCCTGACATGATCACGTGAGCCAGGATGGAAGCAGGGAGAACACTGGTATGTTTAGAAAGAATGCCTGGCAGCGCTTGGCAGGGGATTAGATATGCAAGGTAAAGGTGAAGAGAAAGCTAGAATGGACACCTTCTTGTAATTCAGAGAGCAGCAAGCCGGTGATGGTTTTCCAAGAGGAAAGACTGGGCCAAAGGTGGTGTCGTGTCATTGGGATCATAGTTAACTTAAAGCTGAAGCCATAGCCTGACCTGAAGGCTTTCTCCTACTACATAACTTCAGAGTTTAAACTTGAGATACTGGGAAGTACCACCAACAACAGAAGCGAGTGACTGCAGAGAAACAGCTAGCATACGGTTGCGCAGGGGAGTTAGAGGAATTTAGATTTGTGGAGCTTTCAGATGGACGTTTTAAGTGGAAGTGTCAAGGTGACGGGCAGAACTTTAGGACTGGAAATGGCTCTGGCCTTACTGCTCTGTGATCTTGGACAAGTCACTGTAATCCATATGATCCTCAATTTCCTCCATTGTAGAGTAGAGATAATGTTATTATTGGTTGTTATGAATTAATGGTTAATTTATAAAGGGTGCCTGGTCTAAACAGTGCCTAGTTCCAGTGTTACTTAGTTGTTTGTTAAATAATACAGGCAAGATGCAATTTAAAGGAAAATAAAGTTTGGGGAAAGCTAAATGAGAATTTAAGATAATTGATGTATGGTTGGTTGGTCATGGAATTTGAGGGAGGTTTTTGTGAAAAGGAAAAACAAAATTGAATGACACACTGATCTAGAGAAAGAGAGAAAGAGGAAGGCACAGAGAGGCTTGCAAATGAGGAAGGGAAGCCTTGCAGAGCTAGCTCCGCCCAGAGGAAAAAAGAGAGAAGCTCAACGATAGGGAACTAGAACACAGAAGGAAGACTTGGATGGTTGCATCTAGAGTTTGCTGGTGAACTCCGAATGCACACAAGAGCAGACAAGGCTATGCTCACTTCATACCACATTCCTGATGAGTTAAGTGACCATTAGGAAGTGTGGAGTTGTTACTAAGTATGAATTGACAACATGGACAATGATGCTGGTCCAATCTCCATAGTCAGTTAGCAAAAACTAAGTGGAACATAATATAATGTGAGGCAAGATATAGGATTTCATGGTATTCTCTTGACCATCTCCAACAAGGGTCCTTAATGGAAAATTCTGAAGATTTGAGATAGTCTCGTTCCGTTTTACTTGTGTTTGTGTAGAAACAAGTCTATTTTTGTTCTATATGGACGTTCATGCCATGAACATAGAGAGACCCAGACAAGTCCATCTGTAAGTGAACCAAAGGCTCTGGTGAAAACTTCTCAATGGATCATGTGTTGTTTACAGATTGAAGATGCATTTATATAATCACTTTTTAATATTTTTCTATCCAAATATTTCCCCATAAATTTCATTTTAGCAAATATTTTTAGAAGACCTTTGTAAGTCAGAAACAACAACCTTTTCTTTTTAAAGGCCCTTTTAAAAAATTGGCACGGTAGCAAGGCATGGTGGGAGCACGCGGGAGGCAGAGGCAGGCGGATCTCTGTGAGTTCAAGGCCAGCCTGCTCTACAAAGTGAGTTCCAGACAAAGAAACCCTATCTCAAAAAACTAAGGGGGCGAGGAGAAATTGGCAATGGGAATGAAGCCAGACCCTGGAGCACGTTAGGTAAGTACTCTACTACTACCGGTCTCCTTACATTGACCACAATGGCCTTGCACCCAATCTGTCACACAGTTGTGATCCTCTTGTCTCAGCCTTCTGAGTAGCTGGGATTACAGGTTTGGATTGCAAGTAATAGCTGGTTTTGCTTTGTTACGTTTTCTTTTTTTTTTTAAAGTGTATTTTTTTAGTCTCTGTATTTTTATGGTATGCACATTATCTTATGTACTTAAAGGCATTAGTATGGGGGAAGGAAGAGTTACTTAACCAGCTCTGAAGATTTACTCAACTCCCTGCCCAGCCAAAAGCAGAGGAAAAAGGCTGCCAAGAGCAGACAGCATAAGGTCCACAAACATTTTGGCATTAGGTTACAAGTTAGGTTGCATTAGACCAGCGCTGTCCAGTAAGAATGCAATGTGCCGATGTGAGCTGCCTAAGGATTTCTTACATTTACTTAACTCGAATCACATTTAATATAGGGAAAAACAAGCTAGTAAAATTATCTTTAATCATGTTTTTCTTTACTTAACAGATTCCAAAGGATCGTTTTTAACATGCAATCAACACAAATACATTTATTAAGACTTTTTATTATTATTTTTTTCTGTACTGTCTTGGAAGCCCAGTGTGTATTTATTTTCCAACCCATTTCACTTCAGACTAACCAAAAATTCAAGTGGTCAACAGCCATATATGGCTTGTGGCTTTCATATCTAGACACTGCAGCTTTGACCCAAAAATACACCCCTTTCGTATTTTCTGAGGCAAGTTGACAAATAGAGACACACAAAGAGTATTCACACAGCACAACTTGGACCAAGAGAATGACTTGTAACTGGCAGATGCTTCTCCATCCTCATATTTTGGATTTTTTTTTCTCCTCCTCTTCCTCCTCCTCCCTCTCAGATTTCTCCCATGTGCCAGGGCTGGGCTGGTCAAGTTTTTCCAAGTGAAACTAACCTCATTTGAGGTACGGATGAATCTCAACGCTGTGTGTAGTGTTTCCTCGAGGGAAAAAAGTTTTATCTCCGGTCATAAAAAGAAAAATTATATAGCTCACAATATTTACTCCTGGGACGGATCTGTTATAATAAAGTGTTCCATGAATGATAGTGCGCATTCGGTTGGAAAAGTCGACTGGTGTCCCATGAGATTGCCGTTTTGTTGCTGTTGTTGTTTTCGAACTGTCGTCTCCCGGGAATGGCGTCAATCTTCCGGGAGACCCCTCCAGAGCCCGGGGCTGCTGGACCGGGCGCGCGCTGCCCCAGCTGCCCTAGTTGTCCTCCGGCTCCGGCCGCCGGCGGCGTTTCCGGCCAGCGCTCGCGGTCCCTGCTCGCCCGCCGGCGTCCCTCTCCACTCCGGGTCAGCGACGGGAAGCGCGCGCTTGCGGCCGGCGACTCGGAGCAGTTCCGCGACCGTCCACGCCCTCGCCGAGCGCTCGGTGCGTGCCAGGCCGGGCGGCGCTGTGGGCGGCGGTGCAGGGCCCTCCCCCGGGAGCTGCGCCGCCAAGGTGGAAAGGCGGAAGTTTCCCGGCGCGGCTGACAGATGAGGCTGGCGGCGGGCGCTACAAGCGCTGCAGCAGCGGCTGTGCGTTTGCGTCCCGTCCCCCCGCATCCCCGAGAGTCCCGAGGCCGGCGAGCCGCGCGCGCGCCATGGCCACGCTGCCGAGCGCCGAGCGCCGCGCCTTCGCGCTCAAGATCAACAGGTAAGACGAGTACGCGGCGGGGCGCGCGGGGACTCAGCCGCGTCCTCGGTGTCCTCCGTCACCCGTGCCGCTTCATCGAGCAGCCTCTCGCGCCACCTCCCCAACCCCGCGTGGTTCGAGCGTCCTCGCCGGTCTGACAGGTGGCGGGACCGGAGAGCATAATGCGCGCCGAGTGTGCCTGTGTGGTGCCGCGCGCCGGGACTTGTCTTACAAATTGCGCCTTCCTTCCAGGTTGGAAAAGGGGAGAGGAGCGAAGTGGCTGAAATCAGCTTTGCTTTGAAGCAGATCCGTCCGTCTGTGCCAGGGTTACTTTCAACCTCCCCTCCCTTTCTAGAAAGGATCTTGGCTCCTGATGTCATCGCTATTTTTATTCCTTGGTCCAAAGGGAACCAAAGTGGAAAAAGCGATTTTTAAAATGCTTCATTTAAATGAGCAAAAAAGGGACGAGCCGTAGCTGACATTTAAAGATCTATAGCACTCCAGCCACTTTATAATCGGAGTTGCCCAGACGACATCTTTATGTGTTGATTGCTCAGAGTTCTCAGTAGACTTGAGAGGTAGCGCTTCCTCCCCTGAAAACTGCTGACATGCATTCGGGGGCATTTTTGCCCTGACCTGGGAAATCTAGACTGCCTGGCTGAAAAATAACTGCTCCACTGTGAAGGGCAGCCCTCTGGAGGATTGCCAGTTTGTTTTGTTTTTGTGTTTTTTCGATTGAGCTTGTTGGGAAGTTGATCCACAGTAAATTCATCTCCGGACTGCTAGAGAGTGAAGCTTGAACCACCAGGTATCACCATCCTTGAATAGTGCTCTGATAAGGACGTCAGAGGGCCTGTGGCTCTGCGCTATGTAGTTGTGAGCAAATCATTTCTCTGACGTCACTATTTCTTCTGTCAAATTAGTTTAATTATTAATGTGGACTATATACAAATGTTGCAGGCTAAAGGGTGCTAGTCTAAAGCCATAAATCATATCAGATAGTCTTCCTGCGGGAACTTATTTTCTGAATCCGGGGTTTTATGGCTGTTGTGGGGTAGTAAGGGCTATGCATAGGAGTTTTTGGTGGATGTCATGGTGGTTTAGCTGCTTCTCCTTGTCCCTGTCCTGAGAAAGAAACAAGTCAGGAAGCAGGAACAAGGGCAGGAAGATGAGAGGATTCAGGTGGGGTGATACTGATCTAAAGCAAGTGACCCAGGCCTAAGTTAACCCTGCAGGCAATCTTACAAGGAGTTATGGGGTTGGTGGAACCCAAGGGTTAAGAATAAAGGATTTGAGCCTGGCGGTGGTGGTGCACGCCTTTAATCCCAGCACTCAGAAGCAGAGGCAGGCAGATCTCTATGAGTTCGGGGCCAGCCTGGCTCTACAAGAGCTAGTTCCAGGACAGGCTCCAAAGCTCCAGAGAAACTTGGTCTCTATTAAACAAAAACAAACAAAAGAATTAAGGACTTGAGCCAGATGTGGTGTTCTTGCCTATAATCCCAGCCCTTAGGAGGCTGAAACAAGAAGATCACAAGTTGAATGCCAGTCTAGGCTTCATATAGAGATCGTGCAACAAACAAACAAATAAACAACAAAACAAAAACAACCACCCAAACAAAACAGTGTTAGAAAAACCAAGAGCCAGGGTACAATCAAATTTGCTTACAAAGGGGCTGCTCATTGCAAACTAACTATATAACGTTGGGCGTACACATTTTAAATTTTTCTGAACTTTGACCCCTCCCCCTTCTCTCTGTCTCTCCAAGGTCTCACCTTGTAGCCCAAACTGGCTTTGAACTCCAAGATGTTCTCCTGCTTCTGCTTCCCAATTGCTGGAGTTGAAAAAAAAGAGCCACATCTGGCTTTTGTATAAATGGGAATAATGCTGATTTCTGACCATAGACTCTCCCTTTTCTGTCTGTGAGAGGAATTGAGTGAAGAAGCAGAGAGGGGACAGAGTACTTATAATGCCTGGCTCAGAGTAAATGCTAAGTCACTGTTAGCTCCACGGTGTCGCTAGCTTTATCGGGGCATTGTCATCTTTAATGTCACCATTTCCAAGAGTCAAAGAAGAAAAATAAGGAACGCTGAAGCTGGAGTATTTTCTAGACAGAGATCATTTAGTCGTGGGTAGGGGGATGCTAATGCCCCCTGGAGCTTTCCTGGGGTTGACTTCTCTCACACATCCTATACTGTGCCGAGAACCTCAGACATACTCAATGGAACAGAATGTTTGTTCTAATCTGGCCAAGAAGTGCCCACCCAGGAAAGTAAAATGTAAGATGTTTTCTAATCTTCCGGAGAGAAGATAAATTGCATTTTTCTGTTCCGTGAGTTTTCTTTATACCCTTTATACCATTCTGTATATTGGGTGCAAGAATTACTCCTTAAGAGCTTGTCAGGGATAACTTTCAGAAGGGTGGATTAATAAGAATGTGCCTAGTGGTAATATAACATTAAAACCCACCACTTAAAGATCACACCCTGTGTTTCAGATGTTATCACAAAACCTTAGGACACTCAAGTCATCTTGTACAAATGTGTTTAGCTTTGCCAACTTGACACGATCCAGAATCACCTGGGAAGCAGTCTAACTGATGGCTCTCTCCATTGGTTTTGCCTGTGAGCATGGCTGGGTTAGATTCTCTATTGTAATTTGATGGAGGAAGACCTAGTTGGTGTGGGCAGTTCATTTTCTGGTTGCATTACAGTGAAGACAGCTGACTTAAGCAAGCCAGAGTGTGTCTATGCCCCTTTTGTGCTTGATCGTGGGTATGATGAGCTGCTTGAGTTCCTGCCTTGACTTCCCCAAAAAGATGGGCTGTGACCTGACCTTGTAAACCAAGTAAACCCTTTCCTCCCCCTAAGCTGGAGATATTTTACCATGGAGAGGGAAATGAAACGAGAATAGAGGGGGAAAGTAAGCTGGAGATGTAGGTTGCACAAGGCCATGTCATTTCTTAGAGGCCCTGCTGTCAACAGTGGCCGTCAGGACTGCAACTTGCTTAGGACAGCACTCTTCGCTAAGTCTGCGCTGTTTTGATCCACGTGGTATGAGAATTCCCTTTAAAAGCAAAGAATTAACTTTTAAAAATCATTTCAGTAACAACGTTGACAATTCCGTTTCTGAGTAGTGCAGAGTATGTAAACAATGTGATGGTTTGTGGTGTTAAACATGGAAAAATATCTTTGACTTTACATATGTCTATCAGTTTTTAAAAATAGGTCAAATTCCAAGAGTAAGATTGTGTTGAAATATGGCCATTAGGACTTTTAGTACAAGTTCCTATTTTCACCTTTTTATTTTATGATGATACTGCGTATTTGTCAGGTTCTTTGTCACTGTTCTTTGTGTCAATGAGCTACTGCAATTTGACATACTAAAAATTATAACTGCAAGGAGCTCGGCTCTGTGCCTCAGCCTCACCAAGGCATGAGCGGTCTCTTAGTCTGTGAAAAATGCTCCCCACTGCGTTCAAATTTCTGTGGCTTCCTGCAAACAGCATTGCCCAGCGCAGGGCCAGGGCCAAAGCCAGAGGAAGTTGAGAAGGCTGCCAGCAGCTGTCTCCCCGTGGTTGTCTGACTCTCTCATGCTCTCACAAGCCTAGATTCAAGTGCTGGAAAACTGGAGGTAGGGCGTGCTGGGAGCGTCCTGTGTGACCGTAGCCCTTGTTGTATATGATGTTGTATATTGTTGTGTAGACTGCCACATTTCTCCAGAGCCTGTAGCTTGGAGCCATAGAGCACAGAACTCCCACTGAATTGTTCTGAGTGGCAAGAGTAAAGTTAACTTCCTGGTGAACAATATGCATTTGTCCTGAGTTTAGTTTTTCCCTGATTGTCATGCAGAAGAGAGACAAGATCTGTATTAGGTAGTCACAATCATGTTGTGTTTGGGGTTTTAGGAACTGGAACTGCTGTATTGAATGTATCATAGTCCTTTAGGGAGCATTCCCTTGTTAATGACCTCTTTGATTACTGGAATTTTCTGCTTTTGTAGGTGCCGGAAATTATTAGTAAGACTGTGAAGATTCATTAAACAATACCTTGGTTTCTTTATCCTTTTATGCAGTGTTGGGTATTAATCCTAGTGCCTTATGCATGCTAGGTGAGTGTTTTACCACCAACCATTATCCCTTATCACTTGTTTCTTTCAAACAAGAATAGGTGCAGAACTTGATGCTAAAGTAAAATTAGAACTTTGGATAAAGAAAGAAAATATATAAACTGTTGGGGGTTATTAGTAACCTTCTGGACACCCAGGATTGAACGAAATAGAAGATATGACTTTTATAGTTCTTACTGTATTAGTTAATTTCTGTTACTGTGATAAAATGCCATGACCAAAAGCAACTTACAAAGGAAGAATTTGATTTGGCTTATGGTTCCAGAAGGAGAGTCCATAATGGAGTCGGTGGGGGTGGGGCAGCATGGCTGCAAGCTATCAGAGCAGGAAGCCAAGAGGTCGCATCCTCTGCTGCAAACACGAAGCAAAAACAGCAAACTGGAAGCGGGACAAGGTTTAAACTTTCAAAGCATGCTTCCTCTGTCAAGTTTACACCCCTTTCCCGGAACAGGTCTGCCAGCAAGGGATCAAGTTCAAAGGCTTATGCTCGTGGGGAACAGTTCTCATTCAAACGACCACACTTACTATGTGGCGGATACGGACCTAAATGTTTCTGTCATAACTCACCCACTTCTATGAATTAGGAACAATTACTTTCTTCATTTACAAATGGGGAAGGAGAACTCAGACAAGTTATGTAAATTCCCATCTCCCACTGCTGATTGAGGTCAGAGCTGGGATTTGTATTCAGTCTGTCTCCAGTATCCTGCCCTCCTACTCACCACACCATGATGTGTCTTGGGTTTGTTTTAAAATAAAGAAGTAACAATATTTACTATTTACTCAGTATCGTGTCGGACAGCCAGAATTCCAGCACTGGTGAGGGAGACGCTCCCTAGCTGCCACCCCTGATGAGGAGCTGGCGGCTGCTGATAGCTACTGGAGCAGGGAGAATCATTCTTATTTGAAGGACCAGTGGGAAGCCCCACACTCATGTCCACGTGAGCAGCACTCATTAGACTTAGTGTGACTGCAAAAGAAAAAAAGATGTGAAGTTGGGAGGGGGACATGTTGAGAGACTATAAAGGGAGTTGGAGGAGGGAAAAGGGTGGATGTGATCATATTTTATTGTATGCATGTATGAAATCTCACAAATAAAATTATAGTAAAGAAATGATAACAGTTGAAAATGTTTATTATTGATTTGGTTTGATAAAGAAGTACACATATTGAGGTATCATACTATACTCAATAAATAAGTATTATTTGTAAATAAAAATGAAAATAAAACAATAAAAAATTTTAAATTTTCTTAAAAAGAGAAAGACATGCCAGTCAGATGGCCTAGCTGGCAAAAACCCTTGTCTGACCACTTAGAGACCTGCCCTTGATGGAAAGACAGAACTGATTCTCCAAGGTTGTCCTCTGATCTTTACATATTCACCATACACCATGTACCCACATCCATACACACACAGCATGTACGCATGATAATAATATCATACCAGTCATTAGGATAATTTTCTGGAAGATAAAACCAGGTGCCATAAAAGAATAAAGTTACATAAAGGTTTCATTCAAGAACAACCCCAAGGTACCAACCTGTAATTCAAACTACTTAAAAGGCTGAGGCAGAGGAGTTACAGGATCAAATACAGACTCTGAAACTTAGACCTGGTCTCAGAATGTAAAAAGAGGGCTAGGGGTATGGCTCAGTGGCAGGACACTTGTCTAGCATGTACCAAGTCCAGTACTGAAGGAGAGAGGAAGAGAGAAAGGAAGGAAGGAAGGAAGGAAGAAAGAAAGAGAAAGAAAACAAAATAGAGATGGGGACACGGCTCAGTGATCAGGGTCTTGCTGTACAAGCCTGGTGACTTGTGTTTGATGTCTAGAAGCCACATGGAGGTGGAAGAAAGGACTGACCCTATAATGTTGTCCTCTGGTGGTCACGCCTACACCCATTCACTCACACACATACATACACAATAAGAATCAATAAAATAAAGTTTAAAGAAAACAACCCCTTGGGGCTAGAGAGACCCCTCAGTGGTGAAAAGCAAATACCTGTCTAGTGGAGAACCCTTCACATACGTTTGTGAGGCACTATTCACAGCCTTGGGGGCCCATGGAGTGGAAAAACAGCGTCATATGGCTCCTCATGGAGAGGGAGATCTCAGAGACCAGGTCTCCTGTCTCAGCTCTCCTCACAGAGCTCGAGAGGGTATGGGATGACATCACGAACACACAAGGGCATGAAAAGGTGGAGGTCACTCCACTGATCTCTTGTTGGAGAACTCTTAAGAAGTAGGGCCACTTGGGTCCTTTCAGTGGCAAACAATTAGATACTTAATATTTTTGTGCAGTTTTATTGATGGTTAAAGCAACAGAAATGTGCTATTTCTGATCCTATAAGCATCCAAGCTTAGTATTACTGGTCAGATTGCTATATAGCCCAGGTTGGCCTCAAACTCATGATGATCCTTACGCTTCATCCACCCAAGTGTTTAGATTAAAAGCATATACCACTAGACCCAATTGAGGTTCATTACTGCAAATAGCAACACATGCATGCATTCATGCTCGGACCCAAATGCAATAAATGCAACTCCATGAAGTAATTACCTAAGAGAGCAGAAAGGAGAACAGAAACTGCAAGCAGAGCAGAAGACACTGTGTGTGTGTGTGTTGTGTGTGTGTGTGTGTGTGTGTGTGTGTGTATGAAGATCAGAGGACAACTTTTGGGAGTTGTTTCTTGTTGTAGCGTATTATTTTAAGATGTATTACTTTCATTTATGCTGTGGAATATTTGGTTAATGATACAAAGACGTGTTGCATTCTTTTATGTTGTATTTGTTTAACTCTGTGAAGCTGTGTTACTTTGCCTGCCTACAATACCTGATTGGTCTAATAAAGAGCCGAATGGCCAATAGCTAGGCAGGGGAGAGATAGGTAGGGCTGCCAGGCAGAGAGGTTCTCATCTGCCTCCTTACTAAGGCAGGGTGTCCCTTATTTCTGCCAGAGTGTACTCTAGGCTAGCTGGTTTTAATAACTTCTCCTGTCTCCCCTCCCACATCACCACAGAGAGTGCTGGAATTACAGATGTGCATTGCTGCATCTGGCTTTCTCCTTGGGTGGCAAGCATTTTACTGAACACAGATTATCAGGCTTGTACAAGCGCATGCTTTTGCCTGCTGAGCCATCTCCCTAACCCACATTCCCCCATTCCCTTGTAGAATTTAAAAAAACATCTAAAGCAGAAGCACAGTAAAAGGAAAATAGCAAAGTGTAATAGCCAAAAGGAAAAAAAGATACCCACATTTCAACCACGCATAAATAAATGGTTCCTAACAGTTGGATACACTTCCTCTTAATTTTTACAAAACCCAAATCATCTTGTGCATGCTACATTATAATCTTTAAGTTTAATACATCTAGGGGCTGGAGAGATGGCTCAGTGGTTAAGAGTATTGCCTGCTCTTCCAAAGGTCCTGAGTTCAATTCCCAGCAACCACATGGTGGCTCACAACCATCTGTAACAAGGTCTGGTGCCCTCTTCCGGCCTGCAGGCATACACACAGACAGAATATTGTATACATAATAAATAAATATTTAAAAAATACGTGTAAAGAACTCTCCATATCAATTATTGTAGGCCTATATTATAAATAATGTAAGTGTGTTATGATTTACTGAAATAGCTATTATTGGGCATTAAGATAATTTTCATTTTTTGCAAAATAGTGGAGAGTTTGATGGAACAGTCTAAAGCATATTCCCTGCGCTCCTGCAAATACCTCCATATACATTTCTAGTAGTAGAATTGCTTGCTTTAAAAAAAAGTTTGTTTTTTATGTAAGTGTATGCATTTGTGCATTATATGTCAGTCTGTGTGCCCATATATTCATGCAGAAGTCAGAAGGACATTGGGTATACTCTTGGTTTTTGGTTAGGCTGGCTGTCGAGAGCTGGGGTTACAGGATCATGTGATCACGCCAAGCTTTTTATGTGGGTGATGGCATCCAAACTCAGGTCTTCCTGACCTTACCCACTGAGCGGTCCCCCAGCTTTAGCTCTTGACCTAGAAAATGCTTCTTTTCCTGCCTTCAGCCCACCCTGCCTCCAGCCAAGGGTTTATCATTCTTTTAAGTGTTTCTTTGTTAGTTTTGACTCCTTGCCTGAATGTTTCCAACCTCCTGTTCAATTGCTCTCCTGGGTCACTGAGTAACCTCTGCAGTAACTTTTGTTAGTTTGTTTTTAGAGATTAAACACAGTCGTACATTGCTCCCTTTTGCTTAAAGTGCAACCCAAGATGCTGGCCACTAACTTGACCTTTTTTCCTTCCTTCCACCATACTCCTAGGATAACTAGGTGAATGATGCAGCTAGCAGGCTAGTCTGACAACTTCTTTATTGGTTTTGCCACAAACGATAATTACCAGGCCTTGAATTGTAGGTAGTATTTTTTGTTTTTGTTTTAAGGTCTTTTTTCTTTTGGTTGTTGTTGTTCTTTTACTTTGCTTTACAGTTAATTCCATCAGCACCCCCTTTGACTGCATAAATGCCAAGCATTTTAAATAAAATATGTTTTCCTGGGATAAGAGGATAGGGAATGTTGAGATTTTTTTTCATGCTTTTTGTGTTCCTTTTCCGGAAGACTTAGAAAAAATAAAAATAAACAATAAAAACAAACAAAAACTCTTTTTTTAAAAATTTGATTTTTGAGACAGGATTTCTCTGTGCAGCTTTGGAAACTGTCCTGGAACTCAATCTGTAGATCAGACTGGCTTTGAGCTCACAGAAATCCACCTGCTTCTACCTCCCTAGTGCTGGGACTGAAGGTGTGCACCCTCACTGCCTGGCTACTTACAAACCTCTTAAATTTCCTGGCTTCCTCTTCCATTGTTCTCTCACAATAAAGGCCAAAACTTAACAAAGCCAAACTACAACTAGATGAAGAAATGCAGAACAGAAATCAACCACAACCTCTTCCTTCATCTCTCTCTTTTTCTCTCTCTCTCTCTTTTTGCTTTTGCATCTTTGTGTGTATAACCATACACATGTGTGTGTTCACATGTGTGGAGGTACATGTGTGTGTATGTGTGTGTGAGGAGCATGTAGGTGTGTGTTGACATCAGATGTCAACCTTCCTCTGTTACTTTTTCTCAGTGTCTTAAAGGTCTCTCACTGAACTCTGAACTTGCCATTTTGGCTGACCTGGCTAGCTAGCTTGCTTTAGAGAGTGAATCCATGTCTCTGCCGTCCACACATTGGCATTATGGGAAGGCCTCAGTACCTACCTAGCCACTCCCTGGGTTCTGGCTGTCTGAATCCCCCTTCTCACCCTTTCACGGCAACTCACTGAACCATCTTCCCAGACCCCCTTTTCCATTCCCGTCCATTCTCCCCTCCTCTCTCTCTGTATTTTACATTTATAGCTCTATTTTTTTTGTGTGCCTTGTGCATGTGTGTGTGGGCACTCTAGTGCCATGGCACATGTGTGGAGATCAGAGGATCACCATTTGGGTTCTGGGGAATCACCAAGCTGTCAGACATGCCAGCAAAGGCTTTTGCCAGCTGAGTCATCTTTCTCTTATCTCTTGATTTACAAAAGAAAATTAGGCTCTCGCTGAAGACCTAAGGTTCCCCTAGCAGAACGCTTTCTGCCAGGGACCCCTTAGTGGTCACATGGTCTAAGACTTTTTTTTTTTTTTTTTTTTTTTCGAGACAGGGTTTCTTCTGTGGCTTTGGAGCCTGTCCTGGAACTAGCTCTGTAGACCAGGCTGGTCTCGAACTCACAGAGATCCACCTGCCTCTGCCTCCCGAGTGCTGGGATTAAAGGCGTGCGCCACCATCGCCCGGCTTCTAAGACTTTTTTTATACTTCCTATCCTCCATTCCAATCTCAAGACTGACTCTTAGCTTCACTACAGTCTGCCTGCCAGAGCTTTTCCCCCCACCTACCGTCCACTCCATAGGGATGCTCTCTCGGTGCAAAACCTGGACCCCTAGCTCTTCCCTGCTGCCCCTTTCAGTCCCGCCTAGCCCATTTCCATTCATTCAGTTGCTGACTGACCTGCAGAAGCACTCTCTTCTACCAGACAACACTAACCAAAGAACACCATTCCCACATAGATACGGCCAGATATGTACACCAAAACCACCACAGACATCATAACTCCAGATGCCTAGAGCCCAGCCAAAAACACAAACACGAACGGCCCAGACAACACGCCTCCTCCAGAAGCCAGTGATCCCACTGCAATAAGCCCTGAGAAATGCAACCTAGCCAAAGCACAAGGCAAGGGCTTCAAAGTAGCAATTTTGAATGTGCAAGAAACTTAAAGAGGGTGTGAACAAATGCCTTAATGAAGACTGTGAAAAACACAAACAGTTGTTCAAGAGATGTGTTATAAGACATGGAAGTGAGAATTTCAGGTCTTGAGGACAGTGCAGAGGAAAGGGATACCACAGTCAGAGAAAAATGTTAGATCTAAAAATACTCCAGGCACAAATCAGCCGGGAAACCTGGGACACTATGGAAAGACCAAATCTACAATTAATAAATGTAGAGGAAGAAGAAGCCTGGGTCACTGGCACAGTAAATACTTTTAACAAAATCATAGAAGGAAATTTCCCTAATCTAAAGAAGGAGGTACCCATCAAGGTACAAGTGTGCCAAACACCAGATAGACAGGACCAGGAAAGAAATTCCCCACAATGCATAATAAACCAAATACTAAATGTATAGGACAAAGAGGATAGGTAAAGATACAAGGGAAAAAGACCAATTAACATATAAAGGCTGCCATATTAGAATAACATCTGACTTCTCAATGGAGACTCTAAAAACAAGAAGGGCTTGGATGGATGTTCTACAAGCTCTAAGAGATCACAGATGGCAGTGCAGACTGACATACCCAGCAAAACAGTCAGTCATAATAGAAAGAGAGAGAGAGAGAAAAACATACCATGATGCAATCCAAATTTAAGCAATTTCTACCAATCCAGCTGTATAAAAAGCACTAGAAGGAAAACTTTAGCTAGAGGTTAACCACATTCAAGAAAACACAGAAATAAGTAACCTCAGACAAGAAAACAAAAAGGAGGGACCCACACCATGGCAGCACAATAACAGGAAAAAGTAAAAGCTGCTCCTTCTTAACTCTCAGTATTAATGTTCCCAATTTTCCAGTAAAAAGACACAAACAACAGACTGGATTAGAAAACAGGATTCATCTTTTGCTGCATCTAAGAAACACACTGTACCGTGAAGGATATACATTATCTCAGGGTAAGAGGGTGGGAAATATTCTAAGAAAATGGACCCATGAAGCAAGCATGTATAGCTATTCTAATATCTGGTAACACAGACCAAGTAAAAACTAATCAGAAGAACTAGGGAAGGCCACTACATACTCATCAAAGGAGAAATCTACCAAGAGGATTATGCACCAACATAAAGACACCCAATTTCACAAAAGACATAGTACCACAGCTAAAATCACATATTGACCCTCACGCAGTGATAATGGATGACTTCAGTACCCAGCTCTTCTGACAGACAGGTCATCCAGGCAAACACTAAACAGAAATACTGGAGTTTAAGAATGTCACTAATCAAATGGACCTAGCAGATAATATATAGAACATCTCACACAAGCACAAAGAACATACTTTCTTCTCAGCAGCTCATGGAACTTTCTCAAAATTTGATTACATACTTGGACACAAATATAAGTTTCTTATATTCAACAAATATAAGAAAATTGAAATAGCATCCTATAGCCTGTTTGACCAGCACAGATTGAGGCTGGATATTAACAAAACAGAAATAGTAGAAAATAGACAAACTTGTGAAAACCAAATGACAGATTCACTACTGAGTGAAAAATGGAAATCAAGAAGGAAATTAAAACTTTTTTAAAGAGCTGAATAACTGAAGAAAGAAATTGAAGAAGGCACTAGAAGATGGAAAGATCTCCCATGCTCATGGTATGGTTAATATAAAACAACCATCTACCAAAAGCTGATTCTATGCAATCCCTATCAAAAGTACAAGATAGTTTTTCACAGAAACTGAAAACAACAGAAAAACAATTTTCAACTTCATATGGAAACACACAAAAAAAAGCAAGATAGCTAAAATAATCCTGAACAAACTAAGAACTGCTGGAGATATTACCTCCTAGATTTCAAATTGTATTACAGAGATGCCATAAAAAAACAGCATGATGTTGCATAAACACAGATACGTTGATCAGTGGAATCAAATGGAAGACCCCAGACAAAAGTCCATAAACCTGCTGACACCTGATTTTTTGACAAAGAAGCCAAAAGTACACACTGGAGAAAAAAAAATACAGCATCCTCAACAAATGTTGCAGGTCGTGAAGCTGAAAAGCTTCTATACAACAAAGAACATCATCATTAGGGCGGGGTGGAGAGACGAAGAAAGATCTTTACCAATTATACAGCTGATAGAGGGCTAGAATCTAGAATACATAAAGAACCAAAAAAAATCAAACAAAAACAAAGCAAAACAAAAAAAGGCAAATAAATGACTCAATTAAAAATTGGATTCAAAACTAAGCAGAGTTCTCAAAAGAGGAAATAAAAATGACTGAGAAATACAGAAATGTTCAATACCTTAGCCATCAGAAAAATGTAAATTATAACTATTTTGAAGTTTACCTTACTTCAGTCAGAATGGCCAAGATCAATAAAATAAATAATAGCAGATGCTGGGAAGAATTGGGGAAGGAGAACACTTATTCATTGTACAAACTTATGCAACCATTATGGAAATCAATGTGGTGTTTCCCCAGGAAGCTAGAAATCAATCTACTTCAAGATCCAATAAACCACTCTAGGGCTTATACCCAAAAAACTCCACATTCTGCTGCAAAGAGACTTGTTCATCCATGTTCATTGCAGCTCTATTCACAATAGGCAGAAACTGGAGACAGCATAGATATCCATCTGTTGATGAATGGATAATGAAAATGTGGTACATTTATACAATGAACTATTAGTCGGCAGTTAAAAATGAAATTTGTAGGTAAATGGATGGAGCTGAAAAAAAAAACTATCCTGAGTAAGGTGACCCAGACCCCAAAGGACAAATATTGTATGTTTTCTTTTACATGCAGATGTTATCTTTAAACTATCGGATAACCTTAGAGGTTAAGTGCCTAGCAAGGGACTAGCTGGGAGGAGGAGATCTCCTAAGGAAAGGAGAGTAGACTGTATTGTTATGGAGAGACAACTTAGAAACTAGAACAGAAGGATTAAGTCAGGAGGGAGATGGGAGAGAAAGGTAAAGGATATGGGGAGGGACAGCTAACACTAGAAGCCATTTCAAAAACCACATAGAAACCTACTATTATAGAAGCTTCCTAAAATATATACATATATGAAAGAGATTTGAATGGAGTCATCAAATAATAGGAGAAACAATTCGACATTTTATACCACCAAGTAAAATCTCCAGTGCCAGGAATGGGTTACATCTTTTTGAGTTGTTGATCAAAGAGGTTCCACGGAAACCTCAAATGTCATATCCTATCGCCAAGGCCATGGGTTGTTCTCCACAACTTGATGTTAAGGCTGTATTGCTGGAGAACACTTACTTGTTATCAGACACAAAAACATTGGGTTTCTGCCTAACAAGAAGCTTCATCCCTGCTGACTAGTGTTCATGGTGCGGAAAGCTACTCAGCGCACTACTGGAGGAGAAAGGTAACATCAATATTTCCCAGCTATAAATCCTATGACCTACTATGGTGTCCTGCGTGCAAGATATACTGGTCTAATAATGGCATGAATCTTATGGGAGTAACACACCATTTATTTTTTAAATTGGATTTAGGAAATTAGGAATTTCTTAATTTAGGAATTCCAAATAGGAAAGTTAGATTCATGGAAACTCCTTTTCCATGTAATGGAACCTATGCTCGACACTACTAAGAATCTGAGACTAGATAAATCACAGGTCTAGGGGAAAACCTACTACTATTATTCTGCTAAAGGAACATAGCAATAATGTGACTCCTAATGATGTATTTCTATACCCATAGAACAGTGTCTCACTAACCCCACATCATATATGGGAATTAGTACAGCAACCTTTAACTGGACAATGTATAGAGGGGGAGAGACTTTTTTTTTTTTTTTTTTTTTTTTTTTTTTTTTTTTTTTTTTTTTTTTTTTTTGGTTTTTCGAGACAGGGTTTCTCTGTAGCTTTGGAGCCTGTCCTGGAACTCCCTTTGTAGACCAGGCTGGTCTCGAACTCACAGAGATCCGCCTGTCTCTGCCTCCCGAGTGCTGGGATTAAAGGCGTGCGCCACCACCGCCCGGCTGGGGAGAGACTTTGGAACACTAGTACTAAACAGAGTATCTTCATTAAACCCCTCCTCTCAAGGATCCAAGAGAAATAGGAGGCAGTAAAATTTAGGAGCCAAAGGTGGTGAATGTCTTCAAATAAACAGTGTTTTCCAGACACAAGGGGCAGGTGCACATAAGCACATCCAGAGATTGTGAGAACATGTGTAAGACCTGCACAGGATCAAACTAGATGGGGTCTTAGCACTGAGAGGGGAAAGTGGGCATGGGCTCTCACCCCTATCCAGGAAGATATCTGCAAGTGATACCTGCAGGCAGAGAGAAAATCAGTTTTCTCCAGTGGAGTCTCATTAGGTTTATCAGCTACACATCAGGGCAGAGCCCATGCCCAGGGGTAGTTGGCTAACATAAATGCAATCAGTGGTATTTTTGTAGACATTTTGTTTCATTCTGCTTTGTTTTGACTGTTTTTTTTTTGTCTTTAACTGGTTTTTATTTATTTATTTATTTATTTTTTGTGGGGCAGTGGTGGTGGTTGTGATTTTTGTCTTTTGTTTTGGCTTTTTTTTTTTTTTAAATAGAGAAGAACATAAAGTTGGGTGGGTAGGGAGGTGGGGAAGATCTGGCCTCCCAGATCTGGGAGAGGAGAAAAACATGATCAAAATATATTGTTTGAAAACATTTTTTAATGAGTAGGTTTGTGATCCTAAGCCAAGGAGTTTGATGTTTCATGCATTCACTCGGGCCTTAACTCACTCACTCCATCTATCGAGCATCATATCTTGAGTTCTGTGCTAGACTCTGAAAATACAAAGAAAAGTGACTCGTGGGCCTTGCCTTCAAGGATCAAGGATACTAACCAAGATTAAGAACCAAAAAGGGAGGAGCCTCTCTTGCCTTCTGGCCTGTGGCCTGGCCATGCTGTGCCTGCAGAAGGGCCAGCCTTGGGTTCATGCCCCTGGGGATGCTTCAGTAGCATTACCCAAAACATTTTTGGAAATCCAATTTAGAAATCCTTGCAGAGAGCAGTGAACACTGCATCTTAAAAACAAGCTCTGTGGTATGAGAGGATGTGCTTTATTTTTTTTCCAAAGTCTTCAGAAGTATAGAAAACACAGATAATTTTGTAAATTTGCAAATATTTGAGAGTCCTCTGGCTGTGAATGGATAGTTGTGAGCATCAGCATCTTATGACTTTTGCTTTAGATATTTTTAAGTTTAGAAAAAGGGAGTGTCAATGGTAAATGTGAAGTCTGCTCTCCCTCTGTTTCCTCAGGTGAGCACTCTGAGGAGTTGTACTTGAGTCCTGTGTGTGTGTGTGTGTGTGTGTGTGTGTATGAGAGAGAGTGAGAGGAGAGAGAGACAGAGACACACAGAGACAGAGAGAGAGACAGAGAGTATGGACACGCATGCTTATCCATAAGCAGTGTGTTCTGTGTGGTCATTAACATTCAAACAGGCCCATTAATTTAGATAATATCAGCTTGAATTAAAAAAAAATGAGAACTGGGACTTGGGGATATAAGTCCATGGTGTCACTCTTGCTGAGCAAGTGTAAGGCCTTAGGTACAATCCAGGGGTGCGGGGTGATAACTGTAAAGTCATGGATCTGTTTGGCGGTACTTTCTCAAATTGTGCTGAGTATAAATGCCGAAAGAAGTTCTGAAAGTGGTTTCCGAAAGCCGGCTTTCTCAGACAGACTTACATGATGCTCCTCTTGCGGGGTTATAAGGAACAGCAGTTGCTTACATAGTGTGTGCACTCTAGTACTGTCTTCCAGACAGTCTTTAACATTATAGGTTCACCACTCTTTTCCTGGGATGGCCAAGCGGGACATTCTTTAAGAGCCTTTTTTATTTCTCCCTCAGCTGACTGTATCCCGTGATGCATTTGAGATAGTCATCTGGGTCTCAATAACGTGGTTATTTTTAAATGCATGTTTTTAAAAGCGCAGAATAAAGATGTTTGTCCCCAAGCTGTAGGACTTAGAAAAGGGTGTTGGTTAGCAAAGGACTGGTCCCGTGAGCAGTCCGCTTGAGTGTTTTGCTGGTGTGACTGAACCATTACCCCCGTGCTCTGGATGTCTGGTCTAGCCTATGCACCACAGCTCACAGCAGAGAAACTCAGAGGAATGACCATGGGTAACAAACCCTTTCTCCTAAGGATTCTGCCTCACCTTGCTGCCCTGCACTGTTGTGCTCCACATGGAGCACATGCCTTCGTTGGGACACTGGATCTCTCTCACTCAGGTCTCTGCTGGGTAACATGACATTCGTTCAGCAGAAGCTGGGCATTCCTCATAACGTTACTCTGCTGGGTCCTGTCTGAGGAAGCTGGAGTCCTGCAGGTGCCAGCAATCCTACTCTACTTTATACCACAGTGCGTTTCTCTCCCTTACGTTAGTGAGGACAACACAGGCTGGCAAAGCAGCAGTCCATATCCTTCTAGTTAATAAGATGGTCTCAGGCCTTGGTGGCAGCTGTTCTTCTAGAAACAAGACTGTCACCTTCCTTTGACTCTTATGGCTGGCTGGCTTCTTCTACTAATATCTTTCATTTCAATCACTATCTCTTTTCCCGGTATCCTGCAGAAGGGCAACTGAATTGACCTATTCTGCCATCAAGTTTATCCATTCTATCTTGTTCTTCAGCTGATACTTTCATTCAGACCAACAGAGAGTTTTTCTAACAGGATAAATAAAAACCCATAGACAGATGGTGGGGTTCAACCTGCAGGTGAAAAAACCAAAATAGTCAGCCACTGGCTCTTACCTCTACCTCAGTCCGAAATGGCCATTCTGTCTCCAGGAATCTCAGAATGAAACTGATTGAGAGCTGTCTCCTCCCATTTTATATTCCTCTCTAGGGCTGGGGTTAAAGGCGTGCACCAGCACTGCCTGGCTTCTATGGCGAACTAGTGTGGCTACTGGGATTAAAGGTGTGTGTCACCACTGCCTGGTCTGTAAGGCTGACCAGTGGGGCTGTTTTACTCTCTGACCTCCAGGCAAGCTTTATTTATTAAAATACAAATGAAATATCACTATATTTCCCCTTTTGTCTAAAATAAAAAAGGTTATAAGTAATATAAGAAAAATTGTATACAATAAGTACAATGACTCATGATTGGGAATATGTTAATTAGGAAGTCATCTTTGAGGTGGGAATAATGATTTAAAAATGGATACATTTTAGAGGACCATTAATATGGCCCAGTAGGTAAAGGCACTTGCCACTAAACCCAATGAACTGAGTTCAAACCCTAGGACTCACAGGGTAGACAGACAGAGGGACCTAACTCCTCACAAGTTAACTGACCTCCATTCTCTGTCTCTGTCTCTCTCTCTCTCTCTCACACACACACAAAATGATACATTTTCTCCTGGAGATGTAAGAAAAGAAAATGAATGGATCCAGGACATGAGTCATACCAAAAGAGATCTATAAAGAGGAGGAAGAACTGGGCCAAGATGTGGCAAACTGCTACGTATACTAGGAAAGGGAGCTGGTGGGGCAGTGAAAGCCCAGATGCCACATTTCAAGGGTGACGCAGGAGCCATTGGCTTTGCCTTGATGGCTCGTGGAATCTCCCGAGGCAGCAGTTTTAGTACTGTTCGAGGAAGTCGGGTCTCACCGGGTTAGAGATCGAGTCCATGCGGAGGAAATAGAGGAAGCTGACAGAGGCCACTCCTTTAGAACATCTGTACAGACAGAAAGAAGTGGGACAATGGTAACCAGAAACTCCAAGGAGGCTGTGACTTCACACAGACACGATAGTGCGCAGACGAAAGGACGTGCAGAATTTAGAAAGAATAGTTAGCCTATTAAATAACTAGAGGTGGAGGAAGGTGTTTAGAGTCTTTGATGCTGTAACATCAAAGTAACAAATGTCATTTTGTACTAGCGTCAAGGCTTTAAAAATCTAGTAGTTTACAGAATATTGGGGTCATTATGGTATCTTCAAGTGAAGAGAAGTGATAGGCATTGTTCTTTGCTCCCATTCATCTCCCCATGGCCCTCTCTTTTTTTGTCCTCGCTTTTCCCTTGTGCTGGTTCCCCCTATATCTCAAGTAGTCTTCCTCTGCTTCTCTCTCTCTCTCTCTCTCTCTCTCTCACACACACACACACACACACACCTTTATTCTTCACATGAAAGGAAACATGTAACACTTGTCTTTCTTGTTCCCATCGCACTCTTATGTAACTCTCTCTTTGTTCCCTTCTTCCCACACGATTCCCTTCTGTTTTCATACCATTAAGAGGTCTAACAGCAAGAAAGAGTAATAAGTAATAACAAGATTCTAATTAGATATCTTCCACATAGGAGATCTTGAGACATGACATCTTCATAGACAGCATTACCTTTATGAATGTAATATTTGTTTTAGTTTTCTTATGTTTACATTTATCTTCCTGGGTCTGAAGAGATGGCTTAGTGGTTAAGAACATTGGCTGCCTTTCCAGAGGGCCTAGATTCAATTCCCAGCACCCACATGGCAGCTCACAGTCATCTTTAACTAAAATTCCAAGGGATCTTAGTTAGTTCCCTATTGCTACATCAAAACACCACGACCAAGACAACTTATAAAAGAAAATGTTTAATTGAGTTTATGGTTTCAGAAGGATAGAATCTGTAATTGCAGAGCAAAGGCATAGTGCCTGGGACAGCTGAGAGCTCACATCTTGATTGCCAAGTAGGAGGCAGAGAGGACACTGAGAATGTCACAAGTTCTTTGAAACCTTGAAGCCTATCCCCAGTGACATACCTCCTCCAACAAGGCCATGCCTCCTAAACCTTCCCAAACAGTTCCACTAACTGGGGACCAAATATTTAAACATATGAACCTATTCATATTCAAACCGTCATGGGACCCAGTGCCCTCTTCTGGCCTGAGTGGGCACCAGGCATGGATGTAGTACACAGACATTGGAGGAAAATGCTTATACATATAAAAATAAATAAATCTTGAAAAAAAACCAGTTTATCTTCCTATGTGTGAAGTAGAAGAACGACAGTATTTTTATTTGCTACACACTTGCTGTGAGTTGATATGTTCCTCTGTCAAGAGTCCTGTGATCCGGAACGTGAGCTTGTTTGATTTAAAGAGAAGTCTTTAGAGGTATAATCAAGCTAAAGTAAAGTTACCCTGTGTTAGGATCGTCTCAAGTCCCCATCACTGATGTCCTTGTGGGAAGAGCCTCAGGATTCAGAGGCAGCCATGGGAAGACTGAGGCAGAGTGGCTATCCTCCCACAAGCCAAGGAATGCCAAGGATTGCCAAGGATTGCCAAGGATGCCAGCCAGACACTACCAATGCAAGGATTCTTTTCTGGCATCTTCCCAGCAAGCATGGCCTAGTTGACACCTTGTTTCAGCTGGTGGCCTCCAAAACTATGAGAATAGTTTCTGTCATTTTAGGTGTCCAGGTTGTGGTAAATTTCTGTGGCTCTTCTAGGAGACTAATGCATTCTAAAATTTTGCAAGTTAAAAACGACAGCTGATTTTGTTTTCCTGGTTCCAGCAGTCTGGCTGTTTGGGTTGGGCCAGCTGCATGGCCTTCTGTAGCTTTCATTTGGGGGAGTTATGTCACAGCTACCTGGCAGCTGGGGTGAAGTGGGCAGATGACCTTCTACAGGAGTTCAGGCCCTTGATGCTGACTGTTGGGAACCCTCCCTCCCGTCTTCATGGGTCTCAGGATCACTCCTGGCTTCCTAACCTCCCTACGAGGAGTGTGGGTATCCTAAAAGGGTGACGGCGGAGGCTGTGAGGCTTCTTGAGGCGCACGACTGGAGCTGAGCTTCAGTAGCCTCAAGACTCAAGTAGGAAGGTGCTACATGATGCTTGGCCATTTAACTCTATCACCTATGCCACAGGGGAGGTGATCCTGTCCCCATGACAACAGTCAGACAGTTTAAGCAGAAGGTCTTGCCTTTTCCTGTTTGTATCGCAGTGCCCATTTTACAGGCACTGTAAAGAATGGATGATGCTGACTCCCGTAAAGACGCCAGTGAATCACCCTTTGTGTGAGACTCTTTGGTCCATAGGAGACATCGTTGTGTCTGGAAGAACAATCATAACCCTGCCTGGAGGCAGCTGAAGGAACTTAACAATGTCTTGGTTTTCTCATAGACCCATAATTACCCCGCTGAAGCCCGGATTGCACAGCTGTCTCAGAGACAACCAGGGTTGTCAGGCTCGAGAGCAAGTGCCTTTACCATTGGCTCCCTCTTGCCAGCTCAGCTGCTGTGTTCTGGCTTTCAGGTTACCCTGGCTTCATTCAGTGGGCAAATAGGATGCTGCATCTATTTCTCAAATTCATCAACTCAAAAATACTGTAAGAAGTTTCCCTTAGGCCATTGATCAGCACTGTTCCTAAGGTTCACTGATGCATGGGGTGTACGGTGAGGGGAATAAGGAGGTATGGTGCAAACCTGGCAGCTAGCTCTGACAGCCGCTCATCATTGTGAAAAGAGAGCCAGGGTCTTTGGCAGTCAGTAGGCATCTGTTCCACTGGTTACAATCACAAGGAAGGAGCGGACTGTTTCATCACCATGTGCAGGCCTCCTTTGGCTTGCTGTTGACTGATAGATAAAAATGGTATGATCTATATCACAGGATCTGGGTGTCATGTCTATAAAGGAAGCAATAACCAGAGACTCATGGAGAAGGTGCCTAAGGTTCTAGAGGGAAACAGTGAGAATTCAAGGTGGATTTGTAAGTCGAGAGTGGATAATGTGGGGTCAGGGGTGTATGAAAATGTGGTTACAGTCAGGAGTACCAGAAGCCCCGAATGTAACTGCAGGCTGAAAATTACACAGCTGCTAAGGAACCAGGTTGGTTGGCCTTGTTCTTTCTTCTTGTAGCATTAAACTTAAGCTCGTCTAGGAAAGCCCACAGGGAGATGTTGTGAAAGCCGCTTGACCGAGATTAATTCTGAGTCGTAGTTGGCAGGAGAAGCAGCGTGGTGGTTCTGACCTGGGAGGAAGGAGTATTCCGAATGTTCGCTCCCGTGTGACTCCTGTAGTCTGTGACAGGACAGCTGAGATGAGAAGTTGAGTCATGTACTCTCCGTGCCTGGGTCTCTGTGGGTTCGCCGTCTCCTGCTTTGTTTATGGTTGAGTCATGTGCTACTCCGTCTTCCTAGCTGATGTTAGATGCCACAGTCACGATAACAGCCCACAGGAAATAGCTTCTGCCAGCCCCATTGGCACTCAGGGCAGATTTTACAAGTTCTTTACTTCCCTCAGTCCTGGGTTTTTCTACCTGTAACATAGGAATATTAATGCTATCAGCTTCTTGGGGTCATCTGAAATAGGTGTGCAAACCCTACACAGACTGAGCACTGACCATAGTGATGCAGTGTCTGGAAAGTGGGGTCATTTCTGTCATCATATAGTAAGGTGGCATGTAGTAGTACACCTAACGTTCTGTAGGGATCAAAACAGGAAGTGGATTAGTAAGGGCAATGTCAACCAAACTGGAAATGAAGTATGGAAAAATGTCAAAATGACAGCTACTCCAGCTTAAGGAAGAGTTCAGCAGATGTGGTGGCGTGGGCCTGTAATCCCAGCATACAGGAGGCTGAGACAACAAGATTCAAAGTTCAAGGCCAGCCTGGGCTATTTAGTGAGACCCTGCCAAAAGAGAAAGGAAAAAAGGAAGGAAAAATATTTCATTTCACTTACAAGCACAGCTTATATTTGGAATGGGCACATGTAACATATGAACATAGAAATACATCACTCACACTGTGATAAGCTCTGACGGAAAGAGACTTAAATGCAAAATGAAAAGTAGGATGATAGATTTCCCAGGAATCTCTTGTCCTGAAGACTGGAAGAGATGGCAGATCACACTGCCATGTTTTCCTAAAAGAACTTTTATGGACAGTCCCAAGTAATGGAAGACTACAAAGAGAATTGTATAGACCCGGTTAAGTAATGCGCACAAAGGCCTGTTGTGAGCATTTGTATATGGGATTGAAGTAAACAGAATGATACAGAGAAGAGCTAACAGGGAGATGTGACTGACCCCGAGGAATAGCAACTACCACATTAGATATAATACCCTAAGACCTGTGGACTTGCCTCCTATTCTCTTCTAAAATGGAAAATGGCTTGCTAGTCCAAAAAAATGAGTTACTTAGACAACAAGCTGAAGTGCACAGAAGCAACATTTTTTAAAAATAAAAATGATTTCCAATTATTGGACCTAAAGTTCATCACTTTTCATAGCTTGATATCACATACACACATACATACACACACACACACACACACACACACACACATGATTTCTACAAACTTGGAAGCATGCTTAACAGTGTTTTATAATCTGCTTTGTCAGTTAAAGACAGCAGCAACAGCTTTGCTTGCCATCTTGTCATTTAATACCCTTAGTTTACATTTCTTTTCTCTTTTTTTTGTTTTTGTTTGTTTGGTTGGGTTTTTTTTTTGTTGTTTTTTTTTTGTTGTTGTTGTTGTTGTTGTTGTTGTTTTTTTTTGGTTTTTTGAGACAGGGTTTCTCTGTGTAGCTTGGTACCTGTCCTGGAATTAGCTGTTGTAGACCAGGCTAACCTTGAATTCACAGAGATCCACCTGCCTCTGCCTCCTTAGTGCTGGGATTAAAGGCGTGCTCCACCACCCAGCCTGGTTTACATTAGTAATTAATGTGAAACATTCTCCTGAGAATGCAGACTTTCTCTAATTCTTTATGGGACTGCGTTGGTTTCCAGTTAATCATAGTTAGAAATGCATTGTACTAAATACATGTGTGCTATCAACTTAAGTGTGTGTGTGTGTGTGTGTGTCTGGTGTGTGTAAATGCGTGTGTGGGTGTGGGTGTGCAAGCATGCGTGTGCACATGCCTGTGGAAGGTAGAGGACATCGCTGAGTGACATTCCTATGGTGCCTTCTCTTCTTCCTCCTTTTCTAGACAGGTCTCTTGTTGATGTGTAGCTCACCATGTGTGCTGGACTGCCTGGTCACTGAGCTCTTGGTGTGTGCCTGTTTCTGCCTCCCTAACACCAATTACCAGTGAACACTGCCACAGTCAACTTTTTTTTTTTTACCTGGGTTTGGGGGATCAGACCACAATCCTTGTGTTTGCAAAGGCAAGCGCTATCCCAAGGGCACTATCTCCCTGGCCCCTTTATTCTCATCTTTAATGTTTCAGAGGGATAAATGCCACAGACGGCAGCTTGGGTTCAGATGTACGCCCTGGTCTGTGTGGCTTCTGTGCTGTCTTTTGGAAGGGCTCATGTGGTATCTGTTTTTAAAATGAAGTTTAAAGATGTTTTGAAAATTCTAGCACCTCTAAGCACGGCCTCGCTTATTGGGGGTAAAAGTCAATTGTTTTTGACAGGGTTTCTCTGAGTTCCAGGATGATCTCAAGCTTCCGAGCATCCTGCCACAGCATCCCTAATAGATTCTGAAATAATTATTTTATGGGCACCTTTAAGAAGACATTAACCTCCAGAGTTTGACTGGAAACCATTATAATGCTTGAGCAACTGACAGACTGATGTGGACAAATACTATTTATTCTGCAAGCTTCCTGGTAGCTACACCCTTTTAAAACCAATGCTATTCTGGGTAATCTTGGTTCTATTTGAGGACCTCATACGAATTCATAGTCTATCTATCTCAAAAATCTATAAAGGAGCCATTTGTAGAGAATTTATATGGGCTTGAAGAGAGTAAAGTTATACTGAATATCAAAGGAGAAAAGTAATTATCAGTCTAGGCTGCTCTGATCTCCGTGAACTACAGTAATGACTGAGTGAGCAGAACGTGCCCACTGGTGTAATAGTAGCATGGACATCTTGGGAGTTACCACCCATTTTCTGACTGGATTTAAGTCCTGTGCTACAAGATAAAACTCAAACCTGGCACCCAGAACCTGTGGCTAGGTAAATCAAAGGCCTTAGGGGAGAATTTACTAGTATTATTCTGTTAAAAGGACATGTTATTAAACTGATTCCTAGTAACTTACACCATTATATCCATAGATTAAAATGTTTCTCAACCCCCCCCCCTCAGAGAAGTATCTTATTGTAGTAGATGACAACTGGCCAGGGTGCAGAGACTAAGAGACTTCAGAATAGTCAGCCCTGAATGTGACATCTGTGTCATATGCCCTTCTTCCAAAGCTCAGGGCGTATTGCGGAAGAGAGGGTGGAAAGAGTGTAAGAGCCCGAGGTGGGGGATGACTGTAAGGAGACAGTGTCTTCAGGACACAGCAGGGCACCACACGTATGACAGTGCACACAAGTACCTGTTCAAGTACCAGCCAGGAAAAAATAAACAAAAAGCACCATCATGGTGAGAGGAAGCCTGCACCAAGTTCCATCCCTCGCTGAGGAGCTATTAGCAACTGATAGGTGCTAGGGGAGGAAGAGCCAGCTTCCTTACGTGTATAGCCCCTGGTGAGTCGGCCACTCCCCAGTGGAAGGCCACACATCCAGGAATATATGGGCCGTGCAATTTGACTCAATAGGTTAAAAAGAATAGAAGGACACAAAGTTGAGTGGGTAGTGAAGGAGGGTGGATCCGGGAGGAGTTGTGGAAGGGGATATGAGCAAAATTCTCAAAGAACTAACAGAAAATCCCTTAGAAGAAATCCCTAATTCACACAATTTCTTCTTCATAAGCAAAGCTGCATGCTGCTTGCACTTAAGTCTGTGTCTTTGTGATGGTCTTAGTTGTTTCATTCGTTCATGTGAGGATGGTTCCTGAGCGCTGAATGTGCCGGACACCGCATTAGACTTGGTGGAATGAGAGCTTCTGCTTGATTGGTGAAATGTCCCCAGTAATAAATCCGTCCATGAGAAAATGCCAGCTGATGTTCCTTATCTGTTAACCAGAATTAACTCGTATTCCGTGAGGTTGCTATGAGGATTCTATGAGACTATGTGGAAGTTATTTACCATGTAAGATTGTGTGTGTGTGGTTTTCAGTTGTTTGTTTGTTTTGGTTTTTTGAGACAGTTTCTCTGTGTAATAGTCCTGGCTGTCCTGGCACTCGCTTTGTAGACCAGGCTGGCCTCAAACTCATTGAGATCCACCTGCCTCTGTCTCCCAAGTACTGGGATTAAAGGCCTGTGCCACCATCATCTGGATTTACCATGTAAGTTTTAAACATGTGTTATTTAAAGTTGAGAAAGTTGGATTTAAATCATTAAATTCTCACATAAGAGGAAGAAATTAGCAAACTTTTTATTTTACAATCAAGGAAGGTTTTCAGTGTTGTCTCTGACTCTATGTCTTTGTCTCTCTCTGCATCTCTGTCTTTGTCCCCCCTCCCCCCGCCTTTGTGTGTGTGTGTGTGTGTGTGTGTGTGTGTGTGTGTAAGTTAAATGATCCTTGCTCTTTCACAGACAGGGGCAGCCCGTGTCTTATCTCACACTGTCTTTTGCTCCTGGATGTGGAGAGCTTGCAGGCCTTTGAGGGCTGTGCACCTCACTGTTGTAGGTCAGTGTCTCTGGGGGAGCAGCATTCATCTCCAGAGCTTGTCTCGGAGCAGCGTCTGTTCTAGTTTAGGTTCTTATCCTGTTAGATCTGTGGGGAAGGATGATTACCAGTCTCCAGATTGTCTCTGAGAAGAAACTGGGAAAAATGATAGTTTGCGTCTCTAGTTTGTTCCTTGCTCCTTTCTGTTTCTTTGTCTTTCTCTTCTTCCTCCTCTGCTTCCTTTTGAGATAAAGTCTTGGAATATGGCCCAGGTTGGCTTTAAACTCAAGAGCATTCTGCCTTAGCCTCCTGGATGCCAGGATTTTTGGTGTTGAATGCCTGAATTTCAATAATTTTTTTTAATTGCTGGTTTTTGTTTGTTTATTAGAGAGAAAGAGAGAGACAGAGACCAGAGAGAGAGAGCCTCATACCATAGCCCAGGTTGGCCTTGAACTCACAAACTTACAGTCCTTTTCCCAAGATCTGGAATTCCTGGTGAATACCCCATACTCAGCTCTTAACTGTGACGTTTTGAAAATTTTCTGTTTTACCGAGAAGTGAAAAAGGCCAACTGGAAAGTTCAGTTATCGCTCACCCTCATTGGTAGGGAAATGAAATGTAAACCAGAAAACACTGAAAAACCAGGGCTGTGTTTCTTGTCATGCCAGAAGGAAGCAAACAGTGTGTTCATTACTGTCTGTAAAACCCCTGTGTTTATTGAGGGCGGTGTTTATTGTGTCCTGCTTGCGCATCACAGTGTTCTTCTTGTAACAGCCTACACAGTTGGGGATGTCCCCATTCTCCCTGGGGGGCGGGGCAGAGGTCATGCATCCTACTCAAGACCTGGACACAGCACGGTACTCAAACCCGGGGCTAGCCGAGACAAACCTGTGATTGTAAGAACTGTATCTGCTATTACCACTTACCAGAATCCACAAACAGACCTTTTGGCTGAAACAAGTTTTTGTTGTGGCTATCTACTGTGGTTTGGATGTGAAATGACCTTCATAGGCTCACATATTTGAATATTTGGTCTCCAGTAGATGGTTCTATCTGGGAAGATTGTGGCGCCTTCAAGAGATGGAGTCTTGCTGCAGGAAGTGGGTCTCTGGGGTGTCCTGAAAGTTTCACAGCCTGGCTCCACCTCCTGTTCATTCTGTGCTTCTCGGATGCCAGTGTGGTGTAACCAACCTTCCAGGCTCCGGCTTCTGCTGCCGTGCCTTCCCTGCCATGATGGACTGTATCCCCTAAGACTGAAAGCCATAATAAAGCTAACTTCTTTAATGCTTTCTGTCACAGCAAAGAGGAATGAATGCCCCATCCATGTGCTTGCTTCCCCATAGTTTTCCCTCAGACGGGTCAGAAGACTACTGTGGGGAGAGGTGGCTTCCATCCTCTCTGAATGGAGCGAGAGAATCTTACAGCTCCTGGCAGTCTTGCAGAGTCCTCTCCTCATAGGCGCTTGAAAACGGATCTGAAGTCTTTCTTCTGTCTTCCTGTGAGAAAGGCACAAGTTGACTTGATTCTTCTCTGATGTTAGCTATGAACAGAAAATGTGTTTTCGAACTAAAGGCCCTAACCTTTGCCCTACGGCACCATCAAGCCTAGCTAACAACCGCTTAAAAACCCTAAATACCGCTTAGCCTCCCGGGGCACAATCAGTTCCAGGGAATAATGCAGGAAGCTAAGCTAAAGTTTTTGAGAAAGGAGAGAAAATACTGGCCATGGTGGGAAGTCCCATGGCTACATTTCTGAGCAACAAACACATCACCATTTACATCTGACCCTGTATGACTGGGGCACATTCCTGACCCCGAGTGTTGCTGACATCACAACCCACCCTGCAAACCCACTGAGCACTGGTGGCTGTTACTTTCTTTATCTGGGAAAACTTGGTGTGGTGAAAGGCAGGTCCCAGGGATCACACTTCAGTTCTGGTCTCTCTCTCTGACACCAATTTGAGTTTTAGATGCAAAGAAGGATCATATCAGGTGCCTTGACAGCCCATTGTTTGCTGACTGACACATACTCTGTTTCATCTCGTCAGTCCCTGGGTCCCCTAAGTGGTGCCACTTGGTGCCAACCTCTGAGCTGTTTTCTTTCCTTCCCCCGATTCCCACCCAAGGGCTCCAGTTGAGGTGTGGGGTGTGTGGCGCTTGTACATTGTATTGCCTGAGTCGAGAGAGCTGACACCCATGTGTGTTTCTCCCCTTGCCCCTTGGAAGACAATGTTAATAAATGAGGCCTTTAGCTAACAACCTCCCTCTCTCTCTACAGCTCCCATCCTCAGACCTTAATTTCGTCTTTAATGGTAGCTTTCAAAGGTTTTCACCACAGTTCATGGAAGGAAATACGTTTTAGTGCCATTCCCATTCATTCTCTCCCGCTCTTTCTCTCTCTCCCTCTTATCCCTCCCTACCTCTCTCTTTCCCTCCCGCCCACCCCTCTCTCTATCATATACAGTTTGAAGAACAGTATTCAACATACACTATATCCAGTGTTTTGATCTAGTGTCAAAGTTCATATTTCCCTTTTACACACATAGACTGCTCCCCCTTTACCTTAATAAACTCCTCTCAAGTTGCAACACGTGACTGCTCTCTTAATGTCCTTTCACGTGCTCCTGGTGAGCTGTAAATTTCAAAAGGGTAGAATTTGTTCTACCCAGGACAAACCTCTAGAACACACAGGACATCTGGGTTTTCGGGTCACTGGCCTCTTTGCTCACACAGGCAAGATTTTTTTGTGCTGGCTCACTCTCCCCTCCCGAGGTTGTTTCTTTGGTTTCCAGGGTCCTGTCTGAGGCCTGGAAGGCTGCTTACTCTTTGCTCTGTTTACAGGGCTGGGAGTGCTCTCCAGTTAGCAACCTGTGTTATGTAACCTCCTAGGATAGTTCCTTTTTTAGTAGGTGGCTCATGAAGAATCCAGAATACACCTCCTGTAATGACGAGAGTGTCTCGAACACTGATGAAGCTGAAAGATTCTTTCAAAGACCCAGTGAGGCTGGCCGCTACCCCACTGTAGGCTGACCGCCTTTACTGTGTTGCCATGAAGGAAGGAAGGAACTGAAGCCAGAAGCATGTACTCTGTGCAGAGAACTCTTTGTCTGACAACACTGCAGAAATAGAATGAACATGGGGCTCTCGAGGGGATTACCTCCGTATGTTAAATAGATATTTCTGCAGAACAATCCCAGTTCCTAGGTACCCATGCTTTTGTATCCAGAGGTGATTCTTAAACAGTTTCTCCGTTTTCACATGAGACTTTCCCCCAAGAAAGTTAGATAAAAGATTGTACCATGGAGGAAGATCGAGATTAACATTATTTCTTTCTCTTTAAGACAAATATTGAAAGTAGAAGTCCTTAATTAGCATTGAAAATCATATGCAAAGACAAATATTGAAAGTAAAAGTCCTTAGGCAAATATTGAAAGTAAAAGTCCTTAGACAAATATTGAAAGTAAAAGTCCTTAGACAAATATTGAAAGTAAAAGTTCTTAATTAACATAAAAATCACATATAAAGACAAATATTGAAATAAATGTCCTTACATTGAAAAAAATCATATGTAAATTACAGATGTGGAAAATTGAGTATTTAAATGGGTTGGGTTTTTTTGGTGTGTGTGTGTGTGTGTGTGTGTGTGTGTGTGTGTGTGGTATGTGTCAATAGGTGTCGTCC
The DNA here is from genome assembly GCF_018167655.1 of Microtus oregoni. NCBI lineage: Eukaryota > Metazoa > Chordata > Mammalia > Rodentia > Cricetidae > Microtus > Microtus oregoni. The sequence continues at coordinate 34,746,493 of NW_024543071.1, read as the reverse complement.
ATAGTCACCTTCCACTGTTTTGTGAGACAGCATCTTTCTCTGAAGCTGAAGTTCACTGATTGGGCTAACCTGGCTGATTTGGCCAATAAGCCCCCAAGCATCCCAGTCTCTGTCTCCCAGTGTTGAGATTACATATTCGAATTATTGCACCTAACTTTTCTTATGGGTTCTGGAGATCAGGTCTTTGTGTGTGTGGCAAGCATTTTATCAATTGTCCATCTTTTCAGCTGCTGGTGGGAATTACTTTGAGAAGGTCTTGCTGTGTGGTATAGCCCAGCTGGCCTCAGAGTGCTGGAACGATAGACAGGCACCACCCTGTGTAGCCTAAAGGTTTTAAATCATCTTTATATTTTCCAGTTAGCAATTATTAAAAATATTTTCACACTTAGGTGGAGTAGACGTTCATAAATTATTCGGTGTTCACACGTGATAGATACAATGAGGTGTCTTTGGTTCATCATACTCATAATTTGAATTTTCTGTATTATTTTAAATTATGCTTTAAGTCAGGAGAAATAGGAAATAATTTATTTTATGTCTTTACTACTTTCCCACTTCTAATCTTTTAACCGAAAGAGCATTTTTCCCCCACAGAAAACTTTTGGTAGTTTCCATTTTTCTCTTTTCAAAAATTTAAACTAGAGATTGGGCTATGGTATCACATACCTTTAATCCCAGGACTTGGGAGGCAGAAGCAGGTGGATCTCAGTGAGTTTTAGGCCAGCCTGGTCTACAGAGCTAGTTCCAGGATAGGCTCCAAAACTACAGAGAAACTCTGTCTTGAAAAACCAAAAATAAAAAAAAAATAAAAATTAGACTAGTGTTTGAACATATCTGTTTGAGAAGTGTGACAGTCTCTTGGGAGATTATTTCCAGCCTAAATTCAGCTGGTAGGGTCACTGACTTTAAGTAAGCAATTTCTAATTGTTTTACACCCCAATATATACTACATTAAACATTCTTGAAGTTAAACAAGGAGAGTTTCTTAAACATGATGTAGAGTCTGTGTTGAAATTCCAGTAGATTCAAGAAAAGAAATTACGCTAAGTACAACAGAGGCTCTGATAATCTGGAGACTCTCACTTGAAATGATTGACTTTTGAGCTATGGGTCACTTACCACCACCTAAGGGGTGTGTCCTCAGAGTGCCAGAAGGGCTCAGTGCCCTTGCTTTAGCTCTTTCGGTCTGCTGTCCTTGGCCTGGGCCTTTACACACAGATCGACATCACCCATCAGTTTCCAAAATCCTGAACTTTCTGCCTTGTATAGTCTGCCTCTTTACTGATTTTATTTTCTTAATTTCATCTTCCTTCCTGCAACTCTTTTGTTGTTTCGCCTAACCCCCTTTGAAGCCAGTTCCATCCATTCATTCTGCAGCATGGTTTGCCTTGTGGTTGGTTGGTTCGTTGAGTTACTGATCATAGATTTGGTAGCATTTTTACTGAGATCATGTTGTTACAATGGCAGGGTTGCTGCCTCAGGAAGCAGAGCGAAGTCTGCAAGGTGGAAGCTTATGGGAACATAGTCGCCTTATGGGTGGGCACTTTGGCTCGATAGTGCTGTCGAATCGTGGGTAACTGAGCCAAGTGAGGACAGAAGTGGATGCATGTTGTGACCCAGGGGTTATTTCTACCTGGTTGGATTGGTCACAGGAGGCCACTCTGTCCCAGATCGAAACAAAAATCCACTTCTCCTATCTGTCTTTGTGCCTTTTATCTTTGAACTGATAATTGCACTAAACACTGCCACTGTCTGGGACTTCATAGGATGCTGGGAAGTTTTCCAGAATCTTGGATCAGTGCTAAAGGACTGACAAACACCCAAGTCCAGAGATAGCCCCATGACCTGGAGCAGAGCGTTCGCCACACCCCCGTTTGCTATGCTGAGTTCCAGTTCCTGACGGTAGCCCCTGTAAAGCAGTGAGGATGAGTCACCGTGGAAGCTCAGCCTGCCTTAGACCACAGACTATTACTCCTCAGAGGTAAATGGAAAGAGAAAAGTCAGCGGTTTTATAGACTGCCAGCACCACTCTGATGGCTTCAGTAAATTCCCTTTCAAAAATTTGATAGATGCTATTCAGCCTTTCTTCTCTGGTAGACTTGGTTTGAGAGCATCACCTCTGCCAGCCTGCATTTAGCCCTTCAAAGGCTATATATACTACTGCTTTTAACTGTGGCATCTGGACAGTCAATCTGAAAATGCCATGAAGTTGCTGCTGGCCCTAGGGCTGTTCCCTCATCCTAGAACATGGATAGCGTAAGAAGAATTTGTATCCTGAAACCATATGAACCCCTGTCTGTCTTCCACAACTCAGGTCCTTTCCCTTGTCATTATGTCCCTGCACGAACATTTGCCGTACCTTCAGAAGCGCGTGGGGCTCAAGATGTGAGGGCACAGGGGGCCCGTGTTGTTTAATATTAAACCAGCAGGAAATGACCCGGATTCATGAGCTACTGTTTTCACTAGGGCAAAAGAGGAGAAACTAATTGCTTTTTTTTTTTTTTTTTGGTTTTTCGAGATAGGGTTTCTCTGTGGCTTTGGAGCCTGTCCTGGAACTAGCTCTATAGACCAGGCTGGTCTCGAACTCACAGAGATCCGCCTACCTCTGCCTCCCGAGTGCTGGGATTAAAGGCGTGCGCCACCATCGCCCGGCACTAATTGCTTTTGAGAAATTCCTTTCTGTGTTCTGTAGAGAAAATGTCTCCATCGGGGCTAAATGGCCAAAAGAGGGCTAAATAGCTTTGACATTGTCCCTTGAAGGAATGAAACAATAAAGAAACTGACTTCCTGTGAGAGAAAAAAAAACATTTATAATCATTTATCTGCATTACATGTTCCCAGAAGATTCCACAAAGCTGTCCCTGTAATACCACACAGTACTAGATGTTTCTTTGCTGGAATTGCCTGTGAGTGAGCATGCATGCATGTATGTGTGCATGTGTGTGCAGGCATTTGTGTGTGTGTGTGTGTGTGTGTGTGTGTGTGTGTGTGTGTGTGCGTGTGTGAACCAGAGGACAACTTTCGGTGTTACGCCCCGGAACTGTCCATTTTGTTTTTTGAGGTAGGGGCTCTCCTTGCCCTGGGGCTCCCTGGTGCTGCTAAGCTGGCTGAGCTGCAAGCCCCAGGGATTTTTCTGTCACCGTCTCTCTAGCTCTGGGAATATAGGTACATGCTAGTACAACTGGCTTTTTACACGGGGGTCGAGGATCTGAATTCAAATTCTCAGGCTTGCATGGCAAGCACTTTACCCACTGTTATTGCCCCAGTTTTCCTCCTTCTCCTCCTCCTCCTCCTCTTCTTCCTCCTCCTCTTCCTCCTCCTCTTCCTCCTCCTCCTCCATGTTTCTTCTTCTTCTTTTATAATTTCCCATGCTTGAAGAACAAGAGTTACTTACCTGGAACCCGATGGGCCCTCAGCCCCAAATTTATTCAAGTCCTGCTATTTGAAGAAAACCAACATTTAAAGGACTTAAAGGGGAGGAAAGTTTTAAGAAACAGGGCCACTCAAGCGGCAGTTAGTAGTTGGAGTATTCCTCCTGGGGAAGTTTCATGAGGGTTGGAGGTCAGCAGCATCTGATGCAACAGAAAAATCAAGTCAGAACAAAACCAGGGATGTCCAGGGAAAGGTCACCAGCAGCTTTATCCAGAGCAGCTATTGCAGAACATTGAATCATAGACCCAGAGAGATAGAGACCGGTGTGGCCCAGGAAAGAGAGAGGAGGTCGAAGCCTGCTTGTCTGGGGGAGTGGGTGGTGCTGATTTTGAGGCAGGCTGCCTGGGAAGGAAAGAGGCTAGTAGTCAGAGGATTCAGGGAGGAGCTGAGGGTAGGTAGAGTGTGTTGAGAAAAGATACGAAACATGGGGTGAGGAGCAGTCTTGAGTAAGGGTTTGAATGGAATGTCTGTTTCAGGTACCTCCTTTGTCTGCTTTGCCCACATTCCAGGAAAAGTACTCACTGCTTTAACAGATTTTGGACCCCTGAGGGTTCGCTGGTTTTTCTGATGTTGGACATTTATCCATAGTTGAAACAATAGGAGACAAGGTTGTGCACACACAGCGCTGCTGAAAAAATGAATCTTCTGGAATTTGCTTTTGAGGCCTATGCCCATGGGTGTTTGCATTACCCGTGGAGCATATTCCATGGTTACTTACCCATGAAGGAGTCATGATACTGAAGCTGGGTTCAAAGTCTTAGCAACAGGTCAAACCTGTTCTTTTCGAGGGTCAGGGTAAAGTTGACTATCCTCCTTTGGGAAAGCTTCGCATACCTGGTTCTCTTTTCTACTCTTCCTCTGGGGGAGGAAAACAGCAGAAGCCCGGCCTCTGTGCCAGGTTCTCTGGAAGGTTGCCGTGGTGGGTTTTTCCTGTAGGGCTGTCTTCTGCTACCTTTCTTCAGCTACCTGTGAAGCCTGTGCAAGTTTCTTAACCTTTCTGGGCCTCAGTTTCCTAATTTGCAGAAAGTAATCTCTACCTTGTTTGGTAGGTGTGAAGGTTCAGTGAGCTCATTAGAACATTCCCAGTTAGACAGTAAGTACTCTAGATTATTACTGACATTACTTTAGAAATATCATTTAATAATTTTTTTAAATTAATATATAATTATGTCCTTCCCCTCTCCGGCCCCTCCTTGTACCCACCTCACTTTTTTGCTCTTTCTCAAATTCATGGCCTTTTTTTTCATTGTTGTTGCATATATTATATATAAATATGTATTATTTATATTTCCTAGGTATATTGATACACTCTTCTTAGAATTGGGAAGACTATCCCACTCCCAACATTCCTTAGCTGTCTGTAGTTCCTTCTCTGTGACTAGCATTCTATTTGTAATAATAGTAGGGACAGTGGTAGACCCTTCCAATTTATAAGAATGATAAATAATCTCATTACTCAGATTAAAGTACACTTGAAAGTAAGGAGGGCACATAGCCAGCACATATGGTCAGTGGACCCTGGGGCCATTCTTACAGCTTGACAGTTTGGGAACTCCTTCTTACTGGCCTCACTATGGTCATTTACCTGAGGACTCTTCTCACCGATGGCCCCTCCCCAGGCTTCCTGCCTCTGCCTACTGAGGCCTTTCTGTGTCTCTAGGCCTCTTCCCTTCACCGTGTGCCAGCTTATTCACTAGATGACATAGCAGAATTTGGACCTCAGGTGTCATTCCTTTCAAAGAGAAGTGGTGTGCACGTTAGTGTGATGTTGATGATCGTTTCTTGTTAGATCTGCGTATTTTACAGACTGCCCATGCAAACTTTCTTACATAAATGGATGCAAGTTTGTGACTAACTTGTGTTGGTAGCCAGTGTGCACATAAAGTACTGTGACTTCCTGATCTAGAGGAGAGCAAAGATATGGCAAAGCTGGTTCTAGAGTGTTCCACAGCACCAAGAACTCTATTCTGTCCTCGAGACAGGGCATTAATTTAGAATATCTTTTTTTCACCCTTAGACTAGCCTTACAACTTGGATTCACCCTCTTTAGTCTGCATTCCTTCTGGTAGAGAACTGTACCCCATTTCCCACCATTCCTCTTTGGGGCCTGTTGTCTTCCTCAGCTCCTTCAACCACAAGGGATGGCCCGAGCTTGATTTCCTCAGTGTCCCATATGGGCATACAGGCATATGGCTGCTCATCAGATGTAGTGAGCTGCTAGTGTCACTGAAGCTTATTATCTGTATTTTCCTCTCATGTCATTGGTCGCTGAACACTCGGATATGCATTGTGGTTGTAGGAATTACAGTGTTCCAAGTTATGGTTGGTTGGGTTTCTTTCTCTTTTAAGTCACGGCACGTAGATCCTGCGTGTGTGGCTCATTATGGCAGCGTTCTTTAGGAAAGAACCACCACCTCTGGGCACTAAGGACTAAGTTCCCTCTCAGCTCTGAAGCAGGAAGGAGCGCTTTCTTAAGACCCTCACGGTTATGTTTCTGTGAGAGACTGGCAGAACTGGAAGTGGAGCCAGCTCCATGCCGTCTTGTGGGGGAAGGCCTTGCCCTTGAATAAAGAGACGTCATCTGAAGGACTGTACAGATTTTGCCTTGGTGCCCTGCCCCTGGTTTTGCATGTTCCTTTTCTAGGATTTCATTTTCGTTAATTATAGTGGATTAACTTCACCATGGCCTTCTTCATACATAGTCACCTGGTACAAAAGCACCTGAACCGCCTCAGGCTTCACAGCCACATGCCTGCTCCCTAGGAATAAATTCACCAGGGGCTTGAAACGTTTTCAGATATAAAGCGCTCTCTCTCTCTCTCTCTCTCTCTCTCTCTCTGGCCCAGTTTGTATTGGGTGACTACTCCTGGGTATGGAGCCTTCCTTGGAATATGGACAACATATCAGATGTTGCTCACTGAAAAAAACTGCCAACAGCTCCTCAGCTAGGGATGGACTTCATGGACTCCCCTCCTCCATACTGGGATTTTGCCTGGCTTGCGTTTGTTAAGGTCCTGTGCCTGCTGTCACAGTCTCTGTAAGTTCTCATGTGCATCTGCCCTGTTGTGTCTGGAAAACACAATTTCCTTGAAAGTCATCCATCACCTCTGGCTCTTCAGATGTTTCTGCCTCCTCTTCCACACAGATCCCTGAGTCTTGAGGGGAGGAATCCAATGCAGTCATCCCATTTAGGGGTGAGAATTTTTTTATGTACTTATTTTGCTTTATTCTAGAAAATGCTATAGTGATGGCAGAAAGAAACCAAGTTAAGAAAGTCGACAGTTGATGATGCATTGTGTGAGGAAGTTAGGAGACCACGGAGGCCAACACTCTGGTTTCACCGGCTTCAGTTTCATTGTATTTGCCATGTATTTTCAGAGTGAAAATTATTCCTTGTTTTTTATTTAAATTTTATTTTATTTTGATATTATAATTACATCATTTCTCCCTGCAAACCCTCCCATGTACCCCTCCTTGCTCTGCTTCAAATTCATGGCCTTTTTGCACTAACTATTGTTATATACATATATGTTTATATATAAACATATTTACTCATAAATATAGAAGTACAACCTGCTAGGGCTTATAGTCAATGAGTATGGTTTTAGGGCATTACCAGCTGTCCATTAGAATGAGTAATAGTAGGTTCTAGACCTATGCCCTATCTAGCCACAAGTATTTGGCCTCATTGATTCTGTCAGAAATAGGTTTCATTTTATAGAGCAGCCCTTACATCCAATTTCTTAAAGTGATTGGCTAACTCCCATAGCATTCACGCCACTATTGTAGTAGCAGTACTGTAGTTGCTAGGCAGATTATAGTTCCCAGGGTTCATGGCTGGGTGAGAGTGGCGATAGTGTGTGTAGTTATATGATACAGTTATATAGTGATAGTTAACGTGAGGGTGATGATGGTACGCACAGCATCTTCCAGCACTGTGTGTGCATAGTAAGCCAGTAGGGATGAAGCTTCCTCTTGAGTACCAGGTAGATTTCTCTATGTTCTATTGTCAAGAAGAAAACAAGCTCCAAGTGGAGTGTCTTCAGTGATCAACATTCTCTCGGGATAGATTGGCGCTGCCAGGAGCAGATGTGTCTCATTGTCATGAAAAGTCCTAACTTAATGAAACATTTTCAATGCCATACTCTGTCTTTGAAAGGTTTGAAAAATGTCTGTCTCTGAACATCTAGAAAACCTAACTAACATGACTGCAAGCATGACTATTATAGATGACTATCTATTAACCTGTATTAATTATACAATACAGTTTTAAATGAGCTGCACAAACACAATAACTTAATCAAGAGCAGAAATATACATATAACAGAATTGACCTTAAATTTGTATCAATAAACCAAGATCCATACCAATGCAAAGTATTCACCTCTACAGCATATCCCCCTTTAAATGTAAACAAACATTTATAAACAATAATTTAGGAAATTTGGTTGTAGTTTTCTCCAAACTGCTTCCTGCTTTTTGTCAGATGAAGTAATTTTTGGGGGGTGTTCACAGTGACCTTTCAGGGCATCTTGGTCCATCAAACCACATTAATCTGGAAGTTTTCCATAGGTTCTCATTTTCTGTGGAAACACAAGAAGAATCTTTTTTCCAAAGCAACATGTCTTTAGATCCAAATTTTGAAGACAAGATACCTTTAAAGTATATAAAGTATATACCTTAGCAGCCCATACAATGAAATATCTCTCTGTATGTAGCTCCTTCACAGTCAAAAAGTTCAAAGAAAACACAATAGTATACATAATCCAGACTCTTTGTGTATATTCCATCTTTACATGGCTTATTTTTCTTACTCTCTTACTTTGTCTACAGTTTAGTATTTATTATCTTTATTCCTTTAATCTATGACTATCTGTACTCTTTTATATTACATTTACTGTCTCTTTACTCTTTTTCTTCTCTCTCCCAAGCCTATGTACATTTTTAAAACACACTGTGTCTTGTTTAGAGGTCTTTTATGTCTGTATGTGTCTGTTGTGTAACTGAAATCCTTTTATGTCCATGAAAGCTTCTCAAAATGGTAAGGGTCATTCTGCAGAAAACAGAAGATAGTTACTGACAAACTGCCAATATAGGTGGAGCTGTCTTTGAAATTTCCTGCTTCATGGAAAAGTCTGCCAGATACTATGGGCCTGGAGGCTGAAGGTGGATGCTCCAATATTACAGAAGAACTCAGGGTGACTGTCCAGGCATCATGATGTCTCTGTCAATTCTAGAGTTTTGGAATTTGCTTACAATGCACTTCCTATTAACTTAGGTACTATTATGTCCTTCTGAAGTCTTTGATGGAGTTGAAGAATAGATAGTTATAATTATAGTTTTCCTTAGTTATGGTAAGAAATAAAGTAGATATAAACTTTGATATCTGTTTTATTATATGTAATCTTGCTATGTTAAAGCTAAAGCCTTCCTTTTTATTTAGACAGAAAAGGAGAGGTGATGTGGGAGGTGATGTATGCTCTGAATATGTTTTATTGTCATTGGTTAATAAGGAATCTGCTTTAGGACAGTGGCTTAAGAGAATATAGCCAGGCTGTAAGAGATACATAGAGAGAGAGAGTAGGCAGAGTCAGAGAGAAACCTCGTAGCCATCCACAGTGGAACCTTGCCAGTAAGCCACAGCCGTGTGGTGAAACACAGATTAATAGAAATGGGTTAATTTAAGATATAAGAGTTAGCCAACAAGGTCAAAAACACTGCTGATAACTTATGCTGGAGAGGTTGTTGGGTAAAGGGAATACTCCTGCATTGCTGGTGGGAATGCAAGCTGGTACAGCTCCTTTGGATATCAGTGTGGCGATTTCTCAAAAATTAGGAAACAACCTTCCTCCAGATTCAGCAATACCACGTTTGGGTATATATCCAAAGGATGCTCAACCGTGCCACAAGGACATGTGCTCAACTATGTTCATAGCAGCATTGTTTGTCATAGCCAGAACCTGGAAACAACCTAAATGCCCCTCTACTGAAGAATGGATAGGGAAAATGTGGTACATTTACACAGTGCAGTATTACTACACAGTAGAAAAAATAACAACATCTTGAAACTTGTAGGCAAATAGATGGAGCTATAAAACATATTGAGTGAGGTAACACAGACCCAGAAAGACAAATATCATATGTACTCACCCACAAGTGGTTTTTAAACATAAGGGAAAATCAGCCTACAAATCACAATCCCAGAGAACCTAGATAACAATGAGGACTCTAAGAGAGACATACATGGATCTAATCTACATGGGAAGTAGAAAAAGACAAGATCTCCTGAGTAAATTGGGAGCATGGGGATCTTGGGAGAGGGTTGAAGGGGAGGAGAGAGTCAGGGAGGGGAGCAGAGAAAGCTGTAGAGCTTAATAAAAATCAATTATATATTCATATGTATATATAAATCATATAAATTTTATACACACACATATAAAGAGTTAGCCAGAAATATGTATAAGCTAATAGGCCAAGCGATGTTTTAATTAATACAGTTTCTGTGTGGTTATTTCACATCTGAGCTGCCAGGGAACGAACGAGCTGCCTTCCCTCAACATTCTATGACTCAAGTATGTAGTGTCTTCTTCAGCAACAGAGTCTTACTGTCAAGCTCTGGATGACAATCAAGAGTATTGGAAATAACTTGAAATGTTTGGGAAGGGGAAGTCTATGGAACATTATTGACCAACAGCTCAAAAAGATGTAACCCGTTTATTTGGAAGAATATAATGTCTAGTTAGGTTATTAATTCTGTCATTATAGTGTGTCCATTTAAACTACCATAGTAAGTTTCATATGGTGTTTTCATATTTCCTCTGCCCTGCCCTCCTATCCCCTACCCCATTAAATTTTTTCCATTCTAAAGTTCCTTGAAAAACTTGTTTACATAGTATAAAGAGCAAAACATTTGCTTCTAAGGGCATCTCAGGAACTTGACCTTACTTAATTATAGATCTAACCTTTCCCTGCTGGGGATGGTGAGGAATTGCACACAAAACCAAATGAGTTTGAGTTACGCTTCTGTCTGAGTGAGAACCAAGTATGCCTTGTTCCCTGAGATTTGAGGTTGACTTAATGATGAGGTAGGTTTCTCAGCGAGCCTTTCTGCTGGCACTGAATCCTCAGTCTTTACCTCTTCTCTAAATGCACTTAGCTGTAGGGCACCTGAACCCCTGCAGATGTTAAAATGTGTGTTCTAGCTGTGCTCAGATGAATCATAATCCCTGGAGAGGAGCCCGGACGCTTTCTTGCTGAACAGCTCTCTAGCTGACTCTTACGGATGCTGAAGTTTGAGAACCACTGCCGGGAAGAAAAGGATTCTGGGATAGACTGCAAAGTGGATATCTAAAGCTGGCTGAAGTTAACGTGTTGATACAATCTCATTTTTAATTCTGGGGTGTTTTGTGTCTAAGTTCTGTTGTCTCGATATGTAAAAGGAAAGTGCTGTGTATGTTCCCAACTAAGCATCTTGCATAATCATCTTGAAGTCTCACAAAGCATCTTCAGGTCTTCCTTATAACTATGAAACTTTGTTGAATGTTTTGAATTTAAGATGGGCAATAAGCAGTAAATTAATCAATATAAAAATAATTTCTTTATGTTTCATACTTGCCAAATGTCTTCTAAAAATGTCCATTTAATGTTATTACTTCGGTCTTTTAAGCACTTACCATTTCTAAATACTAAGAATAATTTATGCCTAGTAGTATAAATTTTGCCATTAAAAAAACTAAGTATGACATTATTCAGAAATTACACATAGAGAAAAATACTGCATAAAATGCCACATTCCAAAAGCTTTCGGAAAGTTGGGTGTTTTTTTTTAGCCAGGATTCTGGGCTTAAAATAACTTCTTGGTATGTAACTCAGACCTTACAACTTTACCAAAACAAACATAACTGGCATCTTGAATAGCTATTTCATGCACAGACTGTATTTCCATTTATTGGGCTAATGAAGGGGTTAGTGAATTATACTAACGTGACCAACACTTTTAATAGCAGTGAGTAAAGGGTCTGTCCTGTTGAGGACAGAGTTAGAGCTTTTGCAGGATGGAGGGGAAACAGAATCACAAGGCTCTGCGCCCAGGACGATAGAAAATTTGCACCAATAGTAATGGCATAATTGTTCTTGGACATTGTTGATGGAAACCGAGCCTTGCTTTCGGGAAAGGATGAATGTAACACTAAGTTAGTGTGAGTTCCCTGAGAGAGGGAGACTTGGAGCCGTGGGCCGAGTGCTTGTTACTTTAGGAAGAGTGCAGCTTCTTGGTTCCCATCACTTAAGCTAAAATAAGTTTTGAGAAAAGGTGGAGTTGTTTGGGTACTCGGTCAGAGAAGGATGGGGAAAGTGGTTCTTTTTAAAAATTAAAATAAAAACTAATCTTTCCTGCCACCCCAGCTGCTGGGCATGTCCACATGTAGTGAAACAGTGTCCTTTAGAGGGGGAAGTCAGAGAGAAGCCTCTGGGGCCGTGCGTTTTCCTAGTGCAGCTGCTGTTGCGTCTGTGGTCCTGATTGTCCTACTTGGAGAGTCTCGCCATGTTTGCAGTCAGCACTGGAAAGGAGCCCAGAGATCCCATAGCCCAGTCCCTCCTGTTCACACATAATAAAGCTAAGGCCCAGCCTCTAATGAGTGCTTGAACCCAGACAGATAGCAGACAGCCTTCCTCAGGACGGTGTGCCCGTGGGGTCCTACTCTACTTCATTCTTCTACATACACACTGCACCAAGAAGGCTCAGCAGGGTGGTTAGAAATGCTTGAAGCAGGAAGGAGGAAACCTGATGTCTTGTGGTCTGACTACACTGTGCTCCTCTCCATCTGGGTTCCTTCTACCAATGGTTTTATTCCAAAAACTGGTTGAACAGCCTCCTCTCTTCAGACATCCCCTAGGTATCCCTGGGCGGAATTATGACTCCGGGTCGTCTGTTCACAAGAAACCATACACATTTCCCCATTAGATTTATAATGTTGTAATGAACCCATGGCCCCTCTGCCCACCTCTCACCACCCATTGGATTAGGATTCCTAGGAGCGTGAATGCATCCTCATCGTCAGTCTGCATCACTTAGCTGAGGACCTGGTGCTTGGTCATTGCATCAGAGTTTGATGAGCAAATGGTGAGCCAGTCATTTTCTTATGCAGCTTCAGCAAATATTTGGCCTTTCTGGTTGTAAAAACCAGTCAGGATTGCTGGCTTAAACTGCCATTTTTCTGACCGTGCCATCAGAGTTGATTCAGAGCAGGTGTGTCAAGGCAGCTACACAATACTAGGTTGGTGCAAATGGTCTAGCCACTGCATTGGGCACGCTCAGTTCTGCAGTTAGTTTATGGAGTCTTGGTCCCAAATGTCTGTCACGGTCATGGCTAATCTGAACGGAAACATGGAACTTCTCTCCCTGCCCACTACCACCAGTCCCTCATCACCACGCTGACTCCCCATGAGGGTGACATGTTAAACAGATCCCAAGGCTCACTTCCAGTTAACTTTAGGAAAACAAAGAAGAGTCTAGTACTAAACCACTTAAATTCCTTAGGAGAAGGTTGACTCAGCCCACTACAGAATTATCTCCATGGTACAAGTCTGGAATCCTGAAACCTGTCGTGGACCGGTCAGATTTTGATCTGAGAATCAAGGCAGAGGTAAATGCCTCTATACTAACATGGTCCTGTATGACCATTACTAAAGAGCTAACCACTCACTCCAGCTTAGCTGTGTGGGCACAGTCCTTTAAGTTAGGCTCAACCAGAAGTGAGGGCCACTTTGGACAGAAGGACACCGAACAGTCACTAAGTTTCACATCAGTAAATGTAATTGCTGATGGTTTTGCAAGTTCTTAAAATCCAATGGAACATGCCTTGCCCATGTGAGAAATCTTTCGACATGAACTTAAGCAGCTTCATATCAGAAAAAGAATTCAAATGAGGTAGCAACCAAGTTCTCTTGCTGTGATTGTTGAGAAGCCACACTGTGTTGATGGTTATTCATCAGGTTGACAGAAACTAGGGTGACCTGGGAAGAAGGAACCTCACATGATAAATTTCCTATGTAAGACTGGCCTGTGGGCAATTCCGTGGGGCATTTTCTTGGTTAATATAGGCGAGGGAGGCCCCAGACTATGATGGGTGATGTCTTGCGCAAACAGGGGTTCTCTGATTATATAAGAAAGCAAAGTAAGCAGGCTGTGGAGAGAAAACCATTAGTGGTGTTCTTGCATGATCTCTGCTTCAAGCTGCTTCCTTGGGTTCCTGTCCTGGTTTCCCTCAGTGATGGGCTGTGACATGGGAGTGTAAGCCAAATGGACCCTTTCTTTCTACGCATTCTGTCTGGTCCATGTTTTATCACAGCACCAGAAAGTAACTAATGCACACATACAGAGAGACTCATGATGACTCCACGTACAGTTGTTTGGCTTTACAGAGCTGCAGAAGTGATGCGTGCTCAGTAAAAACTATACTTCTTTTCCCCGGTAGACAGCATACGTCAGGGTACTCCCAGTGCTACACGCAGCATCAGGCTACAGCTCCCACATGGCCACGTGATTACAAAGGGGAACGATGATTCTCTGCAGTGTGTTCTGCTGGTAAGCAGTTGTATTTGGTCTCAAGGACATTAAACACGATAATTTGGGTGGGTATTGGATTCCAGTGCCTCGAGCATGCTAGGTAAGCACTCTGCCACAAAACTACATCCCTACCCCTTCTTATCTAACTTTTAGACAGTACTGATCATAACTTTATAATTCTATTGCCATGACTTCACGAGTATGGGGGCTAGAGACATGCTGTTTAGTATTCCCACTTCAGAAAGACCACCATGCCTTTGATGAGAAAGGTGCTAGGCAGCTCGGAGACAACAGCAGAAGTCTTGGGGAGGAACTGAAGGCAGACGTTTCTGGGAAAGTTTGTATTACCTACAAATGTCAGCAGGAAGGTTTGAAAGGCCAGATGAGGGCCGGGCCTGTTGTCTTGTCCGGGCTCTCTTGTGACTACAGGCAGCATCTAAGTGTGTACATTGATGGCCAGTGTGTTATCTGAGCTCCTGCAGTGCTGAGCACATGCAAGATTATTATTTATGTGAGGTAGCTTTGGCTTGGGACAATCTAATCTGATTTTTTTAAATTGGTGATGTTCCAATTTCTGATTAAAACCAGTTTCACTCAACATGTGGAGACAAAACCCAAACTTCCCCATTCTTAGTTGTCACCCTAGACTAGGTTATTTCTGCATTCACCCTTATTTTGTACTGACACTTGCAACTCTTATCTAGATCCGCCACAGTTTAGATACAGCGCCTGCACCTCACATGTATATAATGTGCACAGTTCAGTGACTCTTAACATAGTCAGAATTACTGAGCTACCAACAGAATTTAGAACATTTTCATCAGTTAAAAAAAAAAAAACTCTGCTCGGAGCAACTTTCCATTGTTCTCTAATCCCATTCACCCTTATCTATCACTAATCTACTTTCTGGTCAAAAGATTTTACTATTTCACTATTCTGGGAATTTCACATCCCCTTATTATTGGCAGAAATTTCTGTCCCACCTGGTCCTACAGTTGTCCAGTCCCAAAGAACTACACAGAAGCCTACATTAATTATATACTGGTTGACCTATTAGCTCAGGCTTTCTTTTTAATCTTACATATTAACCCATAATTCTTTTCTGTGGCTTGGTACCTTTTATCCACGAGGCATTCTCATCTTGCTTCCTCTGTGTCTGGGTGACAACTGTAGACTAACCCTTTTCTCTTCCCAGAATTCTCTTGTTCTGGTCACCCTGCCTATACTTCCTGCCTGGCTACTGGTCAATCAGCATTTTATTAAACCAATACAGCAGAGAAATCTTTACAGGGTACAAGACCATTGTCCTACAGCACTTCCCCCCCACACACTTTTTTCCTTCCAAACAAGAATTCTGAATCTAATATCCTTTGTTTAGCTTTTTTCCTGACCATTACCCATAACAACTTGTAACTAATACTCTAAACAATGACAAATATTCATAATTCATTTTTGGGGAGTGTGGATATAGTTTTCTACTTCCTGCTGATTGGGGGTGCTGATAATCTTATGGGAACCTAAAGAAAATTTAGAATTATGGTCAAATCATGACTGGAATATTCTGTAAGGCTTGATCATCCCAACTAGGAGTCTTGAAGCTATTCTAGATGTAGAACTCAGAGGAAACTCCAACAGGGGTCCTCTGAAATGTTGAAACATTTGGGCCATCTGCTGCTATTGGAGATTTTTCTGGGGTGGGAGGTCTTTCTTGATCAAATCTAGTTTTTCTTAACCCAGAATGAATTCACAGCCTCTCATTTCCTGTGGAAACAAAAGCAAAACCTCTTCTCCAAAGTAACGCATCTTTTGACTTAAAATTTTGAGGTCAAGACATTTTCAAAATATATATGTTGGATTAATCCAGCAGCATTTATAATCGAATGTCTTTTAGTAGCTGTTGCTCCTTCCTCAGCAGTCAAATAATTCAAAGACAACACAATAACATACAGCATCTAGATTCTCTGTGTATTTTCCACCTTTACGTGGCTTTATTTTAAGTATTTCTTTTATTTTTATTTTTAATTTTTGGTGTTTTGAGAGAAGAGTTTCTCTGTGTATCTTTGGCTGCCCTGGAACTCACTCTATAGAGCAGGCTGCCCTTGAATTCACAGAGATCCGCCTGCCTATACCTCCCAAGTGCTGTATTCTGTCAATCATGTTTTAAATAAATGCTGATTGGCCAGGCAGGAAATATAGGTGGGAAAACCAGACAGGAAGTAGAAATGATGCAATGAGAACAGGAGAATTCTGGGAAGGAGGAAGTTGATTCCTCTCAGTCCTGCGCAGACCACCGAGAAAGCAGGATGTGATCTGCCAGCTGAAAAAGGTACCAAGCCATATGGCAAAAATAGATCAGAATAATGGGTTAATATAAGCTACAAGAGCTAATAAGTAGTCTGAGCTAATGGGCCAGTGAGCTTTATAACTTATAGAGATCTCTGTGTGATTTTCTTTGGGGCTTTCCAGCTGTGAGGAACCAGGCAGGACAGAAACCCCAACAAGCAGGCCCCATTCGTGTTACAAGAAAACCTAAGCTAATAGACCAACCAGTTTATAATAAGTGTAGACTTCTGTGTGTTTCTTTGGGACTGAATGGCTGTGGGAACAAGGAGGACAGAAACTTTTGTCAACACCTTAGGATGGTACTGTTGGGTTTCCCCTGTGTACTACCGTATAGCAGTACTTAATTCCTTTCTTTGCTGAATAATATTCCATCTATGATAGATGACTTTTGTGCATCCTTCAGCTACTGAACTTTTATGTTATTTCCACCTTTGGACTCTTAAGAACAATGCTGGGGGGTTGTCTGTCTGTTTGTTTGAGACAGGGTTTATCTCTGTATTCCTGGCTGTCCTGGCACTCACTCTATAGGCCAGACTGGTCCAAGATTCAGAGATCTACTTGCCTCTGCCTCCCAAGTCCCGGAATTAAAGGTGTGCACCACCAGGTCCAACTAGCTGTTGTGTTTACTGTGTATAATGCTATTGTGAATATTGATATTTAAATTTTCTGTTTCATTTTCTGTTTTCATTTCTCATGGAGGTACAGCTACTGGTGGAATTTTGGTATATATAGATATTACATGCTAAGCTACCTGAGGAACTGCCAGATTGTTTTAGAGAGAACTATACAATTTATGTCCCTACCAATGACACATGTCTGTGCGATTCTATATCATCTAGCAACACTTGGGACTGACAGTCTAGTGCTCTGTTCTGTTCATCCCCATGGTTGTGAAGAGGCATATCATTATGGTCTGCTTTACATTTCTCTGATGACTCACAGAATATAATAAACTACTCACTCCTGACACAGTGTTTTTCTTTACTGTTCAAACATTAAATAAAAACAGTGTTCTAGGAAATTAAGAACACAGTTCATATCGACTGCTGCCCCTTTCTGTGGTATTCCATGCTTTACCAGGTCTTAGTACAAGAGCCAGTAGGAGCATGAATGCATGCCAGGCACTTACTTCTTCCTCATTCTGAATCCCAGGAAAGGAACCCAATGATCCCGCCTTGGTTTATGTATCTACCACTTGGTTCGTATTTCTGCCTAAGCATGCACAGATGAGTAGGGACATTTGGAAAGCTAACAGAGTGCTTTTGTGGAGGAAGAAGTAATGATCACAACTAGCAATATCCTGCCCATTTCTGTGCTTCACACAGAAGGCTGGGAACCAAATGATCATGCCGTATACATTGTCATGATGGAAATGTAAGTTCTGTTTATGTTTTTATATCTCCATAGTACATAGAAGCATCGTGTTTCAATTTTACATATGCTTTGGTTGGACACTGAGAATATTTCAAATATACAGCCTATTTGATCTTTAGTAATCTGATTAGTTTCTAGTTGTATCCATTAATGATTCTGACTTCATGTGTTTTATCTGATTGTACTATGAGTACATATTTGGGAACTAGTTTGAAAAGTCAGCCACCATCAAATGATATGATGAGAAAATATTTGTGAATTCCAGTAACCTAGCAATTGAGTGTCTCCCATGTCATTGGGTCACTTTCTTGGAAGCTGTTGGAAAAAAAAACCCACTGCTGGGGAATTCTGGGTCTCACTGTGTAGGTGCCTGCAGGGAAGTGGGCATTTTCATGTGGCAGTCTCTAGTGCATGCTGCTTTAGTGTTAGCCACGCCAAAGCCTCGGCTGCTTGCATGGAAGGTGGCAGGGTTAAAATGGCAGGTAAGTAGAGTCAGAAAGGAGCCCTCCTTTCATTGTGGCAGCTCCTCTAGGCATCCGGGGATCAAAGGTTTAGGATATTTATATTCCACCTCAAGGTCTTTCTGCCTTCTGCCTTCAAATAGAGGCTGGCTGCCATGAGTGCAGATGTTGTGGCCCCTGTGAATTGCTCTAGGGTACATTTGGTACCCAGAAACCACAGTCTCCACTAACCAACCTCTGAATACACTTCAGTCTCTTCTGCTCACCACTCAACCAAAGAGAGCACGGTAACTTTTGCAGTGTTATTTTTTTAAAATAATAATTTAGATTTCTCTATTTTAATTCAAGGTATTCATCGTCGGAAATCAGAAAGCAGTTTACACTCCCACCCAACCTCGGACAGTGCCATCGTCAGAGCATAAGTACATCCGGTTTTCCCTCCCTGCAGCTAGTAAGTATGTGTTCCAGGTTTGCTCTGCCAGTGGTCAGGGACAGAAGTGCCCAGCATCTAAGCTGCTCCCCACCTAGCCTTAGCTCATTTTGCACCTAGCATTCTCTGCTCACCGCGTCGTGACTCTGCCTGCCTTTAGACATCAAACATCTCCTCTGTCAGACAGGATGTGCGTAGAACGAGGCAGCCCAAGATTGGTTCTGATGTTCTCTGTTTAGGGAACTTTCAGGCTACTCAAACCCATTCCAATTATAGCTCATATTTGGGGAGGGGGAGCCTAGACATTGACCATTATTTTTAGCATGCTTTGGTTGGAAATTTTTAATTGACTAATTTCAAAAGTCCAATTTACAACTCTTTCTTTGAAATAGTTTTCTTGGAAGTGAAATTTACATACTGTGAAATTGATCAATTTCAGCATTATGGTTTAGTAAATCTGGGAATTTTATTAGTTATTTAACCTCTATTCAGTCAAGGTCTAGAGTGCCTCCCCCCTTTTGTATCCTCTCGATCCCATCCCAGTCAGTCACTGTTCCTTGCTGTGGTTGTAGTTGGACCTGCCTGGAACCTCACTCCAGTGAAATCTATCACACGGAGAACAAACCTTTAGTTTTAAAACATAGCATATTCTCCTTTCAAGGTGCCAACTGGTGAGTGCATGTGGGTACCATGTTATTTATGGACCGGAGGCCAGCTGTGTGTCCGGTGAGGCAAAACTGTCTTAACTGGGGCTGTTTGCAACCCAGAAGTGGGTGCCACTTCCTTTGAGGGAGCTGAGCAGGCTCTACCTTCACTTCCTCACACGGCACAGCCCACAGCCACACTCTCTGGCTGATCTAGTGGTTATCTTGAGAAGGTTAGGTTATTTTCTGTTTCTAGTTATTACTTCAAAACCACTTCTGCTCTTAGAAATTTTGTAAGCTTCCCCTGTTTCCTGTATCCGCCATTTTGTCGCCTGTAACAGTTTCCCCGCCGCGTTAACTGTGTGTCTGCAGGTATGTTTACTGGCGTGATCTGTGATTATTTCAGAAGGATATAGTTTATGCATTGTGTCATTAATGAAACAGTACTAACAAATATATAGCACCTTCACTGTGAGAGCTTACCTGTGGTGCCAGCTTTTTGAAAACCCTGTGTATGACTTTGGAGCCTTGCTAGGCCACCCTTTTTATTCATCTTTTCCTGTCGGCTTCAAAACTTCAGGTTACGGCAGAACCACAGCCAAGTGTGTGGTGCCTGTGTTCTCGGAGTAAATAAACCAGGATGTGTTACATATATGCTTAACTGGGTGGTTTCTGACGAATGTTGTATTTCAAAGTGTGCAAAAATTTTGTTGAAAAGTGATTGGATGTGCTTTTAAATTTTAAACAATGTGGGGAGCTTTGGTGATTGCTTTTTAAAAATATTAAGGCTAGAGCTCTCTGTAGCAGCTGCTGGGGGAATAGTGTGGACACAGTGGAGAGGTTTTTAAGGAAGTTAGCAGGTTTAACCCCTTGTCTCGTAATCAGTCTTTGTCGTGACACCATAGCCTTGCATTATGGCGGGAGACATCCTTGTTAAATGGAAAGTTACATAGAAAAACAATGTCATGTTTGCAAGTGTCTTTCAGTAGTTGGCTGTCTCCTCAGAAAGCTTTGACAAAAGTGCATTTTGATGAGTTACTTCAATAGCTGGGAAGTCAAATTAGCATGTGGCTTAGCTGCCTGTATTCCACAGAAGGTATGAAGGAAGCAGGCAAAAGGTTAAAATGTTACCAGCACCTTTCCTTTGGTGGCTGTCATTCAACCCTAGTCCTGTATATAGCTGTTCTTCACATGTTCTTCCCGCTTGTTACAATGTAGTTTCCTCAGTCCTTTTCCCTTGGCTCTGGCTTGTCCTGTTTCTTCTGTCTGTGGAAGTCCAGAAGCCTGATCTACCTTCTCAAATCTGTGCCCTGTTTTAGAAAACCCCAGCTCCCTGGCATCATCTGCTCTAGTGTGGTGGTGTGGGACTGTGGGACTGCGCCTCCCCTGCAGCCGTCTTCTCAGACAAGGCTCCCAGGAGAAATCACCAGGCTACGGGGTGATTTTTCTTTACCTTGAGAACATTTCTTTTCCGAGATAAATAGTGTGATGTAAGAGTCATGAGTGACTTATCACTCAAGCTGATGGAGCTTTAGAATATACATTAAAATCAGGGGCTGAATTCTAGACTGCTTGGGCATCGTTTCAGCTAATTAAAAAAGACCAAGTGCAGTTTGACCGTTTCTTTTGCTTTTAGTAATATGATCATTTTCATAACCTCATATGTTGTTACAAATGATTGGCGAAGGAATATATTTAGTTGAAGCCCAGTCATTGCTGTTGACAAGAGTAAAGAGTTTGGGTTCAGATGAGCCCAAGGTAAAAGGTGGTTGTCACTTATTGGCTGTCTAACTTGGGGCAAGCCACTTAACCTCTCTGAAGATTTTAGCTTCCTTTCTACAAAATTGGCGGCTTATGTTACCTCCATAGTATCAACGTAGAGTTCCATAGTGGAGCCTGTGTAAATAGTGGGTAGTATTGTTGCCTTAGGTATTTGGCATTATAGAGATCCTGTCTATTACTAAAAGGTAAATAGGGGGATGATCCCAGCTCTGTGAGGCTTTGTGATCTATTTGAGAAGACAAGTCATCCAGAGGACCACACTGGCTTTAAATGTGATGGACATTCAGAAGAATGCCCTATAAAGGCAAAAGCTGCTGGAGGAGCTGAGCAGACCCAGGAGATGGGTCCTCGGCCTTGACTGTCCATCAGAAACACCCAGTTTTTCTTTATACTTCTGGCCCCCTCCCCCCCCCCCCCCGCCTTGAAAACAGCTAAGTCAGAATTCCAAAGGATAACAACCGACAATATTTTAACGATGCTCAGAATGTTGACAGGTTCCCAAACACACAGGTTGAGAGTCATGTAAAGATTCTCAGGGGAGCAGGGCATCGTCCAAATAGCAAAGGGCATGGTCAGGGGTGGTTTCTTTTGTTGCCCTGCATGCTCTGAGTTGTAGGTGTGCGGTAAGCAAGGACCACATGATACACCTGTAGGTAATCCGCACAAAACCCAGCTCTCTGTCATGGATCTGATAAATGAGTGGGAAGCAGTACATTGTATTGTCGCCTTTTGTTTTATTCAGTTTTTGGTTTTAATGCTAGCTGTAAATGCCTGCCATGATGATTGTGCCTACAAATATTTTCAAAATAGATAAACTACTTTTTAAAAGATTACACCAGTTTTGTGTGTGCACGTGCACATGTGTGCTTCGGCATGCCAGTGGAGGTCAGAGTTCAACCTGTAAGAGCTAGTCCTCTCCTCCTGCCACATGGATCCTGGGGGTTGAACTTAAGTCACTGGGCTTGAGGGCAAGCTGCTTCTCCCACAGAGCCATCTCTCCAGCCCAGTAAACTTCTCTTCCGTCTTGCCTGTTTTAATATGAAGGAGAGCTATCATTTACAATGCGATTCCCAGACACAGTGGTGGGTTGGGTCTGCCTTTGAGGACAGAGCTAGAGAGATGGCCTCTGGCCATCCCATGTTCTGGCCCGAGATGCCCACCAGCTTTGGCATTCTCTGCTGCCACTGTCGGGGGAGCAGGTTAACCAGAGATCTGGTGCCAACCATCTACATAAGCAAACAACTCTACACCTGATGCTTGCATTAAAACTGTAAAATGTTAAACCTTTTCTCTGGTTATTAAACGTAGAAGGTATAATAGGTGCATAGAAGAGAGGTTTTGGGTCTGTGACCTGTGTGGTGATTAATATTCTTGAGTACATTTTTATGGAGAAAAAATATATTATTTCTAAAAACAGTAATAGAAAAGTCTGAAGTGAAATGACAGTTGATAGCTCTGCGTGAAGTCAAGGATGTAAAAAGCCACACCCTGGGCATGCACCTGAGCACCATGGCTACAGGACTTGTTTGTACGTCTAACATTCATGTTTTTAACAAGTCTCATGCCTGAGACGCATTCTTTCCTGTGTGCACATTGGTTTCTGTGAAACACAGCACCTTTTTTCTTTGCCAGCTAAGCATGGCTTGAGCTCTGACTTCTTCACTCTGAACCTCCTTTGTGCCTCTGATTCTGTTGATCTTTGTCACTTAATTTTTTCCAGAGTTAGCTGTTTTGTGTTGTTGATTGTACCGGAGGGACATGATGGAAAATGAAGTGCTCCCGTGTAGCTTCCACGCGCGTTCACGGTAGAGGATAAGACACAAGCATTCTGCATGCAGAGCCGGCACTTTGTTATGGTTGCTGTAAACAGGGATCAGAACAGGCCAGGGAGATGGCCCGGTGTGAACCGTGCTTAACACTCAAGCATGAGGACCCGAATTCAATCCCCAGAACCCACATAAAAAGCTTGGTGTGGTGGCACCTACTTAGAATCCCGGCACTGGGAAGGTAGAGGACAAGAGCATTCCCAGGGCTCACTGGCTAACCAGCCTCCTCTAATAGCCCCGTGTCCCAGAGAGAGCTCCTGCATCCAAAAACAAGGCCAATGACTCCTGAGGAAAACCTCAGGCTGGCCTCTGGCCTTCACATGTGTGTACACCAACTTGTGCCATGTGCACACACACATTTGATTTACTAAAAAACAGATTGATGGTCATAATGCCACCTCCACATCTACAGTGGCATCAGTGGAAGATTTCCGTTGGGGGTGGCAGGAAAGCAAGCTTCTTGTAGGTCACAAAATACTTTGAAATCACTGAAAGGAGAGGAAACTTTCTGCCTTTAGCTTTGTTTGCTAAATGTCGAGTGGTGACTGTATTTTTCATTCATTGAGCAAATGTTTTTTGGGTTTTTCTCTGTCCCAGGAACGTCTCTAAGAGCTATGGATAGCACTCATTAACGCAGCAAAGAACCCACTGTTTGTTCTTGTGGAGCATTTTAGAATAGGAGGTGGGTGTAAACAAATAAGTGACTGTCAGCTGGGATGAGGGCAGGAGTGGTTATGAAGAATGAAACAAACAAAGGGAATAATGGTACAGATGAGATGCTATTTTAGGTGGGGTGGTCTGCCGGGACCTCTGTCTGAGTAATTGCCAGATGATGGGGCAGACCATTGTCTGCTCCTGATCTTTGGACCATCTGTCCTATCACAGGTACAGAGTTTTCACCTTTCATAGCTTCGAGTTTCAGGAGCATGGCAAGTGTTTTATTTTAGCCGGACTGGAATCTTTTCTCTCTGACCGTTTTACGCCGATATGTTTTGCTTCGAGACTTGGACTTTCCAGTGTTCAGTGCTCATTCGCCAGGTTCAACTATGTTTCACAATGATTTTTAAGTGCATTTCAGTACCAGTGGTTGAGTTGCTCATAATATACTTCTGAGCGTTCAGTCCCACGAGAAGTTCTGAGCAGAATTTATAGGTTGTTGTAAATGTATTTTTTTAACCTGTTCTATTTCTCTTATATTTTAGTTATCTTACAAAATACTGGTTCTTTGGAAGGCCTATAAGAGAAAACAATCGAGATTATAGTTGTTAAGAATACAAGCCTGACTATATTTGAATTCCAAACATGCTACTTCCTAGCCTTGTCATCAATGGCGAATTATTACATCATCTGAAAAGGAGGATAACTAACCCAGTGTATTTCCATGGGTTCTAGTGAGACTGATTCGGAAAGGCCCCTCATGAATACTGCGGTCCCTTCCTCAGCTGACTTCAGGTCAGAACCAGGGGAGACCTTCCTGCCTTCTTGCCAACTGATGATCAAGGGGAGCTGTTTGCTTGCAGCTACTAAGCTCCATCCCATAAGCCCCTGCCCTGGCTCCATTTCATCCTGCTGACATTGAGCAATGACTGTGTTTGGACAGAAAGGCCAAGAATCCAGCAGTTGTTCAGCCCACAAGGTTGGCCTCTCCGCTGGTCTTTGGGATACCAACGAAGTAGGTTCTAATACCAGCAGAGGAATGCCTCAGCCTCAGGACAGATGAACTTGCTGGAGAGCGAGCAGGTTAAAAAGGAAGCGCTTCCTTCTTCCATGTCCTTTTATGTGGGCTGCCATTACAAGGTGTGGCCCTGATTTAGGGTGGGTCATATCACACCAAAGGATCTGGATTTAGGGTGTATCTTCCTGTCTTACATGAACCAATCAAGGAAAACCCCTCACAGGTATACACAGCTCCTTGGGTTTTAGCTGGTTCCAGATGTAGTCAAGTTGACAGCTAAGAATAGCCACCAAAGGCAGCTCTATCTTCTCTCTCCGGTGTAAGTTATTCCTGTCTCTGTTACTACCAGGACAGCAGAGATGGGAGGGACAACAAAAAGGGAAAGGTGGGAAAGGTGAAAGCCATGGTTACATTCTGGAAACTTTTTTTGCCCTTTGCCTCTTCAGCAGCTGCTGTTCTTCCACCCCAGCTCAAAGCCTGCTGGTATGTAGACTCAAGGGGATGAAAAACCAGTTTGGTCAGCCCTTCCTTCAGGCCTGCCCTCCCTTAGCACAAGTGAGGAATCTGGAGCTTTTGTTCTGTGATGCTCTGGAGGTAAAGGAGAGCAGTGTTCCCTGGCTGGCAACTCCACACAGTCTTCCAGAGAGAACCGCTTCAGAGAGCTGCAGCCTCTGCTCTGTGACTATTGTTATTCTTGTGCCAATCTCCTTGATCTAAGTGTCCCCCTCTTCCTTCAGGCAGTGGCTCCTGGATCTTTGCATGCCATAGGAGACTGGTAAAATGTTGCCAATTCTTGATACTTTCAATTAAAGAGCAGCATTGTTTCAGTTACCCTGAGTTTCTATCCTCTCTTGTATTCCCTGTCACCCTCCGTGGGAGGATGAAACAAAGACAGGAGAGCTCTCCTCAGCAGACACTCACGGTTTGCTTACCCAGCTTCAGTCCAGTGAGTTTCTTCCCAAGCAGTAGTGTTTGGAAGTCTCAGCCCCAGAGGGCTTTAGCCGCAAGCCTGGCTCCCTGTCAGCCGGGATTGTGTCTAAAGTACTGGCTTTGAGCAGTCTATAGACGTTTCCCTTCTAGGGCCAAGGGAAACACTGTGTCTGAGCACACAGCCAGAGGAGTATGTGCCTGAGTTTCTGGAAAATTGCCTGCTTTCTCGTTTTCCCTGTGTTTGGGTAAACAAAACATGGCCTCAGAGAGCTTTTGCAGGAGAAATTAACAAAAATTCCTTCAAGCCCGTGATCTCATTTTGGATCTCCTCAGGATTCCTCATCAGGCTGCAATTAAGCGGAGAAAAATTCTGCCTTAGGGTGCGATTTTAATTACTCATCGTGTTGTGACTTGACTCCGCTACTGCCTTTCCTTCCCTCTCCTGTCACCACCGCAGTTTGACAGCTTCTCCAGCATTTAGGCTAAAAGTGAACCTCTGAGTGGAAGGGGCGGGCAGGGCTGTGCGCTCCATCCACTACTGCGTGCCTGTGTGTCTGTGCAATCCACCAAGGAAGCCTGGTGGCAACGGCCCTCTTCTCTCCCTCTCCCTCCAGCCTCAGCTTTATGAGCCCGTGGAGCCGGTGGACTTTGAAGGACTTGTGATGACACACTTAAACAGCTTGGATGCGGAGCTGGCCCAGGAGCTGGGGGACCTCACCGATGACGACTTGCATGTGGCGTTTACACCCAAGGAATGTAGGACTTTGCAGCCCTCTCTGCCAGAGGAAGGGTAAATTATTTTCTTAACATATGAGAGGGGAAGGGTGTTGATTCTGAACCTCTTTTTCTTCTTATTTCTTGAGATAGAGTCTCACTGTGTAGCCTAAGCTAAACTCAACGTCGCAACCCTCCTGCCTCCCAAGTGCCAGGATCACAGGTGTGGGCCTCAGACTCAGCTTTGAAGTACTCTTGAAAAGAAGCACGCTTTGGGTTGGGGTGGGGGATGGGCTGCAGGCCAGTCGTGAAATGCTTATGAAGCATGTGCAGGGTCTTGGCTTTGATCCCTAGTGTGACAAGAAGCTAATGAACTTTTTTCATTAAAAAAAAAAATTTAGGGCCTGAGGAGATGGTTCGCATGGTAATGTGCTTGCCACACAAGCAAAAGGACTTTAGTTCAGATCCCCGGCATCCGCAGAAGAAGCCAGGCATGGTGACATTCCCTTGCGACTCTAGTGTAAGCGAGGCAGAATGTATCCCTGGGGCTTGCTGGCTAGCCAGTCTAGCCAGTTAGTGAGCTCCTGGTTCACTGAGAGATCCTCTCTAAAAACCTAAGGGTAATTGAAGAAGACATCCAACATCTACTTATGGCCTCCACATGTATACACATACACACAGACTCATCAGAGCATGCGCGCGCACACACACACACACACACACACACACACTTTAAAAGGAACAAAACTACTCAATCCACTAAAACCACAGCAAATACAGTGTTGCAACCTAGATGTGGGCAGTTTGTTTTGTTGTTTCATGGTACTGAGGACCTAGCAGAGGGCCTCGGGCATGGTAGGCAGCTGTACACGGTTTCTAAATTGGTTTTGCCAAAGGCTTTGGAAAGCCTTGTCTGAACTAAGACACAGTTCAAAAGGATGCAGTGGAATGGGATGGAATAGTCCAAAAGAAGCCAAGATGACAGGCCTTGGAACTGGACTGCTGGCTTCCTGCTTAGTGATCATGGGCTAGTTATGTGACCTCCAGAAGCCTTGGGGTCTCTATTTGCAGAGTGTCAAGAGTCTAACGAGTATTGAAAGGCCTCTACAGAAAGCATTTTCTGGGCCAGTAAGACAGCTCAGCAGGAAAAGACCCTTGGCTGCCGTCCTGATAACTTGAGCTCTGTTCGCAGAGCTGACTCGCTCAAGCTGTCCTCTCTTTGCCACATGTAAACATGCGTGCACGTGTGCACACACACATAGACACAAAGCAAATGAATGCAAAAGGCTTGTAAAGGCGTTTTATTTGTTTCCATACGAAGGCCTGGATGGAGTTATAACCTAAGTTCCCAGGCATGCTTATTGAACATCTGTTGTGTCCTGAGGAAAAAAAGATGAAGAAGGGAAACACCCTTCCTTTGCTGAAGTTTCGTGAAGGGCAGACACAGCAGAAGCACTGTAAAGCAAATATTCACACAGCTATTTAGAGCCGCGTTGCTGAGCGTGGCGCAGGCAACCACGGACTCACATCTGAACCAAACATAAGCAGCTCCAGAGTGAATACCCCTGGCTTTTTGAAGATTCTGAGTAAATGTTTTTCAATCCTTTTAAAATCAAAATTAAGATTCACATCCCCTTGAACATTTTCCCCCAAAAGTCCCAGGAATGAGATGGCAAAGCATGACGCCTGCCCGCGTTGCTCTGAGGCGCCTTTGTGTTAGGTTACGTTTCTGCACGGTTGAAGGTGACCGGACAACTGGGCTGTGGGAAGTCCCTTCGTTCTGCTCTCGGGTCAGTTTGCTTAACATAGCAAGCTAGCCATGTACGCAGCTCTATTCTGTGTAGGAAACACTCATTTCCCCAAACCCAGATCTCTGTCCTCACTGGGAAACCTTTCCTCAGCATCAGGCCCTTTATTCAGGGGTGGTTTCCGTAGTGACAACACTTCTTCACCTTTGCTAGAGTCACATTATTTATTGGTGTGAATATTTCCAGTTAGTTGCCTTAAAATGTGGCCAGATATGTAAAGAATTGGTATGAAACCCAGGACATTTCCAGGGAGGAAGACTTTTTAAACTTTGATAAAGAAGGCAGTCTTTCCCAGAGCCATTCTGTGAGCGAGACAGAGTTTTGTTGCTATGACTTCTGGTGAATGTGTTACCTCTCTTTAGACTGTTGCCAAAGTCTTCCGCGTAAGCAAGGCAGGCAAGGGAGGGCATTCTGGTCACCGTGAGGATAAGACCCTGTGCCTCACTCAGATCCTGCGTTGAATAGTGAACTGTGGTAGTCATGAGCCAGGCCCTGAAGGTCCCAGCTCGGCCACTTGGTCTCTTACTTGGATTAATATTCTTAGCACTTCATTCTTCTACACAAGAATAACAGCAGTGCCTGGCCTGTTGAACCCATACATGTGAAGTGCTTAAGTCAGCACCTGGTGCACGGCAAATGTCAGCTAAGTCTCAATTAGCACAGGGTTCTTACTATGAACCAGTTACTCTTCTGGGCGCTTTGCACACTAGCATCATGTCTTCATCATGGTTCTCTAGAGGGGGTACTCTTACTATTCTCACCACTTGGTGGTGAGGATACTGAGACACAGAAGGACTGAATGACTGGCATAAGATTACGGAGTCAGTGTGGACTGGAGCTGGGATTTGAGCAGTCAAGGCCAAGAGATCCCATATCTAACATTTGTAGAATTTGGTCTCATATTGATAGGTAGTCCACTGGTGAGTTCTGTTCTGTTCCCTGTGATGAATCAACTAAAATGAAGAAGCATTTAGTTTGGCCTATGGTTTGGGAGTTTTCAGGCCCTCGCTGGTTGACTGCTTTGCTTTGGTCCTGTAAAGGCAGAGTGTTATGGTGAGAGATGAGAGCACAAGAGAAGTAATTTGTGACCACTTCACAGCCGTGTGAAAAAGGCAAAGAGGAAGAAAGCAGTGTCCCACAGTCCCCTCCAAGGGCAGTGTCCAGTGATCAAGACCTTCCATATGCCCCCACATCCTGAAGAATTTGCCACTTCTCGATTATGTCGTGCCAGGGACTAAGACTTTAACATGTGGTCCTTAGGAAGGCACTCAAGATCCAAATGATAGCATCCCTGTTTTACAAATGCAAAATTAAGACTTGTAGTATAACCTGGAAGGGGTAAGAGCCCAGAGGCCTCTACCCAGACAAAGAACTATAGAATGCTGAGAGCCAGAGAAATAATCTTCCCCGGGGAAGAACACACCTATTGCCTTCCCAATACCAAATGGTTAGCCCTGAAGACATACACATACAAGTAACATTATATGGACTGAGACGGTTGTATTTGTGAATGTGTATATGTATGTGTGCATACATATACATTTGTAGGTATAACAACAACTAAAGAAAAAGAATCCATGGATTTGAATAAGACCATGGGAGGGTTTGGAGGGAGGACAGGGAAAGGGGGAAATGATATAATCCTATTATAATCTCAAAAAATATTTATATAAAAAATTTACAGCTTTTAGACTTATTTAGTACTAATGTATTTCTAACAATCCCAAAAGCATTGCGACCGTCATTACTTCTGATTTCCAGACTGTGAAACACACGGAGAATGTCCCTAATGGCACACTTCTCAGCAGGTATGACAGGAATCCACGCCTGTGTCTGCGGAGTCATCAAAGCCTAAGACAGCTGTTCTCGGCTTCCTGAATGGAAAGCAGCATGCCCTAACAAAATTACAGAAGAGAAAACAATTTTTTTCCATTAGAAATAACCATTTGAACTTATTTTTCTTGTTTGGTGTTTAATTATAGCTCCCTACTTGTGCCTTACTGCCTTCAGGCATAGAAGTAGTTTAGCAATTCTCTATAACAAAGAAACTCACAGGGCATAAAATGCTCACATATTTGTTTCATGAAAGAACAAATGTCATTGGCTTGGGAATACTTCATAATACTTCACACACTTGAAATGAATGGGCAAGAACATCCCTAATATTCTTTATTGATACAGATTTGAAGTGATGTTTTGTCCCTTGATTTTATCACGCTTGTTCAATAATAACTTTTTTTATTTTATTTTTCACCTAATTAGAGTTGAACTGGATCCTCATGTCAGGGACTGTGTTCAGACTTATATTCGAGAATGGCTGATTGTGAACCGGAAGTAAGTTTATCCTCTCTTTATATATAAATGTTAATTTATATAAATGTAAATTTTACATTGCTAGTGTTTTCTTCTAGTGACTTTTTGGAGGGTTTTTAGGGTTGCAGAAAAACTGAACAGTAAGCCCTGAGATTTCCCAAACTCCCCATCACGCTGGGCACACTGGTCTACATCACCAGCGCTAGGATCAGATTTGAGCTATGTATTTATGTATTGATGTGTTTCCACACATGCATAATGAAATGCTTTTGTCCTTGCATCGTCAAACAAAAAGGTTTTTTCTGCCGTAAAAATTCTGGTGCTCTACCTGTTTCTGCCCTGTTGAAATAGGAGCAGCGGGGCTGCGTCCCCGGCACCCGGCCGCACACATGGCTAGCTTATGCCCCGAAATAATTACACGGAAACTGTATTCTTTTAAACACTGCTTGGCCCATTAGTTCCAGCCTCTTATTGGCTAGCTCTTACTTATTAATCTAACCCATTTCTAATAATCTGTGTAGCCCCACGAGCTGGCTTACCAGGGAAGATCTTAACCTGCGTCTGTCTGGAGTGGGTGAACCATGGCGACTCTCTTATTCAGCTTTTTTCTCCCAGCATTCTGTTCTGTTTACTCCACCTACCTAATTTTCTGTACTCTTAAAGGGCCAAGGCAGTCTCTTTATTTAACCAATGAAATCAACACAAAACAGCAGACTCCCACATCACTGCCCCCACTCTCATTGGTCCATACCAGTCGTCTTCATCATCTTTGATTTCACCTTCCTCCATCTCCTGTGGCTTCATCCTGCGCTTTCTGTTAGCACGGAAAAAGAAGTTTTGTTGTACTGATATATTCAATTAGGAAGAAAATCACATTCTAAACATGAAGAATAGGATTGCCTATGAGGCAGTTACAACTACTCTGGAGGCTGAGGCAGAAGGCTACTTTGAACCTAAAAGTGCAAAGCCAGCTTGAGCAGCATGACAAGACCCTGTCTCACAAAAATAATAAGAAAGGAATGCATCTTTTTTTCTTTTCTTTTTTTGATGAACTCCTAGATAAAAGATAGTTAGTGAATTGAAACTTGACCTCAGCTTCAAAGATGCCATTAGAATTTGTGACCCCTAAATAAATGACTTGCTAGTCTTCTCATCAAGAGAGTATTTTTAAGGGTTAATCAAACATTTGTATCATTTTTTTTTCTGAGGTTTCTATCCCCAAACTAATGGCCTTCACAGCACAGTCTTGTGAGAAGGGTTGGACCACAGGAATCCCTGCTGTGTGTGCACATGCATGCACACACATGGGCCTGTGTCTGCAGCCCACTCCATTAGATACTTATCAGAAAGCCTCTGAGACATAATCAGTTTGCAAAAGCTAGCCTGCCCTTTCCCTACTCTAGCAAGAATTACTGTTTTCGGGGACAAATAATAAAGGATGCTTGGGACTTGGGATTCGGTTTTATCCAGCTCCTCTGAGTGTGCCCTTGAATCTGGTTTTGTTGTTGTTTTTGTTGTTGTTGTTGTTGTTTTGGGGCTTTTTTGTTTTGTTTTGTTTTTGGTAAGACCAGCATGCATACTGATTCCAGTAACTGAAGAGGAGAAAGAATCACTTATAGGAAGTAATTACATAAAGCTGCATGTCAATCTGTCTTCCGTTCTAACACAAGTGGAAAACCAAATTTGCCAGCAGGCAAATAAGATTATGCATTGCAGTTAATAAGTAAGAGTCAGAACAAATTGTTCTCAAGCTTCAAAATGCTATAATTAGAGGCACTTTTCTGGGTCTTTAAAGTTCTAAAAAAAAAATCCAAGAGGGAACAATAAACAGAAAGTCCATTGGGCTAAATTTGGCTTTCAGATTTATTTTCTATTGGAAACACTGTGCTTGCTCCCTCCTCTTGGTAGCACAGACTCTTGGAAAACTTCTTTTCTGTCTTCCACAAATTTCATTTTATTTTTTTAAAAAAGACTTTAGAATGTTCATGACAGGGAGTTTAGAAACTTTAGAAACCATAGAGAAACAAAACCAAAAATCAATGAATTTCATTCTGTGTAGTTAATCATGGTTGATGATGATAATATAGGTCTTGAATCAAATTTCTTTGTAGTATGTGTTTATAGAAATAGTAAACTGGGCTCCAGTACTCTTTTTCGCCTGCATTATCAATTTTCACAGTAAGGGAGGATTCCCTATCTTTACTTTTAGTGATTCTTCCTGACCAAAGTAACTAATGATTGCATAATACCTGTATATCACAATTTATCCAATCAGTTTTAATGTTTATGTGACTCCTCATTTTGTTTTGTTGTTTTTGTACTTACAGTGCACCAATGTCCTTCTCACTAAAATCCTGTGCATATTTATAATTTTTTTTCTCTGGGGAAAAACTATAATTTCTGTGCCTAAGGTATATGTGCAAATTTAAGACTTAATAATAGATCAACGATTTAATATACATGAATTATATATTGAATATTAGAAATTATAAAATATGACATAAACATTTTCATTTTGTGAAAGCATTGACATTTTTGACATTCTATTTGATTATCAGCTTGGACTTTTTTTCTCCCATGTATTCGTTGGCCACGGGTAATTTTTTTCCTTGGTGTACTACTTAAAAAATTTGTACAACTCTATTAAGCTATTTGGTTTTATAAAACTTTAGACCACGTTTTCCCTTTTCATGTTTTGGGGTGTATGTATGTTTGAATGCATGTGTACATGTGTGTATGTATGTCTGTGTATGTAGTTATGTCTGCACACACACGTGGAAGCACAAGGTTGACCTTGGAATCTCTCTTGATTCCTTTTTCACCTTGTACATTGAACCAGGGCCGCTTACTCGAACCCAGATTTGCTTAAGGGATCCCCATCTTCACCATCTGAGGCCTTTAGGTGGGTCCTGGGGGGCGTTGTCTAAACACTCTGATCCTCTTGTTTGCACAGCAAATGCTTTGCTCACTGAACGCTTAATATTTCTACCGTGTACGTTCCTTATCCAGAATACTTTAACATTTAGAATGATTTATGTAATTTAATCCATATTGGCATTTTCCTTAAGATTTTTATTTTTGGTGTCATGTTTAAATTCTAATTTTAGCATAACATTACTTTGTATGGCTTTGGGTTAAATATGGGGCTAGACCATTAGCCATTTGGCTGCTGTTCCTGTTCCCTGGTGTGCCCTATTTCTTTTTCAGAAGCAATGATTATCCATGCGCTTATCTCTTATGAAAACAATATCTGTTTATATTATGTCACGTGCACTGAGATGGAGATTACCACTGGCAGAGTTCTCAGCACATTCATGTCATGGACCAGTTCCCTTCCCCAAAACAAGCTAGTTGGCAGAGGAAAGCCTCTAACCCCAGAACTCACTGACAGTTCCTGACAATCTTTGACTAGTATCCTATAGAAGGGCACATTTTTCTACCCCTATTTTTGATTTTCTGGTAAAATGAATCTGAAATGCTGAGAATGAAAATAATAATCTCAACATACTCTTCTCCCAAAAATCACTCAGTGCCTGTGTATGCCCATTATGGCATGGGGAAAATCCAGGTGCCCTTCATCACCCAATTCCAACTCTATTTTCATCATGGCTTTTTAGAAAACATTTTTATTTACTCTTTGGCAATTATATATACAATATATATCCATATATACACACACACACAAAATATATCCATTTATATACATTATATTTACATATATATTTGTATACATTATAATTTTATATATACAATGGTCATATCCATTCCTTATTCCCCTGGACACTTCCCCCACAACAAATACCTCACCAACTTTCATATCCTTTTTTTTTCTCTATCTCTCTAATTACCACTAAATCCAGTTGGTGCTGATGGCATACACATGGGTGTGGGGCAGTCAACTAGATCCTGGGCAATATCCCAGTCACAATACCCCCTAAGAAAAAAAATGATTGCCGTTTTCCTGGCAGCCATCAACTACTAATAGTGCGTCAGCTAGGGGTGGGGCTTCATGAGCCACTCCCTATCCAAAGCTCAGGGACATGGCCCAACAGTGAAGAGTACTTGCTGCTCTTCTAGAAGACTCGAGTTTCCCAGAACCAATGTTGTACTTCTCACAGCCACTGCAACTTAATTTTTAGGAGAGTCAAGGTCCCCTTCTGACCTCTGAAGGCGTATAGTCTCACACACACGAGAGAGAGAGAGAGAGAGAGAGAGAGAGAGAGAGAGAGAGAACAATACAATATTTTGGGATTATAATTACAATATTTCTCCCTTCCATTTCCTCCCTCCAAACCCTCCCATATTCCCATTCTTGCTCTCTTTCAAATTCATGACCTCTGTTTTCATTAATTATTGTTTTACACTCACAAACATGAAAACATAACCAATTGGTGTGTTCTGCTGTTCTCAGCATTCCCTAGTTGCCGGTAGCTCTTTGTTCGGGGTTGAGGCCTTATGGGCTTTCTCCATGTCAACTTTGGCATGTCTGTTGTCATTTTCAGTTCATGTTTAGGCAGTCATGTAGGTGAGACTTTATGTCAGTGGCTTCTGACATTACTAAGAGACACAATTTTATTGAAAATTCCCTCATCCTCTGGCTTACAACCTTTTCGTTGCCTCTTTTGAAATGTTTCCTGAGCCTTGGGTGTGGGAGCTTTTTGTAGATGTAGCTATTGGAACTTGGTTGTACAACTCAACATTTTGATTGGCTGTGGTTTGTCTCCATAGTCTCTGTGATCTCCATCTATAGTCCTCATTCCTCACCAATATCTATCGTTTTATATGGTACAAACATACATTATGTTTTTCAGTAGTATCTTTGAGACCATCTTGTTTGGTTACACTATTTTAACAGGACTGAGTTTGCTTTCTGTTGCTGTGATAAAACACTGACCAAAAATCAACCTGTGGAGAGGATGCATTTGGCTTACATGTCCTTATCAAAGACATCACTGAGAGAAGTCAGGGCAGGAAATGAAGCAGAGAGCAAGGAGGAGCTCTGCTGTGACCAAAAGAAACAGCTCTTGCCTCACGGAGTAAAAGGCATGGTTTATTCTGGAACAAATATAAGTGATCGTGGTCATGGAACATACATTTATATCTCACCAAATATAGTATTCCAACATGGAAGCAGTTTGTAAGTAACAGAATAAAGATTTATCAGCCAAAGCGTTTTAAAAATAACATTGGTGGAGGCATCGGAGTGTAAGTTAAAGCATGATGGGGGGGGGGATCTCTCTACATGTCTCAGATGCTCTCTGATCTCGTTCTTGACTTTTAGTTTGATGGAAGCTAGTGACTGCTAAGTTAGATTCCCAACGTTTATTTATGATTCCCGGGATGTCTGTTCCGACACAGATGCCAGCAAGGAATGGCTAATAGGGAGCTAATGCTAGCCCAAGAAAAAGTGTAATTGGACTTGTGGACTTGCAACATTCCAACTGTCATCTGTAACTCTTGTTCCAGAGGATCTGATGATCTCTTCTGGCCCCTGAAGACACCAGTTACACACATGGTACACAGACATAATGCAAGCAAAATCACACATACTCATAAAATACAAACTTCAATATACATACATATATATGCATACATACACCCATATTTTACTATTGTGAGTGAAATGGGATTTTAAAGATCTCATTAATAATAATCAAGTAAACATTATTGTTTATGATATGTATAAAAATGAAGTATCACGATAGACACTTCAATTAGTGTGTCGAGGGAATAACCTTTAAACTCTACACTATATATTTTACTACACTTTGGGGATGGGTGGCAGCCTGCTTTCTCCAGAGGTGTGATCTTAATGAAGCCACTTTGCCTTCCATGGACATGTCTTTGTCATCCAAAACCATGCAGTCAAGCACTGATTTAGTTAGCTCCTTTATTCCTCAATTATCTCCTGACTGCTATTACCTTTCTCTGTCATATCTGGAGATAGGCTTTTATGCCCTTGTTCTCTGTGATAATGGCTTTGGATTCCACTTAATGGACAGAGGTGTGGGGTAATGGCCACTTGCATTCCCTCCCACTCCCATCATTCTGTAGGGCATTTGCCATCAAGTACTGTCATTGTCCTGTTTAAATCAGATGCGGAGTACTGCCGTGAAAGACAGAAGTGAGGCCCAGACTTGTTTTTATCGCTCAGTAGGGAAAGGTTGAATTATGTATAGTGCATGATCTCCTTTTGGAGAAAATATTCACATTTCTCTGGTTTTTACACATATGTGAACACATATAGAAGTCAGTCAGAGCAGCTTGTAGGAGGCAGCCCCTTCCCTCCACCTCAGGGCCTGGGTATTGAACTCGGGTGATCAGGTTTAGCCGCAAGCACATTTACTTACTGATCCACCTCACAAGCCCAGAAAAAAGTATTCTGTTACTTGAAATATTTGCCTGTGATTCTGAAGCTGGGAGATTCCTTGAATAAGATCTCTTTCTGTGTTTCATGTCTACAGTTAAGCCAAGACTAACATGTTTTTAATCCTTTTTGTTTTTATGTGTTTTGAAAATAGGCATAGAACTGATGATTCGTGGTGGGGCTGTATTCACTTCTTATCTAATTTTCGCAATGCCTTCATAATTTTGTGAGGATTGTGTTTGATAGCATCCTTTGGGGGATAGTAAGGGTCAGAAGCACCGTTTTCCCAGTCATTTTCTGTAAATGAAGCTGGGGTGATTAACTTCAGAATGTCTTGGTGGTGAGTCAAACTCTCCAGTAATTAAACATGTTTACGTGCGATTTATTTTTGGTGTATGATCCGCAGTGACAGTGAAACATTTCATGGGTGTTATGGGCGGCATCATAAAAGTCCCTGGAGTTTGTCTTTCATCCTGAGTGATTAAGGCGATCCTAGCAGAAGGTCATGCTCAAGGAGAGTGGGGATATCAAGGAATAGGGTATCATCTGTTTTATTGCTCCATTTTTACTCCCAGTGAACTGGTAAACAATTAAAAATTGAACACATCAGTGCATATCATTCAGTTACTCCCAAAACACCATAAAAATGTCTCCTCGATCAATAATTGCTGATTATGACACACATTTGTTGTGCTGGCTGTCAAGGTGCTCTGCTTTCTTAAAGCACGGAGAGCAAGGCAGGCTCATTGGCCTACGTGGTAACAAGCAGTAACCTGGCTGTGCACATCACCACGGCCTGCTCCAGACCCGCTGTGCTGAGGCCCTGGTCAAAGGCTTCTACCAAGCCTTTGCCAGTATGGCTAGCAATTGTCACCTCTTTCTGTGGGTGTTTAAAACACCTTGTTGACATTTCTCCTGAAGCTTTTGTCACTGTTCATTGAGTTCTAGCTACCTGCCTTCGCTGTTAACTGTGACATCTTTTTCAGTAGAATGACTTCTCTGAGGGCAGGTCCAGCTCTCAGCTGTAATTCTTTTTTTTTTTTTTTTTTTGATTTTCGAGACAGGGTTTCTCTGTAGCTTTTTTTTTTTTTTTTTTGGTTCCTGTCCTGGAACTAGCTCTTGTAGACCATGTAGACCAGGTTGGCCTCGAACTCACAGGGATCCGCCTGCCTCTGCCTCCCAAGTGCTGGGATTAAAGGCGTGTGCCACCACTGCCCGGCATCAGCTGTAATTCTTACGAATTCTTCTTGGTATCTTATTCTCAAGAGAATTAAAATATAAACATTTGTTGAATGAAAGAATGAATGAAACTTAACAAGCAAATATCTGTCTCATATTTTCGACCATAGCTTTAGCAGTACACTTAGGAAGGGGACTTTCTAAAGACCTGGAGACGGAGGGCATCACAAGTTTAATCATGACAGTAGATTCTCCCTCAGGACTTTGAAGCATCCTACAAAGTGGAATACTAAAATGGGCTCTTTTCAGAGCTCTATCCTTGTTTCTGATAGCTAAGTACATTTCTCCTAGAAAGCAATGTAGTTCTGCCGTACTGGGGATATTAGAAGACACTGAATTCTATGTATTTATGAAGTGTCTGGATTTACAGTGTATTCATTGACGTCGCATGGGACAGTATTGTCACTGGTGCTAATGAACAAAACTGGTATGTAACTGTCTTTGTTGCTTCCCTAGAAGCAGAACCTGGGGCAGGGATTCAGATGCATGTGGTCTTTAAGTCTTTAGTCTAAAGATGAGTCTTTAGAAAAAACCTGGAGAGGGGCCTACTAAGGATGAGGGTCTCAGATCATAGTTGGCCTTGAGCTGCAACAGTTTTGTGTGTAAAATTGCCTGAAGAGAGAAACTCTTATGTTCTGACTCCTATCTTTATAGCCATCATGGAGCCAAAGTAATAGGGTTGGCATGGGGGACAGGAAGGACAAGTTTTATGCTCACAGCAGCTGGAGAATTGGTGCATGGTTTGGTAAACGGGACCTGGTTGGAGCCCAGTAATTTTTACTGCAGTGCCAGGTGCCTGACATATTACTTTCCTTTTATTTAGAGACAACCTCAAATTTATAGAAAAGTTCTGAACATGAACCAAGAGCTCTTCCGAACCATTAACCGTGGGAGATCAAGCCCCTGACCTGCTTTTCCTATTACCCCACCTACAATAGTGTGTAATTGCTACAGACAAGCACATTTTCCATTATAGTTGCCGTATAATCTCTACATTCTGAAAATTAATATCAATATTTCATTACCACTTAACCCTCAGATTTCAGTTTTCATCAAATGCCTGAAGGATATTCTTTGAAGAGCAAAAGAATCCAGTTCCAAATTACATACTGCACTTTAATGTGACCTGTCATTAGTCTGGGTCATGCTGGAAGACCTTCTCAGTGTGGATTCTTCCCTGCCTTCTGAGATTATGGCCAGCCATTTTATAGACTGCTCCCCTCTTTGCGTTTGTTGGTATCCCATTCCTCATCAAATCTTCACTCTATTTCTATCAATATGGAGCTATAATTTCCTGTTTCAGTGAATGATTTGACTCTTGTCTCTTGTTTATTTTGATGCTCACATGGTCTTCAGGTTGACCGACACATCTTTTTTACATGGCCCCAACCATCATTGAAGACATCCTTGCTCTCTGACACGTGATATTCCAGTGAGATTAAAAAACTATTAGGTTTTTCCTTCCTTCCCCAGAGTTAGTCATTACTCTCAGATGGCACTGTGCCTCCGTGGACAATAGCGCTCAGCAGCCACTCTCCATGTGTGAGTGTCTCAGTGGACAATAGCGCTCAGCAGCCACGCTCCATGTGTGAGTTCCTCAGTGGACAATAGCACTCAGCAGCCATGCTCCACAAGTGAGTGCCTCAGTGGACAATAGCGCTCAGCAGCCACGCTCCACAAGTGAGTGCCTCAGTGGACAATAGCCCTCAGCAGCCACGCTGCACATGTGAGTGCCTCAGTGGACAATAGCGCTCAGCAGCCACGCTCCATGTGTGAGTGTCTCAGTGGACAATAGCGCTCAGCAGCCACGCTCCATGTGTGAGTGCCTCAGTGGACAATAGCGCTCAGCAGCCACGCTGCACACATGAGTGTCTCAGTGGACAATAGCGCTCAGCAGCCACGCTGCACACATGAGTGTCTCAGTGGACAATAGCGCTCAGCAGCCACGCTCCATGTGTGAGTGCCTCAGTGGACAATAGCGCTCAGCAGCCACGCTGCACACATGAGTGTCTCAGTGGACAATAGCGCTCAGCAGCCACGCTCCACAAGTGAGTGTCTCAGTGGACAATAGCGCTCAGCAGCCACGCTGCATGTGTAAAGCATGCTCGTTTTTACTGAGGCCTGGCTCCTCCAGTCCTTTCACTGAACAGAATGAAAACCATGACTTCTTGTTGGCCTGTACATCCAACTTCATGGTGTCTGCTCTAGTCTTCTTTTGGTTTCTTCTCTCCTTTCTCTGGCAAAATGTAGCTCCCGTGTCTTTCATGTTTCTAGTTGTTTGATTCTCCTGTGTGGAACCACTGCCCACACTCTCCTCTACCCCAGTATCTGTCCTCCTATTCCGGTTCTGACCCCAGGCATGCCATTCCTGCCTGGGCGAGCCTCTTTATCTTGTGCTGACCCAGTACCAGGATGATTCGCCATGGGATGGAGTCTTGTCACCAAGCCCAAGTCATGTCAGGTGTCCCTTCTTTTATAAATGCTTCTTTATTTATAAATAAATACTTATATTTATTATATATGCTGTAATATGTTATATAAAATATAATTATTATTTATTTATAAATAAATCACCGAGACACAAGTTCGGTGATGATCATGTGCCAGGCTGCCTGTGTTCTGACCTCTTCCTTGCACCATTTGGGCTATGATTCACCACTCCGTACAGACAGCACTTTCATGATAAATGCATCCCTTACCTTATCCTGGATTCAGGTTCCAATTCTGGACTTCTTTTCACTCTGAGACATGGATGGCTACCTTGTTCCAATAAACCTTAAGGTTTTAACAGCTAATTGTATAGGAAGAAGAAAGGAAGGGGAGGGTGAGAAACAGGAGAAGGGAGGGGAGGGAGAGAAACAAGGACACAATTATTTTCTGATCTCCACAATTGACCCTTAAAGGAAACTGTGGCTCAGAGACACGAGGCCCTGTGCCCAGATCTGTCTCTCTTAACTGGTTCATAAGGATCCAGCATCTGAACTCAGGCCCTCCCCACCAAGAGCCAGATTCGGCCTGCTGCACATTGGCCTCTAAAACAAATAGTTTCATGAAGTCCTTTGTCTGCGGGTGTTCCTGAGTGTGTGAGAAGGGTGTTTAAGACAAAGCCTGTGGTTCTCCGGGGAAGCTGCAGGCCGTTCTCATTTCGTGCGGACTTCTCCCAGTCTGCCTACTTTCCCATCTTTCTCCAGTCTGCACACAGATTCACTGGGATCTTGGCTTGGTTTAAGTCAGTTGCCAGGGTGGGGCGAGTAGGCTGGGATGCCTGTAGCCAGAGGCACTGAGCCAGCTGTCTTAGAACCTACCCAGTGGTGGCTTCTTCCATGCTGGCCCTTCTGGAATGAGTCACCTTTCAAGCTTGCCAGCCCGTGCTTCTCCCCAGCCAGCGTTAGCCCTGCTTCCTAGGGGAGCGCTGTGACTGTCTGAGATGGGGGAGTGGGTGCTGCAGGGTGTGAGGACGGGGAGAAAAGCTTACTCCAGCATGGACACACTAGTCTTACTGCTTTCGGTGGCAATAGTCACAAAGGCTGACTTTACTATCAGGCTAAAGTGTCTATGTTACGAAATGAACTTTAACATCAACCTCTAACTCATTGGTTTGTCAATGCCTTCAAGGTCCTTGTAAGGAACTCCACAAGACAGTCTAACAGAATGGAAGGAGTGGGTGCATCTATTTGCATAAAACAGAAAAAAGACATACATTCTGTGTCCCCAAAAGGGTCTTTAAAAGAGCAAATTGGATTTTATTTCCTATAGTATGTAAGGATGTAGAGTTTTTATCATCAAATCACAAATTCAGTTCAGGAAAGATCCCTGCGATTTACCCATGTCTGTTCCTCACCCTGTGAAGAAACAGGCAGAGAGACGTGCCCTGAAAATGTTGATGAAGGCAGGCACATGCCTGTGCTTGGGTGTTGTGCTGTGTGCTAGTGTGTGCTTGCACATATGTGTGTGTTTGCATGTTTATAAGTTAGCAATCTTAGAAATAGGTGTAATTTATGAGTTGGGGGAAGGGGCAAGCTAACGTAGTCCTAGTTA
The DNA here is from genome assembly GCF_018167655.1 of Microtus oregoni. Classification (NCBI taxonomy): domain Eukaryota; kingdom Metazoa; phylum Chordata; class Mammalia; order Rodentia; family Cricetidae; genus Microtus; species Microtus oregoni. The sequence goes on along the minus strand of NW_024543071.1, from coordinate 34,704,550 downwards.
TTAAGGTGGCTGCACCCCAGGCCTTTAGGTTGGCTGCCTTTCTTCCCACCCCCGGCCCCCCAATGGCTCAAGTGTTCCTTGAAAAGGAGCTTCTGAATCAGTTCCCTTTGGAGGGGACAGTCCTAAAAGAAGTAACTGCAGGCACCACTGTGGCTTTAGCACTGCTTCTGAGGGGCTGGTGTTATTATTTAGTCTTGTTTTCCTGCTCCTTGTAGGGCTTTACAGAGCTAATAACCACAGCTCTCGTGCCTTCTCATTTGGGATCTAATTACAAAACAGTTCTTACTTGCCTATCTTTGCCACTACTTCCATTAGATTGTTCCCCCTTCCCGGGAATTAGACCACCCACAGTGTGGCCGAGTGGGTGAGGCATGAACTAGATCCCCCTTGGCAATATTTATTTACTTGCTATTTATTTGTGAGTGTGGGTGTTTGTGCGCAGGCCATAACTGTACACGGAGATGAGAAGACGACTTGCAGGAGTTGCTCCTCCTCAAGCCGTAAGCCTCGGTGGCAAGCAGCACCCGTGGAACCATCTTGCCGCTTTTTTTTCTCTTATGCACCAAGAAGTCCTGCTGTCCTCCTCCATGTGGCCCCCTAGAGTTATATGGTTAAGAATAACTTCCAAGAAGTTGGCAGAGTTAAGAAATCCCACACCAGATCTCCTCCCAAAGAAATCTGTTAAAGAAAGTAAATTTTATAAATAAATGTTGCTCAGTTATAATCCACTCTTCTTTTGCAACTTCTGAGCAACTAGAACCAAAAGAATTCTCTGAAATATTCCAAATAGTTATTATATCCAAGAAACCATTTAAAACATATCCAGAGATACTTTCACCACTGATGTTTTTGGACAACCTGATATATATTAATATTATATATTATTTAATTTTTGTTTGTTTTCAGCTGTTTTGGTACTCCAAATCAGAAACTATCATAGACACTTTTCTTGCTATTTCCCTTTTTTAGTTCCTAATTCAGGCTCCTTTTCACCCTGCCTTATTACTATAGATCGGGCTGGACACATACATTGCAAGGGCACACTGAAGCTGGCCAATCACAGTAAGGCAGGCTTGGAATAATTGCCAGGCCAATCTTGCAGAGAGCTTCTGGGCTGTTTGTTTCTCTTTCTTTTTTTTTTTTCTCAAAACAAATTGTCTTCAGAGCACAGTAAAATCTAGAGATGCCCTGACCTCCCTTTCAAAGGCACTGGGGCGTCTCCTGCTTCCTCACTTAACACAATGAACTGACATGCCCTTGGTGCCTGCCGTGTGCGTCATGTGTCTCCTCCAGTGCCCCTTCCTCTTGGAGAGTTATGAACTGTGTTTGAATCGTTGCTGGCCTCCTACAGCTCTGCCTTTACCTGTAGATCACATGACCTGCCTAATACGTTCCCACCTCATTACCTGTGCAGTCGGTACAATAAATGCAGAAAGCACACCAATTACGTGTGTATACACTTTGTTGCGTGTTTTCCAAGAAGCCTCTCAGTCATCAAAAAATGGGGAATATACACATTCATTTCTGTAGTTATGAAATGACAACTTAAGCGTTCTCTTCTTTCCCATCATGGTCTCAATTCTCCAGTGATGGCCCTGACCATTCTAATTTAGACCCCTTCCATAGTGTGTGTGTGTGTGTGTGTGTGTGTGTGTGTGTGTGTGCGCGTGTGCGTGTGTGTAGGAGGAGAGAGGGAGGGAGAAAGAACAAGAATACACACCTGTGAATCTTGGCCTCCTGCTTGCTAGGCACGCACTCTGCCGCCATCGCTGACCTCCATTCCCAACCCTTTGAGAGCTGTAGTGAAGTTCCAAGAGAGAGACTGTGAATGTCAGCAGGGACTGTCGGTCCGTACATCATCTTTGTGTGTTTTTCCCTTAGCCATGTCCTGCCTTTCTTACTCACTATCAAGAACATTGAGGTGGAGATGAAATGGCTTCCTCTGTTTCTATCTGCAGTCTCTCTGTGCTGCTTCTACACATTGCTAGATTTATCTCAGCTTCTTATGCTATGGTCACGGTTTAGCTTCAGCTCAGAGCCAAGTGCCCCGCAGCTGAAAAGACCACACCTCTACAGTGGCATTTTTCCCAGGCCATTCCTGCCTTTCATAATGGGCCAGCCAGGAGGCAAGACTGTGTGTCCCTACAGCAGAGCCTTGTGTGAGGCCAGGTGCATAGACGGAGGCACTACAATTGTCCTCTGTTGAATGCTCTGCGACTTGGTCCGCCCCTATGTCAGTACTTTATTTTTAATCTAATGCTTTGTCTCTTTCTCCCTCTCTGCTGCTCCTCATCTCCCTCCAAATCAAATCATATCAACAATGAAAGAAACCAAGGAAGTTCAGATTTTTGCAGCTTTAAAAAGACCGGATCACGGAGAGATTTTCACAAGACGCTTCAGAAACAGACATTTGAGTCAGAAACTTTGGAGTGCAGTGAACCGGCCACTCAGGTATTTCCTATCAACAAACATGGTTGCCAGGTGACGGGCTGGCTCTGCCCAAGGCATGCTGTCAATTTAAAAAAAAAAAAACTAGAATAAATGTAAGACTCGTAGAACATTCAAGTAGGAGGAACTCTACTGTCTGAGTCAGTGGCTGTTTTCCTCAAGTTGGTTTGTGTCTTCAGAAATCAGTATTCAGACAGAAACCCCAAAGCACAGTGATTACGATGGAAAAAGTGAAGGGCCTGTAGTTGGAGGAGGGACCTATGGTGGACCCCTCCCTATGAGAGCCAGGGTGGTTCAAAGCCGTCCCTGTCAGATTGTCTAACCTTTCTTATTGATCCCTTCACACCACCTCCCTGTCCCCAGGCTCTGTCATTAACCTTTCTGGAAACCTTCCCTGGAAACCAAGGATGGCACTAAGTGTCATGAGGCCACTTGAGGAGTGAGTCAGAATGTGTAAAGATTTTTGAATGAGGGCAGCTTCACCTATACCACTAATGCCAACAGTGCCACTACCCAATAAATGCTGGCTATTATTATTGCTGTTGCCATTATTTTCATAAAATGGTTACTTCATGATTCCATGCTGTATACACCCATGTCCACAGAAGCATTGCTCCAAGTAGCCAAAAGATGGAAGCAGTCCAGCTATCCACTGTGGAAGAGTGGAGCATCAAATGTGGTTGCCTAGCGACAACGGAGGTCTGGGGAGTTACTGTTTAGTGGGTGTAGAGTTTCAGTTTTGCAAGATGAAAAGAATCATGAAGATGGACAATGAGGACAGTTGTACTACAGTATGAGTGGGCTTAACTCTACCAAAAGATGACTGAGATGTATTTTATGCTATATACAGCAGAAATGTACAAGAGCTAGCAATGATCCAAACATGTTATTTTAGATGATGGTGTGCTAGTCCCTCGGGCTCACGTTATAGGTCAGAAAGCAAACAGAGACGAATGAGTTCCCATTCATCTGAAGCTGTAAGCTGTTGCTTGAATAGCCAAGGCAGTTTTTCTTGGTTGGTGTTTGCTCCTCTAACCATTACTGAAGTCCTGTAGTTACTTGTGGGAGGCACCCAGCCTCAGACAGGCTCTGCTGTAGTGGCTAAGTGTAACCCAATCCCATATATCTGTACTTGTAAGCTTGACGCTTAGCTTTAGAATATATATATATATATATATATATATATATATATATGCATTTTTTAAGGCTCCTTAGAGTTTATTTTATTTTCTCGCCTCAAAACCCAGGCTCTGAAGTTGATTAGAAAAAGGTACCTCTGTTCACAGTCTAGGCTCTTTATGCCACCCCTTGTCACAACTCTGCCTGGCTCCAGGCCGAGATGTGAGCATGGTTCCTAAGAGGCCCGGCTTCAGCCAGTAGCTACTAGAAACACAGTGTCATTTCAAATCCTTACCCAGGACTGGCTTATCCAACTGATGAATAATGTTTGCTTCCAGGGAAGGAGACTCTCACTTCAGGATAGTCCCACCAGGAAGCCAGGACCAGTTGTGTCAAATCCTGAGTTTGTTCAAACCAAACCAAACCACCACCACCAACAACAAAACTCCTTGAAAGCTGAGATCTATAGACCCCAGCTATAGCAGTCATGAATTGTCCCTGAGCCTAGTTCTCATTTGTGCCCCCAGACCCTCATGAAGGTCAATTGTTTTCTCTAACAGACAGGACCCCGCCGCTTAAACGTGCTGTGTGATGTGTCTGGGAAGGGCCCCCTCACTACTTGTGACTTCGACCTCCGCAGCCTGCAGCCTGACGAGCGACTGGAAAACCTGCTGCAGCTGAGTGCTGACGACTTTGAGAAGGAGAAAGAGGAGGCCCGCAAGACCAACCGACAGGCTGAGCTCTTTGCCCTGTATCCGTCCGTGGACGAGGTAGGTGCAGGTTCCCGTAGGGGAGAATAGAAAATCGGTGTGCTTTTCTGCCCTCTGCCACTGTGGAGCAGTGTGTGACTGGCAGGATGCTTACTGTGTGACTCTGTTTTTGACGTGGGCACATTTGTGTCATAGCAGAACCACTTACTGATCATCATACTGATGGGATTCTTATAACAATAACTAGAATTTCCATAGCACTTTAACCCTCTAAACATTTCAAGGGTCTATATACAGAGCCTAACTCAGAGCCAACCATCCAGTTATCTGAGGATGTGTTTACAACTAATTCATCAGAAGCACGTATTACTTAAAGCTTGGTGTTAAGATCCCCCCCACACACACACACAAACACAATGGCCCCATTGAGCACATGGGAATACCTGCTTTGAACATACTCTGGACAGAGATAATCACAGCCATGTTCCCAGCGCATGAAGCTTTAGAATCCTGTTTTCCCATCTCTTTATTTACTGCAGTTGGCCCAGAGCAACTTAGACATTGCCTGAAGTCACTTGCTGGAGCACTTTAGATGACATGAGAGGTGGCCATCGTTGGATGTGTTCTGTGTTTCGGCTTCTTGTTTCGTATGATGTTTTCAGCCTTCATCTTTGCTTGTCAGGTCCCCTACACATCCAGGTCTTGCCACAACAGACAGCTAGCTGCTCTATCTCTGCTGCTCACATTTTACAGAAGGTTCAGTTGCAAGAACCAAGACCTGTGGGCTGGCGAGATGGCTCAGTGGACAAAGTGCTTGCCTTGCAAGCCTGGAGACCCAAGTTTGATCCCCAGGATTCACTTAAAGGTGGTGGGAGAGAACTTACTCCACAAAGTTGTCCTCTGACCTCCACACGCCCTTTGTGGCACACACACGCCCAGGTGTACACATACAAACCTGCACGCTCAAACATTAAAAATTAATAAGACTTGAGGAAATTTTGCATAAAAGATAATGTGCTTGTCTGTGGATGTATGTCTTTGAAATTTGGTCCCCAGACCAAGAAAATATCAGAAAGCCTAACCTCTCCCTGTGCTGGGACCCATTCACTTCCCACTGGTCTCTGAGGGGACAGCACAAAGTGACAGGAAGGAGATGAGCATCAAGTCCACTGTGGCGGTGTCGTACAGGACAGAGACCAGCTCGTCATCCAGCCCCACCCTTAGGAGGATGTGAGGGGGAAGTGTTCCTCAAGCCCTTAGAATTCCTCACCTAGAGTTGCATCTCTGATTCCCACCAGCCAGCATGGCAGCTTACATTTAGGTCCCCCAGGGCTCTGATTCCCAACAGCCAGAGTTGCTCCTCTCATCTTATCTTTGTTTTCCAGCCACCTTGGTTTCTTATCTTAGTTGCAGTTTTGTGTGGAGCCTCAAATGCTCTGAAGCAGATTAAAAGCAAATATCTTGGGACCAGAAACACGGAGCAGTGGGCAATGGTGCGCGTCACCAAGACAGATGACCAGAGTTTGGTCCCCGAAACCCACACACTGAAGTGAAGAGAACCAACTCCAAAAGGCTGTTCTCTGGCCTCTACCCCCTCCTGCCCCCCAGCACACACAAAATATAAATAAGTGGACAAATTAGAGAGCAATCTGATAATTTGAAAAAGGATCGCTCATCATTAAATAAATCAGTGAGTATCTCAGGGCCAGGGAGACTGCTCATTGGGTAAAGTGCCTGCTGTCAGTGCCTTCATAAACACGGCACACTGTGGCATGTGTCTGCAACTCCAGCTCTGAGAGTGGAGATAGAGGGGTCCTGGGGGCTCCAGGTTCAGTGGGAAACTTTCTCTCAAACATAAGGTAGTGAGGAAGACACCAAATGATGACCTATGACCCACAAGGACAAGTACACACACACACACACACACAGAAAGTATCTTTCTTATATGGGGCATATAAAAAGTGTTTCATAGACAGGAAGTAACCAAGACTCATGGGTATACAGATAGGAGAAAAAGACTGATCAGAAGTTAAAAAGTTTCAGGTAAACCAGAGCATTGTATTTTACTGACTTATTTTACTGTATGATGACCACAATTAGTGATAAGTTAGTGTATATTAAGTTGTTAATAAAATTAGTCTCAGCTGGGCGGTGGTGGTGCACACCTTTAATCCCAGCACTCGGGAGGCAGAGACAGGTGAATCTCTCTGAATTTGAGGCCAGTCTGGTCTATAGAGCAAGTTCCAAGACAGCTAGAGCTTTTACACAGAGAAACCCTGTCTAGAAAAACGAAAAACAAAAACAGAAACAAAGAAAAACAAAACAAAAATCCTCAAAATTTTTTTTTTAAAAAAGGGACTGAAAGATCACATTTGGCCTTTGCTTTCTCCCCTTATGTTCATCTCCGTGATGAGGATGCTAAGTGTAACATAAGAGACTGAAGTGCCAGCTAGTGGTGGTGCATGCTTTTAGTACCAGCACTCAGGACATAGAGGTAGGCAGATCTCTGTGAGTTCAAGACCAGCCTCGTCTACAGAACAAGTTTCAGGATAGCCAGGGCTTAACACAGAGAAACCCTGTCTCAAACACCAGAGAGAGAGAGGAGAAAGGAAAGAGACTAAAGGGGACATCAGAGGAGAGAAGAAAGTACAGGAAGGGAACAGGATGTGACAGACATTCGCCACCAGAGTCTCCCTGGGTTGAATGGGAGGATTTCCAGTCTGACTTGACTCAAAGAATGGCCCATAAACTGTTTTGTAGGATCTTTGTTTTATGGTTTTCGAGACAATGAAGGAATTCAGATGGGGGCTGACAGTTAATCTTAGTTTGGGTCCCGTGGCCTGCTTTTGTTCAGTGGAGAGGAATGCTGTGATTACCTTGCTAGCTACTTGTAAACTGGAATGTGTAAAATGCTCGAGAGCCTCTACACCAGCCCTTTAATGTTTTGAAGCTGTTCTCAAAGAAATCATGTTTGTGCTTGTCATTTGAACCTTAGCCAAGAAAATCCTATGGAACAGAGGTGAATTCTGTCTGCTCTAAAAGGATTGTAAATGCCGACTTTTTTAATGGCACACTAATAAGATTATTTTATGTTACCTCTTTTATTTCCCAGTAAAGAACATTAGAAGGGCAAATCCTTTTGTTGAAATTTTAATAGACTGTAGAAAAGGCCAAAGTAGGAGTCAGCTGCCAAGTTTTAGCATGTTAGCCCTTTCCTGATTCCACTCCTTTCTGTGACAGGCATCTCCTGTGTTAAGCCCTAAGATGCCCTCCCTTCCATCCCACACCACTGCGGAGTTCGCTGCATAGTCTATTGGCTACAAGTGATGGAACCCAACTAAAGATTTTAGAAAGAGGAAGCGGGTCCTCACTGGCTCTCATAACCAAATCCCAGGAAGTCAAATGTTCAGTTGACTGCTTGGATCAACAAATGGAAGACTATCATGCTTTCTCTCTCCCTCCTTCTCTTCTCTTACACACACAGACACTCACAGACTCATATGCATACATATGCACATTTACACACATATACACATATGTAAACATATACACATACACCTATAGTATACACACTTACACCTATAGTATACACACACATACACCCATACATGTACGAACTCATGCACACACATATACACACACATAAGCCACATACATGTATATAATAACACACATGCATACATACACACATAGATACACAAAAACACATATACATCCCAGGATGATGAAAACCTCAGGAATCCATTAAAGCGTCTCATTTCTCTCTTCTGCTACTGGGTTTTATTTTGTATTTCTGATAAATGTGAAGCCTCAATACATTCAGATACAGGAAGCTTAGGAAACACATCATCCAAAAGCAAGATATGAATATGAACCTTGATTTAACAATCTGATCCAAACTATTTAGTCACAATCAGAAATTATAGTTAGTTTTTAGGTCAGTGTCATTATTGATGTTTTGAAAGTCCCCGTGTGTACTAAAATACTTGCAGACGAAACTGTATTATGTGTGGGATAACTCTTTGCTGTTAAATCATTCCTCATTAAGTGTGGGGACCTGGCTTACAGACAAAAGCGGGTGGCCTGAGCTGAAATTGTTGACATCAAATGTGCATAAACAGTTGTTCGCTTTATTAGTCCATCTGCTTCTCTATATGTTTAAGCTTTCCTCAGCCAGAGCTTATCTCAGAGAAGATTCCAGAAGTTCTAATTCAAACCAAAGCTACTGTTAGAAACACATAAGTGTGGTGTTTTTCCCTAGTAAGTGGGTCTTCCCTGCATATGTATCTGCTCTGGTAATCTCGAAAGTCCCTGCTTGCTCTTTGGGAGTCCTGCTCACCTTCTCTGAAGGGAGTCAGCAGTTGCACCAGCAGGATGCCACCTGGGACCTCAGCAATGGGAGCTGTGGGGTGGGGAGGGAGGGTGGGGCTGTGAGGAGGGAGGGAGGAATGGTGGTTAGTCCACCACTTAGATCATCCCACCAATCCCAGAGAATTGTTTTTGATTGTGTATTTGGAAGGAGAAGCAGACTAGAACTGTAAGTTTTTACAATGCCGTCTCATAGATGTTACTAAGCCACAACCGTGTTTGCATTTCCTTCCTTCCTTCTTCCTTCCTTCCTTCCTTCCTTCCTTCCTTCCTTCCTTCCTTCTTTCCTCCCTCCCTCCTTCCCTCCCTCCCTCCCTCCTTCCTCCTCCCCAGTCTCCTTCTCTTAAATGCTCCTTTTCTGAGAGGAGAAAATGTTTGCTGTACATGCTGGCTTTGAATAGTGAGGGATGAATGGCAAACTCCCTTCCCAAGAAAGAGCGTTATTCTGCCCTTAGAACTAAAGCAGGGACAAGGAGGGCAGCCCCTCCTCCCCTGGCTTTTCGCCAACTGCAAAGCCCTGTGGAAAGTTGCTAATGATTTCTTTACCATGTGATTGACGACAGGAGGATGCGGTAGAAATACGTCCAGTACCGGAGTGTCCTAAGGAACATCTGGGCAACAGGATACTGGTCAAGGTGCTGACTCTGAAGTAAGTATCAGACTACTGCCCTGATGGCCACCTTGATCTTTCCATGAAACGATGCTTGCATTATCAGCCTTGGAGCCAAGAAGGTTCTCCCAGTAGAGGGAGCACTGGAGTAATGGAAAGAGTAGAGCTTAGAGTTGATTAGACCTGGTTCTATTTGTACCAAGCCTTTGGCAACCAATCTTCTATGATATAGAAAGCAAACAAATTTGTCTAGAAAAGTTAGACATATGAGGTAATTGTTCATTTTTTTCCATTAAGAAAACAGCTATGGGTTGGAGGTGTAGCTAGGTGGAATATTTGCCTAGCGTGTGCAAATTTGAGACCCTCAGTTTGATCCCTGTCTTAAATTGGGTTACTATTGCTGTGATGAAACACCATGCACAAAAGCAAGATGGAAAGGAAATGGTTTATTTGGCTTATGCTTCCACATCCATAGTCCATCCGTGAAGGAAATCAAGGAGGAAACTCAAACAGGGTAAAATACTGGAGGCAGGAGCTGATGCTGAGTCCGTGGAGGGGTGCTGCTTGCTAGCTTTCTCCCCATGGTTTGCTCAGTCCGCTTTCTTACAAACACCAGGATGACCTGCCGAGGGGTGGCCTCATTCTCTCCTTGCTGTCTGTGTCAAGTTGACATAAAATTAACCTGCACAGTTCCCTAACACCACGAACAAACCAAATGAATGAGTAATTGTAAAAATAGCAGTGAGGCCAACAGTGCTCTAGACGTTCAAGCTTGTTTATAAACTCTTGACAGTGCATGCACGTGAACAAAATATTGTATAGTAAAATATTGTCATTACAAAATGTACATCAATGAGAAAGTGTAAAGAATGAAATAAGTAAAATACTTCCGTGCTTTCTTCATGCACCCCAGTGCCTGCAAGCCACTCTTTGTCTCCACAGACTGCAGAGATTAGCTCTTCCACTTTTTCAAATCACAGACATTTTTTTGAGGATATAGGAGATGTACCTCAGTGGTAGAACATGTGCTTAGCATGAGCAAAGACCTGGTTTCCTACTGAAAAGAGTCCATAAGCCAAGCATTTTTCACAAATGGTTAGGACCATCTCCTAGTCAGTGTGAGGCTCGTTTCCACAGTTCACAGTTTGTGATGGGACATTAGACCAGATGACCTGCCCTATGATTCTGATGCTCTGTCTCCCTGGTTCTGCTTCACAACTCATGCAGTGTCCAGCGCTGGCTTCGTTTTATCCCTTTAGCCAATTCCTTAGGGTAAGTGTCAGGGCCTTTCATCTGCTCTGGTGTCTGCCACACTCACCCCTATGATATACTTGTGTTCAGGAAGTCTGCACTACTGTCTGCCACACTCACCCCCACTATATACTCAGTCAGCCTACCTTTAGACGCAGTGAGTTTGTCTCTGGGACTAGAGGAACTTTCCCAAGGCTGACTGTCCTCAAGCCTTACAGACTTATCCAGTACATAAACTGCAGCAGATGCTCTCACAGGTTGGGAAACTTGTCCTGCCGAGCTAGATATGAATTAATTAAAAAAATATGGAGTCACTTGAGTTTCTCTAATGAGAATTGTCAAGTCATTTCTAATGATGTTTTCCCAACTCCTAAAGGAGAAATTAAATAGAATTGATGTCTATAGCCAATGCCCTTGGCCTGTTTAAGTGACTTAAATGGTATTCATATTTGTGCACCCATGAGAGAAGAGGCAAACCAAAGAAATGGTCCTAACTACAACCTGGAGAGAAAAAAAAGAAATTTTAGAAACTTTGAATGTGAAAATATGAATAGTAAAACTAACAACAGTATGGAAGACACTCTTTAGCATTGGTGTTGATCTCTGAGTTCTGTCTATAATAGCATGGAGTTGATTAGCGAGGACATTTCTAACAGTGTTTTTATCTCTGTCACCATTCCCGCTTTGATTTTGGGAAATAGATAAAGTGTAATAGAAAAAAATTACACTTGTGCCAATTCTGAAAATTCTGAGTAGCAAGAAAAAAATAGTGACCATGAAATATTTTTCTGCTTTGTGATGTTTTTCTGTCAAATTAGTGGCTGCACATGAATCTACTGATATTTTAATTATCATCTGCCACCTTATGGCCCCTCAGTCAGCACCTGTGACCTGGCTGACCTTCTGGTCCTGTGGCCAAGGCCCTGTCATGCCACGATATGTAGGTTAAGATTAGTCTTTATCATTCTATTTATCAATAATACTCAGAAGTTAAAGGCTGGGGTGAAAACCTACTAGCTCAGAGGCTGAGTAGCAACTAGTTGACCTTGCTTTATAGCCAGAGACACCACAAGAGATGCATCTCTTCCCTCATCCCAGAACCAAGAGGACATCCAAACTCCAGTCCCCACCCTTTCCTTCCTGTGTGTCTTTCTATCCAAATTTCTGGCTTCTCTATGGCCAATTCTGGTCAGTCCGTTCCTGGCTCCACCCCCTGGTTAGGTATAACTTTATTGGGCAGTCCCAGAAGTGTCAGAGTCAAATTATCCCACAACAGTATTTAAGGTAGGGGAATCTTTTAATTTAAAATCTAATACTCTTATATGTAAAGTAACTTCCATTCAGAGGACTCTCTTTAGCACTGGGACTTTAATGTACACTAAATCGTGCCAAGGAGTGGTCTTAATACACTTTGGGAGGCCTCCCATAACTGTCTCCCCCAATGGATTCTGCTCCGGTAGGGTCTCCCAGGTGGACCCAGAGCTCCTGCACGGTTGTCTCTGATGCTGGTGTCTGAGGACCACACCTGGAAAAACAATGGTAGAGAAAGCCATTGCCCTCTGCTTAAAAGAGAGAGCCTTGCAACCTGCCTCTGAAGTTCCTAGCTTGGTGGCCTTTGCCAGGTCGCTTCATTTCTCTGCAACCCCCTTTCCTGTAGCAGGAGTGTGGTCTCTGCACACTGGAAAGAGGAAAGGGGTTGGGATATGTGAATTGCACCACACTGAAACTATAAGGCATCGTAATGGACTTTTCTCTTCCCTAGTCCACAAGAACCTAGCGCTCAGTACAATCTACCACACGGCAGTGCTCAGACCCTTTGCTTGTCACAGAGTCCATGCTTAAGTACAGACTGGCCCTGCCAGGAGACATGGAGACATGCTCAGTACAGCAAACCCTCAATTAAAGTTCTATTTCCTGCCAGACATGTCAGATCATGCCTGTAATTCCAGCACTAAAGAGGCAGAGGCAGGGGGATCACAGTAGTTTCTAGGGCCAGCTTGAGCTACATAGCAAGACTCCCATCTCAAAAAGCTGAAAAAAGAAAAAATGCAATTTTTCCATCAGGAGAAAGAATGAGAATAGGCATTTGCAGTGTGTGTAACAAATGCGTGTAACAAAGTCCACATTTTTGATGTGCAGTTCAGTGGTGTTGAGTGCAAAAACGTTTTTATGCAACCATCACCACCACTTATTTCTAGATATTTCTATCTTTCCAAAGTAGGACTCAACACTAATCCCCATGACCCACTCCTCCCATCTCCCTATAACCGTGCATTACCTTCGAGCTCTTAATTTGACTGTATAAATACATCCCATAAGTGGAATAGTACTTGTCCTTTCAAAATGGGTTTATTTCATTTAACATATCATATATATGCATACAACAGAGCATTTTATATCCGCAGTTGAATATTTTTGTACACATGCAATGTGTTTCCCTTCTTCTGTTGGTAGATGTAGGGGTTTGCTGTGGTATGTGATACTGCTGCTAGGCCTGATTTTCTACATATGTTACATACATTGCCTTAGCATGATTTTAAGACATGCATGAAAATGGGAAAAGTAGTGTTCTTTCCTTACTTTGCAGGTAAACAAATAGAATTAGAAAAGTTAGTAACAGGTGGTAGCAGAGGGAACAAATCCCAGTTTTGTTTGGCGCCTTGACCATGAGTATACCAGTATTCCAAATTTTCTCATCAACAAAGATACCATGGACCAACTGACCCTTTTGTCTGCCTAAAAAGGCCTTTGAGGAAGAACTATATGACAGTAAGCCAAGCCCCTCACATGTGCCTTGAAAGAAAATCTGTTCTAATTTGCATGGCTTCTGAGGCAATAATAACAGTCCAGCAACTTTACTGGTGCTGCCAGTAGGCAGTGTCCAAAATCATGGATTATTAAACTGAGAGTCTTGGAAGGTATGCCTATATTTTACATGTATGTATAACATGTGGCAGAATTAGTTTGTAGGTCTTTTCCTAAAACCTATGATTTCAGGAAGAATCAGCAGTCAGGGTGAATATGAGAGGCTTCTAGTTCTAGTTTTGGTGGGGTGTCGTGTGTGTGTTCAGAATCAAACCTAGAGCCTGTGTATGGTAGGCAAGTGCTCTTTTCCTACAATAAATCCCTGGTCCCAAGAGCTCCTCATTCTAAATCAGACAAGGCCATGGCACCTCAGTATTTGCCATGTGCTGAATCCCTTCCCTTCCCTCCCCTGTCCTCAATCTACCTCAAGTGAACAGCCTTCTGCAGCAGCTAGGACCAGCCACACGTTCATTGGCATTATGGCCAAGCCAGCATCTTGATGTTCTACTGTAAGTCTAAGGAAAAGCGATTAAATACTTCCTTTTTAACAAGACTAAGAAGTCTTGTTCATTAGAATTGGATAGTAGACCTTTGGAGCTTTTTATTTGTTTATTAGTTTTTAACTATGTGTACATGTTGAGGAGGAGGTACGTGCATGTGAGCCCAGGTGCCTGCAGAGGCAAGAAGAGGGTGCTAGCTCTCCTGGAACTGGGGTTACAGGAGGTTGTGCATTTCAAGCTGTTGGTTCTGGGAATCAAACTAGGGTTCTCTACAGGAGCAGTACTGACTTTTAACTGCTTGGACATCTTTCCAGGCCCAAATGGTAGAGATTTGATATCAGCAGAAGAATGTAAGCACGTCCATTGCCTATGACATAGAGACTATTCTCTAAAACATGGCAGCTACACAAGGAATGGGAAGTACCTGTCTAGGATTGTGAGTCCCCAGCATGCATATGAAGCAGTGTTTTGGATCAGACCAAAATTCCATGCAGCTCATTCTCTTGCTGCATTTTTTTTAAGCAAACATTTTTAAGAGAATGTAGTCTCCACCATGACCTCAAATGATCTGGAATTTTCCATTAACTTCACATAATTTTTCCATTAGTATCTGTGTATTTTCTCACACTGGTGGCGTTATCCCTATATTCCTGGAATCATGTTCACATTTTTTTAATGATTTTATATATCCATGCACTTGTAGAACATTCAAACTTATCCAGGCTAGAACCTCATTGATTTTTTTTTTCTCTCTTTGACAGGTTTGAGATTGAAATTGAGCCACTGTTTGCCAGTATTGCCCTCTATGACGTGAAAGAAAGGAAAAAGGTATGAAAATCAAGAGCCCATCTCATGCATCCCACATGATTCTTTGGGTTCATGTTTTCAACATCACTTCTGTGTAGCAATAAAGCACATCAGGTGTGTGTGTGTGTGTGTGTGTGTGTGTGTGTGTGTGTGTGTGTAGGGGTGTGTGCTGCATGGGTAAATGTTGACATGTGTGTGCTGTGTAAGTAAGTGTGTGTGTATAGGGTGTGTGCTACGTGGGTAAGTGTGTATGTTTATTTTCAGGTATGTGCACATACATGTATGTGTGTGTGGAGGTGTGAAGTTGATGTCATGTGTCTTTCTGATCATGTTGCACACTACTCATGCAGGCAGGATCGCTCAGTTGGACCCAGCGCTTGCTGACTGGGCTTATCTAGCTAACTGGCTTCTTTCAGAGATCCCCACTCTCTACCTCTCAGATACTGGAATTACACCTGGCCTCTATGCCCACCTTGCATTTATGGATGTTCTGGGACTTCAAACTCAGGTAGCCATACTTGTGTGTCAAGGCACAACAGATTTGAAAGCAAATAAGCATTGAGAGCTCCAGATTTGCTTTATTTACCATGTTTTTGTTTTTTAAACTGATCTGGAAATTTATTGATGTGTGCTTCTAAGAATCTTTAAGGAAAGGTTTGCTAGAGGCAGTGCTGGTTGCCTAGGGAAAGAAATAGAGAACACTTGAGGTCGTGTGTCATACAAAACAATGTGTCGTTTTTAACAAGTTCAGCTATGCATGGTTTTTTTTTTCCTGGAATTTTCTGTACTGTGGGCCAGGGGAGATGACTCTTGTAGCACCTTTAGACCAAGAATAGAACAGCTCTGACTTACTGCTCCCATTGCTGCTCATTTTCAGATCTCAGAAAATTTCCACTGTGACCTGAACTCTGACCAGTTCAAAGGGTTCCTGCGAGCTCACACACCCTCAGTTGACCCATCGAGTCAGGCGAGGTCTGCAGTGTTCTCAGTCACCTATCCCTCCTCAGACATCTACCTGGTCGTCAAGGTAATGACGCACAATCGACAGCGCATGTTCTGATGTTCGTGTTGTTGTCATGTTGTCTGTGAGGTTGGGTTGTTTCCTTCTCGGCAATTCTTCCCTTTCCAGTAACTTCTGTTAGGACACCAGAGAGGCCGGGTTGGAAGACCTACAGCCCTAGGTTGCGATCCTGATTGTGCGGTCAGAAACTTTGTGGTCTTCTGTGACTCAAGCTTCCTGAGACTCGGTTCCTCATCTGTGCTGTAGAGAACGAATTGTCGCAGCTACAGATAAAGCCTGAATCTTCCTAACTAAGGAGATCACCCTCAGCCATCCTGGTGTGGAAGGTTGCTACGGTGAAAGGAACACAAGCTGTCAGTCCCGATGGTGTTCATGTTTCTCTAGGTCCCGCAGGGCAGCATCCCCAGTCTGGCCTCTGACAGACAGCTTGCACTTCCCAGCCCTCACTCTCTCTGTTATCACAGAGCACGTGTCCAGTGAGAGTCAAGATCTGTGGGCCGTTATCCATAGACTTCACTTCACTGGAGACTGACCATATGAAAAGATTTTAATAGACCAGAGCTCTTCCCTGCGTGTTAAAGTGATTAGTTTGAATCTGATAACAAGCTTTGGGTGTTTAGCCATCTCCAGCCAAGTAGGTACACTTGTTTACTTTCTAAGGCAAAAATTTGTAAATAGTTCAACACAAGTAAACCCAGGCGTCTGATCTCATGAACCATCGGACTCTTATGATTGGAACATTTAGCTTGGTATCCTGTGCCTGTTTCACTTGGATTCCCCTGTGATCTGATAGTAGTGGATATAGATTCCTAAGAATTCAGGCAGCTTGGAGGGTACTTCCTTTAATTATTTCACAACGATGACTATAGCCTGAAGGAACCTGTCTAAAGTTCTGAAAGTTTCAAATCCATGGCTGGGACTGGAAGGTACACCTCAAGGATCGCAGATGACTTGGTAGCACTAACCAGCAGGTACCAGGTCCAGGATTTCATCCCTAGGAACGGAAAAAAAAAAAGAAAATGATAAAAATAAATTTTTTTTTTGTTAAGAATAGTGTCTGTTGCTATTGTTGTACCCTCCCCATGCTTCTCACTGTGGCACGGAATTCGACATACAGGAAAGCTTAATTTCAGCTATGACAGACCTGTTGTTAAATATACAATTCTCTCAATGGGCAACCAACAAAACTACACTAGTTCTAGAGCTAATTTTATTTGCAACTGTCCTTGATTTTTATTAACCTACAATAATTACCTAATAGTGGAAATCTGTTGGTTGCTACCACTGACTACATGTGTTCTCAGATTTTTGAATGTGGAGGTGTACCGACTTGACAGTAACAAACACATTCTAAGGTGTCTAGATATATTAAGAAATTTAGATCTACACTGGAAAGCATTCTTTGTTTGGTGCCTAGTTGTCTTAGAAGACCATCATTATAGCTGCTTTCCCTCAAATACATAGTAAATGGTGTTGTAATATTTAGACATCCCAGGTAGATGTCATGTGATGAAGAAGGGGCTTCTCACTTTATTTTTGTTCTCAAGATGAACATCAAGATCTTAAGTAGGTTGGATCACCTGGTTCAGCAATCACAGGTATTACGGTGAGATATTGTTTCAGGCTTAAAGGCTTAGTTCGGGATTTTGACTGTGTGAAAGGATTTGTTTCACAAGTGAGGATGGGTGTGAACCTCAAGCTTTTTAAAAAAATGTTTAAAATTGGTAAGGTAGGCATTACACCCACCTCTCCTGGTTTAATAAGTACATTGGAAAGTAGCCTCTTTACCTTGAAACTCTCCGCTGTTTCTAATATGCCTAGACACATGAAGACTCACATGTTCTAGTTCACACAACTACACATCAGCTAGGAAGGACCACACATGAGGTGCTCATATCCGACAAAGTTCTCGTAAAGTCACTGTGGCCCAATGCAGCAAGACCTAGACTCTCTTGGTTCTAGATTTTGAGGAGCCTTTCCAAAGGTTTCAGTTAAAGCCAAGGCATGTCCAGTCCTCACCACAGAGTCCCGACTGAAAGATTATTACCCGAACCCTTTTCTTCTTCTCTCTATCCCTTCTTTCCTCATTCCCTCCTTCCTTTCTCCCTGTGGTGCTGGGTATGGAGTCCACAGTCTTGTACATGGAAAGCAAGGGCTCTGCCACTGGGCTCCAAATGCCAACCTTGAAAGAGTCTTAATCTCTACTCAAGATTTACGTTAAAGACCTTGTGTTTTGTTGGTGTTGTTTGGTTTGCTTTGGTTTTTCAAGTCAGGGTTTCTCTATGTAGCCTTGGCTGTCCTAGAACTCGCTCTGTAGACCAAGCTGGCCTTAAACTCCTAGTGATCCACCTGCCTCTGCCTGCTGAGTGCTGGAATTAAAGGTGTGCTCCACTACCAGCAGACAAGACCTTGTTTTCATTATTTGAATTCATGGACTTTCAAACAAATTCTTCCATTTGTTCTGTGGGGTCTTGTTTGTGAGTTTTGGGAGAAGAAGAGCCATGTTTCTTGTGTTCATGGCTATTCTCCCCAGCAGCTAACATAATACAGACTTTTTGAATGAAGAATGAATGAATGCTGGTGGTGATCGGGAACACTGGCCAGTTTCTGGTTCAAGTCCTTTTCGCCCGTGTTTCCAATGGGCTTCATTTCTCAGAACCAGCCTCTCTTATGCTGCTGGCAGTGGGATGAACTTTTAAACAACTCTCTTGTAAAAAGAGACTCTCTATTGGGTCTACCCACTGAAGTTGAGCAGCTTTGTGTCACCTCCCCTGAAACTCCATTGAACACACCTCCGTCAAATGGATATTCAGATTTGAATAGTTTCTGCCTCACTTATAATGGTGCCTATTAAGAATGTGCCCACGGCATATGTTGACCAGATTTCTTTTTTGGGAGTCTCAACTAATGACACAGGCTAATGGGCTAAATCTTAGCACCTAAGATCACTTACATTTTCCCTGAATAAATAATTAGAACATCAGAAATTTCTCCCTTTCTTCCCCCTAAACACGGTGCCCATATTTATGACAATTGATTGTCAACACCTTAACTTGAAGGAAAATAGAAACAGATGCTTGGTAGGGCTAGCACTCATTAGGAGAATGAGAAGACACCCATCTCAAGACATTTCCTTCTGTCTGTTAAATCCAGAGAAGCAGCCTCAACAGGAAATACAAGGGCACAATTACAGATGATTTATTCTGTTCATTTATTCATTTTGTAGAAGGTTTTAGTTCCCAGCCTGACTCATATCTCATTTTTACTTTGTAAGCAATAATAAAGAAAATGAGCTTTTCACTTCCTACATGTGTCTCCTGGGGTTTGTTTTATAAAATAACTTTTATTGCATTTTTATTGTAGATATACATGTGTTTATTGTTTAAAATAGAAACTTCTAATCAGCGATAGGAAGGAAATACAAAATACACATAATCCCATCATATAAAAATTTACCATCATGTTATCATTTGCTGTTATCATCTTTTTAATATGTCTTGTTCTTTATTCTCCTCTTGAAATTATGTGGTTGTCTCCACACTACACACACACACACACACACACACACACACACACACGTACATACTTATTGTGGGTTTTTTTGAGACAGGGTTTGTCTGTGTAGCCCTTGCTGTCCTGAAACTTGCTCTGTAGACTAGGCTGGTCTCAAACTCAGAGATCTGCCTGCCTCCGCCTTCTGAGTACTGAGATTAAAAACGTGTACCACCAACCTCCAACTCCACTGTATATTTTTGTATATTAACATTGAAGAGCATATGTAATGAACATCAAATATTATCATTAAACATGATTTTATGGTTGCATGGATCCCATTATATGACTGTAGCTCACTCGTTTTGTTTTAATATTATTTTTGTTCCTAGATTGAAAAGGTCCTTCAGCAGGGGGAGATTGCAGACTGCGCAGAACCCTACATGGTCATTAAAGAAAGCGATGGTGGAAAGGTACAGTCATCTAAGTACTGGTGACATCTGAGGATAAACAAATTTCCAAAGTGTTCCACAGAATAGTTAATAGTGTTAGACTATAATATTTCCCATCCAAAACATGAGTAAATTATATGAGAGGAAAGAGAAACCAGTTACTGACCTGACAATAATTGAAACAAAAATACATGATTGAACACACTAACGATGCACATGCCAGTGTGAACTCTGGCTCACACCAAGCTACACCTGTTGCCTTGGTTCCGAGGCTCTGGCTACACACAGATTGGGAGCATCGCCAAAGCCCCACAAGCGGAAGAGGGTAAGAGTTCTGGCTTTCCTCAACAGCACAGGGTATTGTCTTATGCAGATTAGCAGTTGGGGACCAGCTGCAGCTTCTGCTCATCATAAATTAATTGGCACATGATAGGTCACAAAGCCATGAATAAGACTTTTCCCAGTACCAATTTGCCCAAGTTCCCACGATGGTTTTTAAAATGTGGCCCTTTTAGAATTTATCTTGTTACCTTCAAATACAATTGATTGAACTAAATAAAGACAGATATTTGCATTTTAAAATCTGTGAGTACAAATTTAGGAAGAACTCCTTGGAAGAACTGTCAACAACAATGGCATTGTTAGGAATATGTAAGGATCTTTTTAGAATTACAAGGCAGCTTTTATGAAGTAGATTCTCTTGGGCTTTGGTAGATGACATACTAGCGTTTCTTTCCCAAGTTTTTCTCAGGCGAATACAAGTTATCTGGGTAAATGAAGTGTTTGCATGTTGCTAGTGTAACAAGCCTAGGGCATGTCTTCATAGCAGAAAATGTCGTCTGCTAACTGATTGGTGTCCCTCTAAAAAATCTCTTCCTTCGGTAGCCTTTGCTTCCTTAGCAGCTGGACTTTCGTCTAAGCTGTTGCTTTCCTGTTGCCTCGCCGTAGCCACGTCCACCCCTCCCACCCCGCTCACCCTGTCAGTGTTGTTGTTGTCCCCAAGGCGGTTGACTTGGTACTGACGTTTGTTTGTTTCATCTGTCTTTTCCCATCTTCCTCCAGAGTAAAGAAAAGGTTGAAAAACTAAAACTTCAAGCTGAATCCTTCTGCCAACGTCTAGGGAAATACCGGATGCCCTTTGCCTGGGCCCCCATTAGCTTAGCAAGCTTCTTCAATGTCTCCACCCTTGAAAGAGAGAGCACTGACGTGGAGCCTGTGGCTGGTAAGATCTCCTTCTGCAACGGGAAGTGCAGGGCCCCCATTTACCAGCTTTGTGGTTATCTACTCTTAGTAAGGACTTGGGCGAACGGGAGAGTGTGGAGGTAGGTGAGAGGAAGATTGTAAGTAGAGAACTGGACTGCGTGTGTTTGATCAGTGCCCCCCAATCAATTACTGTGAGCATTTATGGAGCCTTAAATATACTTTTATAGTAAGAACTTTGGGTGGACTTTTAAGGCTTTAAAAAATTAATTTTTGGCCAGGCGGTGATGGCACATGCCTTTAATCCCAGGATTCAGGAGGCAGAGGCAGGTGGATTTCTGTGAGTTTGAAAATAGCCTGGTCTACAAGAGCTAGTTCCAGGACAGGCTCCAAAGCTACACAAAGAGAAACCCTATATTAAAAAGCCAATAAAAAGGAAAGAAAAGTTAATTTTCAGTAACCTTCCCATCTCAAATATTAAAGTGCTGGAAAATAATCAGGATAAGTGGTGAGCGCCACATTGTGTTAAACAAAGGAACTGTGGTTGGCTCCCACAGAGAAGAGTCAGCACTGTTCAAAGCCAATAAAGCAAAACTCAGACTTCTCAGCAAAATTTCTGGTCTCCTAAAGTCTATGCCAATGAGAATAAGTACCAAAGGTAAGCAGGTAACCAGTAGTTACTGTTCTTGTTTCAGACTCCTCTTCTCATTACCTCTCCATAAATGTGAACCAGTGACTTCTACAGTCAAGGGTGGAAGTGTCCAAGTGATTTCAGTTTTCAATAGACCCATACCCAATACCTGTGGTGGAGTTTCTGTTTTCCTAAACGCCTTTTTATTCAGCAAGCATTTGAGGCTACCATTGGATGTTTCTTACATTCCTTGGCTCTGTCACTTCTGAAATGCTGCCCTTTTCTGGGTGGAGGCCAGGGTGACTGTTCCTGCTGCTGCTCTCCTGGAGTTACCGGTGAATAATTGCCAGTCAGAACTCCTGCATTCCTTCCAATTGCCAGTAAACTTCACATACACCTCCCCCCCCCCCACTTTTGACCTTCACGTCCAGTTTCTCTAAGGTGCCTATTCTATTTACTGATGTATTTGAAAGTGTGGGGAACTCAGAAGGCGTTTGCAATATGCCCAAGTCATTCGAGTCGAGGACTTGCCAAGATCGATGTCAGTTAGGTCTAAGGGATAGTTTAACTTGAGCACGGAAGCTGATTTCCTAACCAGAGACCCAGTGCCTTCCGTGGCATTTAGGTAGCCAGTGCTCTCATTCAGTGTCAGTGTGAGAATTAGGCGTGAACGACGGTTGAAGAGCTGTGCTTCCCGACAATGGACTGTTTGTAACAGACAGCCTAGACTTCGCTGAGTAAAAGACACAAGGTTTCAGGCTGGCTCTTCAGAAGAAACAAAAAATGAGGAAGCAATAGAGTTTGAGAGCCTCCACCCTGTCTGATTCCCATTGGAAAGGTCAGTCAAGGCACTTATGTTACCCGGTCCACACTAGAACAGAGGCAGATGTGATCCAGAATGTACCCAAGCTGGTTTGAGTCCCCAGTGCCTTCAGGGATGGGTGAGCATGTGTGCTCTCCAACGGAATGCAAGGGGGAAAGCTAGGCAAACACTGGGGTGACTCAACAGCCTAGCAGCAGACCCTGGACTGGTTGAGTTCCAGACTGCGGCAGGGTGACATCTGGCCATCTCTGTTTGCCAGCAGGAAGAAGGGCAGGGTCCTCTCTCCTCTTGTAAGAGTGTTGAGAACATCAGGAGGGGGATTAAGAAAGGTTGAGCACTGTGTAGGTAAAATTGCATTCTCAAGGCCGGCCGGGTTCAGTAATAACTGGTGTGTGTTCCAACATGTTAGAATGACAATTGTTCTCCTTCAAGGGAGAAACTCTGTGGGTGAGCGGAGGAGTTTGTCCCAGACCAGGAGGTCTTCTGAGCGATCCCTCTCCTTGGAAGAGAATGGAGTTGGGTCCAACTTCAAAGGCACCACCTTGGCCATCAACACCTTCTTTAAGCAGGTATCTGTCTGTGTTACAGCGCCACCGAGTTGGTCTTGTTTTAGTGAGGATGTCAGAGTCCAAAGGAGTAGCCTAGTGGATAATGAGAGAAGTTAATTAGTGTCATCTGCTCAGCTGAGTTGTTGCAGGGATTAGAGGCCATTCAGATGTGCCCCTGACCAGGCATCTGTCCCATGGTGGATGTGTAGAGGGTTGGGCTTATACCTGCCTTCCCTATTCAAGACAAAGTTGAAGACAGTGAAGATGCTTTTCCCCTCTTCTTATCTCTGAAGGAGGAAGTGCAGTCGGCATTGTTTCAGGGGCTAAATGGAGTCTTAGTTGGTTGACTAACAAGGCAGATGCCTGTGGCCTTGGTTCCTCCAAGCCAGGCAGCTGCCTAGGAAAACAGCGGAAGCTCTGCCTTCAGCAATGCGCTGGAAGGTCAGCTGTAAAGAACACTGCGCAGTGGTAGTTGAACTCAGAGATTTCAGGGCTACCTGCCACATTAATTTCTATGAAAGACTTGTTAGAATAGAACCCATAATCCAGGTATGGTGGTACTCAGGAGAATGAGACAGGAGGGTTGCAAGTTGGAGGTCAGCTTCAGCTACCTGGTGGGACTCTTATCTCAGGAAAGAGAAAAGAATCAAGGGAGGAGAGAAGAGGGGAGGGGAAAATAAAGAAATAGAGAAGGAATAAACAAAATAATAATTAAAAGAATGACATTTGGGGTGGGGGGAATCTTAGAAATAGCTGGTTCCCAGTCCAGGAGTCAGCAGCCTCCCCTCACTAACCCAGAGCATCTCTTGGCAGGAGGGAGATCGCCTTAGTGATGAAGACTTGTTCAAGTTTTTAGCTGACTACAAGAGATCTTCATCCTTACAGCGGAGAGTCAAGTCCATCCCAGGTGTGTTTCTCTTTAGCCTCTTCATTCTGGTTTGCTTCTGTTGTTATGATAAAACACTCGTCAAAGGCAACTCAGAGTAGGAAGGGGCTTGTTGGGCTTTGTTCTTCCACACTGTAGTCCATCACCGAGGGAAGCCAGGCTAATTGCTCAAGAGGATCCTGGATTCAGGAGCTGAAGCAGAGACCATGGAAGAAGGCTGCCTACTGGCTTGCTTCCAGGATCATGTTCAGCAGCCTTTCTTCCACAGCTTAAGCCCACCTGCCTAAGGGTGTTACCGCCCTCCATGAGGTGTGCTCTCACACACTAATTGGCAATCAAAAAAAAAAAATACCTCACAGATGTGGCCATAGGTTAGTCTGATCCTGGCAATTCTTCTCTTGAGGTTCCCACTTCCCAGGTGACTCTAGGTCTGTGTCAAATTGTCAACAGAAGCTAACTATGATGCTCTTGAACTGTGCCCAAATGTCAATCTGTGGTTGACATTTCTTGTTTAATACTTTAATTTATTAAGCTGCCAAGGGCAATATAGATTTTTGCGTTTGAAGTTAAGAATCTAAATTGCTCTGGATTTTTGACAAATCTATTAATATTTTCTCACTCATAAGAAGGATGTATTCTGAAACAAAAGTATGCTTTAGATTTGGTCTCTCAAATAATCCGATAATTGTTTGGACAGATCACCAGCCCTTTATCACACAAAATATATGGAAGTCTTATATTTAAAAAGAAAGCTGGTGCTGGGCATTGGTGCTGCACGCCTTTACTCCCATCCCAGCACTCGGGAGGCAGAGGTAGGCAGATCTCTGTGAGTTCAAGGCCAGCCTGGTCTACAAGAACTAGTTCCAGGACAGGCTCCAAAGCTACAGAGAAACCCTGTCTTGAAAAACCAAAAAACAAAAACAAATAATAAATAAATAGAGAGCTGGATGCTTTGGTAGTTGAAGAGACTTCCTTATCCTCAAGCAACAGCCCGTATTTTATTCCTGTAGCATCTTTGGAAGCCAGAGAACTCAACCAAAGTCTACCAATTTTTATTACTACCAATGCCAGGAAGTCTGGGGTGTTTGTTTGCTCAACATATATAACTGTGGTACAGTAGATCTGGACTGGACCTTGTAGCCCAGTGGTTCCCAACCTTCCTAATGCTGCGCCCCTTTAATACATTCCTCATCTTGTGGTGAACCCCAACCATAAAATTATTTTATTTGTACTTCATAACTGTAATTTTTTTACTATTATGAATTGTAATATAAATATCTGGTATGCAGTATATCTGATATGCAATCCCCTTAAAAGGGTCCAATTCACAGGTGAACAACCACTGTTCTAGTCTGTTCCCAGTGGACAACCACTGTTCTAGTCTGTTCCTAGTGGACAACCACTGTTCTAGTCTGTTCCCAGTGGACAACCACTGTTCTAGTCTGTTCCTAGTGGAGAGCCACTGTTCTAGTTATTCCTATAGAGAATGACTGTTCTAATCCATTCCTACTCATTTTATAGTTCCTTACTTTCATTTCATAAAATGTTATTTCAAAATGTAGCATGACAGGCCTTTCTCCCAAGGTACAGGAAAATATCTGGGAACCCCAAAACACATACAGTCCCACAGCTTACCTTTATTCTCCTGAAAGAAACCCAGCTCAGTAATTGTGGGTTCCTTCTTAACATGACAGATTTCAGTAAATATTCCCCCACCCCATGATTTGCTCTAGGCTCTCTTAGGCTGGAGGTATCCCCAGCTCCTGATGTGATGAACTGCTGCCTGACACCTGAGATGCTACCCGTCAAACCCTTTCCTGAAAACCGGACACGTCCGCACAAGGAGGTTTTGGAATTTCCAATCCGGGAAGTGTATGTCCCCCACACCGTGTACAGGTGAGAAACATGGGCTCTTGTTGGGATAATACACTCCTTCTCACCCAGCCTCGTCCTACTTCCTGAGTTGGAGTAGAAACTAAATGTGATGTCTCGGAACTACAGACGATTATGAGGTCACTTCTAAGAGAGTCTTTGTCTTATTCTCTGCAACAAGAATGCGATTTCCAGTCATAATTGTTATAGATTTGCTAGGTGTCTTCTAACCAGAAGTGGAAAAAAGAAAAACAGAAAAGAAACAAACCTAGCACCGTGACTTCCTTCCATGCTGAAGGTCTTTAAGGAAAAGAGAAACTAAAATGTCCTGGTGCCACATGCCTAATCCCAGTACTCAGGAAGCTGAGGCAGGAGAATTGCAGATCGGAGGCCAGCTGCGGCTTCACGATGAGCCCCAGGCCAGTCTGGATTACAGGCAAAACAATAGCAAACAAAATTCAGCTCTGTCCAGAAAACTTACTTAGTTGGCAGAGTAGTCCTAAGATGCGGCCCATAATTTAGCATGTGGTTGTTAGGCTAATGCAATAGAGGAAATAAAAATTTCATCTTACTTTGTTTCAATTAATTTAAGCAAGTGGCAAGACTGCTGTACTGGATGGCAGAAAGTGAGACACCATAGGACTGCAGGCGAGGTTGCTGTGCTTCCCAAGTGACCTCGTTGCCTGACCTTTTAGGGAATTTGCAGGGGCATTTAACAGCACACATCTATCCAAAGCGTTGTCGCTCATGTGCTCTTGCTTATTTGAGAGGCTTTTTGCTTTTGAAATGTGGGGGAGAATGCTGTATTAAGCATCTTTTCTCCACATTCTGTCAATGACATTTTGTGGGGTTTCATTTCATTTAAATATCCAATCAAGTTTTACTGATACCACGAAGTTGGTCCTATCATCGTGTTGAGTCCCTTTGCCTTGCTGCCTGAGGTGCTTTCTTTTTTCGTTGCTGAGATTGAACACAGGAAACAACTTAAGGAAGAGAGGGAGGAAGGGAGGAAGGGAGGAAGGGAGGAAGGGAGGAAGGAAGGAAGGAAGGAAGGAAGGAAGGAAGGAAGGGAAGGATCTCTGTTGATTAACACACTGAGAGGACATGGCCCATTTTAGAAGGGAAGGCACTATGGCGTGTGGTTCAGTGGTGGAGGGGTGAGCATCTGGGCCTCCTTGGTACCTCCTCACATCATGGCCAAGTAGAAAGCAGGTAGGGAGTCAGGGCTGGCTTCCAGTGATCCACTTCCTCTAGAGCTGCTCCATCCCCCAAAGATCATACAGCCCTTCCAAAACAGCACTGCCTGCTGGGGACCTTGTGTTCAAATATGTGAGTTTGTGAGGGCTTTTCACAGTCAAAGCACAGCCCTGCCAGCAACAACTATCATAAGCTTATATGTGCCCTTCTTTCATGTCTGGTTCTGTGCACGCACGCACGCACACACACACACACACAAACACATCTGTGTATATCGATGCTGTTATGTTTGTATTCCTTTGGGCCTCAGTCTGTGTATTAGGTACTTTGGTTTTTTTCACTCAGCAGTTTTTTTTTTCTCTTTTGAGTATTGCTATGCACTCATACATGTTATTAACTTGATGCATTATGCTAAACTGTTCATTTTTCTTTTGAATTAGTCCTGAGTTTAACCAGTGGGAACAACTTGTATGTTTTAAATATCAGTATTGATTTATGTAGAGCCATATTAATTTTTTGTTATTGTTGTGTACTATTTCTTTGTCTAAAGAGGCCATATTTTATTTATCCAATTCACTGTCTGTTCTTCTTTATTTGCCTTTTGTTAAGCATTTTTTTGTGTGTGTGTGTGTATGTGTGTGTGTGTGTAGTCCAGAGGTCAGCTTTGTGATTTACCCACTTTGTTTATAGGGGTATGGTCTCTCTCACACTGGGACCGGAGCTCACAAATTATTCTAGATTGTCTGCTCAATGGTTCTCCTGTGTCTGCCTTCCCAGTGTTGGGATCATAAACTCATGATGCCATGCTCCGGTTTTTAGAGGTGTCAAGCCCAAGTCTTTATGCTTGCATGGCAGGCACTTAGCCTAGGAGCTATATCTATGAATGAGCTATCTCCCTAGCCTGACATGTGTGGTTCTCTTTTTAAATTAATTTATTTAGTTTAGTGCATGTGGGTGTCTTGCCTGCATGTGTGTCTGTGCACCACACGCATGTGTGGTGCCATGAAGGCCAGAAGAGGGCAAGTTTCCCAGACGAGATTGACAACACATTGGGCACTGCCATGTGGGTACTGGGGATTGAACCCGAGTTGTCTGGAAGAACAACCAGTGCTCTTCACTGCTGAGCCATCTCTCTAGCCTTGACTTTTGTGTTTCCTACTAGTTCTGCAAAGTCACAGATTTTGTCTTGTCCCTCTGTGAGTGTTTCCCTAGGGAATGTGCCTGGAAGTGAAATTACTGGGTTACAAGGGATATTTGTTTTCAGTTGCATCTGTATTGCTACTTTTTCCCCCAAAAATTGAATGATTATCTCTTCTCCTAGTGGTGCATGAGATCTCTCCAGTTCCTCCCCCACTCTTTCCTGTGTGACATGCAAGGAGGTTCAGAGCCCACCTGTCCCCCCACCACATGCATCTTGCAGGTTCACTAGCATGAGGCCTAAAAAGGACAGGCTAGTAGGGCACTAAGTAAAAAGTTACCATGAGAACTATACTCGAGTGCCACACAGTAAGACATGGGGCTCTTCCATACACTCAGGTGCCACACAATAACACTTGGAGCTCTTCCTTCTGGTATTTGTGAGACACACAGGTCCCCAACTTCATTTATCCTGAAGCAGCAATGCCTCATTTTCTTAAACACCCTCCTTGAAGAGCGAAGCATTTGTAGACAGTAGTCATTCTGTTCCCCACTCCCTGGAGGAAGATGAAGGCACGACCCTGTTTGCTTACAGAGGCTGTGTCTCCACCTTTGTGGAAACCTTATCCTATAATTGGAAGAGGAAGCTTGTGGCATGGGAATAAACTTACACCAAATGAATCCTAGAGCTACCCAACTGCCCCTCGGCATTTTATCCCCTGCAGGAGCTGTTTACTGCAGACATTATCCCTTAATCACATCAGTGCAGGATTTGGGACGTATCTGTGCACTGAGCCGTTCAGAATGTGGGAGTGAGAACAAGTCTAGGCCTGTGCTCTGCACCCAGCATGGTGTCCTGAGAAACAGACCTGCAGATGCAGAACTGGTCTTCTTTGGTTGTGCCTGACACAAGAGGGGATGGTCATGGCCACTGGGCTGGAACCAGATCTTCACTCTTAGAAGTGATGGAAGGCACTTCTTTCCAGTTTGGTGAGGGAAGGGCCTATTCTTAGTGCCAAGCTACTGTGTCTCAATACCCATGCCTACAGAAAGAACAATGTAACCAACTTGGCCCAGAATCTTGCTACTTTAAAACTTCAAGGAATTTAGAAAGCTTATTGTCTAAACTTGCGGTGTTAAATTTCAGTGTTTCCTCTCTGGTCCTCATGTACTGAGGGCTTACATGTGACCCACAAACACAAGAAAGAGATTTATAACTGCAAATGGCATGGGCTTCTGAAACCTCAATGCCCACTCCCAGTGACACGCCTCCTCTGACAAGACCACACCTCCTAATCCTTCCCAAGCAGTTCTACCATCTGCAAACCAAACATCCAAACATGTGAGTTTAGGGGAGACATTCTCATTCAAGCCATTACACGATCTAAAAAGATAAAATGTATGAAAATGAACGCCAAAGAGCACGTCAATTTGTGAAACCTAATCTCATAAATGTGATATGAGGCTTAACTTATAAATACCTTAGATAGCTGTGACCTCCAGAGAATAATCGCATCTGGTGTGCCCAACAGTGAATGAATCCATTGACAAAGCCACAAGTTTAGGGCTAGGTTAGTCACTTTACGCAGCCTACGGTATGGCCTTACTATGAAGGGAGCTATCACCATGAGTCTAACGACAGATGTCAACCCCCAGCCTGGCCTTCCTCCACCTCCTCAGGGAACTCCTTTGTTGACTGCGCCTCTGTAGTGTCTTCCGTCAAACTCATTGTTTATCCTGCGTGGACACTGTCCCCTGTACCTCTGCTTTATTCCAGCTGCTGTGAAGCAAGGCCCCAAGGCCCACCCTAACAGAACTGCTCAGGCTTCCCGAGCGCTGGGCTTTAACAAAATGAGCACTTGCTCAGATGCTTGCGATCACTTTACAAACTGAGAAGTGTCATTCCCAAAAGTGACTGGGTTAGCACATCAGGAACCCTGGTCTTCTGAAACCATATCCAACCTGCTCAGTATTGGCAGGAAGGATGGATCTACCCCACAGTATCAATGTCCAACCTCTATGGAGGGATTGAGCTAGACAGGTGTCCTTTAAGACTGACCCAGGCTGCAGCTCTGAGAAGTCACCAAGAGAATGACAGCAGTTTCAAAAGTGGCAAACTAAGGTTGACAAAAAAGACTGTCTGAGTCTGAGCTGCGTTCCTGTTTCCGTGGCCCTGATTTTTTTTTAAAGGCTATCTGTTTGCCTAAGAATGCATTGGAATCAACCCCTGTTTTTCCTGCTGCCCAGCAGCTGGCGATAGAAGTGCCAGCTGCCTTGCGGTGGGAGCAGAATAAAAACAGTGTGAGCTGGGGCCCAGTCCCAGCAAGGCCTTGAAGGGCATCTTATCCGGTAGCTGCCATGGGGGTGTGTGCAGAGATCACAGACGAAGCGTTTGTAATGAGCTTGTTAACTCCGTGCCGGCCTTTTAACTAGTGATTACATTAAAGAAAGCCACATAAAGTGCATCTCGTCTCTCAGCCCAGCCTCCGAAGTCTTGTTTATCTAATTATTGGACTGCCATGGAGGACTGTGCTTGCTGAGAACAAGGCTGTCAGTCGGAACACAATTTCTTTGATGGATAATTAGCTGTTTCCAGGCCTCCTCCTATTCAGTCGAGAGTTCTCAGACCAGAAAGTCTGTGCTAGCCTAACAAGTAGGTGCCTTGCATACCCCTGTGAAGTCTTAATGGTTACTGTGAGGGTTGCAGCATGCTGCATGGGTGAGGGCTGATTCCAAGGGATCGTCAGGGAGCTAGGGTTTAGTGAGTAGAATTCTTAGGACAGAATCATAATCCTCACACTGCCCTGTTCCTCCTCAGCAGCCTGATGTGTGTGAACAGCACTTTTTATGAATTCCCAGAACCTCTCTTACATTCTCAGCTAACTCGGTCTTGCTGTGTACATTCTCTGACTTGGTTAACCTTGTGCTGATGAGCCTTTTGCTCTGTGGTTATGTTATAGTGGAGCATCTTAACATACAACACTTCATGCATGTCTATCTATTGGACAGCTTCCTGCTTTTCATCTTTTGAAGAAGTGTTTAAAGAACTCTGTGTTAAGAGAGAAAGCCCTAGCATTTGTTTTACTAGTCTTAGCAGGCAGTGTCCGGAACAAACCATTTACCTCAGATGAACAGCGGGCAAAACCAAGCCATTTGAAATAGCCAAGGAATGGAAACAGAATGATTCCTGGCTCTAGAACCAACTCAGACTTCATTGTAAATCAGGCATACAGAGCCCACATCCTGATGTATTACTCCCAAACTCAACAATCTTCCCTTTTCTAAGGATGGAAAAAACTCAAAAGAAAGCCAATGTCCTAAGGTTACTTACAGCCTGGTGTGTTATTTTTTTCCTCCGCTGTGGCTGTAGTACACCCTTCAGCCACCTGAGGGCACAATGCACCCACTTCTGCAAGCCGCAACCTTTTTCATTAGCAAACAAGTGCACTGTTTTTTATATGTTTTATCTTTTGTAAATGCAAGACCAAGGAAAAGCACTCACCCAGGGCCCCAAGCGATTGTTGTTATTTTTTTGCAAAGGGTTTTATTCTCACTCCCAGCTCTGCCTTCTATCAGCGTTAAAAAAGAAGTTTAGCACTTTTTTTTTTTTTTTTTGGAAAGTGTAGTGGGAAGGGGTCAAGGTGTGCATCCGATGACACACAGTAAAGTCTCCCTTGGGGCAGTGGTTCACGGTACAAACTTACACTTCTACAAAGCCTGTCTGGCACAGGAAACAGAAGCAGCGTGAGGAGCTATGTGGAATGTGCAAGTGACCTGTGAAGGATGTGTGCCGCGCAGTCATTGGCTCTCCCGCTCACGGCTCCTGACATCCTCCTGGCTTTGTGCTCATCTGAGCCTGCCATGCTTTGGAGTTCCTGTTCTAACTAAAAGTCTTGTATTTAATGGTGACGAATGCTGGTTTTACCCCCGGAGGTTCTGTTTATAGAACTCATCCAGGTATTCACAAGACACCTCTTTTCATATAACTTAAGGTCGAGACTGCCTGGGGTATAAGCTATGGAGAAGTGATTAAAGAAAGGCAAATCCGGGCTTGTAGTTCACTGTCAAAAGTGGTTTCTCTAGACTAGAGGGAGCACCCTGAAATCCAGGGTCCCGTCTTTCTTTGGTTTCTGTATTTTTGTTGGCATTTGTCATCGTGCTTATTTCCATACAGGGTCTTCCTAGTCTGCTTGGGCTGGCCCTAGACTTCTGGGCTCAAGTGAACCTCCTGCTCTGCTTCCCCAGTAAATGAGGCTAAATATGCACCTTCTTTTGTCTTTAAACTGCTTTTCAGCGGGGCTGATTCTCCTCTGATGGATTGGCCTTCAGGACTATTTTCCCTTACTACTTTTGCTGATGTGGGAGGAGGAAGGGGGCCTTCTAACATTTCTGCTTCTATGTCTGGCTTACTTTACTTATTACAAGCAGGTCCAGTTCCACATCATGAGGTCCACGGTGAGTAGCTGTCAGTTGGGAGAGATGTGGAGCAGGCTCCGGACTTAGCTATACTTGCCTGAATTCTGAATCCCTTCACGCCGCATATCAGGGCTTCCTTCTCATTCTTGTCTTCCACTACAGTCCTTTATGATTGTGTGGTTGACCTAACATAAGACACTGTAAACAAGAAGCACTAGGAATGCCATGAGCCCATGCTCACAGAATGGCAGGGCAGGACACAGTAAGTGCTCTGTATTTATTATGCAGCTATGTATGAGCCGTGTGATTTGAAAGAGTGTCAGAGGCAGCCTACAGGGATTGTGTCTTAGTTACTGGTCCATTGCTGTGATGAAACAACACAACCCAATGACCGAGGTCACTTATAAAAAAAACATGTCACTGGGAGCTTGCCATCGTGGCAGAGAGCATTCATGCAGGCAGGCATGGAGCTGAGCAGTAACTAAGAGCTTCTTTTCTGACCCACAGGCAGGAGACAGAGTGAGACTAGCCCCGGTTGGGCTTTTGAAACCTCAAAGCCCACCCTGAGTGAGGACCTCCTCCAACAAGGCCTCACCTCCTAATCCTTCCTGAATAGTTCCACCAACTGGGACCCAAACCTTCAAATACATGAGCCTTTGGGGCCATTCTCATTTAGACCACCACACATTGATAGGGAAAATAGAGGAAGAGAATTCACTCTAAATCTGGGCAAAGTTGATACACAATATTTTTAAGGTTTTTGGCAGTGAGCTACACAGTTGGCTTTGAACTTCCTAGCAGTAAATCCTAAATAAAAGGGGGGAAATATCATAGTCAACCATTGGGCTTTTTATGTCTTTGGATTAAAAGCAAACCAATTCTCTTGGCCAGTGCTTCTTGAAGTTGGCTATGTTGGGCACAGACTAGCTCCCAGGTAATGCTGGTGTTGGTTGCCTTCTGTTCCACTGGTAATGACAGAGTTGTAGAGCGCTTGTGTGTGTTTACAACACAAACTTCCACTTTTAAAAATACAGGCCCTATGGGGCTGGAGAGATGGCTCAGTGGTTAAGAGCACTGTCTGCTCTTCCAGAGGTTCTGAGTTCAATTCCCAGCAACCACATGGTGGCTCCAAACCATCTGTAATGAGATCTGGCGCCCTCCTCTGGCATGTGGGTATACATGGAGGCAGAAAGTTGTATACATAATAAATAAATGTATCTTTAAAAAAAAATGCAGGCCCATTAGGTTTGTCGGTTTTCTAAGTAATTCCCAGCACATAAAATACTGAGCTCTCAAGGGGGGCCTAACGGCACCTGCCTGTAATCCTCCTTGCTCAGAAGAGGACTACCTAGAACAACGGTCAAAAACCAAAGCCAATGCTGAGCTCTGAGAATTCCCATTTTTTTTTGTATATTTGTGTATTTAAAACCCTAGCGCTTCTATCTGACACTGGGGGTCAGCACCTGTGCGTCCTAACTGTGAAATAATGGCAGCTACTCCTAGTACTTCTATCATGGATTTTCCTGGAGGTGAAGTATAAATGGCAAACCAAAATCACCTCCTCGGCGATTTGCCTTGCTTCAGTGATGTATCTGGATTGCCACTTCCTTTTGAATGCTTGCATAAAAGCCATCAGTCAACCACAGATACTGACGTCAGTGGGCATTTTGACCATGGCTCTGCTGGAATCTGTCTTGCCGTCTGGCTGCTGAAGAGATGAAGGGCACCCACTTTTCTCATTGCAGCAGAGCCTCTCTTAGGTGCAGTGGACCCCCCTGCATTTACACTGCAGCAAATGACTCCTGGAATCTTTTTTGCCTCTGGGGAAAAAAAAAGCTTAGTAGGGGGAGTTTTAGAGAACAGCTAAAGACTTTGAAATGGCCACGGTGCTGCTTTGAGAAAGCAGAGGGCTTTTCTATGTGAGACTTCTGAGATTAGACCACAAAGATCCAGTACTAGCCATCAACTTTAAGGCAGGGTATATTGGTTGCTATTAAATCAACACATACATCTCAGGGCACAAAAAAGCTAATAGCACTGGGAAAAAAAAACATTTTCTTTTTTACCTTAAGAAAAGAAAGGTATTCGCTCTGTAGACAAAGAAGAGCCAAAACACTGAGAGAGTGAGTGTTCCCTTGATGAGGATGAGGGTTTATGTGGGGTCAAAGGATTCTACTGGCCAGTTCCTAGAACAGCGTCAATCCAGGGATCTAAGACCCTCCTCTGGCCTCTGAATGCATCCCTTCCTCCCTCTGAATGTTTGAGTCTCTTGCTGTGTAGCCCAATAGGCCTGGAGCTTTTACCAGGATTCCTGCCCTCCCCCTGCATACTGGGTTTATATGCTCACCACAGCCTATAGGTTGATGCACTTGTTAGTTCCCCTGAGGTTTTAAACAGTTCAACTTTCCAGAAGCAAAGTCTCTCAAAGCCATACAGGCAGAAGAAACAAAGAATGGATTCTAATCTCTGCCCCCTGGCTCCAGCGTTAGCCCTTTTCAGGATAGCCTATCCCCGCTGCTCAATCAATTTTAACCCTCTTATTGACGTGGCAACAGTGGAGATTAGCAAGAATGAGCAATGGGAAGAGGTATACATACTCCCAGGCAGGCATGTTTATGCCCTTAGCAATGTACGCACACACACACCTCTTGTAGCACTAACGTAAACTTCTTCAGTCCATGAATATACCAGTGTCCACTTTGATGGCACCTGTGCTTCAGCTGTATCAGATTTACTCTGACTGGCGAACCAGATGGACCGGTACCACTGAGACAGCAGAGGGTAGAGAAGACATGATAGATGTTGGTCCTCTGCCTCTCAGCTGCTGACTCACAGACTGGACTCACCTCATCTCTCAAGGCTATAATTTTCTCATCTTAGAAAATAGTGGCTTGCGCTAGGTGCCTCCCAACCTGAATACCCCCAGATTCTAAGCCAAACCTTCTGTTGTGCCGTGATCCATCGTCTCCATTCCTGGGTAAGGCTCATTAAATATTCTGGCCGTTGAAATTGAATTCAAATGGATGCCTTACCTTGCTTTACACTTGAATATAAGAAGTATTCAGTGCACACAGGAATAAGAGCCAATAAGAGGACAGGGTGCAAGATAGCCTAAAACAAAGGACAAAACCCCAGGGGTGTTCCAGCTGCCACTGCGTCCGTCAGGATAGTGATACTATTGTGTGAAGTCGGAGTGGCCTAGAAAGGGTACCACAACTCTACCAGATCCTAGACTCTCACCCCCAAACTATCTCTAGTGAGCACCCAGTTTAGAGAGACAAGGATCAGCAAACCATAGGAATGCTATATATTTACCCCTATGACCTTTGAACTTGGCATACAAAGCAACAGCTCCTGTGTTCTTCAGAGCTCCAGATACTGATTTTTCTCCTTGAATAACCTAACAGCGTTCCTTACTACAAGATATTTGAGTAGAAAATCCTTGGGTTTTGTTTTGTTTTGACTTTTGTTTTTGAGGCAGAATTGTGCTGTGTATCCCTGACTGGTCTGGATTTTATTATGTAGATGACACTGGCCTCAGACTGGCAATGATCCCCTTGCATTTGCCTCTTGAGTTCTGGGATTACAGGTGTGCACTCCTGCACCCAGCTCAGAAGAATCCTTGTGCTGTAGCATCTTCCTGGATGGGACATAGTCTTCTGTAGCCAGCTTTAGAATCTTAGAATGTTAATCCATCTTAGAGCATAAAAATTCTGAAGTGCGCGTGCACGTGTGTGTGTGTGTGTGTGTGTGTGTGTGTGTGTGTCTGTCTGTCTGTCTGTCTGAGAAATATATCTGAGAAACGTCAGCCAAATAAAGTGAATTCTAAACACTGGGGAGAGGAGTAGACTTCCGCCCTTCTCTGGTATTCAACGTACACATTAGCCTGTTTAGTTTATTTGACCCAGGCTTCTTCAGCAGTGTTTGCTTCCCCCACCACCTTTTCTTCTCCAGCTGCCTGTTAACGCTACAGAACACCAGGTTCTGTAGAAGGTGTAGAACAGACTGGAGAATACAGACTTGGGAGGCAGCTTTCACCCTCCACAAAGCTAATGGACTCAGCCATAATGCTTACAGTACTAACTAAGTAGGGTTTAATGATAGTCTGCGAAATGTTTTTGTTTTCATTAATGACTGGTTGCTAATGAAATATATTTGCACAATAAGGCTTTCAAATTTATTTTGAAATCAAAACTAGACTATGAAAACTGGGGAGACAGGATCAGCCTAATTCCCAAATCGGGCCTCTCTAATGCAGTAACTACTTAGCTTAGAAGACTGTCGCATCTTAAAATATGAAGCAACCCCCTCCCACGCTCTTTGCAGACCAGGACTGGGATTCTGAACATGAACTTGCCTGTTCCTAGTGGTTCAGAGGGATTACATTTGTAGCATGGCTCTCAATGTTTGCTCTGATCTTAGATGATTTCCTTGGGACACTCTGCCTGGCCCATCAGAAGCGGGTCCACACAGCTATTCATTTGCCTCAAACTTGACTGTTGGATTCACTTACCCTTTTCTAGTGAGACATCAATAGTCACTATCTTTCTGAGGTGGTGGCAGAGCCTATGGTCTTGGTGAGATGCCATCATGATGTACCATAGCCAGGGTCACAGGAGCAGGTGATGACACAGATCGACAGTGTTACTTCAGACTTCAGGTTCAGGTGTTGGTCTGTGAGCAGAAGTGGACTCTAGATATTGATTATTGGTTCTCTCTTTTCCAGAAATCTTCTCTACGTCTATCCACAGAGACTGAACTTTGCTAACAAACTAGCGTCTGCCCGCAACATTACAATAAAGATCCAGTTTATGTGTGGAGAAGACCCCAGCAACGCCATGCCGGTAAAGAGAGGGTAGCGTTTACCTCCAGTGGGCGGGGGGCGCTATCCTCTCTTTGTCAGTTCACAGGGATGACGTCTTGAGTTCTCAGTATACAGACTATGCCCATCACCCACCAAGGTCTCTTGATGATGCTAGACAAATGCTTTGCCAATAAGCCATACACAGTGTATTCTGTTCCAGCATAGCCTACTCTACACATACAGGGACCTTTCTGGCTAGTCCAGTATGGTCCCTAAGATGATGGTGGGGAAACAGCATTTGTCTTAAGTCTCTTTCCCAAATGATGCCATTGTGAGATGCCATGCCTTGGAACTAAAGGCCATTTTACAGGACCAAGAGGTCTTGTAGGATCTCTCCACACTGCCCGTGGAACAAGCCGTTCTAATGCTCTACAAGTCAGAGGGTGGCTCTGTGCTCTCTACTTGGCTGAATTTCTTCCCCATACACTCTTAGATGAGTATGAGACCATTTACAAAAATCCAGAGTGTAGCCTAGTAATGATAACACCACCTCAACACCTTTTAGAAATGAATCTATCCTGAGGCAAACTGTAAACCAAGTGTACTAAAATAGTCTTATCTAAGAAGCCCACAATGCCCAAATTTGCTAGTAAATGATGTATTGCTGTTTGCACAATTAATGGAATTCAGCTAATGGTCAGCTGAGATTGCAACTACTAATAGAACACCTGTTTAGCATGTATGGAAGTCCTTGGTTTGATACCCTGCAATACACAGTACATGGGGGGTGGAGTGTTGGCTTTTTGCCTCAGATCCTTTTCTGGAGGAAGAAATTTCTTCCTAGTACTTCCTTTCCTCGTATATCTACTTTCTGAAAAGCCACCCCTCTCTCCCACCTGTTCCCTGATGCAAGGTGTCCTCTTGCCACAGTGGCAAAAATGTGGAAGGGGGAGGGTGCTTAGGAGGAAAGGAATGTCTGTTGGGGTCCCCTAGTCCTCTCTGCCCAGACCTGACAGCTCACCACTAGGGCTTCCCCATGTCTAGATCCTGTGTGAGGCCAACTTACTCAGTCAAGGAACAATGGCAGTAAATCTCAGCTCGCCAAGCCATGGGCCTGGTCTCTGGATTGCTGCATCTAGAGGAAAAGGCTCTTTCATTTGCCCCGGAGCAGGTCCACCAGTCAAACCGTGTGCCGTCGGTGCAGACCCCATGCATGTACTGTTGTTGCTGCTGCAGACTCCATGAGGCATCTGCACACAGGTGGCCAGGGCAGTGGAGACTGTAATCTCCCAGAAGGCTAAGTCCCTGTTCTTGGAGGGGAGAAGATCCTTGCATCTCACTAGGGACAAATGAGTATGATATTGTCATGTTGTGTCTGGGTGCTGAGACAGGGACAAGACTTCTTGTTGACTGAGGTTTCTGTCCCGCCTGGTTCCACAGCTGTTTATTCCCAAATAAACACACAGAGGTCTACATTAATTATAAACTGATTGGCCTATTAGCTCAGGCTTCTTATTAACTCTTATAACTTATTTTAGCCCATAATTCTTGTCTGTGTTAGCCACATGGCTTGGTATCTTTTGCGGCAAGGCAGTCACATCTTGCTTGCTCTGTGTCTGATTTCCTCTGTATCTGGGTGACGATTGCAGACTGACTGTTTCCTCTTTCCCGAATTCTCATTGCCCCGCCTCTACTTCCTGCCTGGTAACCCTGCCTTTACTTCCTGCCTGGCTGCTGGCCAATCGGTGTTTATTTAAAATACAAGTGACAGGATACAGAGCATTGTCCCACAGCAACTTCTGGTTTTCCAGTCTCACACCTTTGCCTCGGTCACTAGTTAGTCCGTACCCCCACTTTGCTCTTCACCCCACTTTTAATCTGAATAATTGTGCCACCGTTGACACCTCAGTTCACTCTTCACCCCACATTTAGTCTGTATGATCGTGCCCACTTTAGGACTTAGCCTTAACTTATAAACTACAACTCCGTGAGCACACAGTTCCGTGTGCTCACCTGTATCCTGTTGATGTGAGAGATGATTTGATAGAGACAGAAGTCACTCTTAATTTGGTTCTTTATACATCGACAAACAGGTCATCTTTGGGAAGTCCAATGGACCTGAATTTCTGCAGGAAGTGTACACAGCAATTACATACCATAATAAGTGAGTATATTTCAGAGTCCTGAACACACATTATAAGCATTCAGTGCCTCCCAGGTTTGAAGGGTTTGGTTTTTGACTCCATGAGTGTTTGTCCCAACCATTTCTGCAGCATAGGGAATGGGGGACAGAGAGAGCTTATACTTACTCTGTAATTCTATTTTGGCAGTGCGCAATTTTGTAAGTAACTAAGGCTTTGAGATGAAAAGCTATTTAAGAATCTAATATTATTTTGGTTATTTCAAAAGTGGTGACAGAGAGTGCTAAATAAAGAGTATTTTCTCACTTGGTTTGAGACCCAAGGAGGACCGGAAGTAAAACCCAGCTCTCTTTGGTCATCTTGTCATTTGCCCCTGACCTACTTCCAGCCAGGGCAAACACTGGCCAGCCTTGTCACGGGGACTAAATGACAGTGCCTGTGAAGCCTTAGCAGTGTCCATTGGTGAGGACAGCCACATGCCAGGCCCGTTCTTGGGGCTGAGATGGGAGAAGAGGCCAGAGCAGTACTCGGAACCTCATCCTCTTTCCGGATCAAGTTGTGTTTTCCATTGTGTGGGTAAAATCCTTGCTCTCTACCATAGCCTTCAGATCGTGAGCAGTTTTGTGTAGGTGGAATGTTTCTCATAACGTCGGTTCAGCCTCGAGGCCTTCCAGCTTAGGAGCAGGAGTAAGGAAATGAGAAGCCCCACATCATGCAGGCACTTGGGAGGAAAGGGTGGGCGGTGCCATGCCTCACTTTCAGGGCGGCCTCCCTTTGCTGACCGTGTTATGTGTCCAATGTGCTTCTGATACAGGTCTCCCGACTTTTACGAAGAAGTGAAAATTAAGCTCCCCGCCAAGCTCACAGTAAATCACCACCTCCTCTTCACCTTCTACCACATCAGCTGTCAGCAGAAGCAAGGGGCCTCCGGAGAGAGTCTTCTGGGTTATTCAGTGAGTTACTTTCAGCTTGCCGCCTCCCCCTGCTATTGCTGATGGAGCCAAGGTCCCTGCAGAGAGTGCCTACACTCTGCTCACTTGCTTGTCTCCTGTCAAGAACTGTAAAATGTGCTAGTCTGGACTGTAGCAGAAAGTAGAAATGGCTTTACTTAGAAATGACAGGTTCCTCAAAAGGAAAGCGAATGGGTAGCAAATCTTTAACGAATATCCATTTATTTAATTAAAAAAAGCATTGTCATGTATGTTATTTCTGAATTTAAGTTATATATATATGTATATATATATATACATATATATCTTCAGTGGAAAAAAATATTTCTTTAAAAGCCATGAAAAGTAAAATGAACATTGATATTTAGA
Organism: Microtus oregoni; assembly: GCF_018167655.1. Lineage (NCBI taxonomy): Eukaryota > Metazoa > Chordata > Mammalia > Rodentia > Cricetidae > Microtus > Microtus oregoni. Next base: position 34,663,993 of record NW_024543071.1, on the reverse strand, counting down.
CAGGAGCCGATACTGACCATAAAGAAAAAAAAATGCTACTACACTTGTGCTGTAGGAAGTCCAGAAGGGCCCAGAAAGCAGCAAATCATTGGCATTACCATCTCAGGAACGCTCAGGGAATTTACAGTGCAAAGAACTGGCTTGAAGCCGCTGCTGCCGGAAGGAGATCTGGTCAATATCTAATCATTGCTTAGTTTTGTCCGATGACTGTGAGCTAGATAAATCGCCAGGGTTGTGTGCTGCTATACCAACCACTCTGCTCGTGGCATCATCTGTTTCAGTGGCTGCCGATTCTCTTAAATGAGCGTCTTCAAACCGGATCCTATTGTCTCCCAGTCGCGTTGGAAAAACTGCCACCCAACTACTCCATACATTCTGCCGAGGTAACCAGCACCGTCTGGCAGCTGCATCCTGCCCAGCTGTGGTCTGGGATCACTTTCCCACACCCACTTCCCATCCCCGAGGATGTGTCTGAGGATACTTATGAGATTCTCTAGGGTTGCCATCTCCAAGCACCCTGTGTTTTCCGAGAGCACATTGTTCCGACAGGATGGGAGGGGTATTTGGCAGCGAAAGAAACGTTACTCATTGAGACATCACTACATCAGAATGTCCTGTAGCTGCTACGTGCACCTGAGGCAATGCTACCTCGAATTGTCTGCACGTCACGGTTCTATAGATTAGGAGACAGGTTGAGCCCACTTGTGATAGATTCTACTCCTATCAAGAATCCTTTCGGAATGTTTCCAGGCCTGAATCAGCAGTTCCTCTTATCGGTCATCCGTCACAGCTGGGGTAGATGGACTGTAAAGATGCCAACTCCAGAGCTTCTGCTCTTCCTGTCTTGCCGTTCCTCATGTCTTTGCAGTTTGTGGCAATACTTCAGTCTAAAGATACTCCCATGACTCTGAGCCCACTATCAAATTTCTCACCCTTTTTAGTAGAGGTTTATATCAATGAGTATTATTTTTAAGCAAATCATCTTAATCATAAATTTATGTTATCATGTGTCATGAAAATACGACTCCTTTTCTTGCCGTCACGGTATCATTGGTGGACTTTGTTAAAATTTAGCATAATCCTGAATATCATCCTTTATCCAGTCAGCAGCCACCTTTCCTGTTCCCCACCAGGATTGTGTTTGACACTTGTCTGAATCAGGGTCCACATGCAGCCTGTGTGGTGTTGGTTGGCATAACTTTCCAAGATCATTTAGCGTGTAGTTTTTCCTTTAGTCCTTTGGAGTTTTAAGGTGAACCTTGAACTTAGATAGACCCTTCACAGACTTCCTTCCCTGTCATTTTCTCTCACCCCCAGGCTGGTTCTTTCCCTCTGTTTTAGACTAACATCCTCCTTGACACCCCGGCTAGCTAGCCTGTGGATGGACATATTCCACTTCATCTTTATGTCCTCAGCTATAGTGCCTTGCAGAAACCCTCAAAACTGCTTTTCCAGAGCCAAGCAAGGTGAGGCCTGCTGCTGTAATCCCCATCTGAACAAGGCAGGGAGACCCCCAAGTCCACTGCCTAGTGAGCCATCATTAAAAACCAAGAAAAAGCAAACCCTGGTTTTCGGGTTTTAAGCTCCATATTTTTCTTTGATAGGACTCCTATGTTTTTTTCAAAAGCATAGGTAAAACCTGAAATTTTGTTGTGGCTTTGAACTCCTTCCTGATCTTCCTACCTCTGCCTTCCTACAAGCATGTACCACCACACCCATCTAATCCTGAGTTTTTAAGACAAATCCAAACACTAATCTCCCACTCTCCAACTGTGTGAATGTGGGCACATCACTTTCCTCCTCTGACTCTCAAAGATGAAATGAAGTCCCTACCTGACTATGTGGTGCCATGGACATTAATTGAGATAGTGCTTATAACGAGGTAAATAATGCTAAAGTAAATATCTGTTTTCTTTTCCTACCTGTAGATTCACCCTCAGTCCCTCAGACTTTCACTATCAAATACAGCAATATCAGGTGGCTAGTGAGATCTTTAACGGACTAGTTCTGACTCAGAGCTGTTCATGTAAAATATGGATTGGGTTTCAAAGTCTTGGTATTGAAAAGAATAGAATATTTTTATTAATAATTTTTATGACTTCTCCTTGAATAAAGAGTGGGTCATGCTGTGTTAAATGAAATAGTATATTGAGATTGCTCTCATAATGTTCTTTAATATGGCTTTTCAACTTCACAATTTTTAAATTTTTAAATGAGATGGTTCAGTGGGTAAGGATGCTTGATACCAAGCCTGATGACCTGAGTTTGATCTTAATCCCCAGGGCCCACATTGTAGAAGGAAAGAACCAACTCCCTAAAGTTATTCTCAGTCCTCTATATACACATATGTGCACATGTGCACATATGTGTTCTCTCTCTCTCTCCCTCCCTCCCTCTCTCCCTCTCTTTGTCTCTCTCTCTCTGTGTCTCTCTCTCTCAAAAGTGATATTGATTCCCCATGGATTTCTATAAATGCCTCTGTTGTAGATTACAAATGTAAACTCTGGTGTCTACAGGAATTCACTGAGTCACTTAAGTGAGGCTGATCCACAGGCGGAACTGTGCAGGTAGATGAGGCTGTTGTTCTTGAATATTCCAGCTCTCAAGTTAGAAATTAATGTGCTGTATGATCTTTGCTGACTTTGAAACATTAACAACAAATTCACAACAATGTCCAGGACCCTATGGGCCAAGTAGAGCTCTGTGAGCTTGGGCTCCAGTTTGTACCTTTCAAGGAGTTCCATGGGTCCCCATCTCCTGCTACCTCCCTTGTCCTATCCTTACAAACATAGCATGCTTCCTATCATTTTGATGAAAGAGGCACAAAACCCAGACTGGGCCCTCCAATATCTGACCCGACATCCCTGATTAATGGGAAGATCATTTAATTGCATTCCCAGCATCCAAGATCATCAGTGTTGAATGAGAGGTTAGAGATAGATTACCCAACTAACTCTCCTAGCACTTGAACAAATGCTAAGGTCCAGGGAGTGTGACTGACTTGTCAGTGTGAAAAGAACTAGTTTGGTATAGAATGGAACTTGAATGAAAGGCCTGACTTCTAACTTTGGAAGCCCTGTTTGTAGAACCTGCCGTTCACAGACAAGTTGCTCATTAAACGATGCAAAGGGGAATCACGTTGCTAATCTCTTGTCTTTCTCTCTGTGTAACACAGAAAGTCCCTTTACAGAATCCTCCCATCAAGTGGGCTGAGGGCCATAAGGGGGTATTTAATATTGAAGTACAAGCTGTGTCTTCCGTTCACACCCAGGTAAGGAAAGCCAAGGCCTGCCACTGGGTTACACATCTCATTAGCTCCCTTTCTTGGCTGTGTGATACCTAGTACCTATGGAGTGAGTTGAAGCCTGATTTATTTTTTTCTTTGATTAATAGTCATTAAAAAGGTTCTATTTTAGCTGGGTGGTGGCGGTGCATGCCTTTAATCCCAGCACTTGGGAGGCAGAAACCTCTGTGGACCTCTGTGAGTTAGAGGCCAGCCCAGTATAAAAGGTTCTGTTTTACACATCACATTCTACAAAGAAATCCATTACCTTTGCTGGAAGCATCCGGGGCTTAACCTTCTAATCTGAGGCACTAGCTAAGATGTTCCTTCCACCAAATTCCTGGGTGGATATTGAAAGAATAAAACCTCATGAGAGGCTTCTGCCTTCTGCCTTCCCAGGACAACCACCTGGAGAAGTTCTTCACCCTTTGCCACTCCCTGGAGAGCCAAGTGACCTTCCCTATCCGTGTGCTTGACCAGAAGATCACAGAGAGCACGCTGGAGCACGAACTGAAGCTCAGCATCATCTGCCTGAACTCCTCCCGCCTGGAGCCCCTGGTGCTCTTCCTCCACCTGGTGCTGGACAAACTCTTCCAGCTTTCTGTGCAGCCCATGGTCATCGCTGGCCAGACAGGTAGAGGCCTGTGGGCTGGGAGGAGGCGTGGCTTGGCCGGGCAGCTTTGCCTAGTGAATCTTGTCTTTCCACAAACCCATGAATGCTGAGAGCAGCCTTGCACCCTTTGCCACGAAGTCAAGTCCAGTGCTGCTTGGCCAGATTCCCTGCGTGTTTAAAACAGAAAGGAGGAAGGGCTAGAATGGTGGCTTAGCGGTTAAAAGCAGTTGTTGTTCTTGCAAAGGGCCTAGGTTCGGTTCCCAGTACTCACATAGTTCATAACTATCTGTAGCTCCTGTTCCAAGGAGTCGGATGGCTCTTTGACCTCCACAGGCATTGCATTCAAAAGGTGCACGTGCATTTATACAGACAAAACACTCATATGCATCAAATCAAATAAATAAATGGAAAAAATGTGCTTTGAAAGAAGAGAAAGGAATGGAGGGTGAGAGAGAGACAGAGAGATGGGTGAGAAAGAATATTAAAATGGATTCTTAGGGCTGTTGAGATGGCTCAACAAATAAAGGTGCTGTCTCCAAGATGTCTTGATGACTTGGATTTGATTCTTGGGATCTGCGTGGTAAAAGGAGAGCACTGAATGCCTTAAGTTGTTGTCTGAACTCTACATTTGCACCACAGCACACACACACACACACACACACACACACACACAAATAAAATAAATGCTAAAAATGACTTTAGTAGGATCCTTAATATTAAAGCTTTTGGGGTGGAGCAGTAGTTGAGTTACTTGCTGAGGATACTTGGAGCTCACTGGCCAGTCATCATAGCCTACTTGGCAAGATCAGGCATGTTGTCAAAAAAATAAGGTGGAGAGCAATTGAAGGAGATATCTAATGTCAGTGTCTGGCCTCTGCAAACACATGCACACAGGAACACATGTACACACCTATTACACACAGCCAGACATGGTGGCGCACGCCTTTAATCCCAGCACTCAGGAGGCAGAGGCAGGCAGATCTGTGAGCTTGAGGCTAGCCTGGTCTACAGGATAGCAAGGGCTACACAGAGAAACCCCATCTCAAAAAAACAAAACAAAAAACCTATAAATAAACGCATGAAGACAATGAAGGACTTAGTCAGCAAGCATTCACCTGGAACCTGCTTCTGTTCCATCTAATATTAGGAAAGGCACACTGTGGGAGGGAAGAGCCTCAAACGTTGTGAGACATGCACCAGGCCTAGGAATGGGTCCCAGCCTTCGTGGGGAGGCTAAATTTCAGAGTGGTGTGGTTTGGATTCCTATCCCTGTGGGGCATTGCAGGCTGCATGAGGAGACTGAGCATGGGAAGGGTGGTTTGACTTCGTGGTCAGTGTGATTTTGTGGCAAGAGGCGAGGAAGATACTCTAGGTGAGGACGACAGCATGAGCGAAGTCAAGGAGCAAAGAGTGGGATAACTGACAGCTACCTCACTAGGACATAGCTGAGTTTGAGCAGAAACAGGCACGAAGTTGGCTAGAGCCAAATGATGAAGGGTTTGGAGCACCAGACGGTATGGAGTTTATACATTGCTCTCACATCCCTTGGGCATCCTGTGGAAATGTAGATTCTGGTTCAGCTGATCTGGGGTAGGGCCTAAGGATAAAGTCCAACATGATGTCTGTCTGCAGAACCCACTGCGTACCTGTTTTCAGCTGAGTTTAGAGAGTGATGAACATGGACACATCCCGGTTGTGAGAAACTGCTCCTAGCAAAAGGCAGAGAAAGAGAACAGAATGTGAGCCAGGCATGGTGGGTTACGCTACCACGCCTTTAATTCTAGCACTTTGGGAGGCTGAGGCAGGAGGAGTGCAGTGAGTTCTAGGCCAGCTTGAGCCATACAGAGGGTATGTGGTGAGCAAGGCTCCACACTCGAGCTGCCTGGCACATAGTTGCCTGCCACCGACATTTCTTGTGCCAGGCTAAGGTGGTCAGTGACCAGAACATACTGCCGCTGGCCTGAGAACATCTCCCTCAACTTCTCGTCTTCTCTTGGCTCCTCAGCAAACTTCTCCCAGTTTGCCTTCGAGTCCGTGGTGGCCATTGCAAACAGCCTGCACAACAGCAAGGACCTGAGAAAGGACCAACATGGGAGAAACTGCCTGCTGGCCTCCTACGTGCACTATGTGTTCCGACTGCCCGAGCTGCACAGGGATACGCCCAAGTCAGGTAAGGTTTCCTGAGGGGACAGGTCCCCCGCAGGGCACCACCACATACCACTGCCGTGGGATTAAAGGTTCAGCTTTATTTTTCAAAGTAAAACTTATATAAATGCTGAAATTAAAGCTTTCTAGATGGTTCTCTCTCGCTCCCTTCTCTTTTTTTGTGTTGTACTGCTATGCCTACCTGTGGCCTATACCTCACTGCCAGTTTATGACCTGGCAAAGTATCTGCTTTAAAAGATGGAGAACTGTTGATTATGTCGGATTCTAAAATAATAGTTAAAAAAAAAAACAGTATCTATTCAATGGCTGTGACATCACTGAAAGTTCTGAAACTTTTCATTCTATAAAAAAATAGTGGCCATGACCCCCCAGCTAATAATCTAGTTCACTGTTTTCTTAGTTATTAACATAGGCAATAAACCATAATGTCTGGGTAGCATGATATAAAAATATCATCAATGAACTTTTAAAAATCCCACATCCAAATAAACTTAGTCTCCGCAGTCATATTTTACGTAAATCTGTTATTTTAGTCCAATTTTCAATCTTGAGTTGGTCTCACTTTGAAACTTTGCAGATGCCTGTCCTCAAAAGATAACTGTAGGTGATGGACAACCTTCCCCCCCGTGAGTTGTAGGGTTGCGTCATTTAGATAGCGATCAAGCAAAAGTAGTCCTGTTTGTAGCTTTGCTTGAGAATTCAGAAACTCCAGCAACCTTGGGGTCTGGTTCCTCATGGTCTCCAGTTCTCTGCAGCCCTCCCCACTCCTTTCCCCTTCTCCCCACCTCTCCCCACCTCACACCCTGCCTACTTCCCCCAGCATGGCCTCCCTCCCCGCATAGCGGCAGCAAAATGAGACCTTTCCGAGGCCCCCATCTGATAGGTTTCCATTTTAGTCCTACTCCTCTCTTATCGGGTCCTTCTCAAGCTCCGTAACTGACTCTGTCCTGTCTGTTGACATGTCTCTGGCTGCTGGGGTACAGGGGGCCCTGCTGCCACTCCTGACCCCCGATACCACACATACGGACGCACGTCTGCCGCCGCCGTGAGTTCAAAGCTGATGCAGGCCCGCGTGATGAGCAGCAGCAACCCAGACCTGGCTGGGGCACACTGTGCAGCGGATGAGGAAGTTAAGAACATCATGTCTTCAAAGGTAGGGGCATGACAATCCCTGGAGGCCACGTCAACTCTATGTTTTGCTTTTTAACCAACGCATAGTGTACATGTTTCTGGGTGCAGTGTGGTATTTTGATAAATAAGTACACTGTGTGCTAATCATGTCAGGATGCTTAGGATATTTAGTACCTGGTACATCCGCCATTCCTTTGTGGTAAGATGCTAACGTACTCTTGTCTAGCTGTTTTGAATCATTTGTCACAATGCCGTTAGTGGCAGTCCCCCTCCGTGCAGTAGCGTTTGGAGCGTTCCTCCTGCCGAGCTGTGGCATGGCAGGATTGCAAGCACTCTTTCTTGTTTTGTTTTTATTTATTTTGAGTTAGGGTCTCGGGTGGGCCTTCCAAAGGGCTTAGGGCCTATTGTTTTTAAGTTTCAGTTGGCACAGAGCAGGCAGACACATTCAGTGGGTGCAGTATGATCTTAAATCCGTGTATACGGTGTGTAGTGATGAGACCTGGCAATCTGACGTGTCCGGTACTCAGACAGACGTCATTCCCTCATGCACTTGAGGTCCTTGCGTGTAGCTTTCTCAGACATTTGGTTGTTGTCAGCACAGCCACAGTGACTCAGTTTCCTTGCTGTTGGTGTCACACATTAGAATGGGACATTTGCCACAGCTTATTAACCAATATCAGTGCATGATTATCATTAATGTAAGATTATACTTTATTTGGATTTCCTCAGTTTTCCCTAATGTCCTTTTTCCCCCCTCTGTTCTGGGATTCTCTCCAGGGCCCACACAACCTTTTTCAGTCCTGTCTCCTTAAGCTTCTCTTGCACATGATAATTTCTTAGTCGTCCCTTGTTTTCCGTTATCCTGACAGTTCCAACAACTAATAGATGTTTTAGCTGGGATTTTAAAAACATACAATTTACAATTTACATAGTGTTTATTCCTCTAAAGTTCAGAATCCCGTGGGATTTAGCATATCCAAAAATGCTGCAATAAATGTCTTGTCATTGTTATTGCTCGACATAGAAATGAGCAAATGCTCCAAACAAAGGCCCTCACCCCACCACTCTGAGAACTGGGTTTAAACAGGCGCAGCACTACTGTTTTTTGATTGGCTAGGCAAGACATGATTGTGGCTATTGCTGAGAGCCTTGCCTTTATGTTTTATTAAAAAAATTAAAATATTAAATGTATATATTATATATAATATATTCTAATATGATGTTTTTCTGATTATTTTGTAGTAAGAGATGAAAATTTAGAGTACCCTTTCAGAAATGGATTTTGACAATTGATGTTTGGTGTAGTACCACATTGAACCACGGTGGGGCACTGTTCTCATGCTTTTTCCCTGCTCTCCCTGTACACTGAAGGAACTGTTTGGTATACCTGAGTATTTTTCTTGTTTTAGATGTTTGTTTGTTTTTGAAGAAAAAGTTTTTCTGTGTAGAGTTTTTCTGTGTAGCCCTGACTGTCCTAGAAGTTGCTGGGAAGATTAGGGTGGCTTTGAGCTCAGAGCTCCACCTGCCTTTGCCTCCTCAATGCTGGGGAGAAAGGCATGCACCAACTGCTGTTTTCAGTTTCTGACACGAGGTCTCACTCTGTAACCAATTAGCCTAGAACTCAGTATGTAACTCAGACCGACCTTAAACTCACAGCTATTCTTCTGACTCAGCCTCCTGGATGCTAAGTTTAAAGATGTGACCATCATGACTAGTTAGGTCCTTGATTGATTCCTTCATGTTGACTTTGTCAGATAGTCATAAAATATTTATTTAATTTACATGTAGTAGTGTTTCTGCTGGAAACTGCTCTGATAAGGAGAGCTATGATCACAATGACTGTTTTGTTGTTAATGTTTTTATTTTTCCTCTTCCTCCTTCTATTTCTTGGTGTGTGGGTGGGGGGGGGGGGGTAGGCAGAGTCTCATGTAACTCAGGCTGGCCTTGGACTCCTGACCCATCTGCCTTGCTTCATGAGTTTTGGGGTTGCGTTTTTCTGATGGTTAAAGATCCTGTATATTTTTCATATGTTTATTGGCCATTTCTACTTCATTTTTGAGAGCTGTTTGTTCTTTAGTCCATTTATTGACTGGGTTGTTCCATTCTTTGGTCTTTAGTGCCCTTAATCTACTCTAGGAATTACTCCTTTGTACATCCAAGGTTTCCTGCAGGCTGTTTCCATCACATGTTGTTTCCTTTGCTCACAAAAGCATTTTGCTTTCAAGCAATCCCATATGTCAATTCTTGGGATTCCTTTCACAAAGTATTTGCTCCTGTTTGGAAGTGTTTTCTCTGTGCCTTACATTAACAGTGTTGGAGTTTCTCGTTTTCTGTTAAATTATTCAATCCATTTTCCATTTTGGGTTAATGCTCATAGAGGGTAAGTGATGTGGATCTAGCTTCATTATTCCGCATGTAATACCCAGTTTTCCCAGCACCACTTATTGAAGAGGCTGTTTTTATCTAATGTACGTTTGTGGCATCTTTGCCCAAAGTCACATGACCGCGGCGTGTGGTTTCGTTCTTGCTCTTCTAGTACGTCGACTGACATGTCCATTCTTATGTCAGAGTCAGCTGCTTTGTCGCCATGCTCCTGTGCTGGAATTTGAAATCACATGTTGATTGTGCTACCGCCAGCGTTTTCTGCTCAGGAATGTTCTGATATTTGGCATTCTCTGTGCTCCATATATGAATTTTAGTAATTTTTTTTCTCTTTCTGTAAAGACTGTCATTGGAATTTTGATGGGGGTACCATTAAATGTGTAATTTCTTTTCGAATTAAAACTGTTTTCATTATACTCATTCTTCCGATTCATGAGCACAAGAGCACTTTCTGTTTTCTATAAGATCGTTCTTCTAGGCTTTAAAATTTAAGGGAGTCTTTCACTGTCTTGGGTGGATTTGTTTCTGTGTGCTTTAAGATTATTATAGCCAGGCAGTGGTGGTGGTTCACACCTTTAATCCCAGCACTCAGGAGGCAGAGACAGGAGGATGGATCTCTGTGAGTTCAAGGCCAGCCTGGTCTGTAGAGCGAATTCCAGGACAGGTTCTAAAAGCTACAGAGAAACTTCATCTCGAAAAACAAAGCAAAACAAAACGAAAACACTATTATGAATGGAGTTATTTTCCAGATTTCATTCTCGATGTGATTGTTGTTGGTATATAGAAAAGCTGCTGGTTGTTGTATATAAATTTTGTTTCCTGGTACCTTGCTGAAAGCAAACTCTCATAAGAGTTTTCCGGTGGAGATGATAGGATATTTTATGTATGCAACTATATTGTCTACAAATAGGAATAATTTGACTTCCTCTTTTCTTCTTTGGCTTCTTTTATTGTTTTAGCTAAGACTAAAAGAACTGTATTGAGTAAGAATAGAGAAAGGGAATACTTTCCTTATTACTCTAGCTAAGAAAGACTACAAGGACTATATTAAATAAGAGTAGAGAAAGTAAACACTATGTTTTTGCTCTTGATTTAATGGAAATGATTGAGTTTTTCCCCATTAAATACAATGTTGAATATAGGTGTCTTAGTTGGGTTTCTATTGCTGTGGTAAAAAACGCTATGATCAAAAGCAACTTGGAAAGGAAAGGGTTTATTTATTATACATTAAGATAACAGTCTACATTGAGGAACATCAGGACAGGAACCTGGAAGTAGGAACTGAAGCAGAGGCCATGGAGGAACTCTGTTGCTTACTGACGTGTTCCACATGGTTTGTTCAGCCTGCTTTCTTACCAAGAATCCAAGATCAGCTGCTCAAGGAGTTGTACTGTCCACAGTGAGCTGGGCTTTCCTCCATCATTTGTTAATCAAGAAAATCTGCCACAGGCTTGCCCACAGACCAATATGAGGTGTCATTTTCTCAACTGAGGTCCTCTTTTTCCCAAATGACTAGCTCATGTCAAGTTCACATAAAACTAGCCAGCACAATAGGTTTGGAATAAAATATAGCTTTTATTATGTTGATGTGTTTCTTTAGTCCCAACTTTTCCAGAGATTATTTTTAAATCATGAATGAATACTGAACTTTGCCAAAGGCCTTGTCTACATCCATTGGAAAGGTCATGTGATTCTGTCCTTGAGTCTATGAAAATGCTGAATTATGGGTATTGATTTAAGTATCTGTACTCTCCTTGGAAGGAAGGCCATTTAATCAGAGAATGATCTTTCGGGTTTGAGAACTTCTACATTCATGTTCTTCGGGGGCTTATCTTAGAATTTTAGTATTGTTGTTTGAGTGAGGAGCAATGCTGACTTAGCAGGGTGAGTCTGGTGTCACTCCTTCCCGTTTCTTGTTGAGCAGTTTGAGGGACGGTGTTATTTCTTGAAAGGTCTAGAGGAATTCAGCAGTGACTCCATCTGTGGCTGAGCATTTTTTAGTTAGACTTTATTACAGTGTCAGTCTTGGTAACTGTTATAGATCTGCTTAAGCTATTTATATCTATTGATTTCATTTTGGTAGGTCATAGATGTGTAAAAATTTATCATTCATTTCTTCTAATCTTTCCAAAATGCTTGAATATTTGTTCCAAAATACACTCCAGTGATTCTCTGAATTACGTCAGCATTTGTTGTAATCTTTCTCTTTTCATCCTAATTTTATTCATTTGTGTTTTATTTTTCCTTCTTTTGGTCAATTTAGCTAGGATTGTTCGTTCTTTTTGTCTTCTTGAAGAACCAACTCTGTTTCCTTGATTTTTTTTGTATTGTTCTTTTCATTCCTGTTTCTTTATTTTATATTTACTAATTGGAAATTTGGCTTGTTCTTACTTTTGTAAGACTTTGAGGTACATTACTTATTTTATTCAGCATTTCTCTGAGAAAGGAAAAGCTTTAAAAAATTTATTATTTGTGTGCTTGAGTGTGTGCGTGTGTGTTTTTGTGTGTATGTGTGTGTAGAAGTATGCACACCGTGCATATGAAGGACATAGGACAGCTTTGTAGAATCAGTTCTCTCCCTCTGCCTTTATGTAGGTTCCAGTGGTCAAACTCAGGATAACCAGTTTATATGACAAGGACTTTTGCCCGTGGAATTATCTCCACAGAACCATCTCCTCAGCTCCTTCCTCCTGATTGCTTTAATGTCCTATTCATCATTCAATAGATTGTTATTCAATCTCTGATAGGTATTTTTTTCTGTAATTTCTCTTGTTATTTATTTCTAGTTATATTCTATTGTGATCAGATAAAAATATGAAAAGTTCGATTTACTTGTATTTTCTAAGACTTGTTTTGCTTTGTAAGCAATGTGGTCTATTTTAGAGAAAGTTCTGTGAGCTATGGAGAAAAATGTGCATTCTGTATTTTGTGTGGATTCTGTGGACATGTGTCAAGTCTGATTTCTGAAATAAATTAATGCTGATGTTTCTTTGTTGTTTTTTGTTTTTGTTTTGTTTTGTCTGAATGACCTGTTTATTATTAAGAATAGGATATTGGAGTTACCTACTCTTGTTGTATTTAGTTCAAATCTGTCCCTTTAAATCCTGTGGCCTTTGTTTCATGAAATTGGGTGTGCTAAATTTTTAGTACACATTTGTTTATAGTTATAATTTCTTCCTGATAAATTGTTTCCTTAACCAGTACAAAGTCACCTTCTTTTTTTACCCCACCCCCACCCCACCTTCTTTTGGCTATTTTGAGACAGGGTTTCTCTGTGTAACCCTGGCTGTCCTAGAACTCACTGTAAACCAAGCTGGCCTCAAACTCAGAAATTTACCTGCCTCTGCCTCCCAAGTGCTGAGATTAAAGAAGGGTACCACCACTGCCCAACTTCTTTATTTCTTTTCACTATTGTTGTTTAATATCTGTCTTGTTAGATATTGGTAAAGTTATCTCTGCCTGCTTTCTAGTTCCATTTGCTTATAAAGCTTTCCCCCCCCCAAGGCCATATAAGGCATTGTGAAGAGATGTATTTCTTACAGGCAACAAATGGGTCTTGTTTTTAAATCTAATCTGGTAGTCTCTGTCTTTTGATTGGAAAATTTAGACCATTAACATTTAGAGTTATTGAAAGGTACACATTAATTATTGTCATTCTTTTGTTTCTGTATTTAGTATTATCCTATTCCTCATTTGCTTATTTACTGTTCCAGTGTGGTTTATTCTTTCCTATGGCCTCTTAGATATGTTTATTCTTTCTCTTTGGTGTGTGCTAAGTTACTGGGCATGAAAATTCTGTGATTTGTGCTTGTCATGGAAAGTTTTTCTTTCTCCTTCAATTATGAAGGGTAACTTTGGGGAATATAGTGATCTGTGCCACCATGCCTGACCTTTTAAATTCTTAGTCTGGGATTTCATCTTATTACTTCCATTGGATTCCATTACTATAGAATGGTCATTATTGGAGGAGTCATGTTGCTTTGAATTTTCAGTTCTCTTATGTTTCTACAGTGGAACTTGTACATCTGGGATTAAATCATTGGTTGAATTTATTGATCAGCTATTTTATTTGAAATATTCCAATATCTTCTGGGACTGGATTTTAAAAAAAACTCAGTGCTTTCCTTCCCACTGGACTAGGGCTATAACTTAGCAGTTAAAACAGATCCTCAGATACATGCTTAGGGCATTGGGTACAATCTCCAGCACAGGAACAAATGGTCTCTGTGTAATCTGTGTGTACACGAGTGCAGATTGTTTCTATGTATGTTATGTGTGAATGCACGCTGGCGCTGTGCTCATATGCCTAGAAGCAGGTGCAGAGTACCTTTATGTTGCCTTGTTTGAGTGCAGGTGTTGATCCCATCTTTATGTTCCTTCTCTGGTTATTTGGGTGTGAGCCTAGGTTGACAGCAGAAACTTTGTGGTAATATGTGCTTCTTAGGTTGATCTTTTTGTTGTTTGCCACACAACCTAAGTCTGGTATGGTCCAGGCAGTAAGTATTTTAACTTTCAGTCTATAGGTACTAGAAGGGACTGTCTCCAGGCCTTCAACTGACGTGCACTCTAGTACCTTCCAGCATTTGCCACTATGTTGGGGACAAAGGATTATACAAGCCAGCTTATTTTAGACAGCATAGTTCTGATATGGATAGCCACCATGGGCCAAGATAACTAATGCTGGACTTCTCAGAGACTGTGAGTCAACACAAATAGCTGGCACCAGATGTTTAGGGAACCCAAAAGTAAATGGTGATGTCATCCACTGTATAACTCTTTTCAGCAGAGTGTCACTTTCGTATTATTCTATGTAAATATAGAGGTCAGAGGTCTTCCTTTTTGCCTTTGCCTCCCATAGCCTGCCTGTGTGTGTCTATTTATAAGTCCGTGTGCCTAGCTTTGTGGTCCCAATGCAGTGTTTACCTCTGTTCCTGGGCCTACCTACATGTGGCCAGTGTTCATCACTGTGTGTCTGGGACTAGAGCATTTCTAGAATGACCTCTGAACTCTCTCTTGTCCTGTTTAAGTATTTTCTTTCTTTCTTTCTTTCTTTCTTTCTTTCTTTTTTTCTTTCAAACTGTGGGAGTTTGTTGTTGTTTGTTTGTTTGAGGTTTGAGTTGATTGTTGGAGTGTTTGTTTCTTTGTTGTTTGGGGTTGGGGTTGGTTGTTGGGGTGTTTGGGGTTAGGGTTGCGTTTGGTTGTTGGGGTGTTTGTTTGTTTTGTTTTTCTGTCACCATCCTTATAGGATGGCTGCTCCCCAAGCATCCTGCTTTATCCCCTAGGGGAATCCTAGTAGTGGATGCTCAGGCTTCACCGTCCTCCCTAAGTTGGTTCCTGTGTTTTAACTGTGCTTTTACTCCATGTTGCTGCACACTAAACTATTAGCAGTGGTCATCTTAGGAGCAAGAGAAATTAATTTACTTTCTTTTTTGTTGGGACTCTTATTTTGGTTCTATTACAGAAAAAGACAGATAATAAAAATGAATTCTGAGGTGATTTCCAGGAAGCTGCTACATCCTTCCAGTGTGTAACTATCAATTGACAGTGGATCATGGTTTATATGTTTCAGATCGCTGATCGCAGCTGCAGCCGGATGTCTTACTATTGCTCTGGCAATAATGATGTTCCAGGTTCAACTGCAACACCAAGACCGGTCAGCAAAAAGGTAAAGACCAAGTTAGTATGAGGATAATTCTAGCCCTAGCCCAAGAAAGGACTCACTGTGTCTTCATGTTACAATTGAAAATAGACATTACATGTTCTCTGGCCTTGTTTCCTGCCAAGATAATACATGCACACACATGCGCGTGCGCGCGCACACACACACACACACACACACACACAGAGAGAAAGAGAGAGAGAGTCTTGTCTCTTCTTTCTTACCATTTTACATTTTAATTATTCAGCAACTCAGTGATTCTTCAATTTAACTGTGCATCTGAACTACCTGGGAGGTTTTTGTAAACTGTTTTGGGGCCTTTCTTCACTGTTTCTAGTTGAGTCCTTCTGAGCTAGGTCCCAAGAACTTAGATTTCAAACAAGTTACCGGAACTGGTCCTGATTTAGATTTCCAACTTTGAGATCCACTGTTTTCACCTCCTTTTTAGGGAAAAGTAAGCTGGTGAAAATTCATCCTTGATAAAAGAATATCCTACACACACAAAAAAAATCTTATTTCAACACTGTATGAAGTCATATGCCTTTTTGGTTAATGATCTCGGCTGAGACCAAGTGCAGTATGGACCAATCTGAAGGCGTCTTCATGCTGACCTATGATCAGCCTTAACTCTGAATTCAGAAGCCATGCAAAATAGGGAATTCCTGAAACCAGCCAACCTCCCCAGTTAGCACAGTGGATACAGTCAGAGAGGAATGGTAGCTACTTACATTGAGGTCCAGTTTATCTTTCAAGATCGTTATTTAAGTGCAGATACGCTAACTGCAGTTACAAACGAAGCTGTTTGCGGTCACTAACAGTACAGGAAGATTTTGTTTGTTTGGTTTTTTTTTTTTGTTTTTCGAGACAGGGTTTCTCTGTGGCTTTGGAGCCTGTCCTGGAACTCGCTCTGTAGACCAGGCTGGTCTCGAACTCACAGAGATCCGCCTGCCTCTGCCTCCCGAGTGCCGGGATTAAAGGCGTGCGCCACCATCGCCCGGCAGTACAGGAAGATTTTATTTCGGCTCAGTTTGACGTGGAGGATGAAGATGGGAGGCGCCTCTGAGCCTGGTACTGTAGACTCTGCAGTAATCCAGGCACCGCTGTCAGCAAGACATTCCAGAAGTGAACTCTGAGAGGAAAATCGAAAGAATGTGTGGTTAGGCCCCAAACTAATTTGTCACCTACCCTAAAGTTTAACATTAGGCAGTCACACACACTGGTTCCAAGTTCTGCTTTCCATTAAAAACTGTATGACTTAAGGCTGAGCATGGTGGGACAGCCCTTAACCCCCAGCACTCAGAAGGCAGAGAGATCTCTGTGAGTTCAAGGACAGCCTGACCTACATAGAGAGTTCTAAGAAAACAGAGCTACATAGTGAATCTCAAAAGAAATTAAAAATAAATAAGATTTAAAAAAAGCTAAAACAATCAACATACTTGCCTAGAGTCTGACTTCCTTAACACGTATGCTGTTTGGCTTGCTTTGATCTGGAATGACCAGAAGGGAGTCGGTTTTCTTTCAGGGGGTAGTTTAGCCAGTGCATTGCCTTCATAGCACAGCAAACAGAGTTGTGCTGCTTGGCTGTCTTCTATAACCTCTGGAGCAAGGTGTTCTTATAATAAATAACACTGTCCAGTAAGCAACATAAATTGCAATAAATCTCAGCTTATCCCTGTCTAATCTCTTTCTGCCATAAGACTCTGGCAGACAGACTGACCTAGTTCTGGCAGCTAACCCTATGGCTGGCGGAGCATGTCTTTCTTCCCATGGGAGTCTGGACGTGTAGCGTGTTATCACGTGCACAGTTGGCAACCAGCAGGGTTAGCATTACCCCCACCTCTCCCAGACTGCACAGCCCCAGCCTCACATCAGCAAACAAATGTGCTCCCGTGTGTTAAGACTGCTAAAGTTTAGCCCACCTGCTAGAGACAGGGAAAACAGTGGATGGGTTGAACTGACCAGGGGATGGGAAGGGAGTGGGTGGGTGGTAGATGGAACACTCCAATATCTGCTCAGAGATTTTTCTGTTTGTCTCCTTTCAGTTTAGATAAGTAATCTTCAAGTTTGATGGTCTATATGACAGTCACTGTCTAGTAAAATGTATTGTGTACATACTATACTATCCTGGGGATTATTTGCAGGTTTGCAGTGAACAGTCATTGTTGCAATCAGTTTTTACTTTAGATTGACTCTGAAATCTAGCTTCCACATAGAGCTGTGATATTTGAATGCTGAAATACTTTTCATTCTTCTGGCCATTGAGAAACAACACAAGAGTCTGACTGTGTTTATTCAATCGGCTTTGAATGTGTACGATGGGTGAAAAGCACAGGGGATTCCTGGCCATCGCTTCTGCATTTAGTTGGTATTGGCGCTGTCTTGATTTGCCCAGGACTGAGCAGGTCCCCGAGATGGGGGCCTTTCCATTTAGAGAGCAGAAAAGTACCAAGCAAACCAAGATGAGTTGCTAGTCTTAGTTCTGATCCTCAGCTTCTTCCCCATCAGGACGATTATCTAGAGAATGAACAAGTACCCGGCTAGGTGGAGGAGTGGGAAGATGAGGAAGTGAAAACGCACTGTCTATGCAGCATTTGCTTCACAGCAGTCAGGAGACTGGACAGGACACTAAGGCCAAGCATAGCTCTGAGTCTTCAAACAGCCCTCTGGGACAGGACTTTAGAAGTCTTGAGAGTTTGGAGTTGCATGACCTTTGGAGTTGCATGACCTTCGCGGCATTAGGTTGACCTCCCTGGGGTGATGGGATATGAAGAAATGACAGATACGTGTCCAGGAAAGCTGGGATCCAGTGGACTGTGGGCTCTAATGGAGACACCCTAGCAGCCTGGAGACTCGGTGTGCTTGTTCTATAACCTGAAGGAGGAGGCAGTTTAGTTAACCACAGTAGAGAATCTCTGTAGGGAAGCAGTCTCAGGCTGCAGTCCCCAGGGAGGAGGAAACTGTAGTTAGTACTTTTTGCACACACTGGCAACCTCAGTGCTTGGACCAGGGGGAGGTCTTGCCATTCCATATGCAGTTCTTGGCATGGCCGTGCTCTTGTGAACAGCACCATTTACTCAGGACTTCATCCTCTCCACCACACAGGAGTATAGCACTGTGTCTGTCCAGTTTGTTTTGTTTTGAGACAGGGTCTCACTATGTATTCCTACCTGGCTTGGAACTCACTATGTAGACCAGGCTAGCCTTAAATTCACGCAGGTCTGCCTGCCTCTGCCTCCTGAACACTGGAATTAAAGGCGTGCACTACCACACTCAGTCCTTTTTTAAACTTTTCAAGCGTGTTTGTGTGTGTGTGTGTGTTTGTGTGTGTGTGTGTGTGTGTGTGTGCATTTTAATGTAGTGATCGGCTCACCAACCCATCCATCGCATTTCCCACACGAAGCTGCAGTGGGACTGTGCAAAGAACAACTGTCCAACATGGAAGGCGTTTGGCTGTCATCCAGACAGTGGTCCTCAGAGCGTGGCCCTGTACCGGCCGCACCAGCATTCCCTGGAAAGCACGTTAGAATGCAGATTCTCAGACGCTGCTCCAGACCGTCTGAACCAGAATTTCTAATGGTAGCATCAGCTAGCTGAGTGCTGCTAAGTCTCCAAGACTTCTGATTCACATTCAAACTTGAGGATCATTGCTGTCAACAAACCAGTCTTAAGGGTAGAAAGAGGAATGCTTGCACGGGCTGTGGGACTTGAAAAGTCATTCCTCTTTAACACACACCACAGTTTCCAGTACTGCCCAGGAGGGCTTCTTCATAGAGTGCCACTATTGTTCCAAGCCTGGGCTATGGTGCAAGGCCGCCCTCTGCCTTTCTAAGTGTTTCAGCGCTGATATTGCCACCTGTCACCTATGGCCTGGGGTCTCTTGGACTCATGCTTCCGTAACTAACCAGCTATGATGTTAGCAAAGAAGGGCAAGGGGGTTTTAGGGAGTTGTAAACTTGCCATCACAGCCTGGTTTGTATTTGTTTGTTGTTTAGCATTTTCACGAGGAGCTCGCCCTGCAGATGGTGGTCAGCACCGGGATAGTGAGAGAGACGGTCTTCAAGTACGCCTGGTTCTTCTTCGAGCTTCTGGTGAGATTCTCACATTTGTATCTGTGCTCAGTCCGGCTAGCAAAGCACACATGGGAAAGGCAGTGTTTTCTGGGCCAGGACCTGCCTGGAAACCTCGGGTTGTTCCTCGAAATGCAGTTCTCCTTCACCCTCCGTCCATCTTCCACCAAACTTTATTGACTCTGCCTTGAAAATCAACCCCATTTTGCACCTCATCATGGTCCCCACCTGGTCAAGTTTCCGTCATCCCTCATGTGCTTCTTGCAGCATCTTTCTTTTTCTTCTTCCTGAACCCCTTTTGCTCTTAGCCCATCCCTCCTGCCTCAGGCAGCCAACATTAGAGACTGTGTCAACCTCTTCATGGTTTTCAGTATGCTAAAATAAAGTGCCATTTTTTAAAAATAAAATCATAGCTAAAATACCCTTGTATAAATAATCCTACTGCGCACCTCTGTCTCATGCCATGGTTACAATTTTCTCCTTTTTTGTTCCTGGAAAGTACCAAGCCTGGCCTTTTTAACCTAAAGGATTTTTTGTTGTTGTTTTAATTCCCTCTCACAGACTGCTAGCCCCAACACACTTTCTGTCCCACTTAACCGTCAGCACCCGCAGGCTATTCTCTGCCCACCTTACCTGTAATGGGTGCTCCACTTTACTGTTCTCCTCTTGAAGACCCCACTCATCCCTTGTCAGCACATGACACAGCTTGCCATTGCTTTTCCTGTCTCGCCTTTCAGATTTCTGGGATGTGGCCTATCTTCATTATTCAGTCTTCAGCCTCAACAAACTATTTGATATCGTGCAAACAATAACCAGCTACACTAATATTGGTGGTTCCTCCATTCCAGACTAAGAATAGTACTAAAACCGACTTGTATTTCAGTACTAATGGACATGAAACGATTTTATTATAAAAATCATTAAGAACAGAGACTTGGGGAGATGACTCGGTGAGTAAGAGCACTTGGTCCACGAGATGAGAACCTGAGTTCGAATCCCCAGAGCTCACAGATGAAACTAGGCATGGCTGCATGTGCCTGTGACCCCAGCATTGGAGGACAGAGATAGGTGGATCCCAAGAGCTCATTGGCCAGCCAGTCTAGCCAAATTGTAACCTTCGGGTTCAGTAAGAATCTCTAGGTAATATGGCGGGGAGCAGCAGCAGAAGGCATCCAAGATCCTGCTTTAGTCTCCACGTGTGTGGGGTATGTGCACATGCAACCGCACTCTTACGCGCACACACCACACCCATGTGTACCCACACACAATGATCATAAGCATATCCCCCCTCTTTTGTCCTAATGGGGATTACACTTGGGGTCTGGTGTACGCTTGGCAAGCATTCTGTTTCCATCCTCTTGTCCCCAGCACGGCATGATTTCAGCCTTGCTAAAGGGAGATGCAGAGTGGGATGACAGCAAATGGAAAAGATGTGGGATCGCAGATGAGAAGTGGCCGGGACACGGGTGGGGCCGCCTTATGTGTGCTGGCTTCCTCACTCTGACTTCAAGTGAATGATACTTTGAAGAAAACCCAGCAGATGGGGCTGGAGAGATGACTCAGGAGTTAAGAAAACCCAGCAGAATTTTTGGTTTTCTCCACGTCTATCCAAGGCTGAGAAAGCAGCCTTACTGAGCACTCAGACAGACAGGGGGAAAGGAAATGAAGATAAGCATGCATCGGGACAGAGAAGGGCACCACCGCCCCTGAGTGAAGAACCTAGCTTCTTACTACAGAAATAGTCTGATATTTGAATCCCTGGAATGTGAGCACACCGAGGCCTCCTCAGAGAATGGCTCCTGTGCACTGACTCAGACCCCAGGATCACATGGGCACCTTTTCTCTGGGGGAGTGGAGGAAACACGGAGCACTCTCCTGTCTTCCCAGGCGACCTCAAGGCCCACCTACAACGTGCTAGTCCCCAGCACCTAGACTTGTGAGTCCCAACCATAGCTATAGGGCCCTGGGATTTTGACCAATTCAGCGGCAGATCTTAGTCTACAAGCCAAGCTGGTTAAGGCTTGTGACTACAGCTGGTCAGCCTGTGGTTAATAGCTTCATCCGGGTGTTCATGAGCTCTGTGATCTGGCACAGAATGGACTGGCAACAAAACTCACTCCCCTCTTTTTCTTGAGGCACAAAAAATATTTTAAAAGCCAAAGAAACCATGTCCTATATGTCTTGCTTCTGTTTGCTGTCTCCATCTATACATAATTCATAAAAAGCTCATCCCAAAGTTAATTCAAAATTGCTGATTAAGAAAAGTAAAAACTAGATCTGCCTTAATTAAAAGTGCTTGGTTGTTGACGCATGCATTTGCACTCACCTGAACACACTTCACCCGAACACACTTCACCCGAACACACTTCACTTCACCCGAGCACACTTCACCCGAGCGCACTTCACCCGAGCACACTTCACCCGAACACACTTCACCCAAACACACTTCACCCAAACACACATCACCCGAACACACTTCACCCAAACACACTTCACCCGAGCACACTTCACCCGAGCACACTTCACCCGAGCGCACTTCACCCGAGCGCACTTCACCCGAACACACTTCACCCGAACACACTTCACCCAAACACACTTCACCCAAACACACATCACCCGAACACACTTCACCCAAACACACTTCACCCGAGCACACTTCACCCGAGCACACTTCACCCGAGCGCACTTCACCCAAGCACACGTCACCCGAACACACGTCACCCGAACACACGTCACCCGAACACACTTCACCCGAACACACTTCACCCTAGCACACTTCACCCAAACACACGTCACCCGAACACACTTCACCTGAACACACTTCACCTGAACACACGTCACCTAACTACTCCTGGACCTTAGGCAGCACTTGTTGAGAAAGAACCCAAGTTCCTGGGGCACTGACTCATGCCCAACTATGTGAGGGTTCCAGTAGCAACTCTGCAGGCTCTTGAACCCCTGTGAGACCCTTGCTTATCCCCACAGCACACACCAGAGCTAGAAAGATTGGCCAGCCAGGGACAGGTAGAACCTCTTTCTCTAATGCTCAGGTCCATGTTGTTTCTATTCACTATTTTGCCTCTTTGAGAAGCTTGGAGTTTCGAGACATCTTCTCCGTCCATCGTACTGACTGACAATGGGTTAGCCCATCCTGTTCAGGAGTCCCCGTTAGTATGTGTGATGGTGGTTATTTGGTTATTTGGTTCCCCGTTATTGTGAGTTCACCTTGAGGATCTTATAGCTCCATCTGAAAGGCAAGTTTGTATAAGGTGTAAGAACGACTCTGTCCTCCACATAATCCCAGTAGCAGCTGGCACCCCTGAAAAAGAAAAAATAACAATATCCAATGTAAATTTAGCATCTTACTGTATGTATGCCAGGCACTGATTTAAATATTGTCTTGTTTAATCTTCAAGTAGCCTTGAGTCGGGGTCCTTATGATTCTGAGTTCACAGGTAGGGGAAGAGTGGCAGCCGGAGAGGAACCTCTAGGCTGTCTAGGGCTTTGCCGGTACTGCTTCATTGCCCATAACTACAAAGGGATAAGAATCACAGAAAGGGTGAACATTGCTTCTTGATCTGGCATAGTTCTTACTAAGACTCGTTTGGCCCAAGACAAAGTGACATCTGCAATGAATACCCCCCTCTTACCTCTAGGACCCCCTTGTGAGACACAGGTGACATAATTTAGAAAAGCTCGCATGGATCAAAGCACTTTGGTGGGGTTGGTCAAAATGCAGACCCACCAAGACAGCAGCTACGCTGGGCTCTACAGACTGTAGCCACTCTGTCAGGGTCTCAGCAGCTGAGAAGCGTTTATCAAAGGCCTCTCCCCAGGGTGTCTGCAGTGTTACAGGGGCCAATAGACCGACTGGTGAGGCACCCAGGGTGCAGCAGAAATAAATAAATCCTTTATTTATCTAGCTGCCTCCTTCTAAAGGACCACGGGGGGGGGGGGCATTGAGCAGTTGGGGCATTGAAAAATCTAGAGGCAGAGAAGGGGGTCCACTTGATAGGACCACCCTGTGGCAGTAGGAGTGACAAATGGCCAGATCTTTCACCAGAGATTCCAGGCTACAGCCTCCCATTCACCAAAGGGAGGAAAGGGAAGTGAACAGACACCTAAACAGTCACAGATGGAGAAGAGCAAGAAGCCACGTGGGGGCTGTGGTCGAGGACCTGGAAGGAACATGGATCTCAGACCTAGACGGTACTCTGAATCCTCCAGGCATTGCTGCACGCTTACCTGGCCGATGCTCTCGGAAAGCGTGAAAAGAAGAACAATCCCCTAGGGCTTAGGCGGCGGAGAAGCAGTTTGACACCTCCAGCTGTGCTGGCCACCAGGTGCTAATGAACAATAACCTTGTCACAGGAGCCAGTACACTTAGTTCTGGTGCATCTCACGCTTTATAATGAATGAGCCCCTGTGTGACTAGAAGTCACTGATTCCGCCCTTGGAGGCCTGGAGGAGGTAACTAGGTGACCCAGTTCCTCTGGGCATGTCATTCTGCACGAGGGGTTTCTGAAAGGTATCCATTCTCAGAATGGGCCACAGAGACGAGTGTGGGAGAAATTGTTTTTCTACCTCTCCAAACCCTACAAGTGATGGGTTGAGCCCCACTGATGTTTCTGCTGGATTCTTCTGTGGAAAGCCAGGGATTCAAGAGCTGGCAGGTTGCTAGCAGTCTGGACAGAGGCCATCAGAGGGAAGTATGGCATTGTGGGAATTATTTATTTGGTTGTGGGATGGCCAAACTCAGCAGGCAGGAGCTGAAAGCAACAATGAATTCTGCAGCCTGGCGCTAGGGTGGGTTAGCCAGCAGAGGATCAGGATTGGGGTCACCTGCACAAAGAAGCCTTGTCCTCCCTGGCCACTGGCTGGGAGTGTAGTGAGAGAGATACTTTTTTTGAACAACAACAACAAAAAGATGGTGCTCTATTCTCACCCCTCATTCAGGTTCTCTCACCATGTGGGTGTGGATCTTTGGGAACATGGATGTTTCTATGTCTGTGTGTCCTGGGTTAGACAGTACCCTCGGGTTAGAAGAGAGCCATGTTCTTCCATTGGGTTTGATGTGCCTAGGTCTGTGTGTGCTAGCTAGGGCATTATGTGAACCATGGAGCAGAAAACTGCTCTGTCCTTCCCTCTTGCATAGCCCTCTCTGGCTTGTGCCTTGTTTGTCTAGGTCTTGACAGGTTTATGTCAAGAAAAGAGAAGCAGACTCTGCCATTCCTGTATGAAAGGCCCCGTGTTGTTTTTCAGTGTGGAAGTCAACTTCCAAGACTCCAGATGGGGCAAATGTGGGTGGATCAGCTTCCAAGGGAATCACTTTTCTGTTGTTGGTTTTTTGGTTTTGTTTTTATTTATTCATTTCCTTGCTTTTTGATTGGCTGATGTTGTTTCTGCTTGCTTGCTTGCTTGCTTGCTTGCTTTGAGGCAGGGTCAGGCTGTATACCCCTAGCTGACTGGAACTTCCTATGTAGACCAGTCACACCTTAGACTGGTAATAATTCTGCAGCCACTTCTTGAGTGCTGGGATTGCAGGTGGGTGCCACCAGGCCTGGCAGATAGTTGCTTTTTTTACCACTATGCTCTGACCAGCCTGTACAAATTCATGAGCATTATTTCAGAATGTCGGCCCACGGCCACGAGAAGTCCCATAGCTTGATAGAGAGAAATCGGATAGTTTGTCTTATTCTGTGGCAAAATATCCGGAGAAAAACAAGGAAGGAGGGGTTGTTTTAGCTCCCAGTTCAAGGCTCCAGTCCGTCATGGGAAGGTCATGGTGGCGGAGCCTGAGGCCTCCGCTGTCAGGAAGTAGAGTTATGAACACTTTGTTCCCCTCCCTTTCCTCATTTTGCTCAGCCTGGAGACCAGCCATGGAATAGTGCCGCTCACAGTCCGCAGGGCTTCCAACTCCAGTTCACCTAGTCATGCCCGAGGCTTATCTCAGGGAGATTTTTGATCCCGTCAAGTTGACAGTCAGCAATAACCACCACCCCAATCTTTCCAGTCAGACTGTCCAAATAGCTCTCAGCAAACTCACCCAACTGTAAGACTTAAATTCTGATGATGACAAAGAAATATATTGACCCTAGGACCTCCTGGCCCAGAAAGAACCCCAAAATTCTACATGATCTAGATTTTAATATATAGTAGGCATTAAAGTAGTAGTATACTAGTTATCAAGTGATTAGTTGATTAGCTGACTGTAGTTAGGCTTAATGAACTTAAAACACAATTTTCCCTTAGAAGCAGAACAAAAATGGACCTTGTAATGAGATATGTCTCAAAAACATATATTTATATCCTCCAGAGGCAGTGTCCTACATAAAGATTAAATTTCTAGATTCCCAACAAAATCCTGACCAGCACTTACTATAGTTTAAATTTTAATTTCTAGGAGCAGAAATTAACTTGATGTGAACTCTAGAATTGCTTCTGGAAAACAGTTGTTTGATTTTATTTTTTTTTATTTATTTATTTTTTTTTGGTGTGCATCAGATTTTATCTGGAGAATTTGTTAAAAACTGAGACAGCTAGGTGTACTCTGCAAAGTTTGGCTCCTGTATCCCTAGAATTGATCTTAAATTTTGTATTACTAAAAATGTTCACAGGTTATTCCAGAGCTATGTGTTTAAGAGGACACATAGACACATAGACACAAAGACAGAATTCAAATAACTTCACATAATAAACTTATCTCAATATTTGTGTGCAGCAAAATTCTATGTGTTTTTAAACAGTACAGAAGTTCTTTGGTTTTAAACTCAATATGGGAGGGGCATTTCCCCTTGTTCTCCTCACTGTAGTTTCAGGAAAGGCAAAGTCTTTGTATCCAGACAGCGTTATAAAATAGTTCCTTTGCTTGTCTTCTGTAATGTACCATAACAGCCTGCACGGTTCCCGGAACTCAGCCTCACGCTGTCTTCCAGGACGTAGTCTGTTGGGGATGGGGTGTCTTCTGACACTGGGCCTAAACTGCTAAGCTGCAGGTTTTGCCAGCAGCGTGAAAGGAGCCCCGAAGAAGGGGTCAAGAAGAGGACACTGTGCCCACCTCCAGGCACCATGGCAACTGTTCTGTGTGTCAGAAGCATTTTGTGGTTCAGAGCCAGCTCGGGCGCCACCAGCACCACTAAAGTATGAGAAAGTCCATTGTGAAAGAGATTTCCTTTAAGCCGTTCCCCGTCTGCATGTTGTACAAGCAGGTCACCAGTCTCCGTGCTGACATTGTCCCCTTCCTCTATAGGTGAAAAGCATGGCGCAGTATGTGCATAACCTGGACAAACGCGATAGTTTCCGGAGGACTCGCTTTTCTGACCGCTTCAAAGATGACATAACCACCATTGTTAATGTGGTCACCTCAGAGATCGCAGCCCTTTTAGTGAAACCTCAGAAGGTAACTGCGTGTCTTCACTTTCTAAATTGGTTCCTGTAAACGTGTCTCTTTAATAAGTAGAAAAAAAAATAAGCCTCATTGGAAAACAGTAGTTAAAATATAAGAATGGTTAAAACATGCTGGACCAGCCCCTGAGGTGTAGCTGGGGATAACAAGGAAATTACAGTGTGGTTTATTATTTAAATGGTTTTTCCAGGGAAGATACTCTTTCTCTCGGGAGGTACAGTCTGAAGTATTATGAAGTAAATAGGAATGGTATTTACCACCTACTTGAAACGGGTTTCGAAAAATATTTTTTTTATGTAGAAAGAATGATAATAATGCAAAGTTTGCAAAATGTCAGGTGTCTGTCAGTGATGTGGTATGATTCCTGTGCCTGTCTATAACTTGAAATCATTTCACAATTAAAGTGTGTGTGTGTGTGTGTGTGTGTGTGTGTGTGTGAACTTAACAGGCCAGCGAGGTGGCTCACGGGGTAAAGGTACTCAGTGTGAAGTCTGATGACCTAAGTTCCATCCCCAAAACCTACCTGGTGAAGGTGGAGAACTGTTGGAAGGAGCTTCTTTTTTGTCCCAGCCAGCCAGAACCAAAATAATCACACAGAAACTGTATTAATTAAATCACTGCTTGGCCCATTAGCTCTAACTTCTTATTGGCTAACTCTTACATATTAATTTAACCCGTTTCTATTAATCTGTATATTGTCACGTGACTGTTGATGTGGGAGACCCCTCTGTGTGCTGTGATTGCCATTGGACCTATAGCAGCAAGGCAGATCTTAGGTAGACAGGGAAAGCTAGGCTGAATGCTGGAAGAAAGAAGGGCGGAGTCAGAGAAAAGCCATGGAGCCTCTTCCTGAGACAAACACTGGGAACTTTAGCTGGTAAGACACAGCCACGTGGCAATATATGGAATAATAGAGATGGGTTAGTTTAGGATATGAGTTTAGCCAGAAATACACTTAAGCTATTAGCCAAAAAGTATTGCAAATAATATGGTTTTCTGAGTGGTTATTTCGTGGCTGGGTGGCCAGGACAAACAAGCCATCCTTCCCCCAACAGGTTGTGGCTTACCGGGTAAAATTCCCAGTGTCTGTCTCTGGAGGTTGCATGGCTTCTCTATGACCCTACCCTCTTTCTCCCATCATACAGCCTATCTTTTCCCACCTAGTTCTGTTCTGCCCTTGCCATAGGCTCAAAGCAGTTCTTTATTCGTTAACCAATAAAAGCAACACATAGACAGAAGGACCTCCCACACCAGAGAACTGCCTCCTGTCCATTGTCTCCTGACCTCCACAGATGTACCATAGCTCACACTTACCACCGCCACACAGATAACAAATGTAATTCAGACAGGGCTTCACTATGTAGTGCTGGCTGTCCTGGAACTCACTATGTAAAAATCTTATAACTAAGAACACTGAGAAATAATAAACAAATAAAACTGAAAAAATAAAAACAAAATAGCCTGGCCACAATTCTTGAAAGAATTCACCTTCCCAAGTGTGACTCTGACATCTTTCAGGCTGAGAACCCTGCCTAATTGGAAACGAAAATATTCTTACACCTTTTTTATCCTGCTTGAATTTTATGTAATAGTCCTTGCAAATTAAGAATATTTCTTCAGGGGACTGGAGGAATGGCTCAGCAGTTATGAGTACTTGCTGGTCTTGCAGAGAAGACCCAAGTGCGGTCCCAAAAAAAAACCCAAGTGATGGCTCACAGAATACTCATTCACATAAAATGAAATAAATAAATCTGAAAAATGTTTTAAATCTGTTTCTGTGAAGGCGGTGAATGCAATTCACGTTAGCTTACACACTCTGCTCCCACCAAGAAAAAAAAATTAGCCAGGTAACATGGCAAATGTTAATATTCCCTGAGTTTAGGAAGCAGAGACAAGAAGATCAGGAGTTCAAGGCCAGCCTGGGATAGATAGCAAGACTCCATGTTAGTAGGCCAGAACAATAAAAACTAAAATTTTATAGCCTAAAATAGGGTTGGTTATATACTTATAATTATACCTGTACAAAACAAGTGGGAAAAAAATACATCTTTATGTTCAGTGTCACCCAGAAAGGGTGATGGGCTGATTTAATAGGATCTCCCTCTCCCAGAGTCCACACCAGGGATCTGAGAGTTCCTGTCCAGGATCAAACAGTGTGATGTGTGTGCTTCTGTGCTCATTTTACAGGAAAGCGAGCAGGCGGAAAAGATCAACATCAGCCTGGCGTTCTTCTTGTATGACCTTCTCTCGCTCATGGACAGGGGCTTCGTCT
Source organism: Microtus oregoni (assembly GCF_018167655.1). Lineage (NCBI taxonomy): Eukaryota > Metazoa > Chordata > Mammalia > Rodentia > Cricetidae > Microtus > Microtus oregoni. Next base: position 34,635,015 of record NW_024543071.1, on the reverse strand, counting down.
TCAACCTCATCAAGCATTACTGCAACCAGGTGAGTGCCCCTTGGAACTGCCAGTCCAGCCCCTCCTCCCTGTCACTACTGGCGCTCCCTTCAGTGTGACCCCACACATCTTGGACTTGCACCCAGTCTGTGCAGTGTACAGACCACACGCAATCCCCCGGAGTCCGGGTGTGTGGATCAAAGCAGCCAACAGGTCAATGGCAGGAAACTGAACGTTTCTTAGCAACATGATTTCTCCCAGTTAACATTTAAGAGAAATGACAGTACTCTGCGTTTAATCTTTGGCCAGAGCATTCAAGGTTTGGGACTGGGAAGTTGCTCCATATATAAAGTGCTTGCTGTTTCAAGCATGAGGACCTGAGTTCGAGACCCAGCACCTACCTAAAAACTGGCCATGGATATGTCTTAACCTCTGTGTTCCTGGAGTCAGATTGGAAGTGGAGATAAGCAGAGATAGGCAGATCCCTGGGGCCTGCTGGAAGAAAACAACTGACATCTACTCATAGCCTGTACATGCACGCGCGGGCACACACACACACACACACACACACACACAGGAAAGAAAGATAAGGTTTCTTTTCACTTATTAGGATTATTAGTTAAATTGTGGTTGTGGGTTTCTAATGTTACAAAACCAAACAGCTCAGAGATTGAATTCCCAGGAGCATGAAGCACGTATTTTGTAATACAACACAGCCTATCAGCATTAACTCTTCTCCAGAGGTTGTTGTTCTGAGACAGGATCTCACTGTGTAGTACCGGCTGTCCTGGAACTCTGTAGACCTATCAGCATTAACTCTTCTCCAGAGGTTGTTGTTCTGAGACAGGATCTCACTGTGTAGTACTGGCTGTCCTGGAACTCTGAAGACCTATCAGCATTAACTCTTCTCCAGAGGTTGTTGTTCTGAGACAGGATCTCACTGTGTAGTACCGGCTGTCCTGGAACTCTGTAGACCAACCAGGCTGGCCTCAAACTCACCGAGGTGAGCCTACCTCTGTCTCCTGAGTGGGATTAAAGATGTGCACCGCCACACCCAGCTTTCTCCCCGAAGGTTTGGGTGTAACTCTTGGATGTCCCCTTCAGAATGTCCTGGTAATAAGAATATAAACCGCAGTTATGGCTGCTACTTCTCTTCTTCCATATTTCTTCTCTTCACCGTGTCTGCTGCTTTTCACACAGCCTTCACCACTGTCCCCGTTTCAAGTTGGCATCATCACCACCATCACTCTCAATAGTACCAGCTCTGAATCTCTGCTTCTATGGCTGTCCTTTCTTTGTCTGGAAAATGCAAGGGTTCTCCTCTGTGGAGCTTTGAGGGATCTGACACCTTATCCAGGAGAAAAGTATGACCAGAAGAAACAGTGACACAGGATCTTCCCTGGGCTGGCCCCATGAAAGAAAAGCCCTTCCCAGTGAGACCCTCCAGAGACCTCCAATGAGGGGCCACCCGCTCTCCAGGGGAGTCAGGAACATCTATAGAAGAGTGGCCGGAGCTCAGCCTTGGTTGGGGGCTGGTGATAGGTGAGGTTGCTTCATAGCGCAATGGGGAGTCTGAGTCAGAGAACTGGAGAGGCTGTAGGTGCCTAGTGACCACAAGGCTCTCTCTACCTTCCCAGTGGGCAGCAGCTGTGCAGTGGGGACCCAGGCGCTCCGCAAAGTAGGTGTTGAGGGCTGGAAATCTGTCTGAGCTTGAGCTGCTCCTGACAGCTTGGTTGAGAGCCTCGCCTTTAAGAGCTGAGTCATTTCTGCAGCCCGTTGAGATGCTCTTGAGAAAGAAATCCAGGAGGACGGCTGTCACCGCTGTCACTGTAGACCCATTGCTGTTGCTCAGTTTCACACAGCAAGTGTGTAGCAGCCACACGGAGGTCTGTCAGGTTCTGGACTTGGGACTCCTAATGTGCTGAGCTGTACAGTGAGCACTTGGCAGACGCTGGTGGTGCCTACATAATTGAAAACACTTAATAAATGGCTCATTAGTCCATCATAAATTCTGATTAAAACTATCAAGTGCTAACTTTAATCCCAGCATTCACAGAAGTAGAGGCGTGTAGATCTCTGTGAGTTCAAGGCCAGCCTGGTCTATGTAATGAGTTTCAGGATAGTCAAGGCTACATAGTGGAACCTTGTCTCAAAAAGAAAAATCCTTCCTATCAAGTTATCTCTTCTTAACTGGAAACTGTAAAGTGTATTATATCTAACAACAGGGTTAGCATTCTAGCAACATTATTAAATAATTTAGCTGCAATGCTTTTAAGTATTAAATTATGTATCAAACAGCTAATGTGCATTTGAGATTACAAATAAGGCATATTTTAAAGATATATTAATAATTTCTTAACTTGAAGATTTTTTATTTGTGGAGTTAAAATAGTTTGAATTTCTTTCTCTAAGTTTTCTCGTGGTCTTCTACTACATAAATGCATTATTTTATAATTAAAAATAAAAATTGTTTTAATGCTTTCAGAAATTTATTTTAAAATTTATGGATAAATTAATATTTGTATTAAGAAATTATTTGACCCACAATACTTTTTATGTTTCATTAGGGTATTTTTTTCAAATATCTGAAAGTTGAAGACATTTCTGTCCTAATTAAAGAAAATGATCTGTTTTCAAACTTTCTTGGGGAGTCTACTCATAAACTTCCATGCCCTAAAAATTTGAAGATTAATCCAAACTGACAACTTTTAGGATGGTCAAGAAAAGATAGCCCTGCTGAGAGATAGTGGCACACACCTTCAATCCTAGCATTCAGGAAGCTGAGGCAGGTGGATCTCTGTGAGTGCAAGGCCAGCCTGCTCTACACAACAAGCTCCAGGACTGTTATATAAAGAAACCCTGTCTTGAAAAGGAAAAAAAAAATAACTGATTTTAATGAGTCCTTTAAATACTATGGAGATTTTGGTAATAAATATTTATCATAAACATTGATGATTTAAAAATTCTTTCAATAAAATATGAAATGCTGGGGCCTGAAGAGATGGCTCAGTGGTTAAGAGTACTGACTGCTCTTCCAGAGGACCCAGGTTCAATTCCCAGCACCCACATGGCAGCTCACAACTGTCTGAAGATCCAGTTGCAGGGGACCTGACACCTTCACACTAATGCACATAAAATAAAGTTAAATAAACAATAAAAAATATTTTAAAAAATATGAAATTCTCATTGTCTAAATCCACACAGGGCATGGGAGATCAACGTTGACATATTTGTCAACATATTTTCATAAAAGTAAATTCTAAATTACCAAGAGTTGTTTCATTTTATTCTGTTTCTCATACTTTTTCAAATCATTAATGGGAATTATGCTTACATATTAGAAATTCCCTTAAGTGTCCAAAAACCTATTTGAGGCTTATTTCAAATGATTAAATGTGTAAAAATTCAAGATGGGTGTGTGCTTGTTTGGCAGATGTATGTTAGTTCTAAGGAAGTATGCATATAACTTAGAGTTGACACAGAGATGGTCCCTGGCTTATTTACATAATACCCCTTTCCCAGCCGAACTTCATCAACCCCTGAGTTTCCTAAAGGATGCCCTAGATAAGAAGAAAATCCTAAGGAAGCACCCACATCTTTCACCCGTTACTGCCTGCACCTGTGGCAGTTCCCACCAGCGTAAAGAGCAGTGAATTCTTCAGCCCACTAGGCTCCAGGGCACTGTTTGCATATCAAATGCAGGTCCATCTATTTCCAAAGCTTTAAGATGGATGTGGGGAAAGGTGACCCCAAAACAACAGGGCATGGATAGCTGTGCAGAATGGACCATTTTTCTTTCAAAACGGAACTAAAGCCATCCACAGCACATAGCACACATTGGGCGCCATTTGTAGAAGGAGCTGTGATCCTTCTTCAACTGTTATTTGGTCACTTTATAGTGGCAGTGTTTAGTTTAGCCTCTGCGACACAGTAGAGTTGTCGGATGATGTGTTCCGTGGCTGTGCTGAAGACATACATATGTCAAGCTTATTGTCTACACAGGTTTGCCATGGCGTTGATTAGACACTGTGAGGATGGGACAAGCGTTCTCATTTGGGGCTGCTGTTCAGAAGAGTAGTAATTGAAAGCTGGCTGGGCTCCCAGAATGGCATCTGTTGCTCTGTCAGATCAACCTTTACTCAATTCGATGTCTTATAGCACAGAAAAAGATGTTAATGTCCGTTAAACTCAGCTCTGGTTATCCTAGACTAAGTGTTTCTTTCCTCTGTGTATTTCCCTCCAGCTGTCAGCCAAGCTTAATACCCTTCCAACGCTCATTTCCATGCGACTGGAGTTCCTGAGAATCCTCTGTAGCCATGAGCATTACCTCAACCTGAACCTCCTCTTCATGAATACAGATACTGCCCCAGCATCTCCCTGTCCTTCCATATCCTCCCAGGTAATCCACCACCTGAAGGCAAGAGTCAAGCTATTTTGTTAATTAGCTTATTAATTAGTTCAATCATGCATCTCCTATAAATGTTGGTCTTACTACTTAGAGGAAAAAAAAATTAAGCTATTTAAACCAGATCAGTTGATGTAGATATGGGCGATAGGCTACCCTGAAGCTGTGGCATCTGAAATGATGGCTTACAAATCAAGTAGTTTGACTCAGGGGTCCCTAATGAGGCTGACCATATAGAAAGGAATCGGAAGCCTAGAGATTGGGGAAACTTAAGTCCTCCTTTGTCGGCATTAACCGATTATTATTAGATTTATTATGTAAATGCAGGTTTAATATATTTGCAAGTACAGGGTTTCAAAGTCAAGTGTGTTTTGTAAACTTGTCAACCTCATTTTTTGTCAAAGGCCTTAGAAAGGAAGAGGTACCGGAGGGGGAGGGGTATGAGAAGTAATGATTCCCAACATAATTTGACTGTGGCAATGACCTCACTCCCCCTCCTCCATAGGCTTCTCAAGGAATTAGTGTCCTCTAGAAAACCCTTAAGGAAATGTTATTTTACAACCAATCATGTTCTATATGTGAGAAACAAATCAGATATTTGTTAAGTATTTTCTTATCAACAAACCTCTCTGCCGATATAAATATCCCAATCAGACCAAATCAAACCAAATTAAAAGATATCCAGGATTAATTGGGTGCCTGCGCTCTCTGGTGGTCCTGGGAAACACGGGGGGGGGGGCAAAAGACCACCAGAGAGGAAAAGGGGAGACCATGTGTTTGTTCTCTAGGGGGTAGTTTAAATAGCCTGTGGGGGTGGTCTTGACCTTCCCTGGGTAGGTGTCACCATTTGGCGGGCTTTCTCAGAGGTAGAGTTTGGACTGAGGCAACTTCCAGAGTAGGGAGTTTAGAATGGAGTTTTCTGCCCAGCATTCCAAAAATGGATGCCAGGGGGCTGGAATGGAGCCCCCGACTAAATAATATTCAAAGCAACAGGCAAGATATCCCAAGATAGCATTAGATTCTATTCTGCTATATATCCTTGATTTTTAATAATAGTAGTAGTAGTAGTAAAATAGGAAGAAGTCAGCTTAGCTATCTGTTCCAGATGACGTACTCAAAGTTAGCTACGTGGCCATCATAATGTAATCCAGGACACACGTGACTTACAAGGACCAGTTCCATTATCTGTCTGCTGTAGTTTGTTCAGTGGGATGAGTCCTATGACTCCCCGTGTTGACCTTGCCCCGGGTCCTCTCCCTACATTCCTCTCCTGGCTACCCCAAGGAATTGACAGGACCCTACCCAGCAAAACGCAAGGACTTAGAGAAACATTCATTTCTGCTGCCCTTGGTGAAGGATGCCCCTGGAGTAGGAACACAGGGCAGGAATGGCCTAAGGACTGCCAGCAACATTCAGACAGTGTGCTCAGGCAACCTTTCGGAAAGGGTACTGGGGAAACAGGCCCTAGCATGGGTCTGGGTGCAGTCCTTGTTTCTCTGTCTACATTTATCTTGGGCTGCTTGTTCATCTGCATCTTTTGATATCAGGTGAGCAAGGAGAGTATTAGCTGGTTTTCTTTTCTCTTTTCCTCTTGTTTGGCTGTTCTGAGAACCCAGCAATGTTAGGCACATGCTCTCCTGTTGAGCTCTACCCCTAGCCTGGTTTCTCAATAGGCCCTGCATGATCTGCTCTTAAACTCATACTGGCCAGTCAGTGCATGCAGTATCTGGCCGGAACTCTGTAAATGCAAGCCAGGGCTGTTTTGATTCCAGTTCTTATTGCTCATCAAGCTTCTGTTTATATTTCTGCAGAACTCAAGCTCCTGCTCCAGTTTCCAGGACCAAAAGATTGCCAACATGTTTGACCTGACCCCGGAGTACCGCCAGCAGCACTTTCTCACGGGGCTCCTCTTCACAGAACTGGCTGTCGCCCTGGATGCTGAAGGTGACGGGTAAGTGTCCGACTCCTAAAGTGGAACATGAAGGGAAAAAATATTAACAATGCCTCCAGTTCTGTTGCACAGAGAAGGGCCCGCTTGTTTGTCTTGGCTGCCCAGCTAGCTTAGCCCTGAAATAACCACACAGAAATTGTATTAATTAAATCACTGCTTGGCTCAATAGTTCTAGCCTCTTATTGGCTAACTCTCACATCTTGATTTAACCCATTTCTATTAATCTGTATATCGCCACGTGGCAGTGGCTTACTGGGAAAGATTCTAACTGGCGGCATCCGCCTCAGGCAGGGGACCCATGGCTTCTCTGTGTCTCTGCTTTCTTCCTCCCAGCATTCAGTTCTGTCTTCTCCGCCTACCAAAGTTCCACCCTATCAACTAGGCCAAGGCAGTTTCTTTATTCATTAACCAATGAAAGCAACACACAAACAGAAGGAACTCGTACACCACAGTTCACCTTCTTAGGTATATAACAAGACCCCAGAATTCGACCACCTGCTAGTTCCAAGAATGAGCACACCTGTCTTGATGATACCTGTGGAGTATAGTAGGACAAGGGGATTATAGGATTCATAAAATGACCTTGTTTTTACTGTGCTGGGAATTGAACCCAGAGCCTCACATATAGTAGGTGTGTACTCTATCACTGAGACTCATCCCCAGCCCCAAAATGGCTTTTTTGGGGGGCAGGGGGAGGATGGGTTTGAGACAGGGTTTCTCAGTGTATGTAGCCCTGGCTGTCCTGGGACTCCCTTTGTAGACCAGGCTGACCTCAAACTCAGAGTTCTACCTCTCTCTGCCTCCAGAATGCTGGGAATAAAGGGATGCACCACCAAGCCCACCTCAGAATGGTTTCTTAAAGTCCCCTGCTTGAGCAGAGTTTGCAGCGAATGCTTTGTTACTGAATTCCCTAGAGAGTTTTGCAAGAGGGTTGCTGAGGTGGACCCAGGGCCTTGCCCAGGCTCAGCATGAGCTACATCCCCAGCCCTAACAAGGCACTTTTGACAAGGTGAGCACACCGAGAGGAAATACCAAGACGCCACTTCCCAAGCTGGCAAAGGAAGTGACAGCTAATAAGAAAGCCGCTGGCCTGTGTCTAGATGATAGTTCTGTGGACAACCCTTCCCAGGTCAAGAGAGCCGCTGTGGGCACTGTTCTCGTGGATCCTCTCACTGTGCATGTACTCGAGCACCTGGGTGTACGGCAGTGTCGTGCCTTACTTGTTGGCTCACAGCTTACAGCCGTCATAGTCTTTCCAACTGAATTCCACTTTTCCCGGTAGAATTCCCTTTCCTATAACTAACATTTTCTCAGCAACAAAAGCACCCTCAGCTAGTTGCGGATAGGTCCTGAGAGAAGAAAGTTTAAAAACAGGAGAAATCACCTATCTTTATTTTCTTAATTGCTTCTTAATAAGTACCATGGCTTTAAGTGATTCCCGGAAGTATCTTTTGTGTTCGCCTTAGCAGTAATTTTCTATTTTTGTTCCACTTGGAAACAGCCCCAACATCTGTTTCTGGTCCTTGTAAAATTGTTACTGGGATATTACTGGCAATAAGGGAGTGTTTGCTCAGAGATGGTGTTAATTATGTCTGATCAGGTAGATGCCGTCTGCAAACACACCCAGAGAGGAGCTAATTAGCACCGTCAGTGTTTTGGGCAGCTCGGCCATCCGTCAGTTACTTTCCTAGAAAGCCGTCGGAAATACTGTCAGGACTGCAGTATGTGGGCTAAACCTTGGAAAATGACATCCTTTAGCACAGCTCCCAGTAATCAGTGTGTCCTTTTGCTGTCTAGGCAGTTAGAAGACTCACCCACATCTGCCTCAGCTGTAATGGCAAGGGCTTCTGGGCTGGAACTCTGTCCCCACGTAAGCAGCCACAGCTGTCCCGTAAACTCGGGTTTGTCTGTAAATGTCCGAGATTCAATAAATCCAGTGGCTTTGGAGCCTTTGGATATTGCCTCTTATCTTTGTGAGACCTTGCTCAGCCTCATTCCCGCGTCTGGAAAACTCACATCTGCCTGCTCGTGGAAGACATGAGCTTTCTCCTTAAGACCAGGAACAAATTAAACCTTCCATGTCTGTCACTGCTGTCCAGCCTCGGACTAGGCGTTCTGTCTAGGACAAAAGACAATTGAAATGAAAGACTGGGTATTCACATTGGAAAGAAATAAGACATCTCCATTCTCATACACAGGATGGTGGTTTATAGAAAATTTTAAGTCATTAATTAAAAAAAAACTCTTTGGAGTTATCACGATGGTTGCTGGGTTCAAGATCAATATAAAAATCAGTTGTAGGGGGCTGGAGAGATGGCTCAGAGGTTAAGAGCATTGCCTGCTCTTCCAAAGGTCCTGAGTTCCATTCCCAGCAACCACATGGTGGCTCACAACCATCTGTAATGAGGTCTGGTGCCCTCTTCTGGCCTGCAGGCATATACACAGACAGAATATTGTATACATAATAAATAAATAAATATTTTTTAAAAAATCAGTTGTATTTATGTATATTTGTAATGAACAGTCTGAAAAAGGAATTAAGAGAACAGTGCTATTTAAACCCCCAAAAAGAATCAAGTACTCAAGAACAGATTCAGCAAAAGCAGTATAAGGTTTGGGCACTGGAAACATCAGAACAGTGTTGCCGGAAAGAGAGCTACATGCTACACATCCCGTGTCCACGGTCAGAGCACACAATACTAGGGTGGCATTGTGCCATAAACTGACCTGTGAATTTGATGCAGTGCCTCTCAAAATTCCGGCTGACTTCACTGCAGAAATTAAGCTGTTCCTAAAATGAGTCTGGAAATTCAAGTAAACCTCTATAGCCCAAACAGTGTTTTTTTTTTTTTAAAAAAAAAATACAATTGGAAGATTCACATTCCTGATTTTAAAATTCACTACAAAGCGAAATTACTTGACTTTGTGGCTCTAAGACACAAATGGACACGTTTGTCAGTGCAACCAGATTAAGAGTAGACTGGCCTCAGACTCACAGAGATCTGCCTGCCTCTGCCCCCTGAATACTAGAATTAAAGCCATGTGCCACCATGAGCAAAAGGTTGATACAGACATTTTCCAAAGAAGGTATGGTCATAGATTATGAAAAGATGTTGATGCCAGTACGTCATTAAAACTGTGATTAAATACCACATTCTGAGTACCAGCGTGGTTGTGATGAAAAGACAGAGAAACAGAGTTATGGCTAGAGCACTTGGCTAGCATTTGCTAGGACCTAAGTTCAATCCCCAGCATTAGAGAGAGAGGGGCAAGCCAGGCCATGGTGGCTCACACCTTTAGTTCCAGCACTCAGGAAGCAGAGGCAGGTAGATCTCTGAGTTCAAGGCCAGCCTGATCTACAGAGCAAGTTCCAGGACAGCCAGGGTTACACAGAGAAAACTTGTCTCAAAAAACCAAACCAAAACAAGACCAGAGAGAGAGAAAGATGATGATGATGATGATGATGATGATGATGATGATGAAGAAGAAGGAGAAGGAGAAGGAGAAGAAGAAGAAGAAGAAGAAGAAGAAGAAGAAGAAGAAGAAGAAGATTAAAAAGACAGATAATAGAGCATTCAGACACAGCTGGCAGGAATGTAACCTGGTAAAGAAATCACTAAAGGTCAAGATGGAGTTCTGACTCCAGTGGTTTAACTGAGGGGCACGCCAAAGGGGTGCATACTTACACCCACACAAAAACCAGGAGCACTCATCATTCATGATAGTCCCAAAGTATTAGCAACTCAAACGTTCATCAGCTGATGAGGGGATAATGAGATTGTTTTCTATGCACAGCGGAATGTCACTCGGTATCGGAAAGGAATGGAGTACGCATGATACGGTGAGCTTGAAAACAGAAGGTTGAATAGACCAGGATGGTAACACAGGCAGCCTCTCTTCTACCGTGTTTTACTTGCTTCTCACACTGTCCCTGAATTGTTCAGGATCATATGGGGCACTCTTTGGCTTAAGGGCACATAGCCTCCCTCACCATAGCCTGGTTTCTCGCTGTTGTGTCAACAGAATCAGCAGAGTACAGAGAAAAGCTGTGAGTGCCATCCACAGCCTCCTGAGTTCTCACGACCTGGATCCACGGTGTCTCAAACCAGAAGTCAAAGTCAAAATCGCTGCCCTATACTTGCCCTTGGTCGGCATCATTCTGGATGCTTTGCCACAGCTCTATGACTTCACAGGTAAGGACCTGCTGTTTTCTGTCTGAGGTCAGTGAGGCCCCTGCCATATGGCCCTCACACAGAAAGCAAGCTCTCTCATCAGCGCTAGTGTGGATAGCCTGTGTGGGTGACACTTCACAGCACTGGTCACTAAAACTTTCCTGACCCCACAGGTTTTTAAAACACAGAATTACGTGTGTGTGTGTGTGTGTGTGTGTGTGTGTGTGTGTGTGTGTGTAAGAGAGAGAAACTATTTGTACGTTCATTCACTGATCTACTGGTTTCTGGTGGATGTTGTTAACTGTGCAATGAAGGATGGAATAGAAGAGAACTCGCTACTCTCTTCTGGGGTCGCTGCTCTGTTCAAATAAACACGTTCATTTTCTTTCACGGTGCATACAAAGGAGTAATTGGAACCAAAAGACTTTTTGCTTTATGCCAATCCACTGACACATAAATCATGGAGTTTTTTAATATTAGGAAATTATGCCACAGCAAAAAAAAAAAGTTTGCTTTTGTCAGCAAGAGGTCAATTCTGAGGTCAGTATCTTTTACTTAATGACAAGAAGACAGCATAAAATTTTTCAAAATTTCCCACCTCCTGGATTTATGTTCCTGTTCCAGTCTGAGCTGGAGAATATAGGCGGAAGAACACTCTTCTGGTCACTTCAGAATAGCTTTTGCTCTGTGAATTTGGAGAGGTTGCCCTGCTGGGGTTTGCAGATAAATGGTCTAGAGTCTGGAGAATGCCTGCCTGAGCCCAGCAGTCCTTACAAGGCATCACCCCTGAGTCCCACAGAGCCGTCTGAGTTTCCCACTTCCTCCCAGTGTAGTGGCATGTTGACTAAGTCATCTGAAAAATCAGGACAATAACAACTATTTAGTTTATAAAATAATGAGACTGGGGTTGTGGAAATAGCTTAGTCAGTAAAGAGCTCACCATTCAAACACAAGGATCTATGTTCAATTCCTAGAACTCACCTAAAAGTTTCTGACACAGTGGTGTACACTTGTAATCCCATCACTGGGAAGGTGAAACAGGAAAATTCCTGGAGCCCTATAGTCAGCCAGCCAGGTGGGGGAGGGGAGAAGTGGACAGTGGCTGAGGAACAACACAAGATCATCTTCTTGCCTCCAGATGCGCACACACACACACACACACACACACACACACACACACATTCTCACATTCATACGCACCCAAATACACAAGATGAGGACAATGATCTAGAACCTTTAATTCATGCAAATTGTAAAGCGAAAAGCCAGCATTCCTATGGAAGTAGTTATTTCTCTTCTTTATTAAAAAAAAAAATCCTCATATAAATTACCAGGGGGAAAGCTCAGCAGTTTAGAGCACTTACTGCTCTTGCAGAGGATCTGGGTTTGGTTCCCAACACCTCACAACTGCCTGAAACTCCAGTTCCAGAGTATCTAAGACCCTCTTCTGACTTCCCCAAACCCATGAAGTACACATACATACACAGAGGCACTAACGTATACATATAAAATAAAAATGAATTTATTTTAAAGATACAGCCCATGGGGCTGGAAACATGGCTCAGTACTTATGAGCACTGGCTGCTCTTCCAAAAGACCCAGCATCAATTCCTAGTACCTACATGGCAGCTCACAACTGTCTGTGACTCAAGACTCAGTTCTGATGACCTGTTGTAGCCTCTGGGTTCATCAGTCATGAAAGTGGTACACAGACATACATGTAGCAAAATTATAAAAATAAAATAAAAATGTTAAAGATACATCTAAATTCAAACTTAAGCTGCATCTGTTACCATAGGTGACCTCTGACAAATTTGGCTTTTCTGTAAATATAGATATGCCTAAACTTTTGAAACAATCTTAGAGTATGATTTATTATAATAGCATATAATTCTACAAGGAACTTATTCTGTAGTTATAGGTTCCATCTTATTGGATCATTATGTGAAATAAACAGTATTATTTTAAATACAGAACAGAACACAAAGAAGTATTATAGAACTTTGAAAACTTCTATTCCTAACATCTAAAAAATTAGTTTGTAGCCTGAGCTTGTGCTCAACCCTCCGTTTGTTTTAAGCCTGTCTGCTTTTTCCCTAGACAAATGATGGGAAACACCAGGTTTTGAATTACTTGCTGACTTCATTAACTAAGACGCTGCTGTCACTTATTGGGTTGAAGACCGGGAAGTGTGGTCTTTGGCTTGCTGTCACCCACGGTGATGTTTAATTGCAGTTGCAGATGCTCGCAGTGGGAAAAGCCGCGCTAGCGGCTCCTATGAAGAACAAGATGTGGCCAATGGAATCAACCAGAATGTGGCCCTGGCCATAGCAGGGAATCATTTTAATTTGAAGACAAGCGGAGCAATGCTGTCTTCCTTGGTATGTTGGTACACATCCCTTAAGATCGTTTCTTGTTGGTGTGTCCTCCTGACTTCTGATAGAACCCAGCTTAGGGAAGAGAGGGTTTCTGCCTCCCCGCGGTGCTACAGGAATCAGAGGCTGACAGACAGCCAAGAAGCACGCTGCTCAGACAGCCATGGCAACAGCAAGAGATGCACATGTCACATTTAGCCAGTCCCAGTGTGCCAGGTACAGAAAACTATCAGAGAGGGGTACTTGGGGACTCTGAACCATTACAGAGATCACACCATTGAAGTTAGGATGGGCTTACTCCGTGTGTTTATTAGTCTTAATATTTGCCTCTGGTAAATGACCAAAGTGACCAGAGCATCCAAAGCAAAAGCCCTCAGCTTTTCTAGGCCCCCAGAGAGCCTGAGGAGATTTGTTCAGCTTGTCCTTTGATAGAAGGGCTCTTTGTGGGATGTCCCCTCCACTGCACTCGAGGGACTCTTCTATTTGTTGATGCACTCCATCTCTTGTCAAGACAACACGTCATCTTCTAGCTCAGTGCTGTTCCTGGTCTGTTTTTACTCGACTTAACGTGTTTGATTTTATGATCCTAGGGATGCGCCTAGGGCAACCTAGGCTTTGCGAGAGTGAGGCAGTCAATCTCATTTCACACTTCAACATAAGATCTGATTCTGCAGGAAGCTTACTTGGCTTTCTTGAGTGAGGCAGGGTCTTGACACAACTATTCTTTACTAGACGGATTTTTTTTCCTTTCCTCCCAGCACCTAGCAGCCTCAGCCTCTTTCACCCTTGCCTAGGAAAGTTGGGGAATCAGGGAGACAGGACACGTGAGACTAGGCATCGCTAATCTTACAATTCAACAGTGTTCCTTATGTTTACACTCTAGATCTTAATAATCCTCCTTACCAAAGTTACCTGCTCAGGGCAGTATGTACCTTTTATATTAATTGCCTATAAGGAGTCTAGAAACCCACCCACCCTTGGGTGAATTTTGGTGTAGACGGCTTCACAAACATGGTCGGTCAATCCATGTGCCGAGCAGCTCATGACCTTGACATGAAGCAGAACTGTTGGATTAGAGGATTATTCATCGTCTCTAGTTAGGCCAGTTCTCCTCCATAAGTCCAACCCTCCACTGGCCATCTTGAAGACGTTCTTGGAGAGTAGCAAGAATGCTCCATTGCATCGCTGGTATTGAAGAACATGGTCAGGGCCCGGGACAGACACCAGACAGTGCTTCGTTCAGTGTTTCTTAGCTTAACCCAAACTGCCAAGGTAAAGCCTTTACTGAGCACACATTCCCTTGCCTTGGGAAGATGGGGCTGCAGAAAATAGATGCCCAGCCAGGGAAGGAGTGGATACAGTGTTCTGAGAGTTTCTCATCTCTTACAGTTTTGTCTTTTTCTGTTGCTTGACTTCCTCTCACACCTTCCCCCGCCTTCCCCCACCGTTTGCCTCCCTCCAGCCCTATAAGCAATACAACATGCTGAATGCAGACACCACACGCCACCTCATGGTTTGCTTCCTGTGGATCATGAAGAACGCCGATCAGGGCCTCATTAGAAGGTGGATTGCTGACCTGCCTTCCATGCAGCTCAACAGGATTTTAGACCTGCTGTTCATCTGTGTCTCCTGTTTTGAGTACAAGGTAGGTGTGGGGTGTCATCCTCAGGTGTGGGGTGTCGTCCTCAGGGGTGGGGTGTCGTCCTCAGGGGTGGGGTGTCGTCCTCAGGGGTGGGGTGTCTTTGACATTTCCTTCAGTCCTGTCTTGTTACTCTTCCCTTTGAGCAATGACAGCGTCGTTCATTCTTCATGCATCTGCATTCCAGCCCCTAGCTTGTGCATTTGCCAGTGTGACCATTCCACATGGAAAGAATAGCTGCCTATTGCATTGGGCCCATTCCTGCTAATAAAGTTTCATCCGCAGAAGCCTCCGGAAAAAGTGTCTGTGTAGTATACATCAAAACTCCCCGATGTGACCCTGAAGTGTTCTCTTTTGACGAATCCCTCCATCTACAGAGACACCCCTAAACTGAATGTTCCTACCTCTGTCCTTCCAGGGAAAGCAGAGCTCTGACAAAGTCAGTACCCAAGTCCTTCAGAAGTCACGGGATGTCAAGGCCAAGCTGGAAGAGGCCCTTCTGCGTGGGGAAGGAGCCCGCGGGGAGATGATGCGCCGTCGCACTCCAGGTGTGGGGGCGGCCTCCCCACTTGTTAGACAGCTCTTCACTCTTTATGGGAAGGAAGGTCCTGGTTCTGGATCCTGTGCTTGGCTTGAAAAATGCTTGTTCTCTGCCTCTGGGGGCAAGGATAACCCTGAAAGTCCCCAAAGGCCCATGTTTTATTGAGGTTTAAGAGCCAGTAAAGGCCACATCCAAGAAAGTGATTGAAGAAGGAGGGGACACTTCTTCTTCTGTCTCCCTTGTGTTTAGGCCCTGGAAGGAGACTGATCAACAAACTGGAGGGCTCTGGGGCCCAGGGTCATAGCCCTGAGTCATTTGATATGTTACTGGGATAGAGCAGTCTCCCCCAAACAGTGCCAGTATACCACCATCCTAGGGACCCTGTGATCCACACACCTGAGCTCATCACAGTAAGACATTCAGATGCCATGTGTTCCTAGGGAAACAGCAACAGGAGGGCACTCAGCACCTTCGATGGATGCCTGCTCTTCTTTCCAACAGGTCGGGTTGAGGGGCTGGGGGGCCCACGGAAGCCCCTGCTCAGGGGAAATGCAAAAGGCAGGACATCTTCCAGAGCTGCCTCCTGTCCATCCAGGTCAGGTCACCACAGACACAGCATGGCGGCTTTATCTCCTCACGGCAGACTAACTGATTAACTGAAGAATGTGCTGAGCCTTCTCAGTAAAGCTGAACGCTCGACTTTCGGTTATCTTAGAGGGTTTCATGCTAATCAAATTCCTGCCGTGTGTTTCTTAACTCCTAGGGAATGACCGATTTCCAGGCCTCAGCGAAAATCTGAGATGGAGGAAAGAGCAGACACAGTGGCGGCAAGCTAACGAGAAGCTGGATAAGTGAGTCTCTTGGCTGCTCTGGGCTGCTTTCGTTTGAAGTCTTTAACTAGCTTTCCCAGGCTGCTTGTGTTTCTGGGACAACTGCACCCTTCCAAGGGTAAGAAAGGGAAGCATACTGTCTGTAAATACGGCTCCAGCTACCCAGGATGCCCAAAGGTTGAAGATGCTATGGCTCAGCTCTTAAAAAATGTACCCATTGTTTTCAGAAGCTCAGCTCTCACAGCCTCAGGCTGCTGCTGAAAGCCACTGGTGAACAGCAGAGAAACAGAGAAAGCAGAACCTGGTGTCCTGACGTGTAACTCCACATCTGTATTTCCATAGAGACAGTGGGTGCAAGGATGAGTAGTCAAGGGGTATTTATAGTAGCCTTATATTTTTATTGTTCAAAAATATCAGAACCGCTTGGGCTGGAGAGACGGCTCGGCATTTAGAAGCATTGACTGCTCTTCCAGAGGACCAGTGTTCGATTCCCAGCACCCACATGTCGGCTCACAAGACTATAACTCCAAGATCTGACATTCTCACACAGACATACATACAGGCAAAATACCAATGCGCGTAAAATAAGAATAAATTTAAAAAGTCAGAACTGGCTGGTTGGGGGTAGTATTTTTAATCCCGGCTCTCGGGAGGCAGAGGCAGGCAGATCTTTGTGAGTTTGAGGCCAGCCTGGTCTACACAGTGACTTCCAGGACAGCCAGGGCTACACAGAGAAACCTTGTCTTGCAAAACAAACAAAAAAGTCCACACAGAAATTTACCAAAACCTTAATAGGGATTTGGAGGTTTTAAAAATGTGATTTATATTTTCTTTTTGACAGTCTGTTACGTTTCCTACATTGGGTTTGCATTTTCATATCGTTTATAATCAGAAAAAAATTACAAAGAAAGTGAAAAACAACCCTGTTTGGATGGTAACATATGCTCTGTGTGTGTGTGCGCACGCAAAGGCTTTCAATTGCTCTGATAAAACACTGAGACCAAAAGCAGCTTGAGGGGACGGGATTTATTTTATCCTATGATTTATAGCTCATCACAGAAGGAAGTCAGGGTAGGAACCTAGAGGCAGAAACTGAAGCCAAGGCCATGAAGAAACATTCTTTACTGACTTCTCTCCATGACTTGCTAGCTTGCTTTCTTATACAACTCAGGACCACCTGCCCAGGGGTGGCACCACCCACAGTGAGCTGGGCCCGCCCGCATCAATCATTAATCAAGACAATGCTGCCATAGACTTGACTGTAGCCCAGTATGATAGAGGCAATCCCTCAATTGGAGATCCATTCTTCCCAGAAATGTCTAAGTGGGTGTCAAGTTGACAGAAACCAGCCAGCACACGTGTATTATACATCAAAGGGGAAGGAGAGAACTGTGTGTAACAGTTTAGACATAAGAGAGCTAAATGTGTGTGAACAGATAATGTATGTCTTCTCCGCCTCTTAGTCACAGGTAGCTTATGAAACCCAGATTCCCTGAGCAAAACACTGAATGGTTGAAGACCCCACACATACGGCAGAGCATCGATGGTACAGCTTCCCTCAAAGGGAGGGATGAGAAGACCTGAATGTTCTTTTATAAATAAATGTTAATATCTCTACCATTACCATATGAATGATACATCCTAGCCAATTTATGGCACTGTAAGGAGTCAAACTTACTCTAAAACATTTCCTCCTTGCTCTAAAAACATTTTTTTCCTAGAAACATTTTAATAATAGTTTTGGAAAGCATGCCAAATAATCTGGCATCCCATAGCTTCCTAACAGTGAAGGATGCTTCTTGTTCCAAGTCAGTATCTGATACCAACTAAAGGGTGATGGCTTCGCCAGTAAACAAGAATGCACTGTCCTGTGGCTTGGAAGGGAGACCGCCACAACCGTCAGGTCCAGAGATATGTGGAGACATCACATTTTCACTCAGGTGTCACATGGGAACCCCAGTTATTGGTCTTATTAATAATGCCTATTTGCTTAGAGAACTTTGGCTTACTCCGATTTTCCTAGCTGGTCCTTCAGATCTTTGGTTCTAAGCGTTAGTAAATTTCTGCACCCATTTTTTAAGGAGGAAATATGGATTTGAAGTTACACCGTAGGGCACTTGGCCCTGCTTTCTCTGCCCCTCTCTCCTTGCCTGTTGCTTTCATTCAGTGTGTGAGGTCACTGGTTTAGACAGTGTACAACAACAACAGGTGTGTGTAGCAGGCGCAGCACTGTTTAAATGGTTAGGTCATCGCTTTAAAGCAAGAGGGTATCAAGGCATGTTTTGGCCAGGCTGTGTGAATTGCTGTAGGTAGACTTTCCCACTTGCTGACATCAGCAATCTTGACTGTGAGCGCACAGGTCCTGCCAGTTCTCTGCAGGTTCCTTCTCGGCTCCCCACTCCTGGTGGACTGCTCATTGCGGTGACTGATGATCCCTCAGTCCTGCAGCTGCGTGGCAATTGTAACTGCTCAAGTTAGAGCTATTTGGAAATGCTATCATTTTTAGACGACAGTTTCTCTTGTTTTCTTTTAGTTTATTTTAATCAGTTTGGCTCTGTTTCTTTTAGGGCAATAGTTTTCAATCTGGGCTGCATTCAAATCACCCATGGGGAACTTCCAAAGTGTTGCCTGTGCTTTGGATAGGGCCTTACACTACCCAGAAAGCTCTGTGTTGGCAAGGTTGTGTTTGAACTCATGAGGTCTGCCTGCCTCTGCCTCCTGTGTGCTGGATCAAAGGCATGTGCCACCACACCCAGTGCCAAAGTGCGCCAAGGTATCCTCTGCCAGTTCTAGGTTGGTTAAACTTTACAAATGACTGGACTGTGCAGACAAGTCCGAGCCACACTAGTAGACCCCCCAGGAGTGACAATATTGCTTAACAATAAAAATTAATACTACTGAACTATACAATTAAAAATGACTAAGGTGGGAAGTTTCATGTGATGGTTAGGTATATTTTGCCACAACTGTAAAAGCAAGTTAGGGCTGTCTGTACTATCCATTACAAGAGCCATAACCACACGAAACCATATGGTTGAAGTATGGTTATTTTGTATTAAGATGTGGAATAAGTGAAAATTCATGCAAGATTGAACATTTTCACAATAATTTTTAATTAGTTACTTACTAACAATACTTTTGATGTACTAGATTAAATAAAATATGATTAAGATTAATAGTGGCTGAGTGTGCTGGCACATGTCCTTAATTCCAGCACCAGGAGGCAGAAGCAGGTAGATCTCTGTGAGTTTAAGGCAGCCTGGTCTACATGGTGATCCCGGAATCCCAGTCACAATGAGACCTTTCTAAGAGAAAGAAAAGAAAATATAATGCCATCAATTTCATTTTATCTTTTTGTATGTGTGGCTAACACAAAATCTAAAATAATACATCTGGCCCATAGTACAGTGTTGGTCAAAGTGTGGGTTACTTTGTGGTGGTTGTTTTTGTTTTGTTTGTTTGTCAGGGGGGTTGCTGTTGTTGTTTTGAAACAGAGTTTCATTAGGTATTCTTCACTGGCTCCAGAAGACACTTTGTAGACCAGGCTGGCTTCAAACTTCATAATGATCCGCCAGCCCCTGTCTCCTGAGGGCTGGAATTAAAGGCATGCACCACCACACCTGGCCCTGTTACTGTAAATTTAAACATACCAGTAAATTAATCAAAACAAAAACTTTTATAATTTCACTTACCTTATAAATATACTGTCAGCTGGAGAATGAGGGGAAGGGTTGTCAAGCAATTAGTACTGAAGAACCCACCCTAAGTGTGATATTGGTTAACAATAGCTTTCTGAGCACTCAGTGTTGTACAAGCAACTGTTATTGGATAAGGACAAAGGAGAACAACTCTGGGTAATCCTGGTCCAGGACATTTGAACTGATAGCATAACACCCCAGCATCTGTAATTCCATCTTAGCCACTGGGGACTGTTGGGAAAGTCAGTTTTTCCTCCTCTCTTTCCTTAAAACTAAATTTGGATGGTAAAACAAATTGCAGTAGTACCCTTGTCTCTGCAGGCAATACACTCCAGGGGATACCCAAAGCTGTGAATGGTACCAAATCCTTCTCTACATCACTGTGATACTGTGTCAGTCAGCCTGGTTACTAAGACAGCAACTAAGTAAATAATATGTAGGTAGCATATGCAGCATGGCTACACGGGGCAATGCAATGATCAGCTGACATTGGTCACTTGATGGAATATGACATCAGGCTGCTCAGAACTGCACACAATGAGAGTCATGGATACATTGGGCAATGCAATGATCTGTATGTAGCATGGTTAATAAAAGCTCAAGGACAGACACTGGGGATCAACCTGAAGGTCAGAAAAGCAAAGCACTAGCCACTGGCTCTTTCCTCTACCTCAGTCTGAAATGACGATTCTGCTTCCAGGAATCTCAGAATGTGACTGTGTGAGAGAGCTGTCTTCTCCCATCTTATATTCCTCTTGAGTGCTGGGATTAAAGGTGTGCACCACTACCACCTGGTTTCTATGGCAAGCTAGTGTGGCTACTGGGACTAAAGGTGTGTGTCGTTGCTGCCTGGTCTGTAAGGCTGGCCAGTGTGGCTGTTTCATTTTTCTGATCTTCAGGCAAGCTTTATTTATTAAAATACAAATGAAATGCCACCACAATGATCACCTGGCAGGATGGAATATGATGTCATGCCACTCAGAACTGCACACAATTCAGAGCCAATGACTTGTTTATTTCTGGAATCTGTTCTTCGATTTCTCAACTAATGTTTTCGGACTCTTGTTAACTCTGGGTAACTGAACCCTTGAAGGCAAAGCTGTGGAAGAGAAGGCCACTTCCTCCCTTCCCAGCTTCACTTGCTTGGTGAGGATGAAGGGATCTGTTCACAGAATGTACCAGTTCCTTAAAGTTAAACCTGAAAAAGAAACTACCTGGTGATATCCCATTTCCTAGCTGGTAGGTTCCAGTCGAGGAACCTCCAGCAGAATTTTTGATGCCCTGCACCATGGGATGAGAGCCGTGTTTCCCATTGGAAAGAGTCAGCCAGTCCCACGTGCAGCTAAGCAACTTTCTCAGATAGACTTTGTGTGGTGAAGAACTGAATCTCCCTTCCCATAGTAGCATCACTGCTTCCCAATGTTCCCCAGTTCAAGTCATGTTCCTGTCTCTTCAGCATGTTGTGGCCCCACTCCCACCCCCGTTCACATAATGCCCATGCATGACCAGCAGATGAGACCCTCAGGCTCTAACATGCTATCTGATAGGCTCACCTAATTGTCAGTAGCAACCAGTAATTACTTCTCTACCCTTTCTGTTATTTTCATAATTGTCGTCATTAATAACAGTGAAGATACTGATGACCTGGAGACTTCACTAGACCATCTTCCCAACCAGATGTAAACCCCAGGAAACACTGGCTTGGTTACATAGAGGCCGGCCTCTCTGTGTTAATTCATGGTTGACCGTTCTAAAGAATCCTTTGTGACATGGTGCATTGGTTGTCATCGCGGGAACCTGGCCAAGCAAGATTGTGCTTTAATTTGACCTCCTTTTTTTTTTCTTAGAACAAAGGCAGAATTAGATCAAGAAGCCTTGATCAGTGGCAATCTGGCTACAGAAGCAAATTTAATCATACTGGATATGCAGGAAAACATCATCCAGGTGAGGGCAATGTACACCCCATTTGGCCAGCTCATGGGTGCTTTTCTTGGAATTGGCTAGGGGCTTCATCATTCAAAATTGAAAAATGTGAGCATGATTTAGAGAATGCCTTTTTAAAACTAAAGTGGGGAAGTTTGGATTTTATAATGGTGCCTACCTTGCAGATTCCAAAGATGCCAGGCATCCTCTGGCTCCTCTGACTTGCTACTCCCTTGGAAAGAGTTGGGCGTCTAAGGAACTGACTGTCAAAATTAAACTGGCACAAGTATGCATGCTAGATTTATAAGGTAGACAGTGGACTCTGCATCAGGATGGGAATTAAGTTTCTCCTGGTTGATCAATTCCAATGGGCTAGGATAGGAGTCGCTGATGACATAGCAGGATTGGGGTCCCCTCTTGGGGTTCTTAGTCTCCTAATAAGAGGGTTTAAGAATGAACTAAAGTAGAAAGTGAAGGACAATATTATTAGTGTTTTTAAGAAAAATCCCCAAAGCTGACAAGTTGCAAATCTTAGCAGCTGCTGGGAGGAGGAGTGTGAAGGAAAAAAAGGAAAGAAAGTTATGTCATTTAAACTGGCATGGAAGTCAGATGCAAGCAGTCATACGGCAGGGAAGGGAGCCCAGAACGTCGGGAAGACTCGGGGTTAGGAAAAGGGATAGGATGATAAAAGAAGAAGAGTGGAGAGCTGGAGAAAGCTTTGTGCCTTTGGCCCAGGGAGCCGCTGTGCTAGGAGTAGGGCTTCTGGGGAGGAAAAGCACACGGTCTCATCAAAGTACTAAGTATTCTGCCCTTTTACTTAATATGGCTTAAGGTGAGCCTGCCACCCTAGGGATGATCCTTTGGCCAAGTGATTTACCAACACAAGTGAAATATTAAGACTTCACAGAAGCCAGAGAGAATGTTGTCTTGACTGGATGCTTTCTCTCTGTTGGCCTTTAGTGCTGCTCTGACATTATGATGGCACAGGGTAATGTCCAGTACTCAGTGTGTGTTATACTCAGATTGCTCAAGGGCAGTCCTGCGGATTTGCCATCCCTGCTTTAGGAAAGTACAGGTCAGCCTTCCGTTGCAGGGTTCCACATCTTGAGGCCTGACCAACCATTGATGGGAAATATTTAGGAATTAAAAATAGATCTGTGCTGACCATATGCATACTTTATAGTTTCCCATCATTGTTTCCCAAACAATACAGAATAGCAACTGTTGACCCAGTATTCCTATTTGTATTAGGTACCAAAAGCAAGCAAGGGATGATTCAAAGTACATGAGAGGACTGTGAGTTATCTATGCAAATACGACCTCCCTTTGGATAGGAGGGACTTGAGCAGCCAAGGATGACTCTAATATCTTTGGAACGTTCCCTATCTTTGGTACCCTAAATGTTTAGCATCACACTGATGGCATCTTTGTACAAGGTATATCTGAGAGTAGTGTGCCTGATGCCAAGCCTCAAAATGATTTGCAATTTCCAAGGAAAGTTGCATTATAGAGAATACAGTTATCCTTCTTGTTAGTTCTTTTGTAGCCGACAAATAGGCTGCCAGTTTAGAAGACACACCTGCCACCAAGTGGCCCTCTTGTACTTGAAGCTCCCAACTGTTTTTGAAACACAGGTAGAAAACTATGCCTACAAAGAAATAACATTCCAAAAACCATAACCCAGACTGGAGGGAGATGGACCTTAGAACTTTGGACACAGTTTTGAGAAGAGGCCGTTGGGAAAGGAGTTAAGCTCTCATGATTGTTAATAAATGATACACACGGTGGCTCCCAGAACACTTTCAGCTAAGAAGGTATACCAGTTCTCTACACCAGCCGCAGCCTCTTGGGCCTTCTGCCATACTCATTGATGCTGTTCTTCCACCCCCCAGGCAAGCTCCGCCCTGGACTGTAAAGACAGCCTGCTGGGAGGCGTCCTGCGTGTCCTGGTGAATTCTCTGAGCTGTGATCAGAGCACCACCTACCTGACTCACTGCTTTGCCACTCTCCGCGCACTCATTGCCAAGGTACGCGTGGGATGCTTGTTTTCTTACTCCTCATGAAAAGTGAGAGTCTTGTCTAGCCTCACCTTCCTCTGCAAGTAGATGGAGGCCATGGAGTAACAGTGTTACCTCTTGCTAAGATGGCAGGCGCACTGACTATCCGCAAGTCACTGTGGGGATGCCAAATGGTGGCTCTCATACTTGAAATGTGGACCTAACTACAGACGTGTCAGATGACCACTCACTGAAAGTCTGACTTGAGAGCGAAAATCATTTTTCTCCTTCTCATGAATACCTTATCGCAGTGAGAGTCAATCCCACACCTGATTCCCACTAGTAAATATGACAAGCACGACCACAGTAAAATGCTGGAAGCTGCCCGAGTGCTCTCTTTGGTTGGTAGTGTATTAAGATGATTTTTCCTTCTTTGTGGGAAATCTTAGTGGGTGCCCTCTACATAGGATCTTGTAAATTTATGAGGTGGAATTCTGCTGCCCACTATCATAATAATTTTCTCTTTCTTAGTCACCAATAATTTCCAAGGAACTCATGAAATCCAAGTAAGTCCTTCAGAGCTGTGTCTCACTCACTAGTGAATGCAACCTGGCTAACTAGTGAAGTTAGTGACATAGCCCTTACCTCAGCCGTGTGACTCACAACTAGCGGACATCATCGCTTACCTCCATCGCCTGGCCCCTATAGCCCATTTTGTTTATGGATCACTACATTAACCCTTCAGGCTCTTTGCTTGTCCAAACAGACCTTTGCATGTTGCGACAGCCAGCCGGGGAGCTTGCGAAAGGGCCCGGTGATGCCTCATGACCTCCTGTGTCTCTTCTAGTTCGGGGACTTGCTGTTCGAGGAGGAAGTGGAGCAGTGTGCTGACCTGTGTCAACGGGTGCTGCACCACTGCAGCAGCAGCATGGATGTCACGCGGAGCCAAGCCTGTGCCACCCTCTACCTCCTCATGCGCTTCAGTTTCGGAGCAACCAGTGTAAGCGCAAACCGGCTGGGCAGCCCCGAATCAGGAGAGAGCCTGAATGTGAAGCCTGGGTTGAGGGGAGGGGATGCCGTATAGCTTTTCACTTCTGCCCCGGGAGAAGGACGCCAGGGAGTCTGCAGGTGGGCACCAGCATTTGAGAGCGGCAGCAGGACTGGAGGGTGCCTGCTTCCAGCAGTCAGAGCTCCCGCATGTGAGACAAGCACAGGAGCGGGTTACGGTTCCAGAAAAGTGTGCCCTGTGCCAAAATCTGAATCAGTACCAGGACAACTTGTGGATGAGAATTATAAATGATTATTGTCCTCTGGACCTGATGGGGGTTTTTTGTTTCTTTGTTTTGGTTTTGGTTTTTTGAAACAGGGTCTCACTAAGTAACCCTGCCTGTCCAGGAACTCACTATGTAGTCTAGGCTGTCCTAGAACTCATAGAAATCTGCCTGCCTCTGCCTCCCAAGTGCTGAGATTAAAGGCATGCGCCACCAAGCCTGGCTTTGTCCAGAATTTTAAGTGAAATGTTGGACACTTCGGGTGTTCAGTTTCACAGCGAACCTCAGCCTTAGTCTGTCCATGTTTAGGGACACACGCTTGGGGTTTTGTCTGCTGCCATGTTGATGATCGTCTTTAAGAATATCTTTTTATACTAAGCCTGTAAAAGAAGATCTCTAAGTTCCAAGAAGAGACTCTTGGCAGCAAAGCTTCTATCCTGTGACCAACTTTATAATAATCTTCCAGCTTTGCTAAGTGGAGGCAGCCCAAACGCAATGAAAATTTAAACGGAGCCTGACAGATTTATGGGAGCAAACGGTCCATCTAATCCACTTAAACAGTGACATGAATCTTGGACAAACTGTAGCTCATCGTTTATTGAGAGAAAAGGAAATGCTTAAGACTAGACTGAAGGAAGTACTGGGAGCTGTTTGTGTCTGGCCCTGGATAGTTGCTTGCTTACTGTCTCTTGTTCGCTTCATCTTTTCTGATGCAGAACTTTGCCAGAGTAAAGATGCAGGTAACCATGGCGCTAGCATCCTTGGTAGGCAAAGCACCAGACTTCAATGAAGAGCACCTGAGAAAGTCCTTACGGACAATTCTGGCCTATTCAGAAGAGGACACGGCTATGCAAACAACTCCTTTTCCCACCCAGGTAGACCCATGAACATACTTTGTCTTATGCATGAGTTTGAGATTAACCAGTTATAAGCACACACATTTATGGTTTTGCATATAAAATTTTACATATATTAAACATGTGATTTGCAGATATTTATAGCCTGTTGTATATTTACATGGTCTCAGTGCTTGATAAATGCAATATACATACCAGTGCTGTCCTCAAATTCAAGACACCAAGAGCCTGTTGGGAAAGAATAGTCCCAAACAGTAAGAGCCAGCACAAGAAAAGTGATACTGAGCTGTGTGGTGACAAACACTGTGCAAATCTTAAGAAAGGAGGTGCAGGGGCTGGATGTAGTTCTATGGTAGAGCCTAGCATTCACAGAGCCCTGGGTTTGTTCCTCACAACTCCAAAAAGCTAAATAAATAAATAGTGAAGGGTGGTTAATGAAGACACGGTGGTCTGGAAACGTGGAGATGGGAAGGAGTCAAACTCCGGGGGTAGGCTTCAGCGAAGAGGGGGAGGAAATGATGTTTGTGTGTAAGACAGACAAGGAAGGTCCCAGCTAAGAAGAGCTGGTAAGCAGTGTTAGTAAGGAACCCAGGAGGGCGGTTTCTCTTCTGCCTCGCTGCAGTGCCCATGTGAAAGATGCCCCTAAGGGAAAGATGCAGCCCGTCTCTGCCCATCTCTGCCCTTTAGCTTCAGCCCCTAGCCTACTCTGCGGTAGGTTCTCACCACCTGGTATTCCAGAGTAGAGTTTGGACCTCTGCGGTTTAGGAATAAGCAGAACTCACTCAAACTTGAAACCCGAGGTGTTAGAGAGGGAGATAGTGAAGGATGCAGGGCTGCTGCGCGGCCCTCAGGGCCACATCACCTGCAGGCCTCGCATTGCACAGGTGAAAGTGCCCACAGAGGTGCTCGTGAGTTCTCTCCACCGTGGACCCCTGCCTACCACCTCTGGGCAAAGCCTTTCTCTGGGTCCCCCTGTACTTCATGCTCTTCACTGCTTGCACTTCTTTTTGTCAGGTGGAGGAACTTCTTTGCAATCTGAACAGCATTTTATATGACACAGTAAAAATGAGGGAGTTCCAGGAAGACCCTGAGATGCTCATGGACCTCATGTACAGGTACACTCTCCTAAGAAGATAGATAGAAAGGGCATTGTTGCTGGCCATAGTGCATACTTTAGGAAGGAAAGGAGGAAGAGAGGAAGGGAGGGAGAGAGGGAGGGAGGGAGGGATGGAAGAAGAGAGGGTTGGAGGGAGGAAAGAAGGAAGAGCCTTGTTTCCAAAGTCTGAATATTTGTCTCGGTGAGGTGCCATCTGTATCTTTTATTATTATATTTTTATTTCATTTATATGGATGTTTTGTCTGTGCACCATGTGTGTCTGGTGCCCATGGAGACCAGAAGAGGTCATCAAATCCCCTGGGGCTGGAGTTATAGATGGTTATGAGCTACCATGTGGGTACTGGGAATCAAACCCAGGTCCTCTAGAAGAACTGTCAGTGCTTTTGACCGCCAAGCCATCTCTCAAGCCCCAGTGATGCCCTTTCTAATGTCATTATCATAGGTAACCTAGGTAGAACAGTTTTGGGGTAACACTGGAGGAAAAGTAGAGTTGGTTCATTCATAAACTTCTAGAAAGATTGCCCTAATTTAAAGTACAGTGTTTAAATACTATCCTCTGTCTAGAATGAGAGAAAAGAATTGCTGGTTGTTATATGAATTCTTCCCCATATGCTTCTTCTGCAATTCAGAAAGAGAGACAGCTAAGAAGTCACAATTGACTGTGTAGTGTAAACCTTCTGCCCTCTGGTCCAGGAGTTTTGGGAGAAATTACTTATTTTTTTTTTTTTTTTTTTGGTTTTTCGAGACAGGGTTTCTCTGTGGTTTTGGAGCCTCTCCTGGAACTAGCTCTTGTAGACCAGGCTGGTCTCGAACTCACAGAGATCTGCCTGCCTCTGCCTGCCTCCCAAGTGCTGGGATTAAAGGCGTGCGCCACCACCGCCCGGCTGAGAAATTACTTATAAAGGTAAACAGCTCTGATGCATCGTAAAAGGGATAGAACGTTGTTCTCTGTCACAACTATGAAAGAAAAGGAAGGAAATCGCTTGAGCTCCATGGAAAAGGACATCCTGTCATCAGGTTGTCCCTCATAAGACTGCTGCTAATGTTCTTTCTTGGCATCCAGCACACCCGAGCCACCTAGAGTTGGATGAAATGTTTTGCCTTTTCTCTTATTTTCTGAAACTATAAAGAAAAATGTTAGGTGGGGAAGATAAGGCTTACCAGAGAGAGAGAGAGAGAGAGAGAGAGAGAGAGAGAGAGGAGAGAAAGAAGAAAGTCAAGTGCCATCCCTGTGAGAATGGCGCTCTGAAGGCTGAACGGGAAACCTTCTCAATCTGCCTTCAGGATCGCCAAGAGCTACCAAGCGTCTCCCGACCTGAGGCTGACCTGGCTGCAGAACATGGCTGAGAAGCACACCAAGAGGAAGTGCTTCACGGAGGCTGCCATGTGCCTGGTGCACGCAGCCGCCTTGGTGGCCGAGTACCTGAGCATGCTGGAGGACCACAGCTACCTGCCCGTGGGCAGCGTCAGCTTTCAGGTGGGACAGGTGCAACTTTTGTTAGATCACCACCATGATCACCACCATGATCACCACCATCACAACTTTTGTTAGATCACCATGGGGGAGCGGGGCTGAGGGCTCCCCCAAAAGAGTGCTTCCCCAGTCACCAGAGGTGTTTGGGACTGTTACAAAGGGAGAAACCAAGGCTGTTTCCACCGTTCGTATATCTGGTCCTAGTTGTCTGTGCTGCCACGGTTGAAAACCGTTGTGTTTAAAGTGTTCTAATTACCTCATATGATGCCTTTACCATCTTTTCAAACACACTCATTACAGCAATGATACTTAGAGGCCAAGGGAGCTTTGGGAGACATTCTCAGACATCTTAGACATTTAGCCGTCCCCATCAACCCATGAAGCAGGTAGATTTCCATTTCACAGACGGAAGAAACAAGACAGCTTTTTTTTTTTAATTATTTAAACCCTTCCCAAAACATTTGTATTTAGCCCATATACTAGTAAGGAGGGAACATTGGTGTAATGAATCTGTCATGCCTCAGTCCCTCAGTTCTTTTCTTAAACTCTTTGGGATTCTACTCTCGTCCAAAATTACAAGAGAATCCAATTGACCTGAGATGGGAAAGAAACGGCTGAATGGATGCTTTCTGAGAATAACCCCAAAGTTATCCACAGCCAACAAGGGCAAATTGGGCCAGAGCTAAAGCTCAGATGGGGCTGCCCAACGGCCACTGTGTAGTTTAATACGCTACTTAGAGGGCAGAAGAGTCCCAGATGAAAAGATTGTTATGAGTGGTTTCTTTTACCGAGCTGTCGTCTGTAGAGATGGCTGTTGCTGCGGTGTAGACACCAGACTTTAGTCATGAACCTTCTCCAGCCAGACTGATGGCGTAGACAAGCATGTGTATTGTTCTCAGTTGAAGTCCCATGGCTGATCGTGTGAAGGGCTTTGTTCTCGTTATTGTTCTTCAACACGGTTCTGTGATGCTTTGTGAAGGAGGAAGAAAGGACGATTCTAAGCAGCTTTCCCAGGCTTAGAGAACAAGATACTGAGACCACTGCTGACGGAGCCTGGAGCGTCTGGTTTCTGGAGGCCTGTTCGTCTGTCTGCAAGCTGGGTCTTAGCTCAGGTCATTGCTGTCTCCTTGCTGACAGCCCTCAGTAACAAACACATTTACTCTCTGATTTCATTCTCAACAGATAATTGTAGTCTCAATTCAAAAATGTTTGTTCTAAAACCCAGTTGGTTCTCACACATAAGAGTGAGTAAGAAAGTTTTTTTTAAGTGTTTTAAGGGTGTCGTCTTCTCTTAAGCAGGCCACTTTGTCCACTTACCTATACCTCGGTGTTGCAGCGTGGCCCTTCCAGCTCCTGCACGACCCTTAGGCTTGTCCTTTATATTGAACTGCACCACCCCTTTCTCACTTCATCTACTCAGCTATCTATCATTCTCGTGTGCCTTTTCCCAGTTGCTGTATTTATTTACCATTCAATGCTTTAAATTAATTGAACTTCATTTTGACTTTTATGTTTAGTAAGCTTTATTTTGCTCTTATTTTAGAATTTGGTTGACTTTCTTATTCTGATATGTTCCAAGTTGAGATCAAATTGTTATCCAGAACCCCTGGGGAAGTCTACATTATCCTTACATGGGAGTGTACAGATTATCTTTTTGTCTATTTTTATCCATCCCTCCCTTTTTGATTTGTTTTGGGCTTTTTTTTTCTTTTAAACAGTGTTGTTGCTGTTATTTGAAACAAGGTCTCATGATGTAGCCCTAGCTAGTCTGGTTATTTACTAGGAAGACCAGGGTAACCTTAAACTCACAGAGATCTCCCTACCCTGCACGACTAGAGTTACGGAATTAAAGGCATATGTCACCAGGCCAGGCTCTCCGTTCCTTCATCTACAGAATATTCATTGAATATTTATCCTGCCCACATGAACTTTCTATTCTAACCAGAGACATCATATAACTAACTGCTCTGTTCCCTACTTTGTGACACTTTAATGATAAATAGAATTCTAAAGGGCACAGGACGCTTTGAGCAAGTGTGTGTGGCCCAGACTGAGGTCAGGGAAAGGGTGGAGACCATGAGGAGGAAGGTGGAATGAACTGTGGAGTGTGAACGCTTAGTGTGCAGAACACGAAGAGCCAGGGGTATGTGGATGCGGAGCAGGCGCCACACCATGCTGACACCCATGGGAGAACTATTCTCTCTCTCAAGAGAATCCTGTGAAGTCAGTCTGGAAATGGATGCTTGAAAGTGAGTGGCAATAAGCCCACATTAATCTAGAAATAGAATTCATCAGCCTGTATGGGAAATTAGCCCTCAGAAGTACTTGCCAATCTAGACCTAGAGACCCAAACTTATGTGACCTGAATGTTGTCACTACCTCTTGTCCTAGCCTTCTGTGGTATGGGCATTATTCTTCATGGGAAGAATTCCCACACTGATGATGATAGATTAAGATCCAAGACCAGGAGGAAAGAGAAAGCCCTCCTTTCTGTAAATCACAAAGAAAGTCTTAGGGCATCTTCTTGCCTCTGACCAGATCATGTGTTTGTCCCTGAATCAATCATAATGGTCAAAATAGTAAGATGGCTCAATTATCTATGCCAGAATCGCAGGCCACACTGACATTACCAAGGTATTTCTAAAAGAAAATTAAGGCTGGGCACTGGTGGCTCACACCTTTAATTCCAGCACTTGGGAGGCAGAGGCAGGCGGATCTCTACAAAACAAGTTTCAGGAGAGCCAGAGCTATTATACAGAGAAACCCTGTCTCAGAAAACAAAACAACAACAAAAACCCAGAGGGGAGAGAAGAGGATAGAATTCAGACAGTGTTAGCAATAGGTATCCTCTGCTGATTGCTTGATTTTCTTCCTTCTTCCCTCCCTCTCTTCCTCCCTTCCTCATTATCTTTTTTTTCTTTGACAGTGACTGGTCTTGGATTAAGAGAGACCTCTTCCTCTGCCTCGCAAGTGCTGGGATTCTAGGCATGCCTGGCCCTACTGCTGACTTCTTATGTGTTCTTTCTGTACTCTAGTTTTTAATCTTGGTGGATTACAGTAAAATTAAGCCTTTGGGAAAGACTTGTAGAGTAGAGATAATGTTCAGGGCAAATAGCTTGGACGTCACTGAGGTCCAAGCCACTGAGATCATTGGAATTCTATCCCAGGAGTGCAAGCAAGCCTTACTGAACTCACAAACATAGATGTGGATGTGTTCTCAAATACTGATGTTACATCCCTCACTCTGAAGCCAGGAATGTCTGCCCAGAATATTCTCCCCCGTGACTCACAACTGTTGAGCTGCCTGGCTCATACCTATGCCTCTACATGCAGAAAAATCACATGCAATTCCATTAGTGCTGGGGTCCTAAGAGCTTAAATTTTTTCAGTTGAATTTCTTATCCCTTCTGTTATCAGCTCATTATAATAATCCTGATTTGGAAGAAAGATTGGTCACAAAGGACTTTTAAAAACTCTGTGTTCACAAAACTATTCCAATGTAACCGTGAAGGGATAGGCACTGACCCTGACCTCCTTACGGATTCCTGAAGGTGATTCCCTTGACCCTGATAGCCAAGGCAGACAGCGTTGATTTCAAAGAGTGCCTCTGAGCAGTAGGTAGTGGCTGACTGGAGCATTATGCTGGGAGTCTTAAAGTTTATGCAGCTTCCAGGGAAAGAGGGCTATCATTGTTGAGCTATGCCTGCTATGCGCACAGCAGGAGGAAGGAGCGGCCGGGGTGCTGTTTCCAGCTCCTACACAGTGAAGGTTTCCCATTTCTCCTGTGCACCATACTCATTTCTTTCGTAGTGTAAGCCAAGAATGGCTCTTGACCTATCAGAAGCATTGACGTCACTGCCAGGGTCAGATCTGGGATGAGAAAAATGGGGTACGTCAACACAAAATGTGAAGAGAAACTCACCCTCTTAACTCATGCAAGTCCATGACCCTGAACACGAATGCTCCTGAAACTTTGTGCCCCAGGTTTCTCATTTGAGCAAACCCTTTGGTAGATATTGCATTCCCTGGTGAGAGGCTCTAAGGTCTGTAGTTTATATAAGGGATAAACACAGCAACAAAAATGTGTGTGAGGGCGTGCAGCTTTTTCTAAACTGCATAAAAGCTCTGGCAGGGCAGTGGTGGTGTGTGCCTTTAATTCCAGCACTCAGGAGGCAGAGGCAGAAGAATCGCTGTGATTTTGAAGTCAGCCAGGTTTATAGAGTGAGTTCCAGGACAGCCAGAGCTGCATAGAGAAACCCTGTCTCCAGAATTAAAAAAAAAAAAAAATCTGTAAAAAAGATGGAAGACACCCTGTTTATTACTTTCATATGTTATAATATGATTATTTATCTCAAAGTCAAGACAAGCAGAAGCAGAACACTTCAGCAGAACTCCCAAAAGTCAAGGTTCATGAGCTGGCAAAATGAATAAGACTTCATTCCCTGCTTTCTGGTCTTGGCCTCTGATAATCCAAGGCCTTCCTTACATGTCCCTTAGGGTTATCTCACTCACAATAAGGCGGTTTCAGCTGAATTATTGTTACATTAAGGAAAGTGTTCTTTCTAGAAAGTTCCTTCATGGTTAAAAATTTTGGAGTTTGATGAGAAGTTTGCTCAGTGTGACCTTTGAAAATGAATAATAGCCACCAGAAGCTCATATGGATGGGACTGCAGACTCCCATGAAGGTGTACAGACATGGCTTCTTTATCCTACATCCTCTCTGGTCCCCTGTTCCCTGGGCTCATGCTGGGTTCTCTTACAGAATATTTCCTCCAATGTGCTTGAGGAGTCTGCAGTCTCGGATGACACCTTGTCACCTGATGAGGACGGAGTGTGCTCCGGTCGCTACTTCACCGAGAGTGGGCTGGTGGGCCTCCTGGAGCAGGCTGCAGAGCTCTTCAGCACGGTCAGTGCCTCAAAGGCTCCTTCAGCCCCTCCTCACACCCCTCCCCCAGGGACACGCAGAGGAGAGCTGGGCCTGGCTGCATCCCCCTGGCTAGACCAGCGATGGCTTTGATGTCCACAGATTGCATCAGCTCTCCGAGGGAGGCGATGTCATAATGGACATACTCTTATTTCCACTGCTTGCTCATTGGCCAGGAACAACTCCACAGTATTATCTCCTTTTATAGGGTGGCAACCAAGCCACAGAGAGGTGAAACAGCTTGCCCAGGGTTACACAATCAGTGATGAGGCATGTTCTTACTCCTCATTTTCCCACTCACGGAAAAAGATAGGGGAGGAGCTGCTGAGGGGCAGGCAGGGATCCATGACACCTTCCCTGGGACACTCAGCAGGTCTTCAAGACCTGTACAGACCAAGGCAACTCAGGGAGATGGGACAGCAGAAGTCACAGAGCCATCCCTCAGTAGCCCGATCTGGGTCTGACTCCCAATAAAAGAAAAAACATAGACAACTCGCTACAATTCAGGTGGAGGTGGAAAACCGCTCATATATTTCCTTTTTTCACCATTGCCCCCTCTCCCCAGAGTGGAGCCAAGTAAACTGAATACTTTATTTAGCTGACCCCATTCTGTTTTCCTGACTATATTATTTTTTTTATTTTCTACTCTTCATCTCCAAACTTCCTGCTTATATTTTCTATGTATTTGAATTATTGTGTTCACTGCCTTTATTTTCCTATCTTTGTTTTCTATTTTAGAAATCAGAGAGTTGGGGCTGGAGAGATGGCTCAGTGGTTAAGAGCATTGCCTGCTCTTCCAAAGGTCCTGAGTTCAATTCCCAGCAACCACATGGTGGCTCACAACCATCTGTAAAGAGGTCTGGTGCCCTCTTCTGGCCTTCAGGCATATACACAGACAGAATATTGTATACATAATAAAAATAAATAAATATTTAAAAAAAAGAAATCAGAAAGTTGTTTTAAAATTAATTTTTAGTTATTGTACAAAACTAGCTTCCTTGTTACATTATCCTATGTACATATCATGGTATATCATGTCCATGTTCACACATACCCATATACCCTTATTTTCCTAAAATCCTAGAAAATCAACTGGTTGGAACCCTGTTAATTCCCTTGAGGTTCTACATCTGACTAGAGGAGAACCTCTGATAAGCTCAAAAGCCACAAGACCACTTCTCCAAGCGCCTGAAAACCTGTGCCATCTCCTCCCCTTTTTTCAGTTTATGGAAAGCCACCTCCCAGGTTGGCAGCACCATACAGGACCACTTAGCAAGGTGCCTGGTCTCCAAAGATGACCAGGCAGGCGTGCATCCCATAAAGCACTTTGATACTCTCTCGCATGCTGTTTGCATAATTAACTCTGGTTCTTCTCCTTAAATTTCCAGTGCACTAAACAATCTCCTCTTTCCCAGGGAGGCTTGTATGAGACAGTTAATGAAGTCTACAAGTTGGTCATCCCCATCCTGGAAGCACACAGAGATTTCCGGAAGCTGACCTCTACCCACGACAAACTGCAGAAGGCCTTTGACAACATCATCAACAAGGTAGCTGGAGATGAGCCTGGTCTGTGGGTCTGTTAGCTGGGAGGTGACCCCTACCCCAGAGATCTCCACCATCTCCCTGACTACAGATGTCCCTTGAGCTCATCATTGTTGTAATTCTGAATCCAACAAGGAAGGTCTCTGGGAATACAAAGTGGCAGGTTGCGTTGCTTTATAGTTAGGAGAGATTTTAAAATTCAGTTAAATGAAGCCCCAGGAGTTTCTCATGGGATTTCTTTTGTAATCATTTCTGAGGTTTATTGTGTAAATATTAAATCTGCTTAACAGAGGGCTTCCTCTTAATGTCAGCTGTGGGAATAAAATGTTTGCTGCCCAATAGTCAATCCTTTTAGCCAAAGGGATCATCCGTAATGACAGCTGAAGAGAGTTTCCCTTTCTTCTGTAACAGGACCATAAGAGGATGTTTGGAACTTACTTCCGAGTTGGCTTCTACGGATCCAAATTTGGGGATTTGGATGAGCAGGAATTCGTGTACAAGGAACCCGCAATTACAAAGCTTCCTGAGATCTCGCATAGACTAGAGGTGAGAAGCTGGTGCTGTGTACTTGACCTTGTCCATTCCCCAAAACAGAGTGGGATATGACTTCAAAAAAAAAAATGTGCTCATGGCTGACCTCTATATAAATTTCTACATTGCATTTTGTAGTATGAAGGTAGTAGGCAAGATTGTATCATAAGATTTTTTTCTCGTGAAACCTATGTTTCTTTTACAAAGTATAAAATTGAAGTCTTGGATAGTGACTTTCGGGACTATAAAATTCAGTCAGCATCCTGGCTTTCTCACAGCCCCTCCCACACAGAACCAATATGTACCAACAGGCGTTGGTCACGGGGCTTTTTGACTCGAAGGATTTCATCTTGATTTTGAAGCAATCTGGCCAAACTCCAAAATCATTCCCTTCACCCTCAATGGTGAGGCTGCCCTTCAGTGTCCTGAAATGACACCTTCCACTCAGAAATAAAGCAATTGGAAGGTGGCTATGGCCAGCCCCAGCTCCAGCCTGGCAGCTATGAAACAGAAACAGTAGAAGGTTCTCAGAGGACAGAACAGAAAGAAACAGCGTAGAGAGAAGTCAGGCAAACAGAAGCAGAGATTGAGAGGAACAAATAAGAACCGGGGGGGGGGGGTTGTCGGGGGGAGGCAAGAGACCAGGATCCTGTGAAGAGCTGGCATTTAACCGAAGATTCACGCTTCTGCTGCTGTGCCATTGCTTCGACTGTGGCTCTCATGACTGTGCAGCTTCCAAACTTGTGTTGCCCAACTGTTCCTTGTACTGCCGAGTAAGACGAGAGGACCCAACTCGGTGAAGCTGTGGCCTAGTCAGGCTGGGCAGTTACCCAAAGTCATTCACCTCACGACAAGGAAAACTAGCCATTGGCCCGGGCTCTTCACTCCCTAATATCGTGTCCCCTGCTTAAAATTAGAAATGTGTTTCTCGTCCCCTTGCACACTGGGGCTTGCCACATTATGGGAAGCCTGGCGACCTCCAAATTTCCATGGTTCAAAATGCAAGAAGGAAATAGTGCCCTACCGAAGCAGCTGCCTCCAGAAATACGAGGACATTGGCTGAATTTGAGATGGTGCGTCCGTATTGTAGGCAGGCTTAGGCACCTTAGTGTGCTGAACATCTTCTACTTTTATTTTTGTCTCAGGAAGTTTGCTTAAGTTTGCTTCTTAGCTCAGGGGGACCATCAATAATCAACACATTCTGCCTTGTACTGGTTCCAAAGAGTTGCATGCTTTCCAAATGAATTTCTATACCCTTGGCTTCTCTTCCCTAGGGATTTTATGGCCAGTGTTTTGGGGCCGAGTTTGTGGAAGTGATAAAAGACTCCACTCCCGTGGATAAAACCAAGTTGGATCCTAACAAGGTATGGAGAAAATATATTAAAAACAACTCCTGGAATCTACCCTGAAAGGACTCTCCCAGTCCTTCAAATGCAAGCATGTTCTGTTCTGTTTTGGGATGTGTGTACACACATGTGTGTGAGTGGGCCATATGATACCCATGTGTGTGCAGGTACACTTCCCATACATGCCCACGTGTGGAAGTTAGAAGTTAGTATCAAGTGTCTTTCTCTATCATGTACCACCTTATTTTTTTCTACCTGGAGTTCCCTGTTTGGTCTTTAAACACCAGGATCTACCTGTCTCTACCATGTTCCCCCAGTCCCAACACTGGGGATACACATGTGCGATGCATGCAGTGCCGTCCTTGGCCCTCCGCACTGGGGATACACACGCCCGATGCAGTGCCGTCCTTGACCCCCAGCACTGGGGATACGCATGCGCGATGCAGTGCCGTCCTTAGCCCTCAGCACTGGGGATACACATGCCCGATGCAGTGCCGTCCTTGACCCCCAGCACTGGGGATACGCATGCGCGATGCAGGGCCGTCCTTGGCCCTCCGCACAGGGGATACACATGCGCGATGCAGTGCCGTCCTTGACCCCCAGCACTGGGGATACGCATGCGCGATGCAGTGCCGTCCTTGGCCCTCCGCACTGGGGATACACATGCCCGATGCAGTGCCGTCCTTGACCCCCAGCACTGGGGATACGCATGCGCGATGCAGGGCCGTCCTTGGCCCTCCGCACAGGGGATACACATGCGCGATGCAGTGTCGTCCTTGACCCCTCCGCACTGGGAATACCTGTGTGCGATGCAGGGGCACACCTGGCTTTTTATTTGGATGCTAGGGTTCAGGTTCTTAGCTCTTACAGCAAGCACTTTACCCAATGAACCATCTCCGCAACCTGTTTAGATTTTTTGAGACAGGTTCTTACTATGTAGCTCAGGTTGACCTTGAATTCAATATTCTACCATCTCAACCTCCCTAGTGATAGGATTTGCAGGGCATACAACACACCAGCTAGCAAACAAGTATTTCTCCCACTTCAGGGCTCAATTACTGATCGATCAGATCTATTAAGAAACATACTCAGACCGCAGTCAAGATGTAAAATAAATCACTTTTCTAAATGAAAAAAAAAAATACTCAGCTGGTCGGTGGTGGTGCACATGCTTCTAAATC
Source organism: Microtus oregoni (assembly GCF_018167655.1). NCBI lineage: Eukaryota > Metazoa > Chordata > Mammalia > Rodentia > Cricetidae > Microtus > Microtus oregoni. The sequence goes on along the minus strand of NW_024543071.1, from coordinate 34,597,262 downwards.
CTGCACTTAGGAGGCAGAGGCAAGCAGATCCCTGTGAAATCAAGCCCAGCGTGGTCTATAGAATGAGTTCTAAGACAGCCAGTGCTATACAGAGAAACTCTGTCTCAAAAAACAAAAAAAAAATAAAATAAAATAAAATAAAACAAAGCATATTCAAAAAGCAAGAATCATAATAGGAGCTTTTATTTATTAAATACCAGCTGTTTGTGTATATAAATCATTTTCTGCCATTCTCCAGCAGCCCTTAGGGATAGGATCAGTTGTTTCTATCTTATAGATAAGAAAATCGAGGCTTGGAAAAGTTGAACAGCTTTCAAAGATGATGCTAATGACTCCAGAGCCACTGCAACACCATGAGGTCTGATACCCAACCACACTCCTCTCTATCACTGTGGCTATAAAACGTTTAAACTTTCAACTTAAAATATGTTTTAAAATTCCAACTTCTGGGGCCCGGAGAGAGAGGTCAGCAGTTAAGAGCACTCTCTGTTCTTCCAGAGGGCTCAAGGTTGGTTCCCTGCACCTACGTCAGGAGGCTCACAACAGTCTGTAGCTCCAGCTGCAAGGCCTCCAACAAGGATGCGCGCACAGTTGTGATATATACAAACACATATACATAATTTGTGTGGGTGTCTAAAAAACTCCAGCAGCTTCTGGCTGACAGTGGTTAATGACATCATTCTTTAGGTTTCGGGCATTCCTTCTAGCCATGTGCAGGATTGCCGCGGTATTGGAGGAAGGATCAAGGGGCGTCATTTTTCTCACTTCCGCATCAAGTGTTTCCCATCCCACCGCGAGCTGATAGTGCTATATGCGTTTCTGATGCTGACAGCCCACATGTAGCACGGGACTTTGCCAGTTCAAGACGTCCTTGTTTCAAACATGACCCTCAAGTGGGACTCCCGTACGCCTCACACCACCCATACTTCCAACTGGCTAAAAGTTTAGGAGTTCTCATGACACCCTTGGGTTGGATAATTCACCATGCTTAGCTCAAGGACTGAAAACAGAATCATAGTTCTGGTTGCAGTTGTATAATAGATATGCAAGTGCAAGGTCAGGAGGAAAGCCGGTTTCTCTGCCCTCTCCATGTGGGTCCCTGAGTTCTGTCTTCAGGATTGCAAAAAGATGATACTGATAGGGACAGATTGGCCAAATACAAGGTTTTCTACATTCGCCAGAGCATTCCCTAATGGAGGCCTGAAAGCAAACCTTATGATAAGAATTGAACAGGAATGTGTGGAGTCCTTGGAAGATAGCCCTGGCTGTGTGCCCACAGTGGTCTGCGCACAGCCCAAGTGACCTTTCCAGTGTCAGAGCTTTCCCCTCACTTAAAATTCCCAGGGTAGGTTGTGCGCTTGGAAAGAGAACGCTAACCCAGAGTCACACCCAGGTTTCGTTATCCTAAAGCATGATTTACAGTATGAGGTCAGTAACCCACCCTTTTTCTCCTCTGGGTGGGAGTCTCAGCCTGCATTCATTGCTCATTTCCAGACTTCTTCCTTGTGCTTTTAAAGAACTGTTTCTGCTCACCTCATATAGTAAAGACTGCAACAAATCACAGAAGGGGTTCTGTTCCCTGGTGAATCGATGAGTTTATTGGTGTTATTTAGAGGCACATAGGCACTTATAATCAGTGCATCACCAGGAAATCCTCTGTGCAATTTATGGGCAGCTACTCCACCAGAGAAGAACCTCTCAGCAGCCGTTTGCAGCTTCATCTTAGGGGCAGAGAGTAGCAAACAGAAGGGTAGTAGTGGACATAGGGAGGGAAGGGGCTTCAGCAGCCTACCCTTCCTGCACATGGGTGGTCATAGCTGCTCTGACTTAAGACAGCAATGAGTGTATCCAACCCAAGGAAAGCCTCCCCACAGACACTGGTGTATACACAGGGAGTGGGGTTCTTGGCTGGTGTTAGCTACATAAGGAGCTTTGGCTTATAGAGTAGCCATGCATTTTTGTATTCCCCAGTGCTCACTGGAACATCCCAGCTACTCCATCCTAGCAAACACTCAGTACTATGCATTTTCTCGGTGTAAGCATTTGCACTACCTAATTAGCGGGTCCTCATCACGGAAACTCAGTGATGAAGATCTGCCTCCCTGGAACAGCAGTTGGAAGCCTTTACCATGCTAGAGATGGCATCGGGTAGACCACACTCTTCCCTGAAGACTGCACACTCCCTTCCACAGTCTCAAAGGCCTTTTTTTGCCTGGGTGGAAAGGAGAAAGAGCAGTTTCTGAATTCTAGCCTGAGGCATTCGGCACTGGTGGTTTTCCAGGTTGGAAAGGCATGTTGTGCTCTGTCCCAGCATGCCCTTCCAGGGTGCCATGTATCTCCTTGGCCGAATGGCTCATCTCTTCCCTTCTTCTCACCTCTTCTTCCAGGCCTACATACAGATCACTTTTGTGGAGCCTTATTTTGATGAGTATGAGATGAAAGACAGGGTGACCTACTTTGAGAAGAATTTCAACCTTCGCAGGTTCATGTACACCACCCCATTCACCCTGGAGGGGCGGCCTCGGGGAGAGCTGCATGAACAGTATCGCAGGAACACGGTGCTCACCACCATGCATGCCTTCCCCTACATCAAGACCAGGATCCGAGTCATCCAGAAGGAGGAGGTAATGCACCCTGAGGGGAGTGGCCACCTCTGGAGAGTGGGCCTGGGTGATCTCTGGGACCCACCTGCCAGCTCTACCTCAGGAGACTGAAAGAAATCTTGGAGGAAAAAAAAGAAAAAGAGAGAGAGAGAGAGAGAGAGAGAGAGAGAGAGAGAGAAGAAAAAGGCTGGGAATTGCAATACTGAGAAGACGAGGCAGACAGGAAGGCTGTGAGTTCAAGGTCAGCCTTATCTGCATAACAAGTTCCCAGCCCACCTTGACTACTAGTGAGACCCAGCACGTGCAGAGCCAAATCTGGGAGTGCATGTTTATAATTCCAGCACTCCAGAGGCTGAGGCAGGAATGACTTGAGCTAGATAGCATTCTGGGTTGCAGAGCAAGTCTAAAGCAACTTAAAGTATGTAGCAAGATCTTCTGAATAAAGCAAGGGCTGGGCATTTATCTAGCATGTGCTAAGATGCCCTTGAAAGCTATTCCCTCACTCTTATGGGGCCAGGGAATCCCATTCAGCTAGTTACACCTTTCAAGACAGCACTTCCAATTAGTTAGCTCTTTAATATAGCATCATTTTATATTTTATATAATATATACACACAAAATATATATTATATATTTAAATATCTTATGTATTTAAGTTATTTTATATATCACATATAAAATATTTATAATGTTATATATAAGTATATAAACTCAAATATGTGTTTATAGTATATCATATATTTATATTATGCATTAATATTAGTCATTTATATGGTATGTTTATATATGTATATTTTATATTTATATAAAATGTAGCATAACTTTCTATAGCATGGTTACTTACTTAATTACAGTGTCATTTCTTTCCACTTTATTTATAAACATGTAAACTTACTATAAACATTTGGCCCTTTATATTCTCAGGTTTTGTGTGCATGGAGTTAACTAACCATGAATTAACATTTTTAAGGGAAAGTTTATATCTATTAAGAGTACTTTATCCTTGTCATTTTCGCCTTAAAGAATATGGTTAAGCAAATATCTTCACGGTCTTTGCAGCCCATTGGCTGTGAAGGATTTGCTACTCCACTGTGTAGTGTTTCTCACTGCTGTGACCAAAGGCCTGAAGATTTTAGGGGAAGATTTACTGTAGCTCACAGTTTTTGAAGTCTCCTACACCATGGTGAAGAAGGCATGGCAGAGCCGTTCAGCACACATCATAGTGACCAGGAAGCAGACAGTGAGGCTTACAGAAAGGGGTCAAGGAAAAATAACAGCTCCAAGGGTATGCTGCCATAGACCTATGTCACCCAGCCAAGCCCATTCTCTAGACCTATGTCACCCAATCATACCCAGCCTCTAGACCTATGCCACCCAATCATACCCAGCCTCTAGACCTATGTCATGCCTCCTGTCATCAATTCGAGAGATTCGCTCACAGGCTATGTAGGAGGATTCTGTTGGAAGCTAGGCCCTCAGCACGTGATGCTATGGGTATACTTCATGTTCAAAACCCTGAGCATCCTCAGATGATTTCAGTGTGGTTGGAGAGAGTGGTTCCCAGAACCAACTTTCCATGGAGAGAGGACTGGCTGTATCTAAATCTTAAATAGTTTGTGCAGTGTTTTCCTCTAGTGTTAGGTACTAAATTCAAGGCCTTGGGCTTGCTAGGTGAATACTATATACTACACCCCAGCCTTCCATTTCAAGTGTGAGTGTGTGTGTTGTTTCAGGCATTCTTGTAGTCTAAATTGAGAGGGAACCACAGATCAGCAGTCCCCCTGAGCTGGTGCTCAGATGAGGCAGTTATATCAACCTGGCTTCTGGCTCCAGATTCATCCTGTGTACCAAGTATTTGACTCCAATTTCTTAATAAAAATGTTGGCAAGAAAGGCCTTATGGTATTTTGGAAGACTTCAACCCATTTTAATAGAGTCCATCACAATCATTCCCTTTTTTCCTTTAAATCCCTACATGCTGATTCGCATACCAACTCTTTATACCAACTGCAGCCTCCTCCAATTCGTGGCTTTACTGGTCACAACAGATAGCATTGTCTTTCTTGTATAAACCACACCCAGTTTTCAGCTTGCTTGCTTTCCGTGATGCAGAATGAAGCCTTACAAATCCTTGTTAACTGATGTGTAAGCAGATGACTTCTGGATCTTGATGAGCCTAGCCCAAAGCCTCTTACAGCTGTCTCGTGCATACCTAATACGACAGGAATTTTTATTGCAACTTACTTTCATGACATCTTACCCAACCAGGCATTCCGCTTGATCTTCATAGAAACAGTTCTTTCTTTCCACACCCTTAGTTCATCAGTTTATATGTTCTTCATTAAAATAACAAGTGTAACAGGCCTAATCAAGTCCGAGAGCAAGTAGAGGACTTGCAGTCATCCGCTCATGGGCTGACCTGGCTGGAGAGCAGTCATCTAGACCACCATTGAGGGATGCAGCTTCCTCAGGGAGGTACATTCCCAGAGGGTAGAGGAGCCTGCCCTGGAGATTGTCGATAGGAAGGAGGTTTCGGAGGCATCTAGTGTGGTTCTTATTGCTTTAGACTTTAGAACAGTAAGATATTCTAGGCGCAATACAGAGATACATTGTCTGTACAAGTGTCCTGATAGCCATATGCAGTTCTCTAGAACTACTCTGTGGTTTCCATTGCTTGGGCTGTGTAACAAACTGTCCCGAACTGAATGGCTTAAACAACAGAAGTGTATTGTCTCGACAGTTCTAGAGGCATGAAAGTTCAAATTCAGGGGGTTGGCTGGTTGGAATCTACCCCAGGCCTGCCCCCTGGACTTGAAGGACCCCGTCCCCTAGTGTCAGTTTACATCACTTGTCCTATAGACACACTTGTGTCCTCATTCCTCATCTCCTAAGGACACCAATTATATGAATTAGGTCCACATTAATTAGCTAACTTTACTACCTACATATAGGGTCACCTTCTGAGCTCCTGGAGGTTAGGACTTTAGCATGTGGGCTTGGGGGAGACAGGATTTGACCCATCATGTTCAGGAAAGCCCCTACGCCAAATCAGCAGAACTTAACAATTAGCTCGGTCCTGAAGAGAATCCTCTGCACCAGGGTGAGCTGGAAAGGGCACAAATGATGCCAAAAACTTATGTGATGATGGAGAGGAGATCTTGGCTGCTGTGCTTTCTGCCTTGTAACTCGAGTAACTTGTTCAATAATAGAAAAAGAAACCTAACCGTATAGAAAGAGCTTGGGCCTTGAATAGAGGACCAATTATGATCAAATTTGTACCTTAACACTTAATACATTTTGTGTTACTTACTTGATCTTATAAATTCACCCTTGACTATAGAGTGGGAAGGACAGGAGGGTGTTTAAAACAGAAACACACTTACAATACTAAACATGTAGGTACTCAAGAAATGTCAGGTCCATCTCTCTATGTGGCCTGTTCAGATTACTCCAAAGTCCCCTGGAAGTCTTTCCTTAGCTGCTTCTTCAAAGCCAGATAGCCTCCCTGTCAGCATTCCAGGTTTGCCGGGCACTGTGAGAAAGACCATGACCTTATTATCCCGTTGTCTTCTGTTTAGTTTGTTTTGACTCCTATTGAAGTTGCCATCGAAGATATGAAGAAGAAGACCCTGCAGTTAGCTGTGGCCACACACCAGGAGCCCCCTGATGCCAAGATGCTGCAGATGGTTCTGCAGGGCTCTGTAGGAGCCACTGTGAATCAGGTAAAGAGGGTCCACTAACAGCATCTCGGCCAGGGCTTACTCTTTGCTCATGAGGTCTACACCCTTCTTAAGACTTGATGAATCAGTCCACATGCAGTCTTCCCAAAGAAATTCTAGAAAGGAGTGGACTGTGTTCAAGAAATGCCATTTTCTCAGAGTCTACACTTTGGGACCAGATCTGGCAATGTGACCCAGAACTGGAGTCCTGTTAAAGAGAGCTGACTCATGTCCAGCATAGGTAGAGCTCTGGACAGAGCTTGGCACTAATCGAAGAAGGTATATATAGAGAAGAAAAGGCCCATCCCATTTCTCTCCTTGGTTAGCTACCAAGTATACCCTGCATAGCAAGGATTGACCTGGGACTCGATTCTCAGGCCAACTAAAAAGGTGATGTTTCTTATTCCTGTGAGAACCATTACACATGAGGTAAGCATCGAACTCAGCCTGTCTCAGATGGCGAGACACACAAGTCTAGTTAGCACCTTCTGTCTATGGCCTTGATGTTGGTTCTCCACACCAGCACGCTCAAAAATTCACCAACCTTTGTCCTTCCCAGCCAGCATCTCCTCCAGCTTCCCCTGCAGAAGGTCTAAGTCTACTCAAAATATGGGTAACAGAGGCACCAGACAGCAGAAAGACTAGTGTGTGTCCAATACTATAAAACCATTAGGACACTTCTGCTTTTGGGAGTCCCAGTCCTATGAAGAAAACAGAAGCAGTTTCCTCTCTCAACCATAGGCCACAAGATGACCTGTGCATTTCTCTGACTCAAACCAGGGCTTACACAAAATGGTTTCTTCCACCAGGGCTACCAGAGAAGCAAATGTGACTGAACAGATAGAGATAGTTCTTGTGTTAGAGGAACCCCTCACAGTAGCCTTTCCTGGAGTTGCATTACCTTGTGGTATGAAGGGAAGGCTGTAGGGTTAGTATTTGATTGAGAAGATGTACTTAATACTAGTCAGTATTCTCCTAAAACTCTTAATCCTCCTCGGGAACCAATTTCCTGAGAAATTCAAGACTTCCCTAGGCCTTTTGTTTTCATGAAACAAGCTACAAAATTAAATGCCCGAACTAAGGAGCCCTCCCAACATTCTCTCTCTCCCAAGCAATTTAATTTTCATTCCAATATCTGTATTGTGTTTCTCTTTCTCCATCAGGGACCGCTGGAGGTAGCCCAAGTGTTCTTGGCTGAAATTCCCGCTGACCCAAAGCTCTATCGCCATCACAACAAGCTGAGGTTATGCTTCAAGGAGTTCATAATGAGGTAAGAAGGGGGGTGGTAGCAGCTGGGGCCTGGCAACATGGGACCACTACTCAGCAATGGAGTGTTTGCCCAACATGCATGAGGCCATGGATGCCATCCCCACCGCTACAAAAGCAAATAAAAAAGTATTCCAGATACCACCATGGATCATAGGCTCTGGTTTAAGAACCCTGCCAGATGCTTATGATGTACACACACACACACACACACACACACACACACACTCACTCATACGCTTAAGGACCAGGGCAGTAGAGCAACAGTGCTGTTTGACCACTGAGAAGCTAACACTCCATGTGTGGGATGCTTTGCCCCTGCTGTTGCACTGAGCCCGCAGTCATGACGTAAGACAGGTATCTTCTTCTCTTTGCACATGAGGCATGGGAGGTTTGGAGATGGGAGGTGAATTTATTAATGGCCACACATGAGCCAGTTGGCAGCAGAGCTGAGTGGTGGCAGGTCTTCTGGATCTCGGCCATTCCTATTTTCTCCGTGCTGGTAGTGGCTGACCCAATTAAGTCAAGACCGTTGGCATGACTAGTGTTGTTATTTGCATAGAATAGTATTATTAACCACATTAGTAATGTGGTTCTGCACATTGTACAGTGGCTTACTTGCCTCAGTTGGGTAGACAAAGGGAAGGCTTTCGCAAAGAAGGCATGTCCCCATGTGAAGCCAGCCTCGCATGAGCTACTGACTTGTGTGCAGCTCGCTTCAAGGGCAGCTGGTTCAGCCTAGACAGAAAATGACTCTTTGGGCAGGGCCATGTGACCCCTGCAAAACAGATAGGTACCTCTGGTCTCCAGCGGCCCTAACAGAAGGCTGGGGACGGGTATGATGCCGCTTCACTTACAGGAGAAGAACGTATGTGCCAGTCACGTTCCCATCCAGAACCTTGGTGCCCCATCTAAATACAGGAATAGCCTTGCAGGGCCGGTGGGGAGAACGGGAACCTGAAAGTTAGTTTGCTGAATTTACTGAAAACTCAGTAGGATGCTGCTGTTGGGTGAAATGGAGATGCTGCCTTTATCATACGCTGTGTCCCGCAATGAAGCACGGGTGCTTGGAAATAGGTGTATATGATAGGTCGCATCTATTAATGTTGTGTTTCCCTTTTGATAGCAATTCTGTCATTGTATACAAGGTACATGTTCTTTACTCATAGTAGTTTATTTGTTTTTGTTTTGTGGTCCTTTCTTCTTCCCTTTATCCTTTCCTCCCTTCCCCTTCTCTCTCTTTCTCTCTCTCTCCCTCCCTTCTTTCCTTCTTTTCTTCCTTCCTTCCTTGAGACAGCGTCTTACTATGTACCCTTGACTGGCCTGGAACTCCCTATGCTGAACAGCTATCCTCAGACTTACAGAGATCCTCCTACCTCTGGCTCTAGAATGCTGAAATTAAAGGTGCATGCCATCATGCCTGGCTAATTACTAGATATTTTTGTAGCAAAGGGCTAGAAAAAAATATTTGGATCATTATTTAGAAGGACTTTTTCACCACGTCTTTTCACTTGAAATTCATTGCAGTTGATGGCCTCCAGAGTTGGCAGTGGGCAGGCCTTGTTGAACCTCATGGGCTATGAATGTATAACATGTGTTGTCTGCTCTGCTCTGGGTATTCGGTCTGGGCCTTCCCCTGCCCCTGATGATGGGATGTACCATTGTATTGCTAAGCAACAATACAGTGCAGTATGTACTGAGAACTCTAAAAATGCTCCAGATACAGGGATCTGGAGATCAGAAAGGGCAGGTCCATTGTGGGCCGGGGTGGGCTTTATGGGAAACTATCACCTACTATCTGTCCCAAATGTTCAGGTGGAAGGAAGAAGATGGTAGTGAGAGGGAGCCCTGACTATTAGAAGGATGACATGGCTGTAAGACTGTCAGGAATGCCAGCCCCACTGCCTCATGGGAGTCCAGCTGGGGCAGCCTGTGCTTGAGAGCAGGCCGTGACCAGAAAGACAGAAGCACAATGGCTCTGGGCGAAATTTAAACAGAAAAGGACGTTGGTTGAGAGAAGAGGCACTTTTAGGGTTCACATCAATGCCCTCTGCTGGATCGCTCAATGCCATTGGTGGGTCCTCCCTAAGAACCCACATAGATGAAGTGCCCTAGCTGATCCCTACCAGGCGTATGCTCCAGATTAACTTCAGGCCTCTGGAAACTGCAGTCAGAGGGCAGGGCAGGTGATCATCTGTTTCCCTAGGAGGATCTTTGAACAGAGTTATTCAAAGTCAACATCCTTTAAAACTCACTGTGTGGACCAGGCTGGCCTTGAACTCACAGAGATCCACCTGCCTCTGCCTCCCCAGTGCTGGGATCAAAGGCAGGCACCGCCACCACCCGGTCATCATTCAATTCCTTTGCCTTCTTCTTTAAAAAGACAAGTGTGAGCCAAGAGCCATTCGGGGCCAGCTGTCAGTGCCAGCTCACCACCTCGCCGGCCCGACACACTTTTCAGACTGCAGGTGTGGAGAGGTCACACCCCAAGCAGGAAGGCCATAGAGAAGAAAGCCCCGCCGGCCACTACTGCCCTTGTGACATAACTACGGTTAACTTTCCCACTAGTTATTCCACGCTGTCAGGAGCCATAGCTTATCACACGTCAATCAGGTAAATTGCCCTCAGCACAAGCAGTGGATGAAGCGTCTCTCCCCCAAGTTGCTCACCCTTCCAAGTCCAATGAGGAAGTCACTGCTATCTGAGAACAGGACAGCAGCATCAAGTGCTTTGCACAGGTGTGTTCTCTGTATCCAGGTGGCAGAGGTGACACCGCTGGAAGTCACGTGTGGCCCCTCTTGGGCCTGTGTGTCTGTGAGCTCTATCATCTCGGCTTCCCAGGAGGCTGGTCGGTAACCCAGAACTCCTCGGTGACCCCAAGCCACCCTTCCTGTGAAGACAGCTCTGTGGACATGGCCCTGCCCGAATCTGTAGTTGCTTCTCCTGCCCTTGGGCAGTGGCTTCTGACTCAGCTGTAGCTGACCAGACCCAGCTGGCAGCCTGGCATGCAGCAGTCAGCACTCCCAGACTCCTGGCACTCTTCAGATGTCTGCCAAGTGAGCAAAAAGTCTTCTCTCTGCCCTTTCCTAAGAGGAAATGCCTGCAGGTTTCAAAAACTCAGACAGACAAATGCCACACTTGTCTCCTCTCCTCCCCAACCTGCTAGAGCATCATAAACACTGCAATATTTTCATTATTTTCTCTCTTTTCTCTGATTGTTCTCATTTCTGCAAAGACTTGGGGCTGGGGAGATAGCTCATGGGTAAGAGCGCATGCTGTGCAAGCATGAGGACCTGAGTTCAAATCCCCAGTGCCCACATAAAAAGCCAGATGTCGCTGTGCATGCACCTGTGACCCCAGCATGGGAGTGGGGCAGAGACAGAAGGATAGCTGTGGTTTGCTGGTCAGCAGCCTAGTCCCACGTCCAGTAAGAGACCCTGTCTCCAGAATAATCCTGATGTCTTCTTCTGGCTTCTACACATGCACTGCACACACTGCAGGTTGCATACACATCACACCTACAGACACAAACTAACGATGATAAACATCAGGACTGGAGAGGTGGCTCAAAAGCACTGTTGCCTTTGCAGAAGACCTGAGTTCCGTTCCCAGCACCTGTGTGTGGCTTGCCACCATCGTTAAATCCAGTCCCAGGGGATCTGATGACCTCTTCTGACCTCCATGGGCCCATGAAGGCAAAACACTCACACACATAAAATAAAAATAAATTTTAAAAAATTATAAATACTAAGTGATTTAGGGGGCTGGAAAGATGGTTCAGCAGCTGAGTGAGGGAACTGATCTTTCTCAAGGAACCTGAGTCTGATCCTAGCACTGTCGTGAAGTGGCTCACAGCTGCCTGCAACTCCAGTCCGAAGGGGATCTGGCACCTCTGGCCTCTTTGGGCCCTTGCACTCATGTCTGCGTGCACACACGGATCTCTTTGTTCTTCCTCATTATACCTGCAATGACTAACAAGAACACTAAATTTGGTGCAGATTCTCTGCTTTTCTGGCTCCACCCCATCCTGTCCCTTGGACACGCTCTTTGTCCCCATGCTCTGTGACTAGAGGACTAGAGTTCTGGGTGGAAGGATTGCTGGGGCTGAGACTGAATTAGAACAGTTATGCTGAAGTCATCTGGTCCCAAAAGTCAGGTAGCCATGGGTTGAGGTGGGTTTTGGGTTTTTTTTTTTTTTTTGAGGTAGGTTTTTTGTTTGTTGATTTAATGCTGCAGTGTTCCACCACCGTGGAGTGTGCTAGAATCTGTTCAGTAAGGGAATCGGCCCTGTTTTCAGCTCTGGGAAATTGTCAGCCTTTGCCATTAGTTCTCCAGTAGTGTCTAGCTTAACCTGGTTCCTAAGGGTTTACTATCTCTGTGACTTCATTTTTAGAAATTCTATTTCATTCTTTTCTAGGGCTTTTTGTCTTTTCATTTTCCTACTTTTTGTTGCTGTTTGAGTTGTTTTGACACTGGGTTTTCTAGCTACTCTTACTTTTTCTTGTTTTATTTTACTTTGTTGTGTTATCGCTAATCCCTTTTCCTTTTTTAGACAGCATCTCACTGTGTATAGACCAGGCTGCCCTTCCAGCTCATGGAGAATCCACCTGCCTCTGCCTCCCAAGTGCTAGGATTAAAGGTGTGCGCCACACCTGGCTTATGGCTTGTCTCTCATTCTTACACAGCTATAAGTTTTGGCTTATAGTTTCTCTCGTGAGCTCATTTTAGGCAGGAATTGCTCCTCGTGAGGGTGGCCCTGCGCCCCAAGAAAGTGTGCATCTAGTACACTTTGTGTAGGTTTCTGGCGCTTCAGGGTGTAAATAAACAGAACTAGTTTGTTATTATTATTATTACTAGTCATGTAAGGCCGTGGAGAGGCAGTTTGTGAGTGATACAGCCTCAGATTTCAGTTTCCCAAGTCAACTTTCACGTTGAAGACCTTATAGTCCACTCTCTGCGCAGTGTTTCTCTAAGCTCCTCTGTTCAAGTAAGTTGGCTTTCTTCAAGACTCTAGGCTGAATGCCTGGCAGAACCCAGCAGTGCTGACTCTCAAACCTGAAGCAGGACCTGACAGTCTGCCTTCTGTTTTGTTCTTTTGGTTTTGGGGCTGTTTGTTTGTTTGTTTGTTTTTGAGACAGAGTTTCTCTGTGTAACAGCCTTGGCTGTCCTGAATTCTCTTTGTAGACCAGGCTAGCCTTGAACTCACAAAGACCCACCTGCCTTTGCCTCCCAAATACTAGGATTAAAGGGGTATGTCGCCAAGTTTGGCCACAGTCTGTTTTTGGAAAGCTCTATGGGGAACTGATGGGCCAGGCCACAAGGTCTGAAAACACTCTTAGTGGGGCTTCATTGATGGCTCAGTGCGTAAGAGCACTTCCTGCCCAAACGTAAGGACCTGAGTTCGGATCCCAGCACCCATGTAAGAAGCACCACACCTTCCTGTAACCACAGCAATCAAAGAATGAGGAGAGACTGAAGGATTGCTGTCTTTATGGTTTACTGTGCTGCCAAGGCAAAACTCATCAGCCCCAGGTTCCAGAAGAGTCCTTGCTTCAAAGGGATAAGGCAGATAGTGATGGAGGAGACTACCCAATGTCCTCCTTTGATCTCTGAGTGTTAGCACAGACATGCACACATCACACGTGTTTACATACACCATACACATACACTCACACACACAAGCATATCAGAGGTTGTGGTTGTCAACTTTACATCACGGTGACACAAAGCACTTGCCAGAAATAGATTTACTTAGTCCACAGTTTTTGGAGCTTCAGTCGGTGGACAACTGGATCCATTACTTTGGCCTACAAAAAGGCAGATCATCATGGGGGCAGGGCATGATTTGGAGGAGGCTGTTCTTTTCAGGGTAGCCAGGAAACAAAGAAAGGCTACAGACAAGACGTACCCCCAAGGTCATTCCTTCAAGGACCCACTTTCTTTGTTGAGATGCTGCCTCCTATTTCTCCCACTTGCCCATCAGAGAATGACCCTATAGATGGACTCGTCCACGGATGAGCTCCAAAGCCCCATGATCCAGTCACATCCCCAGAGCCTGTCAGCTGATAACCAGGCCCTGAGGAAACATTCTGGACGCAGATAATAGCAGAGGTATTCAAGAAGCTGCCATGCTGCTGCTGTCCTCCAAGTCACTCAATACAGACAATAAGGACATACAACCTCCTCTTTCCACCTCAGATGCGGTGAGGCTGTAGAGAAGAACAGGCGGCTTATCACGGCGGAGCAGCGGGAGTACCAGCAGGAGCTCAAGAAGAACTATAACAAGCTGAGGGACAGTCTCAGGCCCATGATCGAGCGGAAAATCCCAGAGCTCTACAAGCCCATATTCAGAATTGACAGTCAAAAGAGGTAAGCAGGGTCCAGAGAGGCCTCTTCTTGGGCATCGGAGGTCACTGGGGTGCCACAAATCCAGCTTGCTCACCTGCTCCTGGCAGAAAGCAGAGGCACCCCACACACACACCAACAGCGGACTAGGGGCCTTGGAGGCAGGCCTCCAGCCAACCAACCTTCCCCTCACCTCTCCCAGCCCCTTGTTATTGGCCTTGTGCCAGGGTATTCCCAAGACTACACAGTGTAGCTGATGTGCATGCATGTGTGTATGTGTGTTTGTGTCCGTGTGTGTTTGTGTGTATGAGAGTGTACAGTGTAAATGGGTCTCAGTTCCTCTTTTTATTTACTAAGTTTCCCAGCACTAATATCTTTCTGGATCATAATTCCCTCACCCCAATTAAAAGGCCAATTAATCCTTTTGTGATCTTTCTCTCTCCTTCCTTCAGGGACTCCTTCCACAGATCTAGCTTCAGGAAATGTGAAACCCAGTTGTCACAGGGCAGCTGAGAAAAGCCACCTTTACCTGTAGTGACTGAGGCCTTACTACCCAAAAGGACTCGCTGGTACGGAGACAGCAGTCACCGGAGACTGACTACACAGTCCCTGCCCAACCAGTGCCCTGGAAGCTTCGGGGTCCGTGATCATGGAACGATGCCCAAGTGTATTCCGGAAGCTGGGGTGGGGTGGGAAAAGCGGGCATAACCATATTTATTAAAGTGTTTTTTCACAATGCTGTACAAGCAAAGCCTAAGATGTCTCTGCTGAGTGGCCCATCACTGTCCACCTATGAAGTGACTTCTGACCTATATTTGAATCTCTAAGCTAAACTCAGATTGTGGACGGAAGAGCTGAAAACTGTCCTGTGGCCTATTCCAAGTGAGTTCACTCATCTGCTTGGTGGGAAGGAAAGAGAAACTCCAGTAGAGTGAGCCGTTTTCCAGTATGCCTATGGGAAGATGCCTTGGAAGCCTCTCTCTCGTGATGGCTGGGAATCTGGAATACCTGCATTGCCGGACTGAGCGTTGTCTCGTTATTTCTGTGTTGTTTCTGTTAAGCTGCGTGAGCCCACTTTTACCCAGGGGACAATTGTGGGAGACAGACAGTACAGGTTGCCCAGCCGCACCTCACTGATGGCAAATTCTCCAAGGCGGGAACAATTCTCCCATAGCATTTTGCTGATTTCCTGTATGCTTGCTCTCGCTCACTCCTTTTCCTTTTCTCTGGGACGACATGGATTTTTATAAAAGGGTAATAGCTCTGCCTTCGTTCCAGAACATCGTGTTCTCTGTCTGCTACAAAATATATTAGCTTTGGACTCTTTTGACGATGTATTTTAGAAAAAACAGAGAAAGTTATTATTTGAGAATTAAATTATATATTTTTCCTACAACTCATGACCTTGACTAATACTAAAGATGGAATAAGAATGACAAGCAAAATGCTTCCCTGTGCAGCTGCTCTTTGTTACTTTGACAACTCAGGGTGCTGCAGAGCTGCAGAGACCATGTCGTGTGGCCTTGGTCAAGCAGTGGCGTCCGGAGTGGCATCTCTCCCCTCTGGTCAGAACAGAGTTCTCTCAGTCCTCAGTCTCGAAATGTTTGCACAAACCACTGGGCATGCATCGACTCATAGTCTTAAGGAAGACATTAAAAATTAAATAAGGCTTGCTGCCTTTAAACAGTAGCATAAACAAAGACCTTGCTTGGGCTTTGATCTGAATGTGTATCTAAACAGATGGAGTTAGGAGAGAGACATTTTAACATTCCCAGGCACAGCACAAATAACCTGCTCTCTGACCGTGAGAATCCGGACATGCCACAGAAGCCCTTTGGTTTTGGGCAAGCCCTGGAGGAAAGCTGAGGGGGACCCTCTGATGTGCTCCATTCTCTCTCCTTCAGGGGGCAGCTGTCACTGCACCACCTCAGGCTGTAACTCAATACTTGTATATACCTGACTTGGATTAAAACTAGCTACCATGTGGGCACTGGGAACTCAACTCCAGTCCTGTGTAAAAGCAATCACTCCGACCCTGAAGGAAGATGTTTGTGACATTAGCCTAACAGCTGAATGTTTGTCACCTCTACTTTGTTTCTCTCTCTTGGGAACACAGTGGCAGCAAGGAGCCTGTGAGTGTGTGTGGGGGGGGGGGGGGGAGGGGGTGATTTTCAAATGTTACAGCCTTGAAAGATGCAAAGGAAGAAACAGCTACCTAACCTCTGTCCCTCACCAGCTCTTCTCTGCAAAGAGATAAGGACACCGACAACTGT
Source organism: Microtus oregoni (assembly GCF_018167655.1). Taxonomy (NCBI): domain Eukaryota; kingdom Metazoa; phylum Chordata; class Mammalia; order Rodentia; family Cricetidae; genus Microtus; species Microtus oregoni. The sequence goes on along the minus strand of NW_024543071.1, from coordinate 34,581,057 downwards.
CCTGTTGCCCAACAAGCTTCTTGGGGTTATTAGTGAGACACTGCAGAGTCTGCGCGGGCACTGAAAGTCTTCCGACTAAGGAGCACAAGTCCTGGTTTTCTATTTTTCCACTCCATAGCCCTGCAAAACTAGCCAACTTGCTTAGGGCTCTGAGCTTCGGAAATTTCTCACTGAAAGAGGAACCCTGCTTCCACCTGAGGAAATCCGATGAGAAACCAAGTGACTGAGAACCAGTTTTGGAAACTCAGAAGTACCACCCAAAATGTAAGGTAACTCTACTTTAAACCAACACCGGGAGAAAGTTTAGACGCCGCCCCCACACACCGCATCCGGTGCTGGCAACCTTGATCAAAACGAGGCCAAAGGTGCGGGCAGGACAGAGGCCTGACTTACCAGAAAACAAATGCTTAGTCTGTCCCACTTACCTTGCCAGTTTTCACAGCCTGGCAAAGGCTAACAAGGTCCTCTGGGCAGAAGGAAGCAAAGGTATCAACAGAACTCAGCGCGTGTACGTGCAACTGACCTAGAACCCAGCCAGACCCACTTGCGCCTCCTCCTTCCCAGCATGCTTCCACGCTTTCCCGGGGAGGAAATACAGTACCACATTGGCCCACCTGTATTCAGCTTGACTGGAAGCGTCCCCCTGAGGGCATCAAAGTCCACAGACTTCCACTTGAAAAGAAGCCACTGGCGGGCAAGGTTCCCAGTTAATAATAGGAATGAAAGTGAGCACTTGGCAGCCATGACGGATTTGCAATAATTAAAATAACATTGCTGGTCAAAAGCTGGGCTCTGTCTGCAGCCGTCCCCCACCCCCGACCCCCCTCCCCCGCCCTGGGCACCCACTTTGCAGTTGGGGCCCAGAATGCCTCTAAAGCATATTAAGCAAAAGGTTTCTAAAGAGGATTGCGTGGAATTCAGCAACTGATAAGAATCTCGGTGGTTCTAATCCACCAAGACCCATGGTCTCCCGGGCAATAGCAGGTTTAAAAGTTTATCGAGTCAAGTGCCTCCAGGGCACGCACAGGGATTTGGGGGGCAGAAAAGTGCTGCAGCCTGGGGTTTAGAGAGGGACAGAGATTAAAAAGGGAGACACCCCCACTTTATCAAGAAAGAAAGCTTTCAGGGCCTCAGTTGTGAAGATTCGTGAAATGAAATCAATGTAGGAATCGAAGTAAAAAAACCTTGGCAAGTGGGTACAGTCCTAAAATGTTGTTCTTGAGCCCCCCCCCCCCCAGGTGGGGATCCAGACCTAGATGTGAGCTTGGAATGAAAAGGTAAAAGGAAGTGTGGGGGAGGAGACCTTCCACCCCAGGCATGCTTGTTTGCTCCCAGGATCCAGGTGCCAGCCAGAGGTCCAAGCCCTTTCATACAGTAGAGGAAACAGGAGCCCACCATGCCCCCAAGAGAACCCTGTGCCCCTGCATGCAGCTGTCTATGGTGGAGGTTTGGGGGCAGTTCCACCCTCCATGATATCTGTGCTGCCTGGACCGAACCATAGATGGTGCCCTATGCAACACTTGCTTCTGGAAACTTCCTTCCCAAAACATTGCACCGTCCTACAACTGTATCTGTGTTTAGGATTGGCCTCTTTACTTTATCAAAGGCAGGAACTGTCTCTTAGTCAGGGAAGATGATTTAAAAGCAGCAAGCTCTCACCCAGATATATACTAGCCACCTAGGGTCATCCAGCAGGACTTCTCGCTAGTGTGATTCCTGTCTTAAGGTCAACGTCACTGTTTTGTAAGGGTTTGGCCTTGCTCCTTGTGCCCGGCCACTGGGAAATAAGTGCACTTTGTGAGAGTTACTTGTTCCTACTGGCTGTTCTTCCAGAGGACCTGGGTTTAATTCTCAGCACCCACATGGCAGCTCACAGCCGTCTTTATCTCCAGCTCCAGGGTACCCAACACCCTCATGCAAGCAAAACACCAGTGCTCATAAATAAAATATGTTGCTTGTTCCTTTGGCTCTCACGGGTGGGAGCTTTCCCCAGGGTATGATAGTCTACCAACACCTCCATGCACAAGATTGAGTCTCATTTCTCCAAGGTACCTCGAAGAGCCGGAACAGCTATGCGAAGGAAGGGAAGGCATAGCACCAGCCAGTGCCAGCTGTAGACAGTGAAGAGACCAAGAAGAAAAGAAGGGGAGGTGGCACTGTGCACAGAGGGACAGAGATGGGGCTTCCCAATACAGCTGAGGCTGTAGAAGAAGGATGGTCAAGAACTCGGGGTAGTAGGAGACAAGACTCCTAGGTTGGAGGTCAGATAGGGTATCCATGTGAGAATCCCTCCGCCTGAGGATATTCCATCTTCCTTCCTTGACCTTTGGGTTTCTCCAAATGATGGGGGCCATGCCTCCTACAAATCTGGGTGTCAGTCATGTGATCTCACCAAAGAGGGAGGGCAGTCTTCAGTAGGGAAAAAAATCTAAGAGAAGAACTTTGGCTGGGGTTGGATCACCGATTAAAGGATGAGGACAACAGCCCTCTCTGGGTCGGTTCATCACCTCTTAAGGGGAAAGAACGTGAAGGGGCAATTTGCTCATAGAAGGGCAAGACCCACAGCATGGAACTGATGCAGCCAGCTCAATATTAATGTCTCTTCCATTCTCCTTTTCTTTAAAATAAAGTGTGTATGTGTGTGTGTGTGTACATGTGTGTATGGTGTGTACATGTGTGTACATGTGCCTGCTAGTGCCTGCAGACATCAGAAGAAGGTACTAGACATCCTGGAGCTGTCGTTACATTCACTTGTCGGTTGCCTGGTATGGGTGCTGGGGTGAGAACTCAGGTCCGCTGGGAGAGCAGCAAGTGCTCGTAATTGTTAAACCATCTCTCCAATCCCTGTTTTGCTCTTTTAAATCATATCCCTTAAAATTATTCTGTGTGCACAGAGAAACCCAAAATTATTTCATATAGACTTCTTTTAGTTTCCTCACAGAAAATTCATGCTTATTGTTGAAGTCAGTACCAAATATTTCACTGTGATGGGTAACTTCCCAAATGGAGAAGCAGCTAAGGGAGTTAGTTGGGTGCTGATGGCGACTCTGCCAGTATGGCACTGACTGGCAACCCTGTACCCCAGTGAGTCAGTGCAAACCGCAAAACACAATGCCTTCCAAAAGCAAGCATGTACAAGGAAACAGGTTGCTTTTCTTTTTCTTTTCTTTTTTTTTTTCAGAAAAGTTGGGTGTTTTTAATGACTAAGGATGAAAGGGGAAGAGGGGAATAGCAAATGTCTTCCATTTCCCGGGTAGCACAGCTTCTTCCCAGGCTGACAGCCCAGTGTCTTGGGACCTTGGCCTTCCCATCAGGACGTTCATGCCAAAATTCAGGGGCCAACGCTGTTTTCTCCTGTTTCCACTTGCAGGAAAATAGCTGGGCCCCCAGTAAGTCCAGCTGATGCTCACGGTGATTTATTGCACACCCGTTTCTCCAGATGGCCCTTCATATGGAGATTCTTCCTCCTCCATATAAGATTCTTTTTCTCCTACTCAGGTTAAAACAGGTTTAGAATACAGTCCATCAAAACTAGAAGCAGACACTTGACAGAGGTATCTCAAGCCAGAAAGAAGCCCAGAGCCCACATCCCACCTGGTAAATAATCGCTGGGTTTGCATTCCTGTGCATTCAGGCATGGCCACACTTTGTGCATCGCGAAGCTGTGAGAATGTCTAGGCCTCAAGGGCCGTGTGAGATAAAGATCACAGATCTGTCACAGATTCCAACTGCAGCCCTCTGAGGTGCTGGGGTGCCCAGGACTCTCCAGTCAGCCAGAGTCTGCTGAACTGGAACATGTCAGATTCACCCAAGGTGCCCAGGAGAGCTCACCTTTGAGTGAGGGTGAGCGACTGGGCAGTGTGGCTCCAACCCTACAGCAGAGAGTGGGATGCCAAGGTCACATTCAGAGAACCATTGTCGGAATGCTGCTGGGGTGGCCCAGCTTCCTGGCCAGTCTATTGTGAAAGGTATCTAAAAGGCAAGCTTGCAACCATGCCCAGGAATGCTTGGGAATGGCAGTACACCCGGGGTTTCAAGTGGTTAATATGTAGTCGGTTCAGTTTTGGCTTTCAACCCCCGGGGAGCTGCTTCAGTCAGAACTTCCCACTCCTAAGCGTACTCCCCCGCAACATTGAAAGCACAGAAATGTTATAGGGCAGTGGTTCTCAACCTACCTAATGCTGGAAGCCTATAATGCAGTTCCTCAGGTTGTGGTGATCCCCAACCATAAAATTGTTTTCGTTGCTACTTTCTAACTGTACTTCTGGTGCTCTTATAAATCATGATGTAGATATCTGTGTTTTCTGATGGTCTTAGGTGAGCCCTGTGAAAAGGTAGTTCTAGCTCACCAAAAGGGTCACAACCCACAGGTTGAGAACCGCTGCTGCTGCTGCTGCTGTTGCTGCTGCTGCTGCAGGGGACAACCCAAGAATTTGGAGAGTAGGGGTCATACTAGGGCTGGGGGTTTAGGGAGTAAAGGCAGGTGAATGGAGAGAGAGAGAGAGAGAGAGAGAGAGAGAGAGAGAGAGAGAAGGGAAGGAAAAAGATAATTTGTTTCTGATCTTATTCTAGAGGCACTAGGCTGCTGGTTAGCTAACAAGGTCACAGGGAATCTGTGACCACACTTCAGCAAGCACTGAGAATTCTCAAGTTCAACCCAGCAAATACTGAGTGCTGAACAAGGGGACAAGGACTTGCTTTTTAAAGTTTTTTTCTTAATTAAAACATGCTTTCCAACCTCCCACCCCCAGAAAAGTGGTGGTGCACAACTTTAATCCCAGCACTCCAGAGGCAGAGACAGGTGGAGCTCTGTGAGTTCAAAAGCCATCCTGGTCTACAAGTGAATTCCAGGATAGCCAGGACTACACACACAGAGATGCTGTCTCAAACAAACAAACAAAAAATCCCACATGATTACATCATTTTCTCCTTTGTCTTTTTTCCCTCCAAACCCTTCCCATGTACCCCACCTTGTTCATACACGTGCATGCACGCATTCCTAAATACATAAATGTGACCTGTTTGTCTGTATAGTGTGACCTGTTTGTTTATGATTTCAGGGCTGGTCATTCGGTAGTAGAAAGTCAGTCTGAGGGCTCTTCCGTGGGGCAGACTCCTTCTCCCTCACTTTGTATTCCTTAGTTGCCTATAGTTCTTTGTCTGGGTTTATGGCCTCATGGCATTTCCCCTTTCCATGTTAGCACACCTAAGGACTTTCTCATATTTCCAAGAATAAGAGCCCACACATGGCGTTCTGCTTTGCTTGGAGGCCTGCATACAGAGGGCAAGAACAGCAGAACTTAGGCATCAGTGTGACAGGAGTGTGTCCAATATTTGGCTTACAGCAGATTCATGAGTGTTCAGAGAGGCCCAAGAAGTCTGGACTAGTCAAAAGTCAACTTTGGTCTTTGGGCCTTAAGAAGTACATCTACTTCTCTGAGTTTAAACTGGGAACCACCCTCTTTCCATTCCCAGTTACTATGCTGTAGAAAGTTTAAAGGAAACTGATGTTATCCCTGCCTTCCAGAAGTGGGGTGTAGTCTCAGGCTTGGTCAATCAATAGATCACATTCTCCTGGCCAATGATAGGTGCAGAAATAGGCATGTGACCCCATCAAAGATATACGCAAACTCTTTTAGAGGGTACAATTTATACACTGTAAAATGAAGTATTTAAAGTATAAGGGTTCCTTCCCATAAGCCCTCCCTCCATCCCAGTAAGTCTGTTGTAGGTTGACAGCATCCTTGATTGGCAGTGCTCTGGATGCACCTCGCCTATGGAAATGATGCAGCTCAGTCACACATCGCTGCAGGGTCTGTCGTTCCCCCATATCTGGTGACTGACTATAGTGGTAGCTCGCTGTCAACACCCAGCACCAAGCTCTAGTCCAGAAAAGATCAAAATGCAAAGTATGAAGCACAGCCAGAAGCAACATGGGAAGGAAAGGGTTTAATTCATCTTACAGCTTTATAGTCCATTAGTGAGATGAGCCAGGGCAGGAACAGAAACTCAAGGCAGGCACTTGAAGCAGGAACCACAGAGGATGCAGCTTGCTGGCTTCCTTATTTCTTGCTCAGGCTGAGCCAGCATTCTTACACAACCCAGGACCACTTGCCCGGAGGTAGCACTGCCCACATTGTACTGGACCCTCCTGTAGCAATTAGCAATCAATAAATGTCCCACACACATGGCCGCAGGCCAACCCAATGCAGGTGATGCCCTAATTGACCTTCCCTCTTCCAGATGTGTCAACCTGACAACCAAGATTAGTGTCACACCTGGCGAAGATCCCCAAGAGGAGACTTCTGTTGCTGCTCTTGTGTTGTTTGTTTTATGCTGTTCTGTGTGCTGTTTCCAAGGTCTACAAAGATTGTGGGCATAAGGAAAGTCCTCAGAAGATATATGTTTATTTTATGGATAAATAAGTGAAACATTTTATAGTTCATAGGCCTGGGTCCAATCTGGCATCCTGATGTAGTATGGGGCACAGCTAGTACGACTGTTTTGGAAAATCCTTCCTCGCTGGGAACTGCCAAAACAACAAAGAACCACCATATGTCTTTTTATGCAACTGCCAGAGATAGCAGATGAAAGTCAGGACAGGCTGTTAAACCCAGGTTCAGAAAGACAACCAATAGCTTCTGTAGTATCAGCTCATAAGGAATAGTCTTTAGTTGCTGGAAAACTGGCCTAAAGAGGACTAGGTAAGGCTAACTGCTCAGACTGATGGCCAGAGGCAGGAGAGTCCCTTGAGCCGGGCCTGATTTAGGGACCTGACAGATGATCTGGATTTGAGCCTCTGCCCCGACTCCGTGAATAGGGGAAATTGCTTAGCTCACTGGGATATATAGTTATACCATGTTTTATGTAGAGCCGAGGAGTGCGTTACAAGAAACACAGGTGCAACTCCTAGCGTTTAACGCACAGTGAAGGTTAACTATACTATCACTACGGTTGATCTGATTAGCTGGTTTGAAGAAAATGTCGTGCCAAGGAGACCTTTATTACACTGTCAAATAGCGTGCTGGTGTACAGAATAGCTAAGATTATAGTTTATTCACAGGATGAGGCAGAGATACAGAGAGTGCTGACCTTTTACAGACAATGCCCCTATGTCTGGCGGACTAAACCCACACTAAAATTTAATAGATTGTCCAGAATAAATAAAGGAAGGAAGTCTTTCATTTCACTTCTTATGAAACGTCATTTGCTTAACTGACTTCTTCTGATGTCGAAGATAAATATTTGCTCAGTTTTATAGAGTCGCTGTGCAGACGGATGGGCCCATTACCAGGGCAGTAGGACTGTTTCACTTTGGATCTGGTTTATCTCTGTTCTAGGCTAAAAGCAACTTCTGTTTGCAGGTCTTATGTGGTTTCTAGACTTTTTATTTCTTTGGTTTTTTTGACACAGGGTTTCTCTGTGTAGTTGTGGTTGTCCTGGAACTCACTCTGTAGGCCAGGCTGGCCTTGAACTCAGAGATCCAGCACCTGCCTCTGCCTCCTGAGTGCTAGGATTAGAGGTGTGCACCATCATAGCTGGAAATTTCTAGACACTCTTAGCACATAACCTTTAACTTAAGAAAAATAGGCAAACATGGCAGTTAATATATAAAGTATTAAAAGGCAACGGTTTTCCCCGGAAACATCTTTTGAGGTAAATTCTGTAGGTAGCTCCATTGTTAGGGTTAAGAAGGCTCAGCTGGAATAGAGGTTGACAATTCCATTTTCAATGGAACAACTCTGCCAGAACAGACCCACGTCCCCGCCCATGTGGATGTCTTGTTCGGATGTAACAGATACAGACATTATGAGTGCATTATTATCTAGATGGTGATGATTACTGTGGAAACAGAAAAAGGAAAGAAAGGCTGTACCAAAGGGCTGAAGCGGCAACTTTCTTTCTTTCTTTTCTTTCTTATTTTATGTATATTGGTGTTTTGTCTGCACATATGTCTGTGTGAGGGTTCCAGATCCCCTGGAACTGGGGTTACAAATAGTTGTGAGGTGTCGTGTGGGTGTTGGGAATCGAACCCAGGTCCTCTGGAAGAGCAGCTAGTGCTTTTAACTGCTGAGCCGTCTCTCTAGCTCCGGGAATGGCAATTTTCAATAGCAACATGACAGTGTGCCTGTCTGGTAAGTACAGGCGAGCACAGGAAGAACATGCTGGTCGGGAGGGAGGGAGAAAACACCAGACACAAATGACCCGAGGCAGGAACAAGTTCTGAGCATGCCTGGAACATTCCAGAAATAACTAGGGGAGGCAATATGGTGAGTGAGAAGAGAGGGGAGAAAAGCCAGACACTTACAACTCTCATACTTATGGGTAAAGGACTCAACGGCCACGAGTCTAACTTGCAATTGAGTCTTGGTTTATTTATCCTGTGACTGTGGAGAAATCTAAACCGCTCAGCTGGAATGGTGACTCTCAGTTTTCAAGGCATGGATGGGCTCGAAGGTTATGTCAGACCCGGTGCCTAGAGGGTATCAGTATGACTGGTGATGACCTGGTGAGTCAGTGAATAGCTCCGAGTTCCTGTCCTAATGTCTTTCCTTCCTGGGTAGGAATCCACGGACAGTCACGTACCCTGCCTGTGCAAGTCCTACTTGGTGACTTCTAGCACATTTAGCAGGTGCCTTCTTTAGCCTGGTAAGCATTGCATGTGGAATGCTTAAAACAGTGCTGGGCACATAGAAAACACTAAGTAAATATAATTATTCCTTGCAAGTTGTAATAAGAAGAATTAGGTATTCTGAAAACACTATTTGTTGGTTTTTTTTTTTTTTTTGAGATAGAGTTTCTCTGTGTAGCGCTATCTGTCCTAGAACTCACAGAGATCGGCCTGCCTCTGCCTCCCAAGTGCTGGGATTCAAGGTGTGTGCCAGCACTGGCCGTATAAACACTACTCTTTTGAAGCCTATTTGAAGTGTACGTTTGTTGTGAAAAGGGCTTTTACAGAAACACGGTTGTGTGAGTCTAGGAACCCAGCCTTCAGGGTGTCCCCCAATGACCCTCGTCTCCATGTCATCTCACCGGGCACTGTGCCATGATTTCTCCAGGCAACCATAGAGTGTGGTGGCTGTGAGAGTAAAGACACTTCTGAGGTGAGGTTATAGGAGGCAGAAGGCAGGAGGCTACCATTTTGGTCAATGTCATTTTCCGTCCCAGCCCTTCTCAGGGCTTGCTCCTGGATTCCCGTTGCTAGGCTATGAATAGACCACAGGGAGGCCCCTCTGGAGAGGCCCACTTGATAAGTCCCTAACAATTGTATGAGTCAGTGCCCTTTTTGGAACTGGATCCATCAGCTTTGTGACAAAAGCCACAAGAGCAGCTTCACAAGCCCCCCCCCACCCCGAGTCACTAGCCCCCCCCAGTGGCACGAGCCCCCTGAGGAGTCATGAGCCCCCCGACTCATGAGCCCCCCGACTTACTAAACCCCTCAGTCACTAGCCCCCCCCAGGCATGAGTCCCCTGAGGCTCGAGTCCCCTGAGGCACGAGCACCCTAAGGAGTGATGAGCCCCCCAGTCACGAGTCCCCCCAGGCACGAGTCCCCTGAGGCACGAGCACCTTGAGTCGCAAGCACGCTGAGGAATGACAAGCCCCCTGACTCACGAGCCCCCTGACTCAAGAGCCCCCTGAGTCACGAGCCCCCCAGGCACGAGCCCCATGAGTAATGAGCTCCCTGAGTAATGAGCCCCCCGACTCACGAACCCCCGACTCTCTAGCCCCCCCCCAGGCACGAGTCCCCTGAGGCATGAGCCCCCTGAGTCACGAGCACCCTGAGGAGTGATGAGCCCCTCCAGTCACGAGCCCCCCAGTAACGAGCCCCCCCCCAAGTAAGACACCTTCTGCATCACATTTGTCTGAAGCTGCTGCTTGAATAATATGTGACTCCACCAACAGTTTATTAACCATTAACATTTTTCAAATCTTTTTTACATTTTTTGAATAATCATATGTGTAACGTTTGTTTCGCCTGCAGGTATGTCTGTGCACCATGTGCGTGCCTAGTGTCTGAAGAGGCCAGAAGAAGTGTTGGGTCCCTTGGAACTGGAATCACAAATAGTATTGAGCCACCTTGTAGGTGCTGGGAATTGAGCCTAGGGCCTTTGAAATAACATCATAGTTAAACATTTTCAAGTAAGATGGAGAACAGTTGAGGGCCTGATCCAGCCAGCCTGGCTAGCCAGTGAGTGCCAGGGATCTGCTTGTCTCTGCCTCCCCAGTGCTGGTTACAGACGTGCATTGCTACACCCAGATTTTTTTTTTAAGTTTATTTTTATTTTATGTGCATTGGCATTTTGCCTGCATATACGTCTGTGTGGGGCTGACAGATTCCCTGTAACTGAAATTACAGACAGTTGTGAGTTTCCATGAGGGTGCTGGGAATTGAACCCAGGTCCTCTGGAAGAGTAGCCAATGTTCTTCATTGCTGAGCCATCTCTCCAGCCCCCTATACCTGGATTTTTGTTGTTGTTATTGAGACAGAGTTTCTCTGTGTAGCTTTGGAGCCTGTCCTGGGACTCACTCTGTAGACCAGGCTGGCCTCGAACTCACAGAGATCCAACTGCCTCTGCCTCACTAGTGCTGGGATTAAAGGCATGTGCCACCATTGCCCGGTATACACCTGGATTTTTAATGGGTATGGGGTATCCAAATTCAGGTCTTCATACTTGTAAAACATGGGTGTTATTGGCTGAGCTGCCTCCCCAGTACCTAATTTGTCTTTTCTTGGGTATTTTATTTATTTTTAATTTAACTTAATTTTGTGAATGAGTGTTTAACCTGCATGAATGTCTGTGTCCTGTGTGCCTGGTGTGAGTATTCAGGCATCTGTACTGATCTGGTACCTGTGGAAGCCAGGAGAGGGAATGGGGTCCTCTGGAACTAGAGTTACAGACGGTTGTGAGCTGATGGGAATCTTCCCGGGTCCTCTGGAAGAGCAGCCAGTGCTCTTAGCTGCCGAGTCATCTCTCCAGCCTCCTTCTTAGATATTTCACAGTAATACAAAGCCGATTAACACCATGTACAGGGTTCTTAGCATTTCTATTGGCTGCAAATTGTTCTGCCCATTTGCCACGCCACACTTCATCGAACAGTCTTTATAACAGAACCTCTGGATTATTTCCGGCTTTTCAAAATACTGTCACAATAAAAAAAAAAGAAATACTGCAAATTAGCTGGTCAGTTACTGAGAGTTCAGTGGCCCGGGTCTCTTAGAGACATAGAAGGCGACACAGAGAAGCGCTCCTGAGGTTCACAACTATGAGCAAATATTGAATACACACAAAAGAGAGATAAGCGCATGACCTCTCTGAGGACCTACGGCAGGGAAGGGGGCTGGGTGAGCTTGTTTGTTTAGACAGTAATAATAGCTTCATAGAATCGTGTGTGCTTCCTAGAGAAATACAGGAGCCACAGTAGACAATGGGGGCTTGGCAAGGGCCCATAAATAATTGCCTTAGCCCTGAGTGTCAAAGCAGCATCTCAGAGAGAACCCCACTGAACTCAAGCCTTTGTCTCCGGTCTGAGCCTCTGCCCTCCCCTGGCTGTGCTTTGTCAGGGCTGACAACTGTGGCTGGAAGGGAAAAGATGACTCGGGCTTTCTTTGTTTAAATTCAGCTCTGTGTTAGACATACCAGGTCTCCTCTGAGGATGGCACTCATGAGAGGCCTCTTAAGAAGATAGCCCGTGGTGATGCACACCTTTAATCCCAGCGCTCAGGGAACTCCCCGAGTTCGAGGCCAGCCTGGTCTACAGAGCAAGTTCCAGGACAGCCAGGGCCATACAGGAAAAAAAAGAAAAAGAAATCAGATCCCAGCACAGAGAACCGTGTTCTTCCAACTGCCTTCTCGTAGATTCCTGGATTCTGCCATCCCATCTTCAACATCATCCACCTTCCGGATGAGGTTTCAGGACCGTCACGCAGGCACACTGCTATTCTTGGCCATGACTTCTTCCTCAGGTGCATGCCTGGCTGAGGATGTAGCTCAGAGGAAGAGAGGGTGCTTACCCAACACTTGATCGTCAGCACTGCAAAGAAGAGAAACGGAAACTAATAAAGCAACAACAACAGAACTCAATCAAAGAGAGTTACTCAAAGCCGGATGATGGTGGCTTTTTTTTGGGGGGGGGGATTAATATTATTTTTTTTTACTGGTAACATTTGATGACTTTTAAGCTAAAATCCAGGGGGCTGGAGAGATGGCTCAGTGGTTAAAAGCCCTGATGGCTCTTCCAGAGGACCTGAGTTTGATTCTCTGCAACTGCATGGAGGTACACAACCCTCTATAGTGCGGTCTGATGCCCTTGTCTGACATAAAGGTAGAAATACAGATACAGCACTCATACATAAAATAAATAAATCTTTTAAAAAGGCTAAAATCCGTATTACAGATATGTATGCATGTATACCCACCCATCCATGTATATATATAATGCCCCTACAGGACGGAAAGTTTCTTGGGACCATTTTTGTCCGTGTCCTCTGTAAAGCCTCACTAGCACTTTAGGCAGAACAGGCCCTCGGTGAGTACTTGGTGAGTAATATTTCTACATGAAGCAAGTGTGCCAGGCCAGGTAAACCTAAAGATTACCCTCAGCACGATATTCCTGAAGTAGGGTTCTGTCCATTAGCAACACAGAAAACTTACACGGGATCTCAATTCGATGCAAGTAAATTCTCTAACATGCTTTCGAATAACTACAGCAAATGAGTCAATGTATGCTTCACTGTCTCACACACGGGTTTCCAGGGAGCAGGTGCTGGGGCTGCCGCATTCTAAGGTTGCAATGTGTTGGGTCCTTTTTTCTTGCCACATTTAGGTGATAATCACCTTACTCCTTTTCTAACCATAGGCATCTGGACTATTTTGCTGTCATTGCCTGGGTTTTGTAGCTAGTGAAATGTGAGTTCAGAACGTTGGCACATGGAAGAGAACAGAATCAGTTCTGTCTGTTACAGAGCTAGCTCCCTTGGTTAAAGCTTAAGAGGTAGCCTGAGCTGGACAGTGGTGGCACATGACTTTAATCCCAGCACTCAGAGACATCTTTGTGAGTTTGAAGCCAGCCTGGTCTACAGAGTGAGTTCAGGACAGGCTCCAAAGTAACAGAGAAACACTATCTCGAAAAACCAACAACAACAAAAAAAAGGTAGCCTGAGCAGCATTCTGGAAGAGAAGAGTACAGAGCCACAAGCAGAGGGGAGTCTTCCTCATGGAGACTTACAGATTTGAATTTTATAATTATTTAGGATCTGTGTATATGTGTATGAGGGTTTTGTCTGCGTGTGTGTGTGTGTGTGTGTGTGTGTGTGTGTGTGAGCCATCTCAGCAGTTATTTTGTTATTGTTGTTGTTGTTGTTAAGACAAGGTCTCACTCTGTAGGTCAGATTGGCTGGGAACTCATTATGTAGCCAGACTGGCCCTGAACTTGTACCAGTCCTCCTGACTCAGTCTCCTGAGTGCCGGGATAACAGGTGTGAGCCATCAAGCTTACCTTTAGTTTGTTTGATTTTGATTTTGGTTTTGTTGTTGTTTTTTTCAAGACAGGATTTGCCTGTGTAGCTCTGGCTGTCTTGGAACTAGCTCTGTAGACCAGACTGGCTTCAAACTCATAGAGATCCAGCTACCTCATCCTCCCAAGGGCTGGGATTAAAGGCGTGCTCCACTATCACCCGGCCTGAGTTTTTAATATTAGCACATATTCTGTAGAAGGAAGAATCCTTAATGGGAAGACCTTCACAAGGGTAGGAAGACATACAGTTCCCCTTAGTAAATCTAGAGCCCCAAAGGGTTTCTCTTTATTGGAAAAGGGCCTGAAGGTGATGACTCCAGGTGCCCCGAAGGGCACACCCTTGCCCCAGGTTAGCTGTTTCCTCTGACTCCAGGTGCCCCAAAGGGCACACCCTTGCCCCAGGTTAACTGTTTCCTATGAAGACTCTTTGCTATTTCCCTGCCTCTGTCTGAATACTCAAAACAGACACAAGCCCAGCTCTCACTGCTCTGTAGAATGTTTGAACACTACCCTACTCCCCAGAAAAACATCAACAACCAGACTACACATACAACACCTTCTCACATAGAACTGGGGCATAGAACCTTTATTCTATCCCATATTAATTTATTTGTTTTTAAGGGAAATAAGAACCAGGCTACTATACCTCAGGAGGCTGTGGCCAGCCTGTACTAGGCAGGATTGCTCCATTAAAAATAAGTAAATAATGGACCAAAGAAGTTTGTAAAGAAGAAAAGTGCCCCCAGGCCTGTCCTGATTCCTCTGGTGTCACCTGTGTGTCCTCTTCACTCTCCCCTGACTCACTTCCCTCTGGGAACACTTAGGACACTGAATTCCCAACTGCAGGATGAACAAGGCTAAACATTTGTGCATTTTCTTATTCATTATCTTGTGTGTATATGTACCATGTCATACATGTAGAAGAGGACATCTTGTAGTGAGATCTCTCCTTCATCTATATGGGACCCAAGGATTGAATTCAGGACCACAGGCTCGCTGGCAAGTGCCATTATGGGGCTGGATCCTAGCTCTTGATGGAGAGATTTTTTTTTCTCACTTTTTTCTTTTTAGATAGGATCCCTCTATGTATTCTTTTTGTTTGTTTGTTTCTGTTTTGTTTTTTGAGACAGGGTTTCTCTGTGTATCTCTAGCTGTCCCGGAACTTGCTTTGTATACCAGGCTGGCCTCGAACTCACAGAGATTCACCTGCCTCTGCTTCCCTGAGTGTTTGGATTAAAGGCATGTGCCACCAACGCCTGACTCTCTATATTCTTGACCATCCTGGAATTCTATATGTAGATCAGGCTGGCATCAAAAGATCTGGCTGCCTCAGTCTCCTAAGTGCTGGGATCCAATGTGTACACCACCACACCCAGCCTGATGGACAGATTTTTAAAGAATAAAACTGAACAACAACAACAAAAAAGCTGGGCTGTAGTGGTACATGCATCCTAGCACTGAAGAGGCAGAAGCAGGTGGATCTCTATGAGTTCCAAGACAGCCAGGGATACACAGAAAAACCGTGTCTCAAAAAGTCAAACAAATAACAACAACTGAGCTTTGGATTGCTAGTATAAATTATTAATATAATAATTTATGTAACTGCACAGAAAACAACGATGACTTTTATGTGTTCAAAATTGGTATTTGAGGGGCTGGGGAGAGAGCTCAGAGAGCAAAGTGTTCGCTGCTATAACATGAGGATCAGCTCTTGTTCCCAGAACCCATGCACAGTTCATGGAGGTGTACAGCTGTAATCCCACTGCTCAAGGGGTGGAAACAAGAGGACCCCGCCCCCCCTGGGCTTGTTATCCAGTTGAACTGGTGAGTGTCAAGTAACCCCTGCCTGTTCTGCATGCTATGTGTAAGCACTCTATGCACTATGTGGACAGTTCATGCTACTCTCTGCAGTACTGTTGGCGAGCCAGGCAAGGGGCTGGAGATGGAAACACACACGCACACACTGAGACAGAGACATGGGTCATTGTTGAAACAAGAACGCCAAGAATGCTTTAAGAATGCCCACTTTATTGTGTTCCAGGGAAGCTTATATAGGGTTCCTTAACTGACCAGTGGCCACTCCCTAGGTCTCAGGATCCTTCAGCTGCAAGCCGCCAGGAACCACTGCCCTGCCTCGGGCTCAGAGCAGCTACAAGGCTCAGGAAAACAAGTTGTTTGCTCAAAGCAGCTGCAAGCATAGGAAAAACAAGTTGTTTACAGGAAATTCAGGGTCTGGGGGTCCACAGTCCCCAACAGGTGAGCACCAAGTTCAGCGAGAGACCCTGTCTTAAAAAACAAGGTGGAGAAATAGACACCCAGTGTCAATCTCTGACCTCCACATGCACAACTAGGCACACACATGAAGATGCACTACACACGAATACACACACAAGCTGGATGAAATATGGAAGCAGCAGTGTGGAAACAAATATAAGAAATGAAAGTGATACTTTAACTCATTATTTTACAAAGATGGACTTGAACTTCAAGCCAGAAATAACAGCTGAACCTTGAAGACTCTTTCATGGCTTGCCCTATGAGATACAGTTTACCTTGAATAGCACATCAGTTAGAGTGCCTACCCTCTGTGAGATAGAAAAATCCCCATATAATTAAATTAGCTACACAGATTGATGTTGCCTTGCAGTTACTAACAGAAGGCCTATAAACCATATTTTGTATATTACACATATTGAAGACAGAAAAAAAATTATGAAAAACCCAGAAAGCACTTTTTTTTTTTAAGAGTCTAACTATGTAGCCAGTCTTGCCTCTAACTTGTGATCCTTCTGCCTCAGCTTCCTGAGGGCTGGGGTTATGTGTAGACCACCAGGACTGGCTGAGAGGTTACTTCATAATGCAGTGTACAATTTCCTGGAGAGGTGAACTGTGAGACCAGTGGTTCTCAGCTGTAGTAGGAGGTTGCTTGTTTGTTCTTGGCTGCCCAGAACCGAAATAATCACACAGAAACTATATTATTTGCAATACTGTTTGGCCAATAGCTTAAGCGTATTTCTGGCTAACTCTTATATCTTTGATTAACCCATTTTATTATTTTACATTTTACTGTGAGGCTTGTGGCCTACCAGCAAGGTTCCAGCTGGCAGCTGGCATCGTTCCCCTCTGGCGTCTCCATGGTGTCTCCCTGACTCTGCCTACTCTCTCTCTTTTCCCGGCCTGGCTACACTCTATTAAACCATTAAAGCAGCTTCTTTATTCATTAACCAATTAAAGCAACACATATACAGAAGGATTTCCCACACCATTTCCCCTTTTCTGTTTAAATAAAAAAAGAAGGTTTTAACCTTAACATAGTAAAATTACATATAACAAAACAGGTATCAAGTAAGAATTACAGTTACAATGTTTATATCTACTTTATCTTTTATCATAACTAAGAAAAACTATAGCTATCTATTCTTCAATTCCATCAAAGACTCCAGAAGGATATATTACCTAAGTAAACAGGAAGTGCATTGTAAGCAACTTCCACAACTCTAGAATTGACAGACATCTCACTGCCTAGACAGTCATCCAGACTTTTTCTGTAACATTGAGGCATTCATCTTTAGCCTATAGGCCCATAGTATCTGGCAGACTTTTCCATGAAACAGGAAATTTCAAAGACAGTTCTGCCTATATTGGCAGCTTGTCAGTCACTTTCTTCTGTGTCCTGCAGAATGTCTGGCAGACTCTTTTTGTTCTTTCATGAAACAGGAATCCAGAAAGACTGTCTCTCCTTCTTTAGGAAAATTCAGCAGTCATTCTTCTGTGGGTCCTGCATGTCCAGTTCATACAAGATAACATCAAGCAGTCCAGGTAAGAGCAGCTTTTTGCCTAAATGGCTAGCAAACTCCGTAAGGAGCCTCTTCGATGCCCATCTTCCTCTTGAAGTAGATTAATGCTGCCAGGAGCAAACGTGTCTCATTGTCAGGAAAAGTCCTAAGATCTTAAACATTTTAATTTTAAATGCTATATTCTGAAGGTTTCTGATTTGAAGAATGCCTATCTAACTGAAATATATCTCTGTATATTTAGAAAACCCAACTAACATGACTACAAGCTTGACTATTATAGATGACTCTCTATTAACCTATATTTCTTCATTATACATTGCATTTTTAAATGAGCTGCACAAACAATACCTTAATCAAGAGCAGAAATAGATATATAACAAAATTGACCTTAAATTTGTATCAACAAACCAAGATCCATACCAATGCAAATCTCTGTAGCACTCAACCTTCCTAATGCTGAGACCCTTTAACACAGTTCCTCATGTTGTGGTGACTCCCCATCATAAAATTATTTTCATTGCTACTTCATAACTATAATTTTGCTACTGTTATGAATTGTCATGTAAATATATGACATGCGGCCCTTATGAAAGAAAGGGTCATTCAGTCTCCAAAAGGGTCATGACCCACAGGTTGAGAACCACTGTGCTAGATCAATGTTGTACAGTATTCACTGGGGATATCCACAGTCCTGGCTGAAATCACAAGAGCAAGCATGGTGGGAGCTCAGTGTCTACACTGTCACCACATGCACTGCTTGGTACACACCTGGGCATGCTGTATAAGACCTAGCTCTTACAAGCCACGCCGAGCAGTCTGAAACTTCCTGATCTGTCGATTATTCAGACACTGTGTGTACGTCAAAGTTAAGAAAAAAGGCAAAAATACTCCTGGCCCTTGTAAGCTTAGATAAAATGGCTTAAAGCAGCCTTAAAAGGAGCCAGTGTTGACTCACACTTGAAATTCCAACACTCTGAATATTGATGCGGAAAGACCTCTCAGGTTCAAGTTTAGCCTGGGCTACAGAGCAAGAGTTGTCTCAGAAAACAAAATAAGACAAACAAACAGAAAAAAAACCCAAACACAAACTTGAAGCAGTCCTGGCAGAAGCAATTCTAGGTCATCATCATGGAAAAGCTCATTTACCACAAAACAAATGAGTTCCCCTTGTGATTTTAAGAACCCCGAAGTTCTTGTGCTAGTGGAGTGGCTCGAAGGCTAGAGCATGTGGGTCTTCTGAAGGACTCAAGTTTGGGTCCCAGCAATTTGGTTTCCAACTACCTGTATTTCCAGCTCCAGGGAAGTTGACAATTTTGGCCTCCTCAGGCACCTGCCCACAATCTCTCTCTCTCTCTCTCTCTCTCTCTCTCTGTCTCTCTCTCTCTCTCTCTCTCTCACACACACACACACACACACCACGTACCACTGTAGCAGGCTTTCTTGGACTGCTATTGCATGAATTCCAATTGTTATTAATAATAGCCTAGAAAACTGTGCCCACATTCCCAAAAAAATTGATTATGGATGTTTGTCTTTGTTCAGAGTGTTGGTTACAAGTTGTTATGGATAATGGTCAGGAGAAAAGCTAAACAAAAGAGATTAGATTCAGGCTTCTTGTTTTGAAAAGGAAAAAGGGGAAGTGCTGTGGGACAATGCTCTTGTACACTGTAAAGATTTGTCACTCATATTGGTTTAACAAAATGCTGATTGGCTGGTAGCCAGGTAGGAAGTATAAGTGGTGCTACCAGACCAAGGAAACAAGATGAAAATGCCTTACTGAGAAAAGGTACCAAGTCACATGGCTAAACATAGATAAAAATTATTGGTTACTTTAAGTTGTAAGAGCTAATTAGTAATACGTGTGAGCAATAGGCCAAACAGTTTATAATTAATGTAAACCTCTGTGTGTTTATTTAGGACTGAACAACTGAGGGACCAGGCAGCACAGGAACTTCTGTAAACAGATTACCAGTCCCAAATCATGACAGAGAGACCTATTAATTATGAAAGCTCGGCCTTAGTTTAGGCTTGTTTTGTATTTATTTATTTATTTGGCAGGATTTTCCTGTGTGTAGCAGTTCTGGTGTCTTGGAACTTGCTCTGTTGACCAGACCGGCCTCAAACTCAGAGATCTACCTGCCTCTGTCTCCTGAGCACTGGGATTAAAGTTGTGCCCCACCACTGCCTATTTTAGGCTTATTTCTAACTCCCTCTTATGACTTAAGTTAACTCATGTCTGTTCTTCTGTGTGCTGTCACATGGCTTGTGGCTTTTACCTCTCCTCCTGCATGTCCTGCTTCCTTTGCATCTGGCTGGGTACTCTGCCTTTCTTCTTCCTGAGACTTCTCTGTCCCTAGAAGTTCCACCTGACCTCGTCCTGCCTATCCTTTGGCCATTCAGCTCTTTATTAAACCAATCACAGTGATACCTCTTCACACAATGTGAAGGAATATTCCTCAACACAATGCACAGAATTTTAAAACAAAAATTAATCTTTAAAAAATCACTCCCAGCCAGGTAGTGGTGGCACATGCCTTTAATCCCAGCACTCGGGAGGCAGAGGCAGGCAGATCTCTGAGTTCAAAGCCAGCCTGGTCTACAAGAGCTAGTTCTAGGACAGTTAGGATTGTTACACAGAGAAATCTTGTCTCAAAAAACAAACAAAACAAAACAAAACAAAAATCACCCCCAAAGGTCCATTTGAAATCTTTTCTAAGAATGCTTGGCTAAGTCTACTTCTGCCCAAATCACCCAACTTCTGGTTGAATGGTTCAACTGTCTCCCTCCATCATCCAATCCCAGGTTCACCTGTACCTCAGTGCTGTTACTTCCTGAGTTTAGAGTTCTCAGATTGAGTTGTCTAGCTAGCCAGTTGAGGACATCCCAATCCCAGTGCTTCTGATTCAGAGCAAGGCGGCACTAGAGCAAGAGAGATGCGCGAGGCCGTCTCCTGAATCCAAGGGCCCTATTAACCGATGTAGAAACTGAGGGCCCCAGGAGGCAATGATTTTTCTCTCTGTCACCCAGAGAGCAGGAAAGTGCTGAGAAAAATGAGCATTCTGGGTTGTTTGCTTGTTCTAATCACCTGACCTGGGGGAGGGGCAGTCGTTTGAGGAATTCACAGGAGTGTTTCCGGGTAAACCAAGGAAGCTTTAGTTTGCAGCTTCTCTCCAGGGTGAGCCTTTCTCCGCACAACCTCAGGCTCTTCTCGAAACAGTTAACAGACAAATAATGAGATGTGGGTAAGGTCCACTTGGCTCACGGGCTGTGTGTGTGTGTGCGCGAGCGCGCGCGCTCGCCCTCATGGGGGGGGGGTCAAGAGCCTCCCATCCAGACAATCAGAGCTTCCACAGCTGGAGTTATGTTTATTTTGGTTACACCCGTTTTTCATGTAGCCCAGGCTGGCTTGGGATATGCTATGTAGCAGAGAATGACTTAGAACCCCTGATCCTTCTGGCTCCAGACTTTGCACCCCGGCAGTTTTAACTGGCTACTCGGCCTTCCTATCCCTAAGCACCTTCTTAAAAGAGCCTCAGTCCCTAGCTCATCTCTTGCGGATCTCTTGCCCTTGCTCCAGATGAAGGTTTTAGGACAACAAACTTCTTTCATGGCCTCCACACCCTGAAGTCAGGTCAAGTCACTTAGGACGCCAGACTTCGCGAGGTGCTGGGAAGAATATACTTAGGTCCCTGTGGCGTCCTGGTTGGCTGGAAGTTTCCAAACGCTCCAGAGAGGCCCTGTTGAAGACTCGCGAGCTCGAGTTCCCTAATCCATCCAGGTTCCCAAACCAACGTCTCAGCGGCACCGCACACAGGCACTACTGGGGTGTTAACTTAAACCTGGCGCGCCCAGCTCTCCTGGGCGATAACTTGCCTGCACCAAGGGCCCTCCCGGGAAGGATAGTTCACTCCCGGCGAATGGGAGGGTCGTGCGGGCCAGAAGGAACCAGAGGTGCGGAGGTGCGCCTGGAAAAGTCGCAGCGGCGCGCAGGCGCACTGGGCTCTCCACGGTGGCTCCTCGGTACAAAGCGCGCTGGGCTACGGACGACTTCCCGATCAAAGCCTTGCCTGGGCTGCCCCTGCCCTTGTGTCCCTACACTCGGTGACTCTGGGTAGCCTTGGTGAACTGGTGCGCGGCGCTGCAGGATCCGGCTCCAAGCTCGTAGCGCAACTGGAGTTTGATTCTGGCGCTGCCTGAGGCCCCGCCCCGCACTTCCCGGTCCCGCCCAGCCAGCCGCCCGCCCTGCGCCAGCTCCAGACCAGCCGCGCTGGAGGTGATTTGTGGCAGCTTTGCGCTTCTGTCCCCTGCAGGGACGATCTGGGGCGCTTGGGCTCCGACCCATTCCCGAGCTAGCCCGGTGCCTAGCCTCGCACTCTTGGTGCGTGCTGGGGCGCACGGCGACACTGGCCGTGGGATTGCTCCGGGGAGGTCGGTGGGGTTGCCTCAGCTAGCAGCCGCCTGGGATCACCGCTGGCGCTCGAGGGGGCGGCGCCTTCCGACCCGGAGTGGGGCGCGCTGGCCTTTGGGTACCTGCCCAGCCTTTTGGAGTCGGGGTGCGGCGCAGCACCCTTTTCCGAAGCGTCTCGGGGTAAGATCGGCAGACTGGCTGGCTGGAGGGAGCGGCGATTAGGACCTCTTTATCCTGGTCCTGGAGCGGCAGGTGGCCCTACTGGTGTTGCAGGGTCTGGGCGTGGGGGAGGGGTCGGGCGCGGCCTTCAGGGACCGCCCTAAGCTCAGGGACCGGCGTGGGTTCCTGAGGGCCTGCGGTGTCAGGTCCAGTAGGGCGGGTGGCAGCGTCCCGAGACACACTTGGTCGCGCAGGCACGTGGGGAACCCCGCGCTCCCTGGCCGCCAGGGCTGCTGAGTCTGGTCTCCTCACTCGGTCCCTTTGCAACTCTCAAAGGCAACTTTTCGCGGGCGGTCGGGCAGGAGCTGACTGCGCTCAGTTAGCTGACCCGGCGCAGGCCCTGTCGTTCGCGTTGACAACGTTCTGTGGCGTCCCCCAGCGCTTGCTTTCCGCACTTCTTTTCTGAGGATCGGCTCATTTTATTAATGTGTGCAATCAGACCGAGAGTCGGAGACTAATCAGGAATGCTGATCCCCTAGATTAGTGACCTTGGTCGTCACCTGGACTAGGTGAGATCCTAAGCCTCCTTGCTTATTTAGTTAAGGTTAGTTTGTTCAAGTTAATTTTTATACGGTACTTAGTTGTTAATCTTGTTCTCGTACGTACATAGCTCTCCAGTAAGTTGTTGGGCCCCTCCACGTTTAATCTATTTAGGCTTAATTTAAAAAGTTGAGATGTAATAAACAATATCAATATACCTTTTAAAATTCACGAGTCATTGACTTTTAATATAATTATAAAATTATGTCATCATCAACGCTAGCCGAAAGAATTTCCTTGACCCCCACCTCCCCACAAAAACCTTAGCCGCCCTCCATCCCCCTGCAGCCATTCGCTCTTTCGACCCCCTTGGCCTTTCACCCATCGGAAGGGGACAGATAATGAGTGAGAAGACAACTGTTCAAACTTTGGTTGTTTTACGGTTACATTTTGGGAAAGGTGCTGAGCTGGGCGCCTGCAGGTAAGATTAAAAAGTGTGAACATGGAGGAGTGTGTCTTGCCTGTGCTCTAGGAAGGGGAATTCATTTAGTCGCCAGCGTCCAGGGGCCTTTGGTTTTGATCTTTCTGAGCCCTAGGGTTGCCTCCTCCAGTTGCTATAGTTGACTGAGTTACTGTAGCCAAAGTGAGTTCTGCGGCGGTGGTGATGGGAACTGGAAGGAATCAGAGAGCATGCATGTGCACTAAGGAGAGAGTTTACGAGTGTGTGTGTGTGATCTTCACATTTAAAAGCAAGGATTGTTTGTTTTTAGTCCTGGGGCTCCAACTCAGAGCCTCAAGCATGCTAAATTCTACCACTGGGCTCCACTCCCAGCACCTAAAAGTACATTGAAAATGTTGCCCAGACTAGCTGGGAAGAAAGTACCTCAGAAACTAGGTTAATAATTCTGTGAATTCTGGAGATCATAAGGGGTTTTCTTCCAGGGAAGATGAGGGGGGAAGGGTCTCAATGGGGAGAAAGCAAAGCTTTGGGTTCCTTTTAACGACAGTGTAGTATTCCACTGTCCCCACTAGCCATTTTAGGATTGTAACAGTTTCTGTGGCAATTGGGACTTTGAGTCTGCATACTTGCATATGTATATACACATATGTTGGGAATAGGAGTCAAGTTAGGGTCTCTAAGCGAGTGTTTGGACATACATGATAATGTCAAATAGATTTCCAAAGTAGTTTTTTCTTTTTTAGATTGTACTTCTATCAGCAGTGTGCGTGAGCTTTATACTGGCCTTAAACTACAGTTAAATAGGAGGCTTGTAACAGTGTCCTCTGTTCATTTGAAGTCACAAGTCTAATACTTTTGTGGTGTTCCTTAAACATTATATTTTAATTGTTTTGAGTATTGTTATCAAAATATGAAACCTTTTGTGTGTGTGCGTGTGCGTGTGTGTGTGTGTGTGAATTGACATAGGATCTCATCTAGCCCAGGCTGGCCTCAAACTCACTGTCTAGCAAAAGTGCTGGGATTGCGGAGGTGAGCTACCACGTCCAGCTTAGGCACTGGGATGATGCTGGGGTATGTTTTCTTGCTAATCACCTATCATTCCTGCTGTTGGGGATGTTATTCTTTGGAATGGTATGTACTGCTGCAGAAATGACCTTTGTGAGTAATTTTTTTCTCTCATTCTTGGTTATTTAGTAGCTGGGGCTTCTCCTTTGCAAGTCTCTGAATCCTTGTTGCATGGCTCCCTGTAAAGCCGAGGGACCTCAGAACGTAGTATGGACTTGAGTAAAGAAATCTCTAATTGTTAATAAAGCAGAGCGAGAGGGTCTCTTGTGGGTTGAAATGCTATTTCTGAAGTTAATGATGAGGTTGACCCTAATATCCTCCTTCTAAATAGACTAAATTGCAATTTCATTGAACAGCCACGTTCAGTTTTTCTTTGTTCGATACATTGTGGCAAAGGCTCTGAGCCAGGGCTTTAGGAGACAAAAGAAGGATCTACTTACCTTAAAGCGGTTTGTTTTATTTGTCCAGGAAGAATATGTAAAAATTTAAAGTCGGGCAAAATCCAGCTCAGGACAGCTGAGCTGTCGATCTGATGTTTATCTATTTGGTGTTTGCGGTGGATGCTCAGGAGTGGTTTCTAAGACTTGTCAGTCTTGGGCTGACCTTCAAGGGATCGTGGGGGAAGTGAGGAAACTCTTTGAGCATCTTTAGGGAGCTGCACAATGGGCAGACAGGCACTGTCGGCTTCTGGGACAGTAGAAGTGATGTGGGACTCTGCTGTTTTTCAAGAAGATGCTAAATCGCAGAGCCCACAGAAAGGCAGAGCCACGCTCGAGATTCTAGGAAGAGAGCCGGTTCCTTGCTGCCCACCAGCACTGTGGGGGCTCCTGGTGAGGACTGGAGAAACTGGGGTCCATGTGCGGCTGCTTCCTGTAGCTGGAGCTTGCAGCTTCTTTTTTTTCCCCACTGGAATTAAGTGGAAGTTTCCCTAATGGGAGAGCTGGTGAGTAAAGTGATATCCTAAGTTTGGTAAATAATGATTATATTGCTATGACATGCAGGGTCCTGATGGAGAAAGCCTGCGTACATAGCAAGTGGGGAGGCACAAAAGGTACAGAGCCAGAATAGGAGGCAGGGGTTAGACCTGCCTGCAGTGGGCTCCCAGTGGCTCATTCTCAGAGACTGGGGGCAGGTATCAGGGATCTGGGTGACAGGCAGGGGACTGTGCCTTGAGAACCAGAAGCTCAGGTAAGCAGAGCTGTAGAAGTTAGGTGCCAGTGCCGCTGGACATGTGGGCCATTTGAATGGTAGTTTGAGATTACCACCTTTGTTCATGGATTTGTGACTGTCAAGCCAGCCTGCCCATGTAAGTAAATACTGTTGTTCTAAGCCCAGATCCCCTGGCTGGAATGTAGGACCTGTTGCTTGCTCTACGAGCCTTTGAGGAGCTAAGGAACTGCTCTAGGCTTCACTTTCCCTTCTGTGAAATGGGTAAGTAGGCTGTAGTCCCAGAGACTCAGAATGTTGGACTGGTCATGAGTTCAAGGCTGGTCTGGGAGAGAGACACCTGTCTCCAAATAAAAAAAAAACAAAACAAACAAAACCACACAGGGATAACAAATCATCTTCCTAGAGTTTGTTGTGAAGGTTATACGAGCTAAACTTGCTCCGTTGATCAAGTATGCCCTAGCAGAGGAGGCGGTACTCTGTCTGAGCTATTTCTAAATTCTGAATTTTAAGATTTCAAATTTCCCAGTGCAGTTAGGGCAGACAACAAAAAGTTGAAAGTGAAAACCAAAACTCATCCCTTCTCTCTGATCCCAGAGGGCACGGCATCTATTTCTAAGGCTAGGAACAGGGCAATCTTGCTGAGGACGTTATACTGCCACTCCCAGCTAGGGCTTGAGTTTCTCTGGAAGGTCTTGGGTATCTGAAGGGAGGCTGGACTCAGTATTGACTAGTGCTGGGAGGGCACACAAGGTGACTTCATTTGTCTCCATGATGACTTAGCATGGTACCCCATGTAGTTGAGCTTTGCACATGCAGGGTGAGTAGGGTGGGTTTCCCCCATGGGTTAGTTGGGAATTCTCCAGTGAGGGAGAGTGGAAGGGACAAAGAGAGAGAGAGAGAGAGAGAGAGAGAGAGAGAGAGAGAGAGAGAGGACTTTAATGAATTCAATTCAGGAGATCTGCAGTGTGGGCTGGCATATAGCAAGGCTATATGAACAAACCGACTGAGAATGCCCGCCCTTATCACAGATGATAATTTGATTTTCCTAGAGTCAGGTTCACACATCACTCTTCTCCCAAAGCAGCCTTTGAGTCTGCACTGAAAACCAGCCCTCCAGCCAGCACCCACGCAAAGCACGTGGAAACTCCCTTTACAGCCCACTCTCAAAAGTTAGGTAATATCTGTGCTTTAACAGCTGCACAGACATCAAGGGATGAGGTAGTAAGGGTGTCAAAACATTTGCCACCTTATAAAACTGTTTATCTTTTATATTTGATGTCGCAGATTTGCGACCCCCCTACTTCCAGGAAGCAATGGAATTGATATCACTGCCCCACTCGCTTCTCTCTTACAATTTTATTACCTATCTCTCTATCTATCTATCTATCTATCTATCTATCATCTATCTATCCATCTATTTCTTGCTAGCTTTAATTTCTCTAGTTGTCTTTATATTTTTATGTAAAGTATTTCGTCCTTTACAAAACTCTGGTGATGTAGGGAGCCCAGGTTTGTTGACTGTGCATCGCGGTTTTTGGAAGAGGCAACAAAAAAGAACAATGGAATTGGCTTGGGTGAGGGGAGCTGACTTTGAGGCTCCTGTGACCCCCCCCCCCCTTTCCCCAGGCACTGGAGTAGCAGTTGTCTTTGCCCAGGCAGGTGGGGTCCTGAGAAGAGCCAGCAGCACCACCTGATAGATTTTATTTCACACTTAGGCTTTCAGCTTACACCTGTTTGCTTTTTCCAGTCTTGTGCTTTGCATTTGAATGATGGATGCTCGCAGCAAATGCTATTCTCAGTGTGAAGACCCTTGGGACCGGCCCAGCTCTAAGCTTCTTGTGCACGCAGAAGGGCTTGTTAATAGAGCATCCTCATGCTAATTTCATTACAGAAGCAATCAGTTCATTGGAAACAATTACAGCGTGGTGTCAGGAGCCCTGTAGCTCAGAAGAAGGTGGCTTTAAAAAAAATTTCATTTAGTTAATGGAATTGGGCAGTGGAGCTTACTCTAGGTCTCTGAAGACACACTAATCCTGTTTGTATTAGCTGAGCCCCGAGGAGTGCAGAACTGCTGTTCTTGTTGGTCTGCCTTGACACGCTGCAGAAAAACCACTTACAGTCTTAAAATATAAATGTTGGCTTGATTTGAGACAAGAATATAAGCTCAGATTTGTTGATATTTGCATTTCAGTTTAGGTCTCTTAGTAATGGGTTTTCTGTCTCTGTGCTATTTTGTCTCTCTCTATGCACTACCCCTCCCCCAGTTTGTGACAGAGTCTCCTGGCTGGAGAGGCTCTTGCCTCGGACTACCATGCCTGCCCTTGGCTGGAAAGCAGTGGGTTGGGATTGCCTCTCCTTTATCACCCAATGCCCCCTCTCTTCCTTTTCCCAAGGAAGCCATAGGTCAAGCCAAGCATCTTTGTATTGTAGCCCCTTATCATCACTACTCTTACTGCTGATATCTAAATTAATTTTGCCCACTTTGAATTTTATGTACATAGTATCACAGGGCACAACCTGATGTGGGATTCCCCTCTGTATGCTGTGAATATGTTTTTATTACCATTGGTTAATGAATAAAGCTGTTTCGGTCAAAGGCTTAGCAGAGCAAAGCCCAGGTGGGAAATCTGAACAGAGATGTAAAACGAGTCAAGGAGATGCCATGTAGCTGCCAAAGGAGACAGACACCAGAACCTTACCAGTAAGCCACAGCCTTGTGGCAATACACAGATTAATAGAAAGGGGTTCATTCAAGATATAAGAGCTAGCTAGAAATATGCTTGAGTCATTGGCCAAGCCGTGTTGTAACTAATATAGTTTCTGTGTGATTATTTGGGTCTGAGCAGTCAGGAAACAGTCTCCTACTCCTACAATGACCTTCCATGCCTGGTTTTTCTCCCTCTGTGTTCTATTCCTAAGATTAATCTCCACTGTAGTTCATGCTTGTTGCTGTCTTGTGCTCTATATTTTGAATGTCCTACTCTTTGTCATCTTCCTGTGGATGACATGGGTGGTGGCCTTTGAGGCTAATATGAATAATACTGTCGTGATGACTAGTCTTGTCCACCTGATACACTTGGGAAGAGGGGGCTTCAGTTGAGGAGTTGCCTCCTCAGATTGCCCTGTGCATGTCTGTGAGTATTTGATTGGTAATTGATGGAGGAGGGCCCAGCCCACTGTGGGCAGCACCATTCTTAGGCAGGTGGTCCTGGGTTGTTAATAAAAAAAAAGGAAATAAAAAGGAAAGGATATGATTGGACCTGGGTTTTGGCACTAGATGAATGAAAAAATAAAAATAAAACGGCAAGGAAAGGCCTGCTCCTGGGTATGGTGGAGAATATTTATGGTAGCTGTGTGGGAGAACACAGGCAGAGGCAGAGACAGGGACATCTGGGAGAGTCCAGAGTGGACATAACTAGACTGAACTGGGTCATGTGAGGGGGGGGGAGAGGAGGAGAGAGAGAGGAACTAGGTGTAGCAGCTGGGAGACCCAAGGGTACAAGAAGAACAGGGAACCAAAATGATTGGATTACATGGGGAAGGGCAGCGCAGCCTCTGGACTGGAGAAGTTTAAGGTAGCGGGTAGGGTGTGTCAGCCAGGAGGGCCCTGTAACAAGTAGGGACTGAGGGATGCTGGGAGAGCCTGAGGTTCACTTTGATTTGTTGTTGTTTTTTTTTTTTTAATATTTATTTATTACGTATACAATGTTCTGTCTGTGTGTATGCCTACAGGCCAGAAGAGGGCACCAGACCTCATTACAGATGGTTGTGAGCCACCATGTGGTTGCTGGGAATTGAACTCGGTACCTTTGGAAGAGCAGGCAATGCTCTTAACCGCTGAGCCATCTCTCCAGCCCCTCACTTTGATTTGTTAAGTAGGCACTTCAGCCATTTGTCCCAGGTTTGAAACCTAACAGGTTGAACCTACGTAATGTGCTGGCTCTGTGGGAGCCTAGCCAGTTTGGATGTTCACCTTCCTAGAAATGGACGGAGAGGGGAGGACCTAGGACTTACCACAGGGCAGGGAACCCTGACTGCTCTTTGGACTGGAGAGGGAGGGGGAGAGGTGTGGGGGGAGGGGGAGAAGGGTGGGAGGAGGGGGAGGGAAATGGGAGGCTGGGAGGAGGTGGAAACTTGTTTTTTTTTTTCTCCTTTTCTCAATAAAAAAATGGAAAAAAGAAAAGAAAAGTAGATGAGCAAGCCAGAGGAGTGAGCGGTAACCATGACCTCTGCTTTAGTTCCTGCTTTCAGGTTCCTGCCCTGACTTCCCTCAGTGATAAACTGGTACCTGGAAATGTAAGAGCAAACAGACTCTTCCCGCCCGTGTTTTCATCATAGCCATAGGGAGGAAAGTGTTGTGAAACAGTTTTGTGCTATTTTTATTGTTGTTGAATGTACGTGGGCATCTGTGTTGGAAACATGTCTAGGAATAGGATGGTTGGGCCTGGAGCTGAACTGGCGTAGAAACTGGCCAAAGTGACTTTGCTAGTGTCTGCTCCGGATATTGGTGTTTGAGTTCCAGTGGCCCCGCTTTTATATTCTTGCCGATGTTTACAGTTGTCTATGGCCTTATTTTAGCTGTGTAAGCGCATGCTGTTGAATTTTCCAGATGAGGAAGACAAGAACCCCAAAAGGTTCATATTCTTTTTACTTTTTAGCATAATGAAACAGAAACCAAAGCAGTTAAGGAGTCCCTCATACCCAGCATTTCGTGGAATCGTGAGTTCTGGGCCAATGAAACCCTGCCTC
Organism: Microtus oregoni; assembly: GCF_018167655.1. Taxonomy (NCBI): domain Eukaryota; kingdom Metazoa; phylum Chordata; class Mammalia; order Rodentia; family Cricetidae; genus Microtus; species Microtus oregoni. Next base: position 34,551,193 of record NW_024543071.1, on the reverse strand, counting down.
AAAACCAAACACCCAGCCAACCACCAGGAGGCCTTGTATTGGTTATTTATATCTGCTTCTCCATACTACAAAATTCACCTTGTTTTTTCATTGTTTTCAAGACGTTTGTATCTAATCAAAATTGAAAGAATAGAAATTTATTAGCTAAACCCAACTAATTCTAAGAGTATGATATTCAGTATGTTGTTAGATATGTGTGAAAGCCCATACTCATACAATTTCAACTTTTATACTGTGCTCAATTAATTCATTGATTTTTGCTTCCTGAGGTGACGTTTTTCCAGGGGACAATGGCTGTGGAATGGGAATGGAAGACAGTGGAGGAACATAGGAGGATAGGAGAAAGGGCTGGAGATTTTTACAGAGGGTGGGGCTTGCCAACTCAGGCCAGGTGATGTCAGAAAGAATCTAAGGCATGGAGTTTTTGATCCTGCTTGGAAAAAGGAGCACTTTGCTACAAGAATGTAACCTGTGGTGTCAGTGTTTAGCATGCTTTGATTCATTTCCTGGGGGCTATTTTGAATTTTTTCCTTCAACTTCAGGACTCCTGTTTTGTCTTCTCTGTTTGATTTTGTTTGTTTGTTTCTTCCTCTATGTAGTCCTGGGCTTCCCTGGAACTCTGTAGACCAGGTCTGGCTTTGAACTCACAGAGAGCCACCTGCCTCTGCAGCCTGAGTGCTGGGATCAAAGGTGTGTGCCACCACCACTCAACTTCAGTTGGTTCTTTTTAAGGACTTGTGCCTCTTTAAGAGTGCCATGCATGGAGCTGGAGAGATGGCTCAACGATTTAGAGCACTGGCTGCTCTTCCAGAGGACCCAGGTTCAATTCCCAGCACCCACATGGCAGTTCACAACTGTCGGTAACTCCAGTTCCAGGGCATCTGACACCTTTATACCAATGCACATCAAATAAGGTTAAAAAAAAAAAGAATGCCATTCACTGTTAGTGTTCAACTGGTGCTAATTCGTTCATGTATTCCCTTGGCCCTTGGAAATTAGTATGAGCAAGGAATGGATGCCTGTGATCTGAAATGCCTGTGACATACTTGTGAGGAGTGTCCCTGTCGGTTGGTGAGTGTAAATCCTAGGCTATGTAAGAGGGAATCTGTGCTTCAACTTGGGGTGCAGTGTAGTAATAAGGGCGGCGGGGCTGCGTCCCCAGCACCCCGGCTGCCTGGCTAGCTTATGCCCGAAATAACAACACACAAACTGTATTCATTTAATCACTGCTTGGCCCATTTCTATCTAGCCTCTTCTAGGCTAATTCTCACATATTAATTTAGCCCATTTCTAATCATCTGTGTAGCGCCCCTAGGTGCGCTTACCGGGAAGATTCTAGCCTATGTCCATCCTGGGTCAGAGCTTCATCGCTTGCGTCTGCCTGGGAGCTGGGAGCATGGCGTCTCTCTGAGGCGTCTGCTCCCGAGAGGAGAGCTGTGGAGTCTGAGCTCACTTCCTCTTCCTCCCAGTGTTCTGTTCTGTTTACTCCTCCCACCTATCTTCTAACCAATGAGGGCCAAGCAGTTTCTTTTTATTTAACCAATGACCTTCCTCCATCAGTGCAGAATCAGGTTTTTGTCTCTAGAGACATCATCTTATCCTTCAGAGCTAGACCTTGGGAGTGGGGGTAGTTTGCTGAACCCCTATCAAGGAAAGGATGTTGGAGAGACATGGATGGAGGAAACATTAGCCCTGGCAGGTGTCCTGGGAACATCAGAAGACATTTAGATAGCCCACTGCAGATGGAACTTTCTGTGCCTTGTTGTTGCTGGTTACCCTGTGAGACTGAGTCTTTTGGGAGGCAGTGGAGGGTAGTTATGGCTCTAGAGTTGGGTCTGAGAATTGTTGGTAGTGCTGGGAATGGCACAAACATAGGGAGGTGCAGGTAGAGCCTCTGGCTCATGGCTTTGCAGGAAGGGAGAAACTAGGCTGCCCTTAACAGGCTCCCCAGTTCATCTTACCTGCTGAAGGATTCACAAGTCTCACTGGGACATTCAGTGTCTCCTTGAGAGAGGGAAGCTGTGTCAGCTGTTCACCTCTCAAGGTAAAAAGTGACCAGTTAGAAAACAAAAACAATAATAACAACAAAACCACCGAAAAATGAAGGACTTGGTAGAAAGAGCTTTTTTAATCCCGGCACTGGGGAGGCAGAGGGAGGCATCTCTCTGTGAGTTCAAGACCAGTCTGGCCTACCTAGCAAGTCCCTGCCAACCAGAGCTGCTCTGGTGGGGAAAACTGTCACACCGGCTCCTGCACTTAGAAACCAAGGGGGCCATACAGTTCAGGGGCCATGGACTTTATACACTGTAGCAGTCAGTTTCTTGGGATCTTTTAAAGAACACAAGCCTCACTTCTGGTTTGCCCAGACAACTGAGCCTGCTGTGAGCCTGCCCATCTGATGGAGCCATCAGACAGAGTCACTGTTGAGTTGTGATTGCAGTTCAGATGAGGCCTGTGGCAGCAAATCTGAGCGTCTCTCTCCTTGGCTCTCAGTTTGCTAGACCGGCATTTCCTCATCTGCTCCTCACTGGTGTCCAGCTTTTGGCTGAGAGGATCTGGTTGGGAATAAGGCAGGCCTTGGGCACTTGGAACTCTGAAGTCTCAACTCCACTCTCTTCTGCTGGACATGTTTCCTTTGCTTTTCTGTCTTTGACAAGGAACTCAACAACTGTCATACTGACGGGGGTTAGCACATTTTTGGTGATTTCGGAGTGAATGCTGGGAGCACTTGGGAAGGACAATCAGGAAGTGGGGACCATTCCAAAGACTCCCTAAAAAGATCTCAAGGGTTGCCTTGTTTCCTGCAGAGAAAGGGGCCACTACCCTCACCAGCCCACATGGACCAGGGAAGTAGACTCTCTCAAGAAGTGACAAATGGCTGTAAGGGATGGTTTCCTAGCTGGCCACTTCTGTTGAGTTCTCCCCTATCTCTGAGCACTTTTAACCTGCTTTGGCTTTATCTGTCTGAAAAATGGGAATGGTGAGGCTACCTCACTGCTGTGGGATAATCCTTCTGCACGTTTTGAATATGTGTTCCTCTAATAAAGCTGAATTGGCCTATAGTCAGGCAGAATAAGGCTAGGAGGGAAAGCCAACCAGAGATACAGGGAGAAAGAAGGGTGGAGTCAAAGAGATGCAAGCAGCTGCCAGAGGAACAAGACGCTAGAGGACAGGTAAAGCCATGAGCCATGTGGCAAAATATAGATGAATAGAAATGGGTTAATAATAAACTAGTTAATAATAAGCCTGGGCTATAGGCCGAGCATTCTGTAACTAGTATAAGTTTTTGTGTGATTATTTGAAACTGGGCAGTCGGGACAAAAGAAAAGCTATGTCTCCGATTACACCTCATTGCAGACCTTGAGGGTAGTAGCCGAGTGAGGTAGTGGATTGTGGACCTCAGGCTCACAGGGAGCGTTGCTGAGTGTTGCTGAGGAACTGTGGAAGGCACTGATTCCTGGAGTCCTGGATTGAGGAAAGATAAGGTCTTTTTCTTAGAATAGTCAAATTGGTGCTTGATACAACTATTCTGAGATCTGTGGGGTGAGGGAACTGGAACAGGGACTCTAGGGGACTGCAGGTTGAGCAGAAGCTTTGATGGGGCTTCCCAGGTCAGTGGTGTAAGCCATTCATTGTTGGCAACAGTGTTTCTGGAGAATCTGCCTAAACGCAAGTAATAAACTCTTGGCTCCCCTGCTTACCTGTGGTTGGGCCTGTAGTTGAAGGAGAGAATGATGATCTATAACATTTGTTCCTTGAGGGCTGACAGAGGTAGCATCCTCATTTCAGCCAAATACAGGGTTCAGATGAGGAATCCAAGGAGGACCCAGTCCGTTGTGGTTGGGGCCATCCCTGGGCTGATGATCCTGGGTTCTATAAGAAAGCAGGCTGAGCAAGCCATGGAGAGCAAGCCAGTAAACAGCACTCCTCTGTGATCTCTGCGTCAGCTCCTGCCTCCAGGTTCCTGCCCTGCTTGTGTTCCTGTCCTGACTTCCTTCAATGATGGACTATAATATGGAAGTATAAGACAAATAAACCCTTTCCTCCCCAAGTTCCTTTTGGTTATGGTGTTTTATCATACCAATAGAAACCCTAAGGCAGAGATCAAGTAATATTTATCAAGATCTTTTTAATTGTTGTTTAAAGAAAAGAACGGTTTAAATCTTCAGGCCTTGGTCAGATTTCCAGACAGCCACTAAGACTAAGGAGTTCAGCCAAACCAGGCACTTAAAAAGATTTCTACTTCCCACTGGGTGGTGGTGGCACACATCTTTAATCCCAACACTCGGGAGGCAGAGACAGGCGGATCTCTGAGTTTGAGGACAGTCTGGTGTACAGGGTGGGTTCCAGGACAGGCTCCAAAGCTACAAAGAAACCCTGTCTCGAATTAAAAAAAAAAAAAAGCTTTCTAGTTCCCATCACATTGGCAGACAGTTACATTTCCTGGTTTTGCTAGGAGCCTGGCCTGCCAGTTAAGTTTATAACCTTGATCTTTGTCTTATCCCCTACCAGTTAGACATTAATCACACACCTGTGCAAAGACCCTGCTGGCTGTCATCTTCTGTGAACTCACTTTTGTTTTCCTCAAGGTCTTCTAAAGGTCAGGCAGACTGGTAACTAGGTTCTTGTCTCCTTGTCCCCGAGAGCAGCTGGGCAGAAGGTGAAACTGGAAAAGGAGAGAGGCAGACGTTATTTTCTGTTTGTCACAGTTAACCTGACCCCTGCTCATTCCTTCAGACCGCTGCAGGGCTAATTCCTCTCCTGGTCCTTGTGTTGGTTTCGGGAATGAGGTGGTTGCGTCATTTTCCTTAGACAGTGGCTAAAACCAACGTCTTTTATATCACATGACCGCGAGAGCTCTGTTGCAGGGCACTTCTTGGCTTTGGGTCCAAAGTGAACAGGCCACTGTACCCACCCTGAGACTTAGTCTAATGGTTGAGAATAAGCAAGGAAATGACCCTCCTTGACTGTTTCTGGATCCTTTTCTCTTACTTCCAGGGGGTGGAAGCCAGCCAAAGGGACAAGCTGGCCAACGGGAGGAGGTGGGAGTGTGATTAATTCTTCCATCTGGGAATATTGTACATCACACAACAGTCGGGAGGGGTATAATCTTCCAGGGAGGGCAGCAGATGATTGCAAATAATGTAATCTCCCATAATAGAAAACTATATTTAATTCAGAAGGGTTTAATGACCTCCACGGCAAGACTGAAACTGGTTTTAGAATTGATTAAAGTGCAGCCGAGTTTCATTTTGGAAAGGTTAGGGCTCAGAAATCTGCCTAGATTGGGAAAACAAGGTCCACTCTTAGGACAAGACTAATTAATCTTTCATGAGCTGGAGAGCTCGACCCGCAGCTTGGTAACTTTCCATTCATTGTGACAAAGAGCCTAGATCTTCATTTTAGCCAAGAAATCATGTTTCCTAGGGCTGGAAATACCACTCAGTGGCTAACTGACTTAACATGTGTAAGTCTCTGTTCACTCATCACGCCCTGCCCCCGCCCTGCCAAAGGAAAACCAACCATAATTATATTTGTTATTCTCTTGGCTTTCATGTCTGCATTTTTCACATGCTCCATCCTATGAGTCAAGTAATCTTGCTTAATTACCTGTGTTGATATGGTTCTGCCATCAGCACTAGCTAGAGGAAGATACAGGGAAGATGGGACGGGCATCAGTGGGCAAAGCGCTTGCTCCTTCAGCCTGAGAACCTAACTTTGATCCCCAGCACCCACATGAAAGCCAGGTGTGGCAGTTGTGCTTGGGCTCCTAGCACCAGGGAGGTGGTGATGGGAGGGTCTCTGGGGCTTGCTGTCTCTTAAGTTTAGCCAAGTGTGTGAGTGCCACATTCAGTAAAAGTCCCTGCCCCCCCCCAAAATAAAACACAACAAAGTGGAAAGTGAGTGAAGAAGGTACCCAACATTGGCCAGTTTCCACATGCACACATGCGCATATGCGCGTGCGCCATCTTAGGCAAATGCACACGTGACCATGTGCACATACACACACCTTTTGGGGGGTGCCTTTTGATGAAGATGGCATTTTTTTAGGACCTAATAAATCTGTCGACAGTTTTCTTTAAAGAATAGGGTTGCTCACAGAACTTAAGTAGAAAGTAGAAAAAGACAAGATCTCCTGAGTACATTGGGAGCATGGGGACCTTCGGGGAGGGTTGAAGGGGGGGGAGGAGAGAGGCAGGGAGGGGAGCAGAGAAAAATGTAGAGCTCAATAAATAGCAATAAAAAAATTTAAAATACAAAACAAAAAAGAATTAGAAAATAAACTCACTAGGGGTGGGTGTTGTTCCTAATTTCTGGCTGGCTTTCTTGTCTGCAGATTAGAGGGTAAAGACATTACGCGAGGAAGAAGACACAGACACGGGGCGGTCCCACGTGGGTGCACTTTTAATGGGGGAGGGGTAACAGCGGACAGGTAAAAGGTGTGCAAACACAACAGGGGAGGCGGGGAAGAAGAGAGAGAGCTCATAGCGGCCCTCGCTTTTTAACGGGGAATGCAAAGGCTTCTGGGAATATGTCCATAGTCCAGGAGAATGCTGGGAGCTGTAGTTCCGCAAAGGAACAACAGTGGGGGGGGGGAATTTAGTCTTAAAGTGCCCAGCTCCTGGCAACCTGTGTGCAGCAAATGTAGGAAAAACATAAACGCTTCCCAGGTTTTCATCTTGCTGCCAAGGCGGAATGGTTGGAGGGCAAGTGTGTAGCTTAGACAAAGGAATGATGATGAGAACGTCATGGAAGTGTGGAGCCTTGTGTCCGTGCATGGCAAGACCAGAGAGCTCACCACTGCCAACCATGCTGACTCTCATACTCTAGGCTTGTGTGTATTTTCAGGTGACATCAGGCCCTTCCTCCCTTAGCTTAGAGGGTGCCCCTCCATCCCACCTGCTGGCTACATCCAGTAATCTTTGTGGTCTCACCACAGAACGATTTAAGGTCTGTTATCCCCCTCCAAATCTGGCTGGATCTCAGAGTTAAGTTTATGATTATGAAGAAAATGTCAGAAAAAAGGGAAAAATTGCTGAAACAGTTCTTTACTGGGGCTTTCTACCTTACCATTTTAGAAGTGAGAAATTATATAGCCAACGTGGGTGGCTGTCTGATGTCAATGCAGTGCTGGGAACTGAACCCTGGTCTTCTGCATGAGTAGAAGTGAGTGCTCTTACTGCTCAGCCTCTTCCCAGCTCCTTACTGCTCAGCCATCTTCCCAGCTCCTTACTGCTCAGCCATCTTCCCAGCTCCTTACTGCTCAGCCATTTGTTGTTAGAACCGATAAATAACTTTAGGGCTGGACACATGCCTTTAATCCCAGCACTCAGGAGGCAGAGGCAGGTGGATCTCTGAGTTCGAGGCCAGCCTGGTCTGCAGAGTGAGTTCCATACCCAAACCAAAAACCTAAAAAAACCAAAATTTAGGGAAGGTATGGTGTGTACTGTAGATTCAAATCTTATCACCACAGGTGTGTTAGGGAGCTGTGCGAGCCTCAGTTTAGCTGGTTTCTTTCCGCTTTCTCTCCAGTCCTGGGCCCTGTTTGGCCAGTATTCTAAAACAGCAGTAGGAATATGCTGCTTCTCTGTCTCCTTCCCTTGGGTTGAATGATGCTCAGACAGGTACTTACGTCCTTGTTCTCCTTCTTTGGGTTAGTTGCTTCCCAATTCTTGCTTCTTGAACCTAAAGCCCGTAATTTCAGACAAAATATCTTTTGAAGTATTTCTTGCCACAGTTCTGTAAAAACCACTTGTTAAAACGTGAAAGGATTACCTTCTGTGTCTGTGTGCATCGTAGGCGCGGAAGAAATCCTAACAGGCTTTTCACGCGTGGGTAGCGTGGGAGGCGCCCAAAGCTGTAGAGTAAACATTCTCCTGAAGTCTTTGGCAGGATCCCTCTGAATCTGGGCAATCATGGGTGCACACAAAAGCTGATAGTATTTCACGTGCTTGAGTTGGGGGTATTGAGGCTAATGATTCTAGTGAGGCATTGTGACCGACAGGGGAGCTGCAGCCCTGGTGACTGTTTCTCCTAGAACAAGAACTGGGAATTTCAAGTCAACTCTTTATTTTTTTTTTTTCTTCCTGAAACAGGGTTTCTCTGTGTGGTCCTGGCTGTCCTGGAACTCACTCTACATACTAGGCTGGCCTCAAACTCACAGAGATCCACCTCAAGTCAACTCTTAAGCAAAGTATACACCTAGTATTTTTACCACATTGGATTGTACTCAAAAGATTAGTACTTTTTTTTTTTTTAAAAAATATGTTCACCTGTAGCTGTTAGACTCTTACAAATTTTCTATTGAAGATGCTTTTATTTAAGTTCTGTATGCAAACCCACACATATCCCCAATTCTATCTCTCAAGAATGGGGTTTGGGGCAAAAAAAAAAAAAACCAAAGTATTGATGATTCTGATTTATTTTGTGACCTTAGTCATTTCAGAATTGATAAAAAAAAATTATGATGTTAATGAGGAAGCTTGAGAAATCCTGAACTCTTCATGGAGTTGGCATTGTCTCCAGATTCTGCTCCCAGTGAATGAGACTGCAAGGTGAGGTTGTGTTCCTGGCCCAGAAGTAGGAGTTGGTGGCAACGCCAGCAGCAGTGACCCAGAAACCGCAGGCTATTCTTAGTCGCTACTTGAAAGGCGGCTGTTATTATCAGGGCAGTACAGATAACTCTATTCCTTGGTTCTCATAGCTGTAAAACAGAAACAACAAAACCCCCCGAAACTGGAATATCAGGTCTGTGAAAAGTTGTAGCAGTGGATTATTCATGTATGTGCACATACTTTGTTTGTTTGTTTGTTTATTGAGGCATGATGTCACTGTAACCCATGCTGGTTTCAAACTTGCTCTGTAGCCGAGGGTGACCTAGAACTCCCAATCTGCCTTCTTCAATCTCCCAAGAGCTACAGTTATCATCGTGCACCACCAAGCATAGTTTATGCAATGAAAATGGAGCTCAGGGCTTCGTGCGTCCTAGGCAGGCACTCTCCCCGCTGATCCACATGGCTCATGTTTATATACTTGGAAAAGACAAGTTCTGCAAAGGTAAAAACAACGGCTCTCTGCCCCACCTTGCTCACCCCCAGTTCCTTCTCCTTTGAGGAGCTGCTTTCAAATCTCTTTTCTCTCTTGTCATTAAACTACAGAATATGCTGTTGCTTGGCTGGCTTAGATTCATGAAGATGGTAGGTTTTGGTTATTTTCATGTATGTTTGTGTGGCACCTGAGTGTGTGTGTGTGTGTGTGTGTGTGTGTGTGTGGACCAGAGGTTAATAATGGGTGCCTTCCTTGAGTGCTATCTACGTTAGTTTTTAGTATGACTGTTTTGCATGCATTTGTGTGCACCATCTGTAGCCTGGTGGCCTTGGAGGTCAGAAGAGGGTGTCTGATACCCTGGATTGGGAGCCGTGGTTATATGGTGGTCACCTTGTAGGTGCTGGGAACCAAATAAACCCAGATCTTCTGTAAGAACAAGTGCTCTTAACCACTGAGTCATCTCTCTAGCACAGTCTACTTTATTTTTTTTTTTTTTTGAGTCAGAGTCTCTTACTGATTTGACAAACTAGCTGTCCCGCAAGCTCCAGGGCTCCTTTTTTTTCTCTGCATTTCAGGTGCTGGGGTTACAGTTGTACCATCTCGTCTAGCTTTTTAATGTGGGTGCTGAGGGTCCAGGCTCAGTCAGGTCTTCATGCGTGTGTGGCAAACTCTTAATTGACTGAACTATCGCCACTAGCTGTTAGTTTCTTGAGACAGTGTTCTGGGCTGTCATTTCTTTAATTAAAAGAAAAGAACATTGGGTACTGTTTATTGAAGTTAATTGTGGAAGAAAATGAAGCTTGTAACTTTTTGGGTGGTGGAAGAATGCTCGGTAAGAGCTCTAATTGTGCAAATGTGAGACCTGGGTTCAAATCCCAGAACCAACATAAAAAGCCATATCTTCCTGAATGTGCCTTAATCCCAGCATTGGGGGAATGCAGACCGGAGGGGTCCTGAGGGCTGGTTGGTCAGCCAGCCAGCTGAAACCTGTCCAAAGGTTTGAAAGGTGAAGAGCTGGAGAGGAAGGTTCCCTGCATCCTGTAGCCATGTGTGCTCACACTGGCATACACGCCATCGTTCCCACGTGTGTGCACCACACACGTGCTCTCTTTCCCCTCAGAACCCTGGAGCTGTCCACCCTCAAGGACCACCTTTTAATGGACGGGGATAAAGAAAGCATGATTTTCTTTTCATTCTCTTGGTGAACGTTTTAAAAGTCTTTGTCCCAAGAATTATGAATGACCCTTTTTATTCAGTTTCCTGGGAATACAGTAGCCTTTTAAATCTAAAAGCAAAAAAAAAAAAAAAAAAAGTAAATAAATAAAAAATAAAAAAATTAGTTTCTGGAATATTTTTTCTCTCTCACAAACCCATCCCCCCCCCCTTAGAATCCTCTTCATCAAATTCCTGTTTTCAAATATTAGTCCTGCAAGAGCAATCCTTTGAGCCTTTTTTACCATTATCCTTCTCCTAATTTTTGTCTTGGTTTAAAAAAAATCTGCTTTTTTTCTTTCTTTTTCTTTTTTTTCATGGATTGCCTCAGGTTTACTTGATCATTTTGATAAATTCAGAAATGATTTTCAAATGACAAATACATAGATAGACGTTCTGAGTGTAGTGAAGAGGCTCCCCTAACCCAGCCTCAGAGAGCCTGCTCGTTTGACCACTTTGATTACAGCGGCTCAGTTTTTTTTAAATAAGTACCCCTTATTCTTTTTAATCTGCTTCCCATTAATCTTGCCTCATCCTATGCTGCCGAAGGAGAGCCTTGCACGTGTATTGGCCTGCTCACGTGATGAATGCGGTGCTGCCAGGTGACAGGATTCACGCAATTTGCTCCATTGCTTTCCAGGAAGGCTGGGCTGACCCGTGCCAGTGAGGTGCAGAAGCTGCCATTTCTCTGGAAAGTTTAAATTTTTTATATGAAAAATGGTATCTCAAGTGGTTTTAATTTGTGCTTTGTTTCAGAGGTTGAGTGTCTTCCTATGAGCCCATAATTGCCATTCGTGAATACCTGCCTCTGAACTGTTAGGCGTTCACTGGCTGGCCTGGAACTTTCTGTGCAGACCAGGCTAACCTTAAACTCACAGACGCCTGTCTGCCCTTGCCCCCTATCTAGTGCAGGGATGTAAAGCCCCATGCCTGGGTGTTTTTTTTCTATTATTCAATAAGGGTTTCCTCTGCTATGTCTATGGTTTCAGGGGCTTTTGTTTGTTTGTTGTTGTGTTTTGGTGGTCAGGATGGAGCTAGGGATTTGTAGGAGGAAAATAAGTGTTTAACTGCTCAGCTCCACCTCCAGTCCCAGTTTTTCGTTTTTGATAATAAAATTAGTGCTCCATTTTGAACTTGTTTAGGTAGGATCCTAGTTTACTTTTTTTCCCCTTCCAAATATTTATTGTTTCCCCCAACTATTTAGTAATCAATTTCCCACCTTGTTTGGCGGTGACATCTTCATAATATGCCAAGTGGTACACATGCCTGTTTCTCAGTCCTCATTTTTCTGTTTTATTGACTTGAGTAGATGTTCCTGCTTTAATCATAATAGTATTCCAAATATGTTAAGAATATTTTTTATTAGGGAAGATAGAGTTTATTTTTGCATATTTACTGTTGATATTAACCTTCATTTTTACATTTGTAGGCAGAGACTGCTCATTCCTTCCCCGGCTGCCCAGACCTGTCTTATGACACTAGGGGAAAGTGTTTTGTTGGGGTGTGTACCTGTATCTGATGTGCTGTGTAGGATATTTTAAAGCTTCTCTCTGGGTAATAATTAGTTTTAAAGACTGACCAAGCTGGGCATTGTGATACAGGTCTGCAATCCCAGGATTTGGGAGGCTGAGGCAGGAGAGTCCTAGGTTTGAGGTTGTCCTGGGCTATATGGTAACATTCTATCTCAATAAAAGAGAAGTAAGGTAATAAACAAGAACCCAGTAGCTTGATATGAACACGAATGTGGAGCAATTATGGAGTGGTGTGTAAAATAACTGGTGGATTGTGCTAAGCGTGGGCTCTGTTTAGGCATATGCTATAGTCTCTCTGTGTTTGTATTTAATGAATCAACAGCATTTTTTTTTTTGCTTGTATGTGTGTGGTATGCAAACACGGTATAGTTGTATTTACTGTATATGGGTGTGTGTGTGCTTATGTGTATAGAGACCAGAGGTTGCCTTACGTATTGAGACAGGGTTTTTTGTTTTCCTAATTTAACCAATTTTCTTTCTTTTTTTCTTTTTTCATTCCTTATTTTTTCTTTCTTTCTTTCTTTCTTTCTTTTCTTCTTCCCTCCCTTCTTCCCTCCCTCCCTCCCTCCCTTCCATCTACTTATTCATCCTGTGGTACTGAGGATAGAATCCACGACTCACACATGTTAGCCATTGCCCTCTGAGCTATGTTCCTTACCTCTGGTTTTAAGCATTTTAACTGGAGTGCCGCAGTGCTCGGCACAGTCACAGTATATTACACGACCAGCATCAGCATCCTGGCCCATCACCTCTTCATCTTCCTAAACAGAAGCTGTGTCCCACGACACTCTTAACTCTCCTTGCCTTCTCCCCACAGGCACTGGTGACATCGGTTCTGCTTCCCCGTAATTGTTTTATTTAGGTACAGAATTAATACTTAGGAGTTTTAACTTTCTGTGTAAAAGTCTTCACTAAGCTTCTTGGCTCAGGCACTCACTTCCACTGTAGCCAAAGCTTGGGTTTTTCGTCTTAAAAGGGGATGGAATGTGCACTATGGAGCATCACACGTCCAGATTTCTGGGCTGTAAATCAAAGCTTTTCTTAGAGTAGCATCTCAATCAACTTGTCTTTCCTAGTTCTTAGCCATGGGGTTAAACTGGCCCTTGAGTTATGATCTAGCATGTGTACGCAGCTGCAGGAGGGAGCAGGGAGGTGGCTGTGTTCGCTGGCAGGGCGGCTTGTAGAAGATAATAGGGCATCTGGCACCTCGTCCCTGCCAGTCGGAACAGTTTTGGAACTGGATTTTGTCCTGCAGGGATGGTCCTCTTTGAAGAGAGAGGCCTGCTCAACATTCCCATTGTTTTGAAGTCAGCACCATGGAGATACTGTGACTTATTGCCATCAGAAGCAGGCCTGGTTGTGTGAAGGTTTCTTATGTAGGAACAAAGGTTGCCAGAAAAAAAAAGAGAGAGAGGTTGTGATAATAATTTATTTTGCTGGTAAAATTTGCTGAGCTCTGAGGGCAGTTTGGAGGAGTCATAGATGAATTTCACATCTTTTAAGAGTATGTCATAGAAGCCAGTCCTGAGCTAAGGCACACGAGTTTGGCTCTGGCTTTAGAGCTGCTAGCTTGTGACTTCAGGCTAACCTGCCTCAACTTAAGTTTCCTCATCTGACATAGAAAGTGCCACTCTTTGTAAGGTCAGATAATACATGCATAGCACACTGAAGGCCATAACACAGTCTAAAGACTTCTAGATGAGGCCTCTTCTGCCCCTGGACAGGAGCGATGAAGTAAAAAATTTTATTTTAAATACAAACTATACATCTATAAGTACACGTGTACACATGATACAGGTGCGTGTGTGTGTGTGTAAATCCTGGCATTCAGGGGTTCAGATTCTCTCTGTTGAAGGTGGCCCTGATTAATGAGAAACGAAGGACTCCAGAGGCCCCAGCTGGAGTGGGCAGGATGGATGGAAAGCTATGAAAAAGCCCGGGATTTTGAACTGTTCCTACACGTTACTGCTTTCTTTTGAGCCCGAGACTGGAATTTGCTTTCCTTAGCTAGCTAGGTTCATTATATAACTGTGAATCAAGCCGCCCCTTTCTCGTGTTTATGAAAAGCGAAACAAAATCAAGTTCAGTTTGGGAGGATCTGGACGCTTACCAACTGCCACGCCCAGATTCCTGGGCCTGGGTGAGATAAGGAGGGTGTCACTCAGCACCTCTCCCTTCTTGGCTCTCTTCTGCACCCGGCCCTAGTTGAGATTTGCAACATGGGGGTCAGAGACAGCAGTGAGCAGGGACCAGAGCCAGGCACCCTGTCTATCGCCCCGGAGTTTTGCTGCCCATCTTGCCCCACTTAGAAAGGGCATTGAGCAATAAAACATCGTGGGAGTTTGAAGAATGAGCCCTTAGACCAGGCTGACTTGGGGAAATTCAGAAAATGTAATGGAGAAATGTAGGTTCTTGTAGCATCTGTGGCCTCAACAATGGGGCTCTTGGGAGAACATGTGAAGCCTCTTCTGTTTGGAAAGCCATATTATGCTCAGTGTGTATGTGTGCCATGACCACAAAAGTCTGTGTCTTGGACTTGTGGCTGGCAGCTTTAGGCAACTGTGAGCAGTAAGGTAGAAGGCGGGAGGTCTCAGCAGGAACTGAATGAATGGAGGAGGGAAGGCCGGCTCTAGAGGAGACTGCAGACTAATGTGCCTGATTTTAGCCTTCTCTATTTGGCTTTTTAATAAAAATGACGTTTTGTGTATTAATGTGTGTGTGTGTGTCCACCCACATGAGCCTGCTCTGCTCTGTGCTGCTTGCTTGGATGTCAGAGGACGGCGTGCGGGAGCCGGTTCTCTTCCTGTCACCATGCAGGTCCCAGAGATGGAAGGGAGGTCAGAGGTTTGGTGGCCAGTGCCTTCACCAGCTGAGCCATCTCACCGGCTCAGTGCTTGGCATTTTGGGAAGAATCCCGAGGGTGATTTCCCCTTGGTTATGCAGTAGCTACCGGATGACATAATCCTGGGGAATGAGCTATTGTCCTAGTTAAGAGCATGGATGCAAACAGGCAAAAAAAAAAAAAAAAAAAAAAAAAAAAAGGCCACACGCTTTGAGTATTTTTCCTCTTCCTGTGATGTTTTCTCTTCAGAAATTTTATGAAAAGCATAAAAATGAGAACTTTTAATTACATTAGGAGAGGAAAACTATCATTCTTCTTACAGAGAACGTTCTATATGTCTCTATAAATCCCTCGCCTTGCCCATGAATGGTTGTTTTTCGCTGGTGTTTCATGTTATAATTACACGGGTGGAGACTGGTGGAGGCTGAGGTGGGAAGCCAGGCTTAGATAATGAAGACTGATGTCTTTCTATGAGACCACCCCGTCACCCCTTTTTGCTGGCCAGACAACCGTGGGACCCAGCACATCACTTCCTGTCCAACTTGGCACTGAGCGCGGCGCAGTGCCTCTGCCTAGTGTTCTGGCTGCATTTGGCAGTCACAGTCACTCTGAGAGACAACTTAGCCTCCCCCTTTGCTTTCTGCAGCCTTGGGCAGCTTCCCCAGACTTTGGTACCTCTGTCCCCTGCATTTTGGAATAATCCCATCGATCCCCTAGGCCTTGCCTTTGCTTAGCACCGACTTTCTGAATAAACTCCATTTGCCTGTTTCCCTTCTCCATGCCAGGTCCCCATGTCTTTACTAGAAAAAAAATCATATCACGTTTTTTCTTGAGGGAGAAACGAAGACAGAGACTGATCTGTCATTTTCTTCTCCAAGCAGAAAACAACTCAAATACCTGTTCTGGTGTTCGCTCTGGTAAGCCCTGTAACTGAGAGGTTTGTTTTTTTTCGCGTGGGACCCTGATTGCTGGATTGCTGAGTGAGCCTTGGCCCAATGGCTAGCATATAAAGATGTTTTAAAAGGCCTGGCCTGGTGACCCATGCCTTTAATCCCAGAACTCAGGAGGCAGAATCAGGTGGATCTCTGTGAGTTTGAGGCCACACCCAAGGCTGTTACACAGAGTAATCCCGTCTTGAAAACCAAAACAATAACAACAACAAAATGTTCTAATGAGAACCATCTCCTGCAGTTTGAGTGAGTGAGACCATGAGCCCAGGCCCCTCGTCTGGGGGCTTCACCTCCCCAGGGCACAGAGGCAGCAAATGGACTGGTATTTGTGTTATTTTCTGTCCCTGAGATCTGAGTATTCTGGAAGGTGATATGTGCTGTTTACCGGGTTTCCCTCTGAGCCCTCACAGTTAACGCTCACATTTCTGTTAACAGGCCCCTTCAAGCCATTCTGTAAATTTCTAGCATGTTTCCCCTCACGGTTCTCGCAGGCTCCATACAGCAGGTAATTCCACAGCCTCTCCCATGGTGTTTTTTTTTTTTTGTTTTGTTTTGTTTTTTTTTTTTTGTTTTTCGAGACAGGGTTTCTCTGTGGTTTTGGAGCCTCTCCTGGAACTAGCTCTTGTAGACCAGGCTGGTCTCGAACTCACAGAGATCCGCCTGCCTCTGCCTCCCGAGTGCTGGGATTAAAGGCGTGCGCCACCACCGCCCGGCTTCTCCCATGGTGTTTAATCTTTCATTTTAGCATCACCATTGCCAGGTCCCCTTGTCTGCATTCCTTTCCCATCTCTGCTGTAGTAGAAGGTACAGATCTAATGCTGAAAATACAAATTCTATTATTACTGTTTATGGGACAGAAGTTCAACATGGATCTCTTTAGAGCCATGTTTTTTAACCTGTGAGCTGCAACTTCTTCTGGGGTCAAATGACCCTTTCACAGGGGTCACCTAAGACAATCAGAAAACACAGATATTTACATTATGATTCATAACAGTAGCAAAATTACAGTTATGAAGTAGCAACAAAAATAATTTTATGCCGGGCGATGGTGGCGCACGCCTTTAATCCCAGCACTCGGGAGGCAGAGGCAGGCGGATCTCTGTGAGTTCGAGGCCAGCCTGGTCTACAAGAGCTAGCTCCAGGACAGGAACCAAAAAGCTACGGAGAAACCCTGTCTCAAAAATCCAAAAAAAATAATAATTTTATGGTTGGGGGTCACCACAACATGAGGAACTGTATTAAGGGGTCTCAGCATTACTAAGGATGAGAACCACTGCTTTAGAGTAAAATCTATAGGCTGGCAGGGCTGGCTTGCTCTGAAGGCTCCAGAAGAGAGCCTATCTAGTTACTTTTCTATCATTGTGCTACGACATCACAACCAAGGCAACTTATAGGAGAAAGAATTTCTTGGGGGCTCACAGTTCCAGAGAGTTAGATTCCATGATTGTCATGATGGGGAGGATGGCAGCAGGCAGACATGGCACTGGAGGAGTAGGTGAGACCTTACACATGATGGGGAACATGGCAGCAGGCAGACATGACGCTGGAGGAGTAGCTGAGACCTTACATCATTATGGGGAGGATGGCAGCAGACATGACGCTGGAGGAGTAGGTAAGACCTTACACATGATGGGGAACATGGCAGCAGGCAGACATGACGCTGGAGGAGTAGCTGAGACCTTACATCATGGATAGGGAGCATGGCAGCAGGCAGGCGTGGTGCTGGAGGAGTAGCTGAGATCTCACATCATGATGGAGAACATGGCAGCAGGCAGGCGTGGTGCTGGAGCAGAGGCTGAGATCTTACCTCTTGAGATACAACCAGGAGGTAGAGAGCTAACTGGAAATGGCATGGGCTTTTGGAAAGACTACCTCCAGAGACGTAACCTTGCCATATCTAACCTTTCCCAAACAGTTCCACCGAGCATCAAATACATGAATCTGTGGGACCATTCTCATTCAACCCACCACAGAACCCCTTTCTCCTGGTCTTGGCTTAGGGAGTCAGTATGCATTCCCTGGCTCATGAGTGCCCCCCTCCATTTTCAAGGAGTGAGCCCCATTTACATTTTAAGTTTCCTTGGCATTTCTTCCAACTTTTTAGGATTTATGATTAGACTGGCCCCATTTGGGTAATCTAGCATATGGTTCCCATGTCACCTTCCCTGGCCAGCAGAATCACCTTTGCTGTGTTCACAGGTGTGGGAATTTGTAACTGGAGGTTTCTCTCCTGCCTGCCAGTTCCTGAATAACAGCTTTGAGTCTTAATATTAATTATAAACTAATTACTCAGACTTATTACTAGCTAGCTCTCACAACTTAAATTAACCCATGATTTTTATCTATGTTTAGCCACGTAGTTGGTACCTTTCCTCAGTGAGGTATTCTAATCTTGCTTCCTCTGTGTCTGGCTGGTGACTGCATCTCTGTCTTTCCTCTTCCCAGAATTCTCCTTGCTGGTCGCCCTGTCTATACTTCTTGCCTGGCTACTGGCCATCCATGTTTTATTAAACCAGTATGAGTAGCAAATCTTTACAGTGTACGAGGGCATTCTTCTACAGCAGGAATTAGGAACAAAGCAATTCCAAGAGATACAGTTTCCTGCCTACTGTGCAGGGCAGCGTGTGAATCTGTACTACAGTCAACCGTGTGGTCCGTGCTTACAGATATCACTTGCATAGTGAAGCTATGAGTGTTTTCTCCAGGGTACATCTTCCACCCTAGGCTGGGAACATGCACCTTGCAGGTCAGGGATTTGATCAGTGGTTCTCAACCTGTGGGTCATGACCCCTTTGGGATCAAAAGATCCTCACAGGGGTCACCTAAGACAATCAGAAAACACAGATACATTATGAGTCATAACAGCATCAAAATTAAGTTATGAAGTAGCAACAAAAGGAACAGTTATTAAAGGGTCGCAGCACTGGGAAGGTTGAGAACCACTGTATTAGATGAACTTAAGAGTGGGAGCCCCTCCTACTCCACCTCCCACGCCCCTTGTCTTAGTGACTGGGGTGAGGAAGGGACACAAAGGGACCACTGGAGCTGTGACTGTTCTCCTTATTGTGAACTGAAGAAAGAAGCCTCCCATCCAGAAGACACCTGTTCATAACTGACACAGGAGCGCTGGGTTAGAACACCGAAGTGCCTCCTAAGGGCTCGCCTTTGAAGGCGAAGCTAAGCTGCATTATTGTTTGATCCTGAGTTCTTTGTTGGAAAATTGGACCTCTCTGTGGCATTTGGCATGTTACTGAGCAGGGTTCCTTTGTGGGAAGGGGGCAGAAGCCCCTTCTCAAGACACCTGGAATTTGATGCCAGCTCCCGTCTGACAGCTGGCTAGCCTGTTGGGCCCTTACAAGCTAGATCTCGTCTGAGGTAATAATTGTGCAAGAAGATCAAAGCCTGGATGGGTTAAATTAATTTTTCAGTAAACTTCTGTTTTAGGAGAATGTACACAACATCTCCAAGTGCTCTCAGGTCCTTGGTAAACAAGGCATTTTTGAGTCTCTTTGTTTGTGTTTTGTTTTGTTTTGTTTAAAGATCATTAAGTCTGCGTTTGATTGATGCATGCCTCAGTATGGTAGAAGGGAACTTTGAAAACTTGAACCAACCTATGTAAGATGAAGCCCTGCGGTAAGTAAATCACCTGAGATGATCTTGGAAGGTGATTGCAGTCCCTGCCGTTCTCAGAACTGCGGTTCTCAGCAGGTTGGGGATGGAGAGTGAGAATTCTCTGTGGGCATTCAGCAATGCAGAGACTTTTCTGGTCCTATGACTTGGGAGGTACCACCAGCATGTATAGAATATAGGTAGAGACCCTCTGAAACCCCCGTGATGTCCATGACAGCCCCACACGTCCCTCATGATGCCCACAACATCTCCACAACTGAGAATTGCATAGCTCAGACTATCTACAAGACCTGAGGTTTTTGAGGGGAGACAGTTTTCTGATGTTTACTTACTGGGTATTTCTCTTTTCCTCCCCTCCCCTCCCCTTATTCTTCCCCTCCCCTTCATCTCTTCCCTCTTCTTTCCTTCCTTCTTTCCTTTCTCCCTTCCTCCCTCTTTTCATTGTGAGGCAGGGTGTCTTCACTATTTTTCTATTGCTGTGCTAAGACACTCTGACCAAGGCAGTTTATAGACACAGAGTGTCTCGGGGCTTTACGGTTTCAGAGAGTTCTGACTGTCACGGTGAGGAGCATGGCAGCAGGCAGGCATGGTGCTGGAGCAGTAGCCAAGAGTTTACCTAGATTTTGAGACACAAACCAGAGACAGAGAGCTAACTGGAAATGGTGGGGGCCGACCCTCACTGACACACCTCCTTCAATCATACCATCCCCCTGGTCTTTCCCAAACGGTTACACCAAGTGAGCTTCAAGCCTTCAAATATATGAGTCTCCAGAGGCCATTGTCATTGAAATCTCCATAGTCTGTTAATATTGTAACCCCGGATAGCCGGGCTTTACTGTGTAGATCAGGCTGGCCTCAAGCTCACAAAGCTCCTCCCGGTATCTGCCTCCTGAGTGCTGGGATTAAAGGCATGCAGCACCCCACCTGGCTGATTTCTTAATCCTACGACTGTATTGAGTTTCTTTGGTGATAGTGATCCACCACCCTTTGGTTTCTCAATAAATGAAACAGCTTGCCCTGGGCTCATAGACTTCTTCTTTGTTGTTGCCTGTGACCCGCACCCTTCATTGTTTTGTCTCGCAGGGCAGCAGTGAGGAGCAAAGGGCAGTCTGGCAGAGTCAGCTGGGGGGAAAGATGGGAAAAAGATTCGAGGCCTGGGCTTGCTCTGAGCCCCTGCTCCTTATGCATCAAAAGAGCTGCTCATAGCGGCGACTTAGGATGCTCGTGGGTATTTGAGACAGATGCTGCTTCCGAGTGCGCAGTAGGACAGAGGCTTGCAGATGTCCACGACCCTTTCCTAGGCAGCTTGTATAGGGCACCTAAAAGCCACGTTTTATGTTTTAAAGTTTCCATGAAGAAGCCTGGCACATTCTGGGCTTGTTCTCGGCTCTCCCTGGAAAGAGGAGGGAATTCAGAGCTCTTCGGCGAAGGTTACGTGGTGATGGACAGAGCAATCTCAAGTGCCTCAGAAGCATGTGGGCCTTGGGCCAGAGCTATTTTTAACGATGAGTTGACAGCAGCTAGTTCAAGTTGTAACACTCCTGAGTTAATTACAGAGCCCAACGGCTCCTTCACACAGGTGGCTTTCAGCATTTCCTAGATTTGAGGAAAGCTAGGAGATCCATGTGCATCCCCCTCCCTCCCCTCCTTTTTGCCCTTCCCCGCCTCCCCTGCCAGCTGTTAACCCTAGGACCTCTTACCTGATAGGCAAATACTCTGCTGCTGAATGTCATCTTCACCCCCCCCCCCCTTTTAAATGCTGGACGTCCAGGACTTCCCTTAGTTACCCAGGCCAACCTCATGCTTGTGATCCTACTCTCTCACCCTCCCTAGTTACAAGGGTTATAGACTGGTACCCCAGGCCCAGCAGGTTGTTTGAAAACTGACTTAGCAGCATATGAGGCAGCTTTGTGTTTGAATCCCATTTGCTAATGCGATGGGATCCTCACTGCTGTAGTTGGTAAAACAGTCGTAGTCCCATAAATGGTTATTTAATGAGTCAGATTAAGATATGGTTGTATGACCTCTGGCATGGTAAATATGTAAAAAAGATTAATGCTTATAAACAATATTGGTTGAGAAATGTCCAGTTTTTAAGTACCTTGCCCATTTTTTTTTTCTAAAATGTTTTAGTTGGAGTGTTTTGTGGTTTTATGCAAACTTTAAGGGTTTTGCTATTTTTGTTACTTATTTCTATTTCTTTGAAAAATGTCACAGGCTCTTTTTTAATTTTTTTTTTTTGATACAGGATTGCTCTGTGTAGTCCTGGCTATCCTGTAACTCTCTGTAAATCAGGTTGGCCTCAAACAGAGAAATCCACCTGCCTCCTCTCCTCAGTTCTAGGATTAAAAGTGTGCACCACTATGCCTGACTGTGTCAGTGGCATTTTGGTAGGGATTGTGTTGAATCTATAGACTGCTTAGATAATATTATCATTTTAGCTATATTCTGATCCATCCATACATGTATCTTTCTATTTATTTGTATGCTTTTTAGTGTTTTTTTCTAAATATTTTATACCATTCTCTCTACAGATCTCTTCTCGCTTTAATTTGTTCTTGAAGGTTTTTTTCCCCTTCTTTTTATTTTGTTTTTGAGACAAGGTTTCTCTGTGTAGCTCTGGCTGCCCCGAAACTTACTTTGTACTTACCAGACTGGCCTCGAACTCAGAACTCAGAGATATACCTGCCTGTTTCCCCAGAGCTAGTACTGAAGAAATACACCACTACTGCTTGGCATTCCTAAGTTCTTTATTCTTTTCTGATAGTATTATACATGAGGTAATTTTCTTAGTTACCTCTGTTTTGGATAGTTCATAATGTATCCCATGCTGATTTTACAGCATGGAACACTCTTGTGTGACCCTATTCCTTGAGAGACAAGAACAAACATCTACTGCCAGATAGGGAACTAATGAAAGACCAAAGTAAGGATACCGCCAAAGTCTAGCTTGGTGAGCCAGTGAGCTTATTGGGGTTATTTACAGGAACAGATAGAACTAAAAAACAGTTGCACCACCAAAGCCTATCAGAGCATGCCTGGCAGATCAGCAAAGCTGGAAACCTGGGGCACACTGTACAACCTGCAGGAAGCTCAAAAGGGTGGAGAGTGTCCTTTCTATGTGGTTCAGTTGGTCTCAGCTTCCTTTAGTCAGCTCAGCTGATGGCTCTGTTGGTCTGAGCCTCTTTTAGGCAACTTTGCTCATCTGAGAATGTCTCTCAACAGTTGTTATTGCTTATATATTCTGGGGAGGGAGGGGACTAGTGAATTTGGTCAGCTTCAGGGACTTCCTGAAGCCTTTGAATTATTTATTTCCTGAGCTTAATCACTTATCTACAAGCTGATCATGATGTGTATAGTCAACTTTTAAGTGTGCTATTCTGGCCTGGAATGGTGTGTATGTGTGTGTGCCTGCACATAGTGTTGACTACGGAGTCAATTTTCACCCTCCACTTTGTGGATTTCAGGGATTGCACTCGGGGTTGCCAAGCTGGGTGGCAAACGCCCACCTGTCTTGGTATATTCCTTGAGGGCAGTCCTGCATCTTGTGTACTTAGATTTGGCTATGACTCTGGTACAGAGAGGGTATCCTGTAGACTTGTATTTTCTTGTAATGAGTCACAGCAGATTTGAGGTCAGCAGTTCATGAAGAGACAAGCCAGTGTGTGTAGAACAAGTGAGGCTGAGATTAGTTTTAGCTAATAGAAACGGAGTTTGTGTACTTGGGGAAACAGGTAGGTACACAGAGTCAGTGTTCTGATGGGAGAAGCTCGACCCTGTATAGACACTTAACTATGGGAACAATCCAGAGAAAAAGTCAGAGAGGAAATGTGCTGGGGAAAGTGGAGCTAACCTGATGGGCATAGGCCCATGCGCTGTGGAGCATGCTCTGGTCCGACCAGGGAGAACTGTTTGAGACTCCACACTGGAGAGTATAGAGTTGGGTGTGCACAGGATAGGGGTGGGAGGGTCTAGATCATCGAGGCAATTCTGTGGCAAGAGATCTTGGACGTTTTCTGGAGGGTGGTGAGAAATCTTGACGAATTTTGGTTTGGTGTGTGATATGACAGGAAGTTGCGGGGCAGAGGAAGTGTCTCCAGTGTGAGTATGTGAGCAAGGTCTGAGAACAGAGCCCCAGGATTATAACCGGTGAGTGCGAAGCTAGCCCTGGCTCAGGTTTAGCTGGAGAACAGACTGGAGAGTCAGAATGGGAAAGAAGAGTCAAGGCCAGTGCTGGCTCAGGTTTCTTGAGATCACTCTGTTGCTCAGTAAGAGAAATCCTGGGACGTTGGTGGGGGACAATGAGGTCATTTATGTACAGATTTTGTGTGTGTGTGTGGGGGGCTAAAGGATAAGGAATTGAGCTCTATGGCTCCTTACACAGAAGATGGCAATGACCACCTGGTTAGGGTGGAGGGACAAGAGAAAGCTGAGACTAACGCCCAAGCAACCGCCTGCAAATGAAGTGGAGGCTGGGAGCAGGGAGGGCAGAACAACCTGAGAGGGTGCCTTTCCAGGAGGCAGCAGTTGCTAGGGTCAGATTCTGCAGAGCAGTGAGAATTAAGTCATTTCTGCTGGATTTGGCAACAAGAACCATTGCAGTAATTGGATGATTGCCTGCCTGGTCGGTCCCAAATGGAGAGTCAGGAATACTATGCAAACACAGTACTTTCTCTGGCCTAGAGGAGGCTGGTGCGGACTAGGGGGAATGTGCCCTTTCAGATAGACACAGTTTCGGGTGCATAGCTTGGTGAGTGGACACTGTGGATGGAACTTCCTCTCCTATATGCCACCATAGCGGGGTGCCCTTGTTCAGTTTGCAAACTGCTCCTCTTAAATACACAACAGTACACAAAATCAGGACACTAAATCCTTATCTTGTCCCAAACAGCATTTGTGCAAATGCTAGTGAGGTCTAATGAGGTAATGAGGAACCTCTTAAGATTTGGTTGTGAGCTGTTGGTGGTGGTGCACACCTTCAATCCCAGTGCTGGGGGGAGCAGAGGCAGGCAGATCTTTGAGTTCAAGGTCAGCCTAGTTTACTGAGTTCCTGGACAGCCAGTGCTAAACAGTGAAACCCTGTCTCCAAAAACCAGAGAGAGAGAGAGAGAGAGAGAGAGAGAGAGAGAGAGAGAAGAGAAGAGGAGAGGAGAGGAGAGGAGAGGAGAGGAGAGGAGAAGAGAAGAGAAGAAGAGTGAAGAAGGTGTCTGGAGGCATCCCTGAGAACAGTGGCCCAAATCTTTTTGGACTGTGGCGGTTGTCTCCATGCCAACCCCCCAACCCCACCTGTGTGGTAGTGTTCCCAACCTCTGTGTCTTTTAGTCACCAGGTTTCTCACTGTTGAGTCTCCCGCAGCCTTCCACACCCACGTGTACAGAATGGAAGGTAATCTCTGGGTCTGCATTCCTCTCTCCAGGCACTTTGTCCAACATTTGCATTTTAATAACATGGGTCAGCAACTTCTATTTTGGCAACTCAGAAACGTTGCTTTGGCTAATCAAGAGCAGCCCATAATTCACTGAGAGGTTGACAAGTCCTTAGTGTGTGGCCCCTTCACTTCTAGTCAGCTCCCCTCGACTGCCAGTCTTGGAAAGCAACAGGGAATATTCTTGGACTTCCAAGCAGCCTTGCTTCTGGCTCAGAGAACAGGGTCTGACTGGTTCTCACCAGATAGACTAGCAGCAGCCTTCCTCGCATTTTGGGAGCAAATCAAGTCGTTATCTCAACAATGACAAAACTGTGTTCCCAGCTCTGTTGTGTTTGAAATATTTGGGGCTGTTGGGACGGAGAAGAATTAATTAGCAACTCACTTTCCTGGTGTCCTTTTTCAGCCTTCTCAAATGGCAGTCCAAACGCCCTGGCTGCACAGTTGAAGATACTGTTCCATTTGATACAAACGGTTGAGGGTTAAATTTTGTGAGCCCCTCCAACCTTAGGCTAACAGTGTCTTGCAAAAGGTCAAGCAAGTACCTTGCCACTCTCGGTCAATGGGGAAGGAGTTGGATTTGCAGAACCTATTTGGAAAGTCCTGGGTGAGTGTGCTGGGTGCAGTGAGGGGTGGTTTTTAGTGCAACAGTGTATAAATCTAAACTCTTTGAAAGAAAGTAAACGAGTTTAAATGTTGCCGTTTGGCAAAGTATACAAGATAGAATGTGTGTGTTGGGAAACAGTGTGTTTAACTTAAAACCCGGGCTAGAGAGCTGATTAAAATGAACTACTGATGATATTGGTTGTGAATTAGGTATTGGTAGTGGGTCCGCTCCTTCTAATTACTGTCTGTAGAGATGTTTTAGGTCTTTTTCTATTAAATTGTTTTCTCTATCGTTTAAAAGTAGGGCTGATGCCAGTCTTCTCTCCCGAATGGGGAACACCAATAAGCGATGACAGCCTTGGTCCATAACTCCGTGCGATGCTCACCTACTTGTAGTGAATCAGTTCATATTGTGGAAGGAAACGTGGTGGAGAGCAGGTTTGGGGCAGGATACTGATGCAGAGTCAATTTTCCAGCAATGGCTGGTCATGTTAAAATTCTGGAAGGCAGCTAATTGCATTTAGGAGGAGTAAGTTATCAAGAGATTTAGTGCATAGCAAATGAAACATAGCAAGCAACAATGCGGTGTGTTCTTAAAAAGTTGAGTGGGTGGTATGTGCCGGCACCACAAATAGGACCACTCTGCGAGGTCGGCCGCCTGTTAATTAGATATGGATGTGTGACTGTGCCCGTACATTTAGCCACAGTATATACACTTGGTTATCTGTCGGCGGAAGCAAACCAAAAGCACCCAGACCAGCTTGTGCATGTGTGCGTTAAGTCAGGACTGTGGATAACTATCTCTCTATCTCTAGCCCTCCCTCATTTCCATAATGTGAAATTTGTATCTGTGCTAGAATATGTTTTTTTTTTCGGCATTTAAGAGAACTATTTATCATGCTTTTTAATTTGACCAAATCTTCTTACATGTATTTAAAAACCCTGTATAATTATAATATTATGGACACAAATGATATCAATAGTCATTGCCAGCTATATTATGAACAACTAGTGAAAGTGGCCAAAAAGGGTTTTTCTCGTTTTGGGTAGCTAGTAGAAGACTGTCTAGGAAAAGGATTCCAGCCCTGCCTTGGTTTCTGTTTTGTTATTAACCTAAGAGGGTGTTCCCTAGAGCAGCTACTTAACATGAGACTCCTTCTTTGTCTAACTTGCTGTAGGTGAACTTGATACTGACGACCTTTTCGCCCTCAGTGGCTGGTATAGCTGTCCCTGTGTGCTTCCCTGGTCTCTTTGTAGCAGTAAACAGCAGGAATACTTGCCATGAATGTATGAGAAGAGAACACAGATGAGCTAATACTTATTTACAAAATAGTATTCCTAAGTTATGTGACAAAATCCAACAGGGAAGCTGAGCCTGCTGGCACAGGCCTGTAGTTCTCACTACCTGGGAGGCTGAGGCAGGAGGATTGTCAGTTCAAGGCCTGCCGACTCAAAGTGAAAATACACAAAGTGCTCAGCTAGAACTCAGTGGTTCTGTTTTGCCTAGCATGCCAAAGGTGCTGTGGTGCAGTTCCCAGAGAGGAAGAAAAATCCACTAATCTTGTCGTGTATTTTCACATGTATGTAGTTGCATAGGAAAAATAAGGATGTGATAAAAATAAGGATGGCTGGGCAGTGGTGTGCATACCTTTAATCCCAGCACTTAGGAGGGATTCTTTAGGGCTTTTTCGCATGAAGGTGTTTGAATTTTGGCAAAGGCCTTTTCAGCCTTCCTGCTGACAACTTTGATTTCTGCCCCTGAGTCTATTTATAGATCGCATTACCTTATTGGGTTTTTTGTTTTGTTTTGTTTTAAATATATCTTAAGGCATCTTTAGAAAGAAACTAGCTTGTTAGTGACATATAATATTTCATGTGCTGTTGGACTTTTTCTGATTAGGATTTTAAAAGTTTTATATTGATCATCTTATCTTTGTGTGATAAACATACAATGTAAGGGAAAGTAAGTGTAAGTAGTATAGCAAGAGGAGTTTTATAACCTGGCTGAAGAACTGTGTTGCACATCAAATTATAGATGTGATAATGTGAAGCTAATATCCTTCTTTTAATCCCTTCAAAAATTCAAAGGAAATGTCTTTCTTGTTATTACTTCCACTGGAAAATACAGGGATATGTGTGAATTTTCAACTTAACCAGTTTCTGGTTTCATTTTTTTCCTTTGTCCTTCTTTGATATTTCTTCTTGGTCTAGTATTATGAAGCAGTGTAGAAACTAGGGAATAACATCAGAACTCTTTGTAAGATCTCAGCTTACTGGACTGGACATGAATGCATGCCAGCTGCCAATCTAAGCCACCCCCCCCACCCCAGCCTCGCAGCATCAGACTTTGCCCTTTGGCAGAGTAGTTAGCTTCGGATGATGGAGTCTCATGCTCATGGATGACTTAATTTATTTAAAATTACTTGCACTTTTTTTTTTTTTTTTTTAGTTTGGACTTTCTATATCTAGCACAGGCTAGTCTTCAGCATTTTCAGTCCTCCTGCCTCAGCCTCTTGAGTACTGGGGTTGGCTCTTTTTCCCCCCTTCATCTTATGTGCATTGGTGTTTTGCCACGGGCGTTGGGTCCCCTGGAACTGGAGTTCCAGACAGTTGTGAGCTGGAAGAGCAGTCATTGCTCTTAACCGCTGAGCCATCTTTCCAGCCCCTCACTCCCAGCTCTGAAATGAAGAGCTTTTTAGGCCAGAATGAAACTAAGCCATCGCAGGAAAGGTCACAGTATTTCAAGACGGGCTCTCACGGTGAGAGGTTTCCCTTCCTCTAGAGCAGTGGCTCTCAACCTTCCTAATGCTGCGACCTCATGTGGTGGTGACCCCCAACCATCAAATTATTTTCATGACTACTTCATAACCGTAATTTTGCTACAGTTATGAATTGTAATTTGAAGATATAATGTGTAGCCCCCCCATGAAAGGGTCATTTGAACACTCCCCGCCCTGCCCGCAAAGGGGTCACAACCCACAGGTTGAGAATGCGGCCTTGGAGAGACTGTCTGGGAAGTCTTTAAGAATGACTCATTTTCTTTTCCCTATTCTGGCTCTAACAGCTGTCTCAACACACAGTTTGAGGTGGCAGCAACCTGGCTTCCTCAATCCGCAGGCTGCACTGGGGGCGTGTGACAATGAAGAGCCCCCATCCTCCCTCTGCTCCAGCCACCTGGCCCCTTTGTTCTCTGGGCTCCAGGCAGCCCTGACTCCAGGACATAGGAACTAGGAAGTGGGGGACTAAATCCCTGTGCAGGTGGCTGGCTATTGTGTGGAGGAAGCCAGCCTGGTTCTTCCTGGGGCTGCTTTCATCTCCCAGCCTCCAGAGGGTAGAATGCGTAATTGGGGCTGGGGTGGCGCACACAAAGCAGAGGGGTCAGAAAGGTCCCTCGGGAAACTTGAAAGTAGACCTTCCATTGGGGAAGACTTACGTGGTGGATTTTAGTCTTTTCTTGTCGAGTAACTCTGAGGCTGTTGAAATCAAGGACTTGCTTTCATGTGTGTGGAATGTTAGCAGTCCTGATACCATCAAATGGGATGCAGGATATTCAGAGTTGCCAAGTGTGTGCATTGGAAAACATGTGGGCACGTGCATGCGCGCATACACACACACACACACACACACACACACAGCAGCTGGGATGAACAGTTTTCGTTGGTGACAGCTGTAATTATCTGTATTGTTTTAGATGTTAGTAATTCTAAGCAGAAGCTTCCATCTCTGACTTTTTTTTTTATGAAAGCTGTTAAGATGTTTATTACAAAATAACTGAACCTGTCATTTAATAACATTTCTCCAGTCCTTTCTCTCACAACCACAAGTGAGCCCGATTGCACATCTTAAACAAGTCATCCTTTCAGTTTAGGCAGCAGGAACATATAAACCACCTTCTGCAAAAGCCCAGACTCTCCAAGCGGGGAGGGGGGCCAGAAGTAGCTCTGGCTGAAGGAGGGAGAGCTAGGAATAGGTGGGTTAGGAATAAAGGCCTCACGGTTTCCCTCCCTCCTGATTCCATTTTATTCTCTCTCTCTTTCTTTTTTTCCTTCCTTCCTTTTCTCCCTCCTTCCTTCCCCCCCCCCTTTCTCTTTTTATTGAGACAGGTTTCTCTGTTTCTCTGTGTAGCCCTGGCTGTCCTAGAACTCAGTCTGTAGACCAGGCTTGCCTGTGTGTGCAACCACTACCTGACACCCCATTTCATTTTCTACCCTATTCCCCGCCCCCATTCTTTCTCTGCATTGCCTGCAGTTTTACTTTATTTAGCCTTCTTTCTCCTTTTCCCAGACTCCCAGAGTAATGTCTCATGGATGCCTCCTTTAGGAGCCTTTGCCCAGTCCAGTCTCCCAAGTATCACCCATCTTGAGAGTTGAGTCCAGGAGAGCATAAGGGACAATCAGGAAAGAGACATGTGGCATAGGAGAAAGCCATGAGTGAATCCTTGGAAATGTATGAACACATGTGCCCAGCTCAACCATGTGTCAGGACAAGGAGGGATGGCATACCTGGTTAACATGAGTATGTGCCTCAGGGAAACCAAGATGGCGAGGATCTCAAATGGCTACTCTTCCACCCCAGGGAACTTTCTAAGTATGAAAAGGTGAATGATACGTGACAATCTAAGCACCAGGGAGGCAGAGGCAGATGGATCTCTCTGAATCCAAGACCAGCCTGATATCCATATCAACATCAAGGCTAGCCAGGGCTACATAGTGTGACCCTACTCCCAGTCTGTCTGGGAGGTACAGCATCTTCCATGATGAGGTGTAGGATCAGATTCTGTATACTAGGTTATTGTGTTTTATTCAAAGGATTTTAAAGAGTTAGTTATTTGTGTTGATATATTTTTTAATTTTTTATTTATTTTATTTATTTATTTATTAAAGATTTCTGCCTCCTCCCCGCCACCGCCTCCCATTTCCCTCCCCCTCTCCCGATCAAGTAAGAGTTAGTTATTTGTGTATGAGAATTTGCCTGCATGTGTGACTGTGTACCTCGTGCATGCCTGGTGTCCCAGAGTGCCAGATTCCCTGGAACTGGATTTAAGTGGTTGTTAGCCACCATGTGTGTGCTGGGAACAGGACTCCAATCCTCTTCGAGAACACAAAAGTGCTCTTGACTGCAGAGTCACCTCTCCAGCCTAGAACCTTTAACCTGAAGTCAGTGGGTCATTTAAATGACAAAGGCTCACATTTGATGGTCTTTTTCTTTTATTCTTCTGGAAACCAGGCCGATTGTTGGAAGCTTCACTCTGACTTTGGTGAGTCCGAAAATCCATGCTCACCTTTCATTTGAAGTTAGCTGACTACTCCTGCTTGGGAAGACAGTGTCCAGGGGGCTTTTGAAAATTCACTCTTTTGTGCACCAGACCCTGAGCTTGTGTTAGAAACACAGTCAAGGACAGTCATGGTGCCAGCCGGCACGCAGCTTCTAGCGCAGACACACAAACACTAAACAAAGTTACTAATAGGCAATAAGTAAAGGGAGCCTGTAACGAGAGACCATAACCTAGCTTAGACCAGGCCAGCATTCCTGAGAGGTGACTGGACACCTGAGGATTAGAGGTAGGAAGGGGACCATCACGTGATTGCTATGGGAGATTGGACAGGAGAGAAGAAAGGAGGAAGACTCCTTTGGAAGCCAAGGACTGGTCTCAGGTGAGTCACCAGGTGAAAGACCAGCCTAGGACTCCACCCAGATCTGATCACACCTCAGAGGAAACTCAGCATTGGAAGAACTATTTGGCAATGATGCTTATATCAACCCAGTGTATATTTAGCTTTTTTGCTTTATTCTTTTGAAACAGGATCTCAGTATATAGACCAGGCTGGCCTCAAACCCTAAGAGATCTGCTTGCCTCTGCCTCTGTGTTGGGATTAAAGGCGTGTGCCACCACTCCCAGCATCCCAGTACAAAGATCCTTAAATGACTTCTTTATAATAGCACTTGGCTCTTTTAATTGTAATATAAAGCATTGTAACATTAGCCACAAAAAGGCAGGGAAAGACTTACTGAATGAACTCAAAAGAAATTTGGAATGTTGCCAGTCTCTGACTTCAGCCAAAAGATAATTAAAAAAAAATTTCCAGGCTGGTTGTGGTGGCGCACGCTGGTAGGATTTGCTGAAGGAGGCAGAGGCAGGAAGATCACAAGTTCGAGGCCAGACATATCTTTGGCTGCTCTGTCAGGCTTGTGTCTGCCCTGGTTTCCCCTCATGCCAGTTTAAGGATAAAGAAGCTCTTAGGAGGTATTTTCTCGTGACGCTTGTGTCCCTTGTCTTCTGTGGACTCAGGTGTGTTCAGAAGCATTTAAAACTGAGCTGAGCTGTTAGCAAATGTTGTTGTTGAACCTGGAGGCCTACCTTGGTGCAGGGCAGTATATGCTTCTTTGTTTTCCTTCCTTTCATGGTTCCTTTTCTCTCATTTCCTCCTCACCCCTCCTTCCTTTCCTCTTCCCCTTCCTTTTTTGAGTTGAGAACATTGATTCCCCTGTCTCAGTTTCTATAGTCCTGGAACACAGGCAACAGTAGACTTCACACCCTTTGGTTTTCATGACTTCTCCGTGCCGAGGGCTGTGGAACGAGTTTTCATCTACATGTTTTGAAGTGGAGGTTGCAGAGACTGGGTTTTCCTGGAATCCCCGGCTGGGCTGTGACGAAGCAGAGACCTCAGCTGTTTCGAGGCCAGGGTTGGGTATTGTCCTGATGCTGAGTCGGTGATGGGATGGCAAATAAATGTCAGCAGAGATATGCCCTTCTAAACTCTAGGGAGAACTTGATTCCAGAGCCCAAGTGAGGGAAAAAAGAAACCCAGCTGCTAAATTTTACATTATTTTTTGCCACTTTTGATAAATTCAAACCTTTCTTTTATTTGATTTTACTTTTAAAGGAATATTAGAAAAATCAAAACTGCACCTAATAGATTTAGTGAAAATTAAACTCAAATACAATGGCAATCCAAGGGAATGATCCTTCTAAATTCACGATCCCTAGTGGGCACTTTCAGATTTCTGTGCCCTTCTGAGTTTTCTGGAGGACCGAGGTATAAAGTTTGGCATTTCGGAGTCCAGTCTAGCATTGTTTGTGTCTGTCCTGAGAGCTGGCGTTCCTGAGAAACTCCTAGGTGTTGAATCTTGGTTTGTCTACCTATCGATATGAAAGAAGAACTTGGCTCACGTGACTGGGGAGGCCAGGAAGTCCCAAGATCCCCTGTGTGTAAGGGGGAATGCTGGGAATGACTCCAAGCTCCAGGGGAGCCTCTGGTGTGTGACTTGAGCAGACTCTGAAGGTCTCAGGACCATGAGTCCTGATGTGTAAGTCAGGAGAAAGAAAGTGCCTTGGTTGTGTTTCTATTGCAATGATCAAACACCATGACCAAAAATAACTCGGGGAGGAAAGGGTTGATTTTGCTTCTTCTACTTCCACATCTCAGTCCAACATAAAGAGAAGTCAGGGCAGAAATTGAAGCGGCGGCCATGGAGGAGTGTGGCTTTCCTGGTCTGTTCTCTGTGTCTTGCTCAGTCTGCTTTCTTGTCCTTTTCCTTGTACTTCTTTTTCCTTCTTTTTCTCCACCTTTCTTCTCCTTTTTTTCTCCTCTTTTCTTTTCCCCAGACAGGGTTTCTCTGTGTAGTCCTGACTGTCCTGGAACTTGCTTTGTAGACCAGGCTGGCCTCAAACTCAGAGACTGGCCTGCCTCTGCCTCTCAAGTGCTGGAAATAAAAGCGTGCTCCACCCCTGCTTGACTAACGCATCCTGATTTCCTGCATCATCTAGGACTGCTCCTGCTCCTACCACACTGGGCTGGGCCCTGGGCCCTCTTTTGTCAACCACTAATGGAGAACATGCCCCTCAGACTTGCCTTCAAGCAGTCGACAGAGGCATTTTCTCAATTGAGAGTCCTTTCCCTCAAATGACGACCTTGCGGCAGTGTTGACGTAAAACTAGCCAGAGCAACAGGGTTTGAGCTAAGAAGTGATTTGCCTTTCCTCCATTTCTGTTGTGGTTTGGATGCCCATCCGCGATGTTGAGTGAAGTCTTCTCAATCCATTCTCCAAGCTCATGCAAGTCTTCTGTAGAAGTAGGCTCACAGACATGTCTGGGAGTGACTCACTAGCTCTCCCAGCCTTGCTCCGTTAACACTGTGCCAGCATGACTAACCGCCCCTGTAGGTAAGGCTGCTGGTGCTGGTGCTTGTGTTCCGGGGCACACACTCTGAGCACCACTGGTTAGGAGTGAGACAGGGATCCTGGACAGTATCAGTGCTAATGAAATAGGATCCAGTCCTGAATCCCAAAGAAAGCCCTTACCCAATTCTAGCTACAGTTGTAACCAGTAGCAAGGGGAATCTCACCCCACCTCACCGGGGTGGGGGTGAGGCAAGGACTCCTTGGAGCCCGCCTGGAGCCAGCACCACTGTTAGGTAGGGAGTAGAAATGTCCACCCCACCCTCTTACACGTGAGGGCACCTGACGCAGAAGAAGGCAGCACACACCCTGTGCATTTTGAGATGACTATCGTCTTCCATTCTCCTAGACCCAAGGCAAGGGCATGCACCCTCCTTGAAATAATCCAGATTCAGATACCAGCGAGGCGTAGTGGTGCCGAGGTAGGTGGAGCTCTGTGAGTTCCAGGCCAGCCTGGTCTGCTGTTGGGGGCCAGGCAGAGGGAGATACAAACAAACAAACAAAAGGCAGATTCAGATACCAATTGGGCATAACATCTGCTTAGCTTACTCAGGGGGCGGAGGGGCATGTGTGGCCTTGCTTCATTTGGGGTGTTTTGGCCGCAAGAGCTGGACCAGTTTCCCCCTCCCTCCGTCCTTGCAGTCACTGAGAAGTAGCTGGATAGCTGAAATCACCGAGGCTGCTGCAAGTAAGCCTTAAGGAATTCCTTCAGATATGATGTGTCCAGACTTGTACCAGCATGCGAAGTTCTGGATTTGACAGGATCTGTGGGGTCCCAGTTTGTAAGCGGTTTAAAAACAAAACAAAAAAAGCCACGTGCTTCTCAAAATACAATTAGAGAAAAATTTCTTTGAAATGCTGACGTTATCGTTGGGTGGTAATGAAGATACCAACAGCCCCTTCTACTTTAGAATTGAAACAACTTTTAACCTTCCTGATGCTCCAATACCGTCATTAATTGTGTGTGTACACAAATATCACTGGTCATGCGAAAAGTGACCGTTAGAGTGTTTTGCAGAGCTATACTGAAGACAACAGCACTCTAATCAAAATGTTACTGTGAAGTTGGTGGAGGAGGCAGGTCACAGCTCTACAGTTTTTCTATATCCTATTTGGGTTGAGCTTGGTGGAAAGACAAATATTACTGAATACAGAAGCACTTTCAAAGCTCGTGTTTTATGGACGAGAGGGAATCTGAAATTACTTTGGTAATAAATGTCAGGTTGGAGAAGGGGAGGCTGTTGTGTGTGGCTCAGTTGGTAAAGTGTTAACCTAGCATGCGTGAAGCCCTAGGTTTGATCCCTAGCACCCTATGAACCTGGGTGTCCGGAATCTCAACACTTGGGTGGCAGAGATGGAGGGGGCGGGAGTTCATCCCTGGTTGTGTAGCCAGCTCTAGTGAAGCAAAAGGAGCGAGGGAGATAGCTCAGTTAATACAGTGATTGGCAGGCAAACATAGGACCTGAGGTCGGAGCCCTGGCGCCCAGGTAAAAGCTGAACATGGTGGTTGGTTCACATCTGTCAACTCCAGGCTGGAGGGGACAGCATTCTGAAGGTAGTATCCCTGGTTCTTGTCCATGCTGACCAGAATGTCCAGCTGAATCTGCACATTCCAGGGGGCAAGGATTGGGGAAGACCGTTGATCTGAAGTGTGAGTTTTCTCGTTGGATCCTTGGTGCCATTAAGATAATTCAGTCACTTACCCAGTTCCTCTCGTTCTCCACTTTTAGCCTCTTTGGAGTCCTCTGGTTCTTGCCCTGCTTTATGTTATTCTGAATAGTTTGAGGTTTTCTTATTTTTCTCTTTCTTGAGGGCAGTTCTCCAACTTAATTCTTCTGGTTGAGTGAACAACTGTTGTTTTTCTGAGCTCTGTGGTGCTCTTCTGCCTTAGTCTCAGGCACAGTCTCAGTCACTTTGCCGGGGAGCGGGGACCTCGTCTAGGCTTTTGAAATTCCTGTGCGGGTGGCTCTCGATAGAAATTACAAGTTTTCTTAGGTTTGATCGTGATACTGTGGTTATGTTAATCAGCTATGGAAAGGAAGTTCTTAAAGGTTAAGAGACAGCTTACTTTTGCTCTACTATGTAATCGTAAAGGGCTGGAGAGATGGCTTCTCTTGCAGAGGACCTGGGTTCGATTCCCAGCCCCGATACGGCAGCTCAAACCACCTGTAACTTCCATCTGCCGGGGATCCTGTGTCTTCTGGCCTCTGGGCATTGGGTGCACATGAGAACACAAAAAGCACTTGTACACATAAAATAAAAATAAACCTTCAATTTTTTTTGTAATAGTTGATTCTAAAATGGAGTCGTTGGATCCTGGCCCGTGTTTCTCATTCATATGTGATCCACGCTGTCTGCATTTGCATCCGTGTATGCAAGTGTCATGTCAGAAAAATGTAAAGGCTCCTTGAGCAACAGTGGAGGAAATATTCATGTTGTAAACTTGAATATTAAGGTGGGGGATTGTTGCTGGTAGCTATTGAAAAATGAATTTTAAGCCAAGCAGTGGTGGCGCACATCTTTAATCCCAGCACTTGGGAGGCAGAGGCAGGAGGATCTCCATGAGTTTGAGGCCAGCCTGGTGTACAAGTGCTAGTTCCAGGATAGGTTCCAAAGCTACAGAGAAACCCAGTCTCTAAAATCCAAAAAAGGAAGAAAAATAAAAATGAATTTTAAACAGACAGAAAAGTGGGTCTAATCATGTGATGGGAGACACAGATAATTCAGGAGATTGCTCACAAAAGTAATGTAATCCAGGGGTTAAGAAGGCAGTCTGAGGCGTCTGAGACTACCTAACAACCGAGGAACAGCACTTGTAGCTGGACCTGTACAAAGGTAGCAAGGTGTCAAAGGGTTCGTGTGATCCAGAGAGAGGGTTGGAAGAGAAGGTCAAGTCTGGGCAGTAAATCATCCCCAAGAGGCCCTCAAAGGTTGTGACAGAGAACATTTACATACAGTGAGGGAGCTGAAAGAAGGTAGCCACAGTCTCATCTGACCTCTTCTGGGGATCTGTGCAGAATGACACACAAGCTTTGGGTGCTCTGCACATTATTGATTGGAGCCACAAGTAAATTCTAGTGAGCAGATGAATTTGTAAATAGAGAATCTATTAATGGTATTAAAAGTAATTTTTTTTTACTTATTTTGTCCATGTATTTTTTCATTTTATTTATTTATTTTTACAGGTAACTGTACTTTTCCTTAGCTTTATTGGGGAAATCTTACTGATAGGCACTAAACTTTTTTTCTTGGAGATTAGGTGCTGTCTTGAGAATTGTCTGGCCTATTCTTATGCCTTACAGATTTATCCAAAATTATCGAAGCCACTGAGAGCAGCATTTTTGCAATATCTTTACAGCTGTCATTGATTTAATTTGTTGCGTGCTGATTTTTTTTACAGTATTCACTATCTTTGACTTGTGTTGAGTCCTCTAATTTTTTTCTCTAAGCATAGAGAACTCGAGGGTGATGGTTTTTAATTAGAAGGGTCAAAACAACTATGCATAAAATTGGCAGCTACCAAGGCTGAGGGAGGTGACCACATAAGAACGATGCTTGAACTGAGGCTGGATGTTCAGTCCCAATTTCATCATATCTTAAGGTCTTGCAAAGGCAATCTATTTCAAAATTCCTCATAAACTTCAAAAAGATTGTCTAAAAAAGAAAACGTAATTTTCTGATTTGTAGACTTCTGTGGGCAGTTTTTGAAGACAGGAGACCAAATGATGGAAAAGACAATGGCTGTTTTTAAGAGATCAAACCTGAGTAATTTTCTGAAGTAGAAAATGCCTCGGTTTTTTCTAAGCATGGCCCAGAAGGCTTTAGATGGTCCTAAGTGAGGTCTCAGTTGCTTCCTTACATGCAGAGATGTCCCATCATGTACCCAGGCTGGCCTCTGCCTTCTTTATGCCTGTGCTCCAAGCCCGACAACACATTCCTTCCTGAACACTAGCGCTCCCCTTCTGGAACTTTCCTCAGCCTCGTGTAGTTTGCACATATGTCAGGCTCTCCCTGGTGAACAGGAACTCTCTCCCACATCGTATTTTCTAGAGAAGTGCTCTGAAAGGAAGGGGAAAGGCACAATCTGAGAGTGAAGGAAGTGGAGGGGGAGGATGGTTCAAATACGAGAGAGAGAGAGAGAGAGAGAGAGAGAGAGATAGAACATGCCCTCTCTTTTTATGAACACAGTGGTTTTCCTTTGCAAACATACATAAACATCTATATCATGAATATTAGCAGTTGCTTTTTTCATTTGGTTGGGCCTATATATCTTCTCATGTTTATAAATCTCTTGAATGCCATTTACATGAATGTACTCTTACTAAAATTATCTTAGGGGATAAAGAGGTAGCTTTAAGGTTAAGAGAACTGGTTACTATTCTAGAGGATCCAGGTTAGATTCCCCACACCGTCGTGGCAGCTCACAGTCATCTGTAATGCCAGTCCCAGGGAATTTCATTCAGTCAAATGGGCAGTGTAGTTCTTACCAAGTGGCAAGGAATCTTAGTTCGGGCAATGTGATCTTTGATGAAGAACATGGTCAGATTCTCATAAATGGAATGCAGGTTGAAGTTAGTTCTTTCGTTCTTACTTTCAGCTCTGGGTATTTCATGCCAAATTGCCTTACTGTAGGGATAAGTCCCGCCCCTTAGGGGGCGTGTTCGCCGCCGCTACACCTTACCAGTGATAGGAAAGAATTTGTTAAGCCTGGTACCCCAAGTCGGAGATGGCATAGTAGGAGTTTGTATCTAATTAAGATCTATCAGTAGAGACATGTTTAGATTCCCACACTCATAGCAGTCTGTAAATTCAGTTCCATGGAATCCTGGAACTCTCTTCTGGCCTCTACTGTTATTGCATGCAAATATTGAACAGACATATAGACAAAACACTTATATGCATCCAAAACCATCTGTCCTTAGAAAAATAGTGCAGGAGATTGCTACATCCGAAGAGCACTGTGGACATCGACCAGCACAGAGAGGCACAGGGGCAGTCTCATGTAGTGCTCCAGAGATGTCACACAGTAATTAACCATTCAGTCTTTCTTAACTCATTAGTTAATTTTCAGTTTTAGTTGAGACACGGGGTCTCCTGTAGTTGCCCAGGCTGGCCTTGAACTTGCTAAGGAGGTGGATGACCTTGACCTAAGAAATCTCATACCTCCACATTTCAGGGGCTGGGACTAGAGACGAGACCACCTCATCTGGGTTTGCTTGCTTGTTTGTTTGTTTTTGAGACAGGGTTTCTCTGTGTAGCCCTAGCTGTTCTGGGACTCGCTCTGTAGACCAGGCTGGTCTTGAAGTCAGAGATCCACCTGCCTCTGCCTTCTGAGTGCTGAGATTAAAGGTGTGTATGCCAGTCTTGTATGAAATAAATCAGTTGCATTTCTATACAATCCCAGTATCGAGTAAGCTTTGCTTCTGGGGAGACTGGAATCAGGCATAAGTTCAGGATCATTTTGCTGATGTTTGATCCCCGCAGCCCCCAGGCTCAGCCTGCATAGACAGTGTGGAAGGCAGGGCTTCTCCACGCAGTAGATCCATCCATACTGCCTGCGTGAGCACTGGACCTCCGTGAGCCTTGCGCAAATGAGACAAACAACCAGTTACCACATTTCACAAAGTTACTGTGAGAATTATATGCAGCAGCGCATGTGTGGTACTTTTTCATCTGTAAACCCCACATGGATATTGGCTGTCATCATCAGCTCCTAGAACATTCCTAATGGACAAAGGAGCTAATAAGCCTCATCAGGA
The DNA here is from genome assembly GCF_018167655.1 of Microtus oregoni. Classification (NCBI taxonomy): domain Eukaryota; kingdom Metazoa; phylum Chordata; class Mammalia; order Rodentia; family Cricetidae; genus Microtus; species Microtus oregoni. The sequence goes on along the minus strand of NW_024543071.1, from coordinate 34,512,011 downwards.
AGAGGTATTCTAATTTTACTGCTTCAGTGTTGGGCTCATAGCTGGTTACGCATTTGTTGAATGAATGCGAGAATAGAAGGGGCTGCAGCCTGACGGGACATTGTTATGCCCAAGTTTCTGGTCCCCAAATGGCGCCAGATTTCTGATGCAAATTGCATGAGGGCTTTTAATAATATTCAAACTGGAGTTTGGACCACACCTCCACCACGCCAACGCAGTGGGTGACGGAAGTGTAGCCCCGAACCCGGGGAAGGGGCAAACTTTTAAAGGGAAAACGCTGTAATCAGGGGAGTTCGAGTCCTGTCATCTTGGGATCAGGTGAGGAGTACATAGGATAAAGTAGTTTCTGAACCAGTTGGTCAGTTTTGGGGTGTGAAAACCTAACAAAGAGCCATTAATAATTGACAAGGTATCTTCAAGGACGGGATGCCTCCCACGAACATCTGGACCTTGTTAAATTTTATGGCCCTGTTCCCTGTCTTCTTAATTGGCCATTTTTTGGATATCTGTTCAGATTTCTGCTATGGCAGCACATTTCTGGAGCTGACATTCCCCCCCCCCCCCATTATATGGCTTAAGATAAAGCCCCTTCTTTAAAACGGAGTTTGCAAAGTCAGCTTCTCACAACATGAAACAATAAATCTGCTTTTTTTTTTTTCCTACTTGAAAAAATGTACTTGTCTCCTTTATGGGATTAACCCTTTTATTCTTTGATTTAAAATGGGAATCTGGAGGCTGGTTGATTTCAGCTGATTCCAGTTGCTGCATGCTGGTGTTCTCAAGATGATTTTTAATCTGTTTACATATGATTTTTGCTTTTTTTGTTTTGTTTTGTTTTTCTTACAATAGATCTAGGCCTATGACCTGTGACTCCGTTGTGTACAATCTCTCAGAGCAGTGGAATGCAATTTTGTATCAGAATTGATTTACTCACCCTTATCAAAAATGATTTTTGGCTGGACAGTGGTGGCACATGCTTTTAATCCCACCAGCACCCAGGAGACAGAGGCAGGAGGATCTCTCTGAGTTTGAGGAAGCCTGGTCTACAGAGTGAGTTCCAGGATAGGCTCCAAGGCTACACATAGAAACCCTGTCTTGAAGGGGGGAAAAAAAAGAAATTTTGTTTCATTTCATCTGTCACACTCTGATGTGCTAGGAAGTCAGTGTCCCTTTGTTCCCGATATGGCAACTCTGTGTCTCCGCCCTTTGTGCATTGTGTGTGGTCTGTAATAAGGAGTGCTCCTCTCACTGGAAAGTCTGAGGAGCCTTTGTGTAGCTGAGTGACATTGTGTCAGTTCTCTGCATTGTTGCTTGAGAATAGAAGTGGAGGTTTTCTTCTGGAGGGTCCTTCTCTCACTACCACTCAGAAGATGCAGCCCAAGAGAGAAGCCTGCGAGTCCACTTCTCAAGTAAGTACTCGATGAGTTAAGGACAGTATGATTATTATGTGTATATATATCAATAAGAATAGAATAATTCATTTCTTATCCCTGGCCTTTGGGTGAAAAAAGCACCGAAGAAATTCAATGTAGTTGTATTTGTGCCTGCTTTCTTAGACGATGGCTCCTCTAAGAAGAAATCGAACAAGTGCAGTATATTCCAGCGCTGCTTAGGGGCCACTGGCCCAGCAGTATGCTCCAGCAGTGGTAATGTTGTTGCTGGAAAATGGTGTAAGAGCCCCATGGCAGGGCTCACATAGGCGCTAAGAGACCATTGCTGGGCTCCAGGGAAGAGTCACAGATGTTGCTCTTCTCTGTTACACATTGTGGCCCATGAGCTCCTTGAGGACAGGGTCTTTGTCATGATTCTTGGCAAGTGTCCTAACCCCGACACTCAGTGTGACAGAAAATGCAGTTTCTGTGTCAGCTCTAAGTATAAAAACATTTTGAGAGCCCCGGAGGTGGCCCAGCAGGCAAAGAAGTGCACTGCCATGCCTGGCGACCTGTGTTCAGTTCCTGGGTCTCATATGGTGGAAGGAGAGAACCAACTGCCGTGGGTTTTCCTCCCCACCACACACACACGGGGAGGGGAAAGAATGGATATGAATAAGCGTACTAAAAATTATTATACCTTTACCTTCAACAAAGCAGTTTGAGCCACGCCCTCAATCTGGACAGTTTGCACAAGTGATCCACACATGCCTGTGTACATAGAGGTTCATGGTCTGATTGTTTCATGTTAACAGCATGAAGTACACATAGTTGTCCAGTGCCCTAATTAGCTTTAATTGTCCACTTACCACAGCCTAGTGTCATGGGAGAGAAAAGCCTTGGTTGCAAAAAAAGACTGATCAGATGAGCCTGTGGGCGTGGCTGAGCTGGTGGGGGTGGGTGTCTTAATAATTATTTGACGTAGGGTGACCTAGCGCACCGTGGGTGGTACCATCCCTGGGCAGGTGCAAGCTGGAGGAGCGTGAGTCTGAGAGCAGAGTTCCTGTTTTGAGCTTTTGTCGAGACCTCCCTCTGTGATGACCAGTGACCTAGAAGTGTAAGACAGTAAATTATTTCCATACCTGAGTTGCTTTGGTCAGAATGCTTATTACAGCAACAGAAATTAAACTAGAATACACTGCTAACACAAGGATGTGGAAAAGGCGGTGTTTTAAGTGTTCCGGGAGCCGAAAAGGCATGCAGTGCTCCACCTTCTGCTCAGTCCAACAGTTTGGCAGTCCTAGAATTTGAGCTTGCACCCAGCCTTGCCCCTGGTAACCCCTCTTCCATCTCCTCACACACTTTCAGCAGATGCCCCCCCCCCCCCCCCCCCCCCCCGTGCTCGCTGGTGCTTCCCTCTGCTTCCTCACCCAAATTCCTGGCAGGTGAGAGCTGATGATCTAAGCTCAACTTTCCTTGTCAGATACGCTCAAATGAGCCCATCAACAACATTCCTTTAGCGTCTCCCCATGAGTTCATTCTCATCCACACAGGTTCAAGAGGGGATCACTGTGTAGCGCATATGTGGTTGCGCCTTCAGTGTGGAGGAGTCTGGGGAAACTGGGCAGTGGCTGACCTTCCCATTACACAGAGTATCCCGAGAAAAGGGAACAAAGCCTGCCTTCCTCTGTGTTGCCTATTGTTATGCCCAGTCCCCATTGGGGACCCCAAAAGACCTCCAGGGAAACTGACTCACTGAAATGTAAAAGCAAGGTTTATTCTTGTACACAAGTTCAAGCCGGCAGGAACTTCGGCAGCAAAGCAGTTGAGAGGGGGCAGTACTATTTAAAGGCAAAACCCAGGAAAGTTACGTTAGCACGGTTTGGGAAAACAGGTTCAGTCCTGATTGGGTGGCATTTGTCTAGTGGTGTCCCGATCAAAAGCGATGGGTGTGTGCTGGCAGGTGATCCTATCTACAATGGTTGGAACGTTAGGAATTTCCTTTGGATGGTCTGTTTTTGGGTGGTGCCTGGGTAGTCTCAGTTTGTGGTCTTTCTTGCAACCAGGTATTGCCTCAGGGAAAACTACTGAGACTCAGGCCTCTTTTAAGCTTATCGTGGCTGGGTCCCACACCTATGACCCTTGTGAAGACCAGAAAGAGTGGCTAGGCAACCCTTTTTGTAATTTTAGTAACTGGAGACTACTCACTATATACAGAACCTACATGCCCACCTGCCTTCGCTGGCTTGTGGCTGCTGGCCACAAGAAAATGGTAGCACCCCGACTTTAGAATGTCGCCCGGAACCCTGACAATGGGGAGGTGAGTGCAACTGACTGTCGCTCCCATCTAGCTCTGTGCACCTAGAGGCCTTAAAGGTTTCTCTTCAAAGCTTAACTCTTCTTCCAAGTCCCTTCTGGTCTATCGCACCCAGCAACTGATGCTTTTGAAGCGTCTCTTAGCTAGGAGGCACAACGACAATGAAGCCAGGTAAGTGTGAAACCTACTCTTCATGGATACCTTTTCTTCCGGAAGTGGAACTTCTGTAGGTCTCTTCTTCATGGAGGTTTGATGCCGAACTGGTTCCTGGTAAATCTTGGTTACCTGGAGAAACGTCTGAGTTAGAAGCAGAAGATCAGTGTTCAGGGCCATGCTGGGCTGTGTAGCCTGGGCTGTCAGAGACCCTGTCATTTGTCTATAGCTGCAGATTACTCAGTCAGGCATGGAAAGGTTTGGCTCCTGAGTGTCTTCTGACTTCCATAGGCTTTGGCGTGCATCCTGGCTCCCAAGTAAAAAAGTTGATGTAAAAGAAAAAAAAATAAGCCTTCCCAGATGGACTTCAAATGAAAAGTGAAACCATTTAAATTCTACAGTCACTTTTTTTTAAACTTCCTACCTAGTTTTCAATATAAATATAATTTTACTTTCCCTTCATTAAATGTGTAATGTCTGCACAGTAGTTGAAGAATCAAATTTCTGAAAACTTGGTCCTTGTCAAGATAAATCAGTGACTGAAGCCATTGGGTTGACTGTCACACACAAGCACACAGGTCTATCTTGGCGTCTTTGTCAATCACGCTGCACCTAGAGCTCACCAACTCGGCTAGGCCAGCTGACCAGGGAAGCCCACAGATCTTGTGTCTCTGCGTCCTCCCGGCAACAGGTTTACAGGCATGCTCTTGGCATGGTGTTCTGCTCTTTTACACTAGTTGCGGGGGGGAGGGGGGGGAGTCGGATTCAGGTCCCCACGCTTAAGCGCCAAGCAGTTCACCAACAGAGCAGACATCTTGGATGTGTTTCAAAACATCCAAGACATCTTAGATGTATTTTATTATTTCCTTACTATGTGTTTATAGGTGCAAAATTATAGGGTCAGAAGTAACATTAAAATAAATTGTACACCAGACGTGGTCGCTCTTGCCTTTAATCTCAGCATTTGGGAGGCTGAGGCAAGAGGATTACTGCGTGTTCAAGGTCAGCCTAGGCTACAGAGTGAGAAGCTGTCTAACCAAAACCAAACAAAACTGTAACCAGATTAAAAACTTGATACATTTTACTAAATGGATTCATTTTTAAAGCTGAGTTTGCTCTCCTCTCCCTCAGAAATGTGTCAGGGCTCCGCTCCCTCCAGGAAGCAGCTCCTGTGGCTCTCCTAACTGTCCTCTTCATCTGGGACCAGCGGCTCAGCCTGAGGAGACCCTTGGTGCAGTGTCTCTTTCCATAGGGTGTGGCTTCTGACCCAGCGCTGGCCACCTGCCTCCCTGCCGCTGTTCCAAGGCCTTCTTTCCTTTCCTGGTGTCTACTCGACTTATGGGCCTGGAACAGCTCCTTGGCTCCTCCTTGCATCCGGTCTCCCTGTAACTATTTACTCTTGGGTGAAATTTCTGAGAAGCTGTTAAAATTGTTATTTCTGTTTTTGTTGTTGTTGTTGTTTTGTCATTGTTCAGTGCATTTATTCATTGTGACCTTTTTTTCAAGCCAATTGGTTATTTGTTATTTGGGCAGGTGGTTCTCTTTAATCTCTCAAGGCTTGTGTCTTCCTTTGTTCTCCTGGTCACTGATCACTGGGAGGTGTTCCTTAATTCTGTACTTTCTTTGCGCTAAACCTTTCTGTATTTCCATAATAATAACCATGAAACTGGATTTGTGTTTCTTTAAATCAGTAATTATTTAGAAGAATTTGCTTTTCGTGTGTTGGGACTCATTTGTACAAATGCCTGTCACTCCTGTCACGGCTTTGTCTTAATTTGTGCTTGGAGTGTGGTTTGTCATGGTTGCTTGCAAGAGTTTATGGAACTCTTCAATCTATGCTCTAGTATGATTTATATTTGTGTACATTTGAAAAAAATTAATATAAAGATGGCTTAGTCTTGCTTTTTCCAATCCCAAATAACATTTTCGTGACTGTAGGGGGAAAAAACGTCTTGAGCACAAACTGAACATGAAGCCTCGACTCCTAGCGGAAGAGCTTCGAGGTCGAGTTGTGCTGTCTGGCTGCCCAAAGGCCCAGCTGATGGATGCCCTATCCAATCCAGGGAAAAGAAATCAAGATGTGGTCCCCAGAAACCTAACCTGTGACCTAGCCTGGGTCCCCAGGGGCTTTTTACCAAGCGGTTCATCTGTTAAAGGACTTTCATCACCCTGACAGGCAGGGCTGGATTTAATGCTTTTAATAAAATCTGGATGCGTCTGTTTAACACCATTTATTATGGAAATTCAGGGCTGGAGACCACTTTCCTTTCTAAAATCATCTGCCTCCATTAACTTAGATTGTATACACACACACATATACACTAGGTAGCAAATTATGTTGATATTAAATGTGAATTTATTAGCTTGAAAGCCTATTTCCATAGTTCTTTGTTAGACTTTATCAACTTTTTAAATGTTTGTCTAATATTTTTTCTTACTTTTTGTTACAATAATGAAGTAAGCAACAAGTGCATTTCTTTGTAAATACTTTTTAAATTAGCATTAACACCCCCCCCCACACACACACACCCAGCAGAAGTTACAAACAGGAAAAAAAAAACTGTAACTATTCTAAGGTCTTTAATCCCAGCACTTGAGAGACCTCAGAGGCAGGTGGATCTCTGAGTTGGAAGCCAGCCTGGTCCATGGAGCAGGTTCCAGGACAGTCAGTGTTACACAGAGAAACTTTGTCTCAGAAAAGAAAACAAACAAACTCAAACTGTAACCACCAAGGATGGTGGGTGTATCTTGTTAAATCAATTAACTATCAATCACCAATTTGCACCTCCACAAAATGGTACCCATCCCCCTGGGCACAGTCCAGCTGAGGAGAAGGGCTCCATCCAGGATCAACCCCATGGTAAATTGTGTGTGACAAGTATTGTTATGTGTTCTCTGCAGAACAGGTCTTGTTCTCAAGGCAAACTGTGATAATGTTATACAGTCCTGTCAATGGCAGAGCAAACCTTCTTTAGGGAGGTTGTTGGCGGTTGCTGGGGGTTGTTGGCGGGGTTGATGACGGTTGCTAGAGGTTGTTGACAGTTGCTGGAGGTAGTACTAAGGCAGAAGTTACTGTTTCTCTGTCAGTGTTCCTTGCTAGACTCATTCAACCGCTGGTCTCTTATTAAATGAAAGTCTCAGCACCTACCCTGAGAAAACAGGGGGATTCACAGCTGGAGTGAGGAATATTCACACAGCCTGCCCTTCTAAAGGTCCTGAGTTCAATTCCCAGCCACCACATGGTGGCTCACAACCTTCTGTAATGAGATCTGGTGCCCTCTTGAAGAAGAGACCTGGTCAGTCATCCTCATCAACTTAGATCATGAAACCCTAATATGGACAAGTTCAACAGAGCCGCCATATACAGGCTGCCCATGAAGGCTTCAGCATGGCCAGGGCATAAATTTCATTTTCATTTTATTGAGATTTAGCAAAGGAGATCACATTATAGAGCCAAGTGGGTGTTTTTCTATTTAATAGGCAAGGATGTAACCGTGCCTCATTTTAAAATGAAAATATAAAATGAAATAAGAATGGGTACAGGTATGTGTACCATGACTGGGCATAGGTCAGAGAAAATTGTTTAAGAGTTTTTTTCTTTTTCCCCTTCTACCCTCTGTTCCTGGATGGAACTTGAAACATCAGCCTTGTATTGCAAATCTTTTCACCTGCTGAGCCATTTTGCAAGCCAAAGTTTTTGTTGTTGTTATTGTTTTTTTTTTTTTAATGAACAAGTAAGTTTGAGCTGGGGAGGCAGAATGGTAGAGTGCTTGCCTAGTATATGTGCGGCTGTGGGTTTGGTCATAAGCACAGAAAATAAACACATTTAAACAAAAAAGACAATAATGGCCATGACCTACTGTGTGGATTCTAGGCATGTATAATCTCACATACGTCACAGTCAGATAGTTGCCTAATGTGTTTTAAACAATTTTGTTATTTATATGTATGAGTGTTTTGCCTGCATCTATGTTTGTATGTATGTATGTATGTATGTATGTGCACCAGTTACACGTGAGGTCAGAAGAAGGTGATATATCCCTTGGAACTGGAATTATAGAAGGTTGTGAGCCACTATGTGGGTGTTTGGAACTGAAGCCAGGCTCTTTGCCATAGCAACGAGTGCTCTTAACCTCTGAGCCAATTCTTCAGCCCCAATTTGGCTTTTTTGAATAAATACCAGGAATATTGTTGGCATTCAGGGTCTCAGCTGAGAATCTTAAACACAGAGTGAGCAGTGTCCTTTATCAGAAAAGCAACACACTTCATTTAAAGGCAATAAATAAATTATCCAGAGAGAAATATTGATGTATAGGGAAATTAGGCATTTGGTGAACAGAATTCAGCTCCTTTGTTTCATATTTCATAGATCAAGTCTTAAGTTTCCTACATTCTGTCCAGCTTCCCTGTGGGCAGGCGTTGCGAGGACATCTGCTTCTGTCTTCTGGTTGTCTTTTTGAGGCAGTTCCTTACCTATGTGGACTAGGCTTACCCCAAACTTGTGGCTACCAAACCTTTGCCTCCTGATTACCGAGATTACAGATATGTGCAGCCACGCCTGCCCAGTGGAGTAGTTTAGTTTAAAACAAGTTGAAACCAAGAAGTTGATGTTTGCTTCCACTAATACATTCACTGGCTCTCAGGGTTCAGGAAGGTGTGGCTCTGATGTTATGTCGTGAACATGCTTGAGTGTGCTTCCTGCGTTCATCTCACCTCCACAGAGCCGTTTCACCGAAGAATGCAAGATAATGTGATAAGGGTTAAAAGTGCTGGCTGCTCTTGCAGAGGACCTGGCTTTGGTTCCCAGTACTCACCTGGTGATTCACAGGCCTCTGTGACGCCAGGGTCTGGGTATCTGGTGCCCTCTTCTGGCTTTCAGAGGCACTGCTTGCACATGATGCCCAAACATACAAGCAAGCAAAATACCTACGTGTATTCAATTTAATAAAAATTAAACTGATAGTTTGTCGCTAGGTAGTAGTGACACATGCCTTTAATCCTAGCACTCAGGAGGCAGAGGCAGGTGGATATATCTGAGTTGGAGGCTAGCCTGGTCTACAGAGCAGGTTCCAGGACAACCAGGGCTACACAGAGAAACCCTGTCTCGTGTATATATATATATCATTGTAGTAAAAGTGGCTGATAGGTGCCTGGAGAGATGGCTCAGTGGTTGAGCAGTCGATTGTGCAGAGAGAGGATCTGGCTTCTGTCCCCTGCTCACAACCATCTGTGACTCCAGTTGCAGGGAGTCTGATGTGTCTTCTTGCATCCATGAGCACCATGTATTTATGTGTGTTGCACACACACGCTTGCAGTCACTTATACACACACACACACACACACACACACACACACACACACACAGTTAAAAAGGAGAGTGGCTGAAGTTGGAAGGTCAGTTTTCCCGTCTCACAGAGGAGCGCAGTTTGGAAAGGTGAGCTTTTGAGATGGGTTGACTTGCGAGAACAATAAATGTCTTGTTTCTGTAACTGCAGCTAACTTTAATTAAAGGCCGAGGACAGAAAACATAAGGTGTTTGGAGGAACCAGGGAGGGGACTAGTGGGCTGGCCCATCCCCCATGGCTCAATGCTTCCAGGGTGTGTGCCAGGGCAATCTGGATTTGTCTTTCATGGGGGAAAGGTGTCTTAGCCCATAAAATCACAGAGATGTCCTGCCTGTCACATGGTCTTTGTTCTCTGGCTTCAAAGACTTGGAAGGCTCACCTTATGCCCCTGAGCTCTTGGGAAAGGCAGAAGCTTGTCCTTTGTAACCTTCCCTAAAGACTAAGGAGCATGAGGGTGGCATGGGTGTGGGTTTAAAGGGACAGGTGTCGGCCGGAAGATCAGCGCTGGTGCTGAGGTTCTGTTAGTCAATACTGCAGGTCCCATGAGCAGGGCTGCAGCTGAGCCCTGGCCCCACCTCCCACCCTTCCCGTCTGGATTGTAGTAGGATATTTATACATTCCCAAGATGAGCAACATGGGAGTTGCCTTAGGTTTGTAATGCTTTATTGAAAGCCGCGCATGCACGTGTGTGTGTGTGTGTGTGTGTGTGTGTGTGTGTGTGCGCACGCGCGCACATGCATACATGTATGTGAATGGGTGTTTTAATTGAAACCTGTATTATTGCCTACACCATACCACAGAGCTTGTTTGTTTATGAGGAAAAAAACGAAAACACTGAGAAATAATTTCAGATTGTGATTTTTTTTTTAAAGAAGGCTCCCATTCTCAAAGCTATAGTTGAAAATACAAAAAAGAAATTAAAAGCTCCTGCATCTTTATCCCACATATTGTTTTTTAAAGGGAGGAGTTCTGGATCTTGTTTTAAATGTCATAATGTATTTCAATTAAACCAGGAAAAATATTCTAAGAGAAGAAGCAGTTTCTGATACTAAGTAACATCTTTAAATTTGCATAGTAGTGGGGGATTTATAACAGTCTGGAGATAAGTGTCCATTTACAGGTCAAAAGGAAGGGCATGAAGTCTGTCTAGTGCATGCCTGAGGTCTGCCACATAGTGGTGACAAAAGCCATATTCCTAGTGAGGGATTTCTCTGTGTGTATTAATGTGGTCACTGTCAGAACTGGTGCTTAGGTAACAGGCAGGGGACAGTGACATGAACCGTGGCTCTCTGCTGTGATCTCTGGACCATCATCAGGGTCCACAGCATCAGCTGTGCACATCATCAGGGAGGTTTTTGGCAAGCTAATGTTCTCAGGTGTCGCTGAATACTTCTGATAGGGTAAAGAAGGCTTGAAGCATCCTTTTAATCATTGCATCAGTTTTGTTGTCGAGGTCTGCCCTGGTGATAGACTTCTCTGGATTCTCCATGCCATCACCAGTGGAAGCAACCTCTTTTGGGGACTGCCATAGACAGCCTTACCAGGGCCACAAAGGTAGTCTTAGGAGGTGCAGAGGGATGCCAGGGAGTTCATAAGAGCCCACCGAGTTACCTCCACTCTGCTGCCCTTGGTTCGCTGTGTCCAGTGTGTTGTTTCACTTCCTCTTCATGGAGCTGTCTGTCATTCTCAGGTCCAGCCCCCATGTCTGTGTTGGCTTTCTGCTTAGGGTCCCTGGGGGAGATAATGTGACTCACAGTCTGCACATGCTGGCTCGACTCAGATACAGGAAGCTTCGAGATAAACTTGGTGCTTCTCCTGAAATTGATTTTATAACAGCCTGTGGGACCTTATCTTGTAAGCCATTAGTATCCTTTGCCTGCCAGGTAGCAAGTGCTCTGGTGTGCAGAGTTTGAAGGGATCTCTAGATAGCCAACACTAACCGTGCATCATCTCCCAGAGAGTTCGCGTCTTCTGCTTCTCTAAAATGTGCTCTCTGGACCGCAAGCGGCATCCTCTGGGGATGCTGGAGGAACACAGTTCACAGGCTCCACCCCAAACCTCTTGAGTCAGAAGTTCTGAGATGGGAGCAACCAATTTAACAAACCCTGCTAATATTTGAGAAGTATTGGTTTTAAGCACAACTTTTAAACATTTTTAATGGTCATACAGTAGCCTTGTGCCTCCTAGTATCTGCATTTGCCTAGCTTTTGAAGTTTCTCTTGCTATTCACGTCTGCCTTTTAGTTTACTGTGATCTGGTAATATACAGGAATTATTTAAATTCTTTTGTATTTGTTAAGACTGTCTTGTGGTCTAGAATGGAGTCTGTTTTAGAGATGGTCCATTGGGCTGCAGAGAAGAATGTTTTTTGTTGCCTAATACTTGAGCTATTCTGTAGGTACCTTATTAAGTCCCTTTGATCTTAACTCTGAAGTTTCTTTGCTGATTTTAGTTTCAATGACTTATCTAAGGATGTACTATTCCCACACCCCCACTCCACCCCCTAGGTTACTCTGTGTAGCCCTGGCTGTCCTGGAACTCACTTTGTAGACCAGGCTGGCCTCGAACTCACAGATCCACCTGCTTTTGCCTCCTGAGTGCTGAGATTAAAGGTGTGCATCACCACCACCCGGCTGAGACAGGCCGAATTGATTTTTATGACTATTAGTATGGAATTGGAAGCCCCAGTCTTCAGCGCATGTATGTTTACAATTTTATCTTTGCCATGAATTTTCCACTAATACGTCGGAAAATCTTTTAAAATCTCCTCTAATTTTGGTGTGTGTTCTACTTTGTCAGAGATCCTAATCCTCCCAACTTTTTTTTCACGTTTCGGCTTCCTTGGCCGATTGGCTTCCATCTTTTCCCTCTGCATCTAGCTTGCTAGTGAAGAGTGTTTCTTGGAGACTGCAGATAATTGAATCCTGCTTTTGAAAAGAAGTTTATCTTTGTCTTTCCATTGGTAATTTAAGGTTCTTTGAAACGTGTTTACGAGTTCCAAATGTAGAACTCTCAGCTCCTTCTCCAGCACCACGTCTGCCTGTGTGCTGCCGTGCTTCCCACCATGAGGATATTGGATTAAGTCTTCAAAATGTTAACCAGCCCGTGAGATGTTTTCCTTCATAAGGGTTGCTGTGGTCATGGTGTCTCATCACAGCAGTAGAAACCCTAAGACAAGTTGTGTTTCGCATTCAGACCTGATAGCATGTCACAGTGTCAGTCAGGCCTTTGGGTCCTGTGTTAATGCTGGTCCCTGCCACTTTTGGACCACATTTCAGGCCACACAAGTATAAGTTCAGCATCTGGGCTTTCTCCTGGGGCTCCCACTCTCCTGTGGGTGCAGCCAGAGGCTAGATGTGGCTCTGCTGGCTGTGGTAGCCTCCCTGAATCTGGGAAGCCAGAGCTATCTATATACAACTAGAATTGAAACACTAAGAAAGCTTCCTGCCCTCAAGTCAGTGCTGAGCTACCTCAGGGCTGGGTGCTGCCGGGAGGTCTATAAAGCTGCGCTTCCTCAGGTCACCTAGTCACGGCTCTTCCATTGCATCTGTGGCTGCATCCACACTGTGGGGATGTGGGGATGCCAGCTGTCCCTGCTTATGTCTCCTGAGATGTGTGGGCCTCTAGCTGCCATCAGGTGGCAGAGGAATTGAAGACGTTAGGCTTCCCAAAGCCGATTTGCAACTTTCTATTGTACACTAACCTTCAAATTTATAGCACTGTTTTTGAATCATCGCTAAATTAATCAAAGTATGTGTTTTCCCCTTCTGACAATGAGTCATTTGGTTCCACTAATATTCTCTGATAAAAAAACCTATCTTCCAGGGTCACACAGCCATGAACTTTTGCCCCCAGGCCTCAGTAGAGAGCTGTGAGTGCGGTCTCTTTTTGTCCCTGCTTCAGACCCTTCTTCCTTGCCCACAACACAGCTAATACAGTAAAGAACGAGTAGGCATTTGGGGCAGATAATTAGGTCTAAGTGGGGAGGACACCTACAGGATGATGAAGCCCACACCCGGCATGGATAGAAACAGTGTTTGCCCGAGAGTTCCCTGACGCCCTCGGCATCTAGAGTTGCAGCATGGGACGGACTGTGCATAAAATATTTATAGAGCACAGTGTGCTTCACCTTTGACAAAAGAAGGGTTTAGGTGTGTACTGTTACTGTGGCTGCCGCTAACCCATAAACCATTGAAGGACTTTGGAAGAAAGGAAAGCATTTGCCGTTGAGTTTGTAGAGGCTGAGTTTGTAGAGGCTGATAGAGTAGCCTTGGTTCCCAGCTAAAAACACTTAACGTTTTATGTGTTATCAAAATGACCCTGCAGTATCGAGAAAAATAAAGGGAGAGAAGTGAGTTTGCTCAGGACTGAGTTTACTAGAGAAGCTCAAGAGAATGGACAGAGCTAGATGTTTGAAGTTGGCGAAAAGAATCGACTTGGCTTCTGGGATTACAGCTAAGAAACCAAAACCACAGTCTTAAGAAGCAGAGTATGGCTTGTTGTGTGTGTGTGCAAGCATGCCTGTAATAGCACCTATAATAGAGTCTAGAGGTCAATGTCCCTTGTCTTTTATTGTTCCAAACTCCTTTTTAAAGCATACTATGTTATTGAACCCAGAGCTTTACCATTGTAGCCAGACAGTCTAGTCAGAGATACCAGGGATCCATGTGCCTTCACCTCACCCCTAAAGCACTAGGATTCCAAACATGTGGCTGTCCCGCCTTGCTTTTCCATAGGTGCCGGGGATCTGAACTCAGGTCCTTGTGCGTGTGTAGCAAGCACTTAGCCATCGTCCCATCCCTACATGGTTTATATGTAGAACCAAGTATCTCTCACTGTGCTGTGTGTTTGTCCATAAAAGAGGAATGCTAGTGCCACCTAATTGCCTCCTAAAGGGTTGGAAGAGTAGGCACCTGTTGCTTAGTAAGTGGGGGCGATCTTGTTTGTTCATTTGTCTCTATGAGGGTTGCGTTGACTCATGAACTTACTTCGATGTTCCTCTTCTGGAAAAACATAAGCGAGGAAATGATCAGCAAGGGGAAGGCAAGTCAGTGTCTTTCAACATGCAAGACACAAGACCCCCACCCCAGGGTCCTTTCTGAGACTCAGGAGCTTCCCTAGACTTTGCTTTCCCAGTCAATGTATAGTCAGGGTAGCAAGCATTGATATAATGAGATAGTGTAAATCCACAAGGAGAACACTCAGGTAGAAAAAATAAACCAAGGGCATGAGCAAAAAGTCTAAGATGGTAACGTGTTCAGCTTCATGTGCACACTGAGTTTGAAGTGTCTCTAGACTATAATATTAAAAATAAACTACTACCCAAGCAGTAGAGGGATGTGGAGCAGTGGCATTGCTGTGCGCCGTGGCATTTGACGTTCTTATGTGCAGCTTTTCACGGCGTCACTCCTTATGTTCTACGTGATTAGCCTGTGATTTTTCCCGGAAAAATCACAGATGGTGTTACAGCACTGGTTTATAGTCAAAGCCTAGAAACTATCTCAGTGAGCCCAAGGGGTTTTTAAAATCCCATACAGCCATTAAAATAAAAATGTAGGAAACTATTAAATGACAGTGCTTTTTTTTTTCAAATAAATGGGAAAATCCAGTCACAAATAATGCCAGAATATTCCTGTTTGTGTGTTAGGTCTATAAATTGGCCTTGCATACATACCAAAGTGGGAGAAGATTCAGTTAGAGGCTAATGGCACTTAAAAAGCTTTATCTCTTGAATTTTCTAAACTTATTGCTGAGAATAAACACTATTTTTTGTTTTTGTTTTTCAAGATAGGGTTTCCTGGAACTCACAGACCCACCTGCCTCTGCCTCCAAGGGCTGGGATTAAAGGCGTGCGCTGCCACCTCCAAGTTTACAACAAACACTATTTTGGACGACGAGAACATGTTACTTTAAAGATAATTGAGCCTTACCTGTATAGATTACCCAGCACTGTGCTGTCGGCGTGTCGCGGTGCCCTATCTGTGGTCTGTGTGAGTGACCGTCCATCGTGTTCCTGAAGCAGGAGACTGATGTAGAAGTCCACTAGACGCCAGCTTTCCTGAGCTGATGGCAGAAAGTGTTGAATGTCTCTGTGAGATTTCTTAGGGAGACAAAACCAGGCAAGCAGGGTGGTGTTGGCAGAGCAGAGTTGGACAGCTTGGAACTGAAGTGTCTCCAGCTGGTGGTGAGATTTTGGGAGCTGGCCGGAGGAAGTAGCGCATCCCTGGGGGTATATCATCACACACGGAATCACATCCGGCTAGCTCTCTCTGTTTCCTGGCCCACCACGAAGTGAACTTAGCTGCTGCGCGCTCTGAAACCGGCTGTCCAAATAAGGCTCTCGTCTCTAGGGTATTTCCTTTAGTTCCTTTTCTATCATCTTTGGGATAAAATTGCAGTCACCCATCATCTTTTTTCATGGCAAGTTATTCAGTGACGCTGAGAGCTTGGTTATGAGACACCATTTGAAATTTGAGCATGCTCACTTTGGCATGAGATCTAATATGTGTCGGACATACTTAAAACTCATCTCCTAGCTCCATGAGATGAGCCTTAGAATAGTCTATAAGTGGTGTCCTTTGACATTGCCTCTAGATGTCTTCTATAAATGTTCTGGGCCATATTCTTATGTACCTTGGCCTGGTACCCACTAGTGATTGAACCTGGCACACAAGAATTGTACGCAATTGGCTAACAACATAGTTTAAAACACATATACATTGTGAATTATTAAGTTCAGGCAGATATATCACCTCAAACATTTACAATGTCTTTATGGTGAAAACTTTGAAATCCCTTTTAGTAAAGGAAATTTAGTAAAGGCCTGTTGACTTTGAAGAGCATTGACAGAGCTGACGCAGAAGAGAATTGACTTATAAAAACTAATATGGTCTACACTGAAGTAAAAACCTTAATAAACACAGCCGGACATCTAAACTCGATACACAATGCTACATTGGACAGTAATGTTAGGTGGTGTGTGAGGCTTGCAGTATGTGGATGGTGGGCATTGCTGGGGCTGGAAGCTGTAGCAAGGTGCCCTCACAAGGGGACCTGATGGTTACACAGGTAGGGTGGAAGGGTGCATATTTTTGGTAGTCGGTCAGTCTCACTGTAAGGGAAGGAATTGGAAACTGGTAGCACATAGTGGATGGTAGGTCATGGGCGAACTGAAAGCCCCCAGAGGAGTTTATATTTGGTAGAAGACAAATCTTTAAGACTGGGGCTGTGGATAAAAGAGGACTCGGGGTTTAGAAGTTTTAAAGCTAGAGAGCCTTAGGGCTGGTGCAGTCTATAAGGCTGGATGGGAAAGGCTGATGCTGTCGAGGACCTGTGGTGGATCAGCGAGACAAAAGATCGCGCTGTTCTTGTTTTACAGCAGCCTCTGGGATGCATGCTCTCATTTTATTCATAGCGAAGTTGAGATACTTGGCAGAGCAAACATAACCTGGTTACATTCTGCAGAATGGCAGGAGCATGGTTCCTGCCCAGGGACCTCTGATTTCCTAGAGCAATGAGGGTGTGGAAGCCGGCATCGGTGCTTGATTGTGTAGTCAAGGAAACCAAGAGCTCGGGGACAAGGGCGATCTGTTCAAGGTTGTGCAGGTAATAGGAAGAAAGTGGACAGGTGGCAATCTACAGGAAGAGTCCAGGCCACGGGTTAAGAAGTCGTATGCACATGCAATATTTCGATGGATGTAGCAGCAGACAGTGATACCAAATCGCTGTTATTAAAGCAGAGGCTCAAGAAAGATGGTGCCAGAGGGATGTTGGAGTTGGGAGCCGTGAGAGCGTGACTGAGTGACAGTCCCAAGGTTTTTATCCCAGGGAACCGCCACTCAGTGTTGATGATGGAGTGGTCTGAGTATAAAATGACAGGAAACCACGGAAAGATGGGTGGGATGCATGAGCTGACCTATGTATGTCTTAGCAACCACACAGAAGACGGTAACAACTAAGGCTGAAAGGCGGTGAGGGACAGAGCCCTTTTCTTGGAAAGAGTACATCAACGTAAGAGTGGTTTGATTTTGGAAATGCATAGCTGACTCCAGTCGTTGGCTACCTTGCCTGTAGTCTCAACCTAGAGACAGGATTGTGCCATCACTTCCTCAGTGAGATCTCTTCCCTTTCAGAATGATTGTCGCCCTACTGGATGGACCACTGCACTACTGAGTGACGGCTATCTTCTGACCCCACTAGGGAGTGGTCTGCGGAGTTGAAATGTTTATTGTGGTAACCTCCGACCTTACGTGATTAAGGTAAGGTTTTACTTTTTATCTTAGAGCCATCACAGAGTGGTCGTGTTTCTCTCCTATAACTTTACTTTCTACAGGTATTAATCCATTCCCTCCCATAGGTTCTTAATCTGAAAATGTATAAGAGTGCAGAAAATATTTTTATAGGATGAAATATGAGCAGGCTGTTTGATGCTGAAAATGGAGGTGAAATATATTCCTCCTCAGATTAAATCAATAAAATATTCCATTTCCATAAACACAGTGTGCATAGCCTGGATTACACTAGAAAAAACTTATTAGATCAAGAGAAGTATTATTAAGGCTACTTGAAATAAATGGAAATACATAAATATTTTCAAAGACAAAAGTAAAAATACAGGGAGTTTAATAGAAAATTATTGTCCCACTTTCAGAGATATTAGTATTTCACTGAGTTATTTTCCCAGTTTATGTAGTATGTGTGCTTCATTTCCTAGATTGGTTTAGGAATGATTGACATTTACCGCATTGCCATGTGCCAGTCTCTGCACCACCCCCTTGGTAGGTGTTAATTTATTGACTCCTACCGAGATTATTTCTTTTGTCCTTTATTATGGTTTGTGCATGTGTGTGCATGCAAAGGTCAGAGGACAACATTCAGGGCTGGGTTCTCCTTCCGCTGTGGATTATGGGCACTGAACTCAGGTCATGGGGTTTGAATAGTGCCGCATTTACCTGCAGAGCCATCTTTCTGACCTGTCAGTATATTAACTCTCAATGATGCTGTGAGAGCCTTTGTCACCGTTTGCAACTAAGAAAATTGAGACTTTGGGAAACTAAGTGACTTATCCGGGTTTGTAAACTTGGGCTAGCGAGCTAATACGCCCTACCAATAGGCGGTTGTACACAATTCAACAACAGACCCTTTTACAGGACTGTGAAAAGTTCAGTCTCTCCACCCTCTCCTTTTCTTGGCTGTATGCACCACTTCTCTCTCTCTAATTTTAGAAGCTTCCTTGTTGCGAGTCTTTGCTATCCACATGTATGATGATCTCTGTGGGATGAGTCGCTACCACCGTGACCTTGCCAGGGTTGATGGGACACTCTGCTCGTTGGTTTTCAGAAGGCTGTGCCAATGCAGCTCCTTGGCTTCAGGATAGAGAAGTAACTGATGATGGCCAGCGGCACTTGAAGACTGCAATTTGAATGACCTTGTCTTGGTTTTAGAGATCCCAAAGGTTCTTGCATATATCCTCTTCCGTCCAATATTCTAGAGACCATCGCATCTGCATGCTCTCTTTTTGTCATCGCTGATGGAGTTGCAAGACAGTGCAGAAAGGTGCAGGCTCTCCAGTAAGATGCCTGGCATTATTAGATCAGAGGAGGGTTACTCTGCCTCAGTTTCCCCGACTTCCCTTATAAAACTCTTCAGGATGTTCTGCCTTGGTACATGCTCAGGAATTGTTGGCTGCAGCTGTCTTCCAGAAGTACATGCTCTCAGAAACACAACAAAATAGAAAGAAAGGATGTACTTGGTTCGAATGGAATGTGATTATTAAATTAGTAAATCACAGTAGAAACTAGACCACTGATAGTGTCATACTGGTAGCATTAGCTCTGATTAGCTGAAGCTCACACATCACCATTCCTGCCTCAGTTGATGCAGGGAGGTCATGTACGAGGGCAGAGCAGAAACAGAGTAGCCAGGCTCTTGTAACTTTACAACTCCCATCGGACTTAAACACACACACACACACACACACACACACACACACACACACACGTTCCTCTCTGCATACTGGTCAGGGAGGTAGAACTGCTGTTACTACCCTGGTTTTATAGGGAAGGAAATAACTTGAGGATTAAAGGTTTTGCTCACTTCAGGTCATGGAATGGTCAGTGGCAGAGCTGGCAAGCACTCTAGATTCTGTCTTTGTATCTTTAATCCTCATTCTTGATGTTCTCTGTGTAAGGATAAAGCCACAGAGTGGCGGGTGGAGAGAGCCAGGGCCAGAGATGTCCTGGTACAGAAAGAACAAAACCAATGCTCCCTAGGAGAGGGCAGCAGAGTTGGGAGAAGGGAGCTTGGATATGTTAGGAGTATGACAGGGAACTGCGTAGAGAGTGTGCATAAACGGGGACATTGAGGACTTCAGAGATCAAAGGGCTAAATAAAGATCCAACAAAAAAGGTTTTCCTTCTTGGCTGTTTGAGTCAGGATCTCATGTATCCCAGGCCTTAAACTCTGTATAGCCTAGGCTGACCTGGAATTCCTTTCAAAAGGTTATTATTACCGTTGTTGTCAGTGTGCTCTTTCTCTGTGTGTGTGCACATGCATACACGCGCACATGGGCATACATGTGCATACACACTTACTCATGCTGTGCATTGTGTGTGTATAGGGGTGAGTATGCCTCAGCCCACGCATGGCTGTCAGGGTCAGAGAATAAATAACTTTGTAGAGTTGACCCTCTCCTTCCACATAAACATGGCTTCTAGGGATTGTATTCAGGTTGCCAGGTCTTTGCCTTCTGAGCCATCCTTCTGACCAGCTTTGAACTTCTTATCCTCCTAGCTTCACCCTTTGAGTGCTAGGACTACTGTTATGTGCTGTTCACAACCAATTTGTGTAGTGCTGAGGGTCCAACTCAGGGCTTCATGCACGTGACAAAAGTACTCTACCAACTGAGAACCATGTCCTTGTCTTGGTCACTCTTCCATTGCTGTGACAATGTGACACAAAGAGACACCATGATCAAGGCAATTCAGAGCAAACCTTTTATTGGGGCTTGCTCCCAGTTTCAGAGGTTCAGTCCGTTATCATGGCAGGGAGCATGGCAGCATGCAGGCAGGCACAGGAGCAGTATCTGAGAACTATATCCTAATCTATAGGAGACTGGCATGAGGTTCTGAAACCTCAAAGCCCACCCCCAGTGACACACTTCCTCCAACAAGGCGACACTTACTCCAGTAGTCTATGCCTGGTGATTTTTCAGAAAATTAGGAAACAACCTACATCAGGACCCAGAAATACCACAAGAATATGTGCTCAGCTGTGTTCATAGCAGCATTGTTTGTCATAACCAGAACCTGGAAACAATTCAAATACCCCATGATTGAAGAGTGGGTAAAGAAGATGTGGTACATTTACACAATGGAGTACTACACAGTAGGAAAAAATAGTGACATCTTATAATTTGCAGGCAAATGGATGGAACTAGAAAACATCATATTGAGCGAGGTAACTCAGACACAGAAAGACAAATATCATATGTACTCACTCATAAGTGGTTTTTAAACATAAAGCAAAGAAAACAAGCCTACAAATCACAATCCCAGAGAACCTAGACACCAATGAGGACCCTAAGAGAGACATACATGGATCTGATCTATATGGGAAGTGGAAAAGACAAGATCTCCTGAGTAAATTGGGAGTGTAGGGATCATGGGAAAGAGTAGAAGGGGAACTGGGATGAAGCGGGGACGGGGGATCAGAGAAAAATATATAGCTCAATAAAAACAATAAAAAAGATGAAAAAAATTCATTCTTTCTAAAAATAATTGTGTGTGTGAGAGAGAGTTCAAATGTATATGCACATGTGTCCTTTTGCATGTAGAGGCTCGCTGTGAACCTCAGATGTCATCTTCAGGACCCATCTACTCTGTTTTGGAGACATGATCTTCACTGATCTAGGGCTTTCCAGATGGTGAGTCTAGTGGCCAATGAGCCTCATAGAGCGCGTCTTTGCCTGCTCAGCACTGGACTCAGAAGCACGTGCCGCTGCGAGTATATGCGTGATGGGGATACAAACGCAGGGTCCTTGGCCTTGCACAGAAAGCCCTTTACCAGCTGAGTTGTCTCTCCGCTTCAAACACATCCTTGAGACAGAAAGTGTGTTTTTCCTAAGTCTAGAGCACACAGACCCTAGAGATAAAAAGGTACATTTATGAAGAACGAATGAATACTTAAAACTTCCGTGTAACCCAGGCAGACCTCAAATCGGGATCCCCCATCTTAACTTCTCTTAGCTGTGATTATTGAGCTGCCCCACCACATCCGATGCCAAGGCTCCTCAGTAAAGGAAGAACTTAGTGTCGGTGAGCATCTCCAGAGTGGTAGGGTGTGGGTTTTAGATCAGAGAAAGGGGACATGTTTAGCAAGACTGAGAAAGAGCTGTCGGAGGGCTCTGCTGTGCAGGAGGCTAGACCAGGCAGTGTGCCAGCTGCTCCACTCCTGGTGCTGAGGATGGCTTGCCAGCATCTGGAGCCATGGGGAAGGATGCTGATTCTTCTCATCCACACCCTGACACAGGCACAGACTCATATGAGAAAAGCACATCAGGAAAGCGGAGTTCCTCGGTTGCCTGTGGAATCCAAAGACTCCACCCACAGTGGCTGCCAGGCTGTGTTTCTGGTTTGCTATGTTTCCAGTGGTGACAACTACTCAGGTGGACACATGGACCCTTGACTGGTGGAGAAGCAGGGAGACTTGGCTAGGATTTGCTTTGGAAAGCCTTTGTTCAGGTCTGTTTTCTGTGCTGCTTTCCTGGATATTGAAATGATATTGAACTTAATAGGTGTGGCCAGAATCTCTTTCCATTACCATAGGTCTCCAGCCTACACCAAGCCTCCACTCCGAGGCAATTTTAGTGGACAAATGGTTCTTAGCTTTCCTAATGCTGTAACCCTTTAATACATTTCCTCATGTCATGGTGACCCCAATTGTAAGATGATTTCGTTGCTCCTTCCTGACTGTAATTTTGCTACTGTTCTGAATTATGATGTAAATACGTGATACGCAGGATGTCTGATAACGTGTCATGTGAATATCTGATACAAAGACCGTTATGTGCCACAGGTTGAGGATCACCGTAATAGTGTAGAGTATGTCTCTCAATTTGTGATGCTCAATTGTTTTTTCTTCAAGATTTGGCTTTTTTTTAAAAAAAATATTTCTAGCTGAGCAGTGGTGGCACAGGCCTTAAACCCCAACACTTGGGAGGCAGAGGCTGGGCGGATCTCTGTGAGTTCAAGGTCAGCCTGGTCTATAGCGTGAGTTGCAGGATAGCCGGGGCCACACAGAGAAACCCTGTCTCAAAAAACCAAACAAACAAATTTATTTATTTTTATTTCACGTGCATTTATGTTTTGCCTACGTGTATGTCTGTGAAGGTGCTGGAGCCCCTGAAACCGGAGTTGCAGACAAATATGAGCTGCCATGTGGGTACTGGGAATTGAACCTGGGTCCTCTGGAAAAGCAGCCAGTTCTCTTAACCACGGAGCCATCTCTCCAGCCTCTGGCTTTTTTGTTTTTGCTCATTTGTTTGTTTTAGAGAGAGTCTCACTGTAGCTTGGGCTAGCCTCAAAACTGTACTCATCTTAAAAGTACAACTTCGTTTATTATTAAGAATAACGTATATTGTTAAGATTTAAATACAATAATATACCTGCTTTTATCAGTTACAGAGAGCAAAACTTCCTCCACAACAACTGGTCTCTACTTTGTAGTTATCAAAGGTAATCAAAGAGTTGATTTTAGAAATGTTCTTTTTGTTTGTTTTATTTTGTTTTTCAAGACAGGGTTTTTCTGTAGCTTTTTGGTAGAAATATTCTTAACAAGTCTCCTTAGATATGTTTGTTGATATCTATCTTTCTAGCTGTATTTTTTTTTTTAACTATAAAATCAAGGAAGAGGTTTTTTTCACTCTGTGACCTGGAACACTAAACCAGTTTATAATCCTTCTGGTACTACGTAAGAGATCTCTCTCTTCCCATATCCATCTTAACACTGGAGAAAAACACATTTAAAACATAATAAGGGGACAGGGGAGATGGATCAGTGAGTGGAGGGACCAGCTGCTTAGCCTCGTGACCTGAGCCAGCCTTGAGACTCACATAGCAGAAGGATAGAACCGACTCCCGCAAGGTGTCCTTAGACATCACGTGTGCAGCCTGGTGCCGATACACACCATCCCCCACACAAAATAAATAAACGTTTTAAAAATGGGGTGCTGATGAGCTGGTTCAGCAGGTGACCTCTGCTGCCAGGCCTGAGGGCCTGTGTTCCCTCCCCAGGACCCACATGTGGAAGAAGAGAACCATCTCCTGCACATGCTGCCCGTCCTAAGACATGCTTGCATTTAAGGCAATAACAAAACAAAGTGCGTGAAGCTTTGTGGACATCCGAGCTTTTTCTGATGCATTCATATTTGTTCTTGTGTAGATTTTTCTGTCCATGCACTTTGGCCATTTCTCTAGAGAAATGGCTATTTTTTTTCTACTTTACCAAAATGTTTTCCTTCTAAAATGTCTATTATAGAAGTGTTAGTCATTTTTTGGCCTTGAATCATGCTTAGTGCTTTTGACTATGTGTAAACATTTTAGACAGTCAAGTATTTATTTCCCTTTATTGTTTCTGCATAGATTCACTCGGAAGCAAGAATGTGGGAGTCTTTGCCCCGTGGTAATCTCTTTCAGGTGTGGTCCCACTGGGCACACCCTGCCTAAGCCCGTGCTGACATTCTCTTTACCGTGGTCTGCAAGGAGGGACACGATGTGGCTGCGCCCACTCTCCATCTCCACCTCTTGTCATCCTTGAACACTGTGTCTTAGCGCTGGCCGCCTCTCAGTGTGTGTGTGGGGGGAACGAATGTGCATGTATATCAACACACACCGCGAGGCTCAGTGCTCACAGAGACAGTTCACTCTGTTTCTCTCTCACACATACTGTCTGCGTCTGAGTGCTCAGAGAGGTAGTTCTCTCTCTCTCTCTCTCTCTCTCTCTCTCTCTCTCACACACACACACACACACAAACCCCTTGCAGCTGAGTACTCCCTGAGGCAGTTCTAAATTAAAGACTCTAGATCCTGGTGCTTGGGGGATCGCCCGGCTTCTTGCTCATTAACTCACAACTAGTTACTTTACAAACTTCCTGGCTTGTGACTTTGGACTCATCTTCAGAATAATGCATACCCGAGAGCTGTTAGGATTTAAGTCAAAGCTCCTGGAAATCTCCCCCAGCACAGGAGTGTTCCCAGCCCTGCCCTCATCACCTTCCTCATCTTGCAGGCTTCAGTTTAGACTTCTCCTGCCAGTGTCCTGCTGTCTAACCGTTAATCATTTTCTGCAAAATTCGCCCACTTCGCCGTCTTGTCTGTTTTCCCTTTAAGCACTTGCCAATTGCAATTATTTTTTATTTAATTTAATTTTCCCTATAACTTCCATGGGGTAGGGAGTGTGTCTGTAATAGGGTGTCTAGTGCTTTACTCTCTGCATTTAGAAGACATGAACTGGAACAATATCCCAACCAGCAAACTGCATGGGAATTTACTTATGGTTTCATATTGTTGTTTTATGACTTTATTTGACATTTTAAATCCACTTGAACTTTATTTTGCAATACTACTTGAGATAGGCATTTTCTTCCTAAATGAGTAGTCAAATAACAATTCTTTTACTTCTCCAACTCAAACTACAGGTCCTTGGGGACTCACAGTAGTTTTTTTTTTTTTTTCTGGTTGTGTGTATGTACTTTTCTCTCAGTGGGTATCCTCTGTATGAAAAGTAAATGCAGAAGCTGTTGATAGATTTGAGCCAAATTCCTGGTGAGTGTGCTGGCAGGGTGCCGGGTAAGATGATCCTGGGGTCACCCTCAGGAGGTGGCACTGGCTTGGGGACCGGAAACCAGCTGCTCAGTGTCCAATGCTTCTAAGCTTACTGGGTGTTTCAGGCAGTCTTGCTTCAGGAAATTCTGTCTACTTAGAAATCAGTGGAATTGGGAAACTTTAGCATTTTGGTATCTAAAACCTTTTCCCAACCCAATCTTCCTTCTATAGATGTACAAAGTGTTAGAAATTGGTAGTTTGAAAAATATTGGACTCTATTCTCTTCCTTATTTTGTCTTTTAAAATGACAAAAGTTATGCATATTCACATACTCAATAAAACATGTAGGAAACCAAATAGAGGGTTGGAGAATTAGTTGGTTTGGTAGTTAAGAGCGCTTATTGCTTATGCAAAGGACCCGGGTTCAATTCCCAGCAGCCACAAGGTGGTTTACACAACTATCTGTAACTCTAGTCCTAGGGAATCAAATTTTCTCTTCTGTGATACACACACACACACACACACACACACACACACACACAAATGAAACACCCATACACATAAAACAATAAAAGTTTTAAAATATTTTTTAAAGAAAATAGATGAGCAACCTACCTCCCTGATTTCCCTCTACTGTAACCTTGCTGAGTTTCTTACATGCCCTACCAGACTCTCTCTCGCTCTCTCTCTCTCTCTCTGTCTCTGTCTCTCTCTCTCTCTCTCTCTCTCTCTCTCTCTCTCTTATCTACAGACTTGCATGATTTTCTGAAGGGCATCAAAACCCCACTTTCTTGCCCACATCAATGGACAGCTTTAGTAACACAACACTTGCTGCCTTTGTTTCTTGGCTGGCCGCATCCTAGAGAAGTCAGAAGCTGATGCTTTCCCAGGCTTTGAAACACCAGACCCTGCTTCGTCTCTGCGACTCACTGGAAGCCGCCTTCAGAGGCCAGACATTCTGGCACATTCCAGGATGTGGCATAATCTGATAATGATTTCTGTCTCCCGGCAGAGGACAAAATGGAGATTTGGGCAGTGTGTGCATGAGAGAGAAGTGAAGTCTTCTCAGTTCACAAGGCTGAAAATTGAGCTACCGTTTTCACCGGATTATGACAAGATAGTTGGATATCCCCGGGAAACCGGCAAGGGGAATGCAGTCAGGTCATAAATGTTTTCATAGCCAGTCTTCTTCCAAGTCCCCTGTGCCTCTTTAAGACTGGGAGATGGAACCCAGTGATTTGAATATGCTGCATGACGGCCTAGCCTTGACTACATCCAACCCTTTTCTTCCGCTTTCCTTACCCCATGAGAACAGAAGCTAAAATGGGGTGGTGACCGAAGTTGACTCCAGCCTGTGCCCTTCACACTGGCTCTAGAGAGCACACAGTTGACTAGCCTGGCTCTGATCGATGGCACTCAGCGCTGAAAGCTGCAGGGCTGGCTGTAAGTGATGGCGGCTGTGGACTTGCACAGAATTGCATTTGTAGGGCTTTTCTGCGGTGCCCACCTTATCACACTGGAGAGGCAAGTTCCATTGCTTAAGGGGACAATTTACGGCTATGGCCTCATCGCCATGTTTTAGCTCTTTATGTTTTTCTGCCTCTTAATAAAATGGGAAGTCACCAAGCAATTAAATAGTAGTGTAGTTTTCAGGCAAGAAGTGGGAAAAGGCTAACTAGGGGGAAGGGGCCAACATGATTGACAGAGGCTGGCAGAAGATTTACATTGAGAATGACTCGTTCCTCAAAACTCACTGCATTTTTCTGGTGGGAATTGTGGGGTAAATCATTGACCCGGAGGATGGATGATTAAAAATGCAGGAGTTATGATTTCTTTTTGACTTTTGTAAGTCTCTAAATCCTCCACCTTAACATGGGATTTTCATTTCAAAGTGTGAAGCCGTGTGCCCAGGATTAAAGTGAGTCCAAGGTACTGTGAAGTCTTAAAGTGTTGATTAACTGAGATTGGTTATATTTCGTGGGATGTTTTAAGAAGAGATGAAATGGGGTACTTAACCCAGGGATTTGCTTTTCACTTCCTGAACTTAAATTCATAACTGTAGACATCCTAAAATATTCAAAAATATTGGGTGAAGTTTCTGTAGTTTCTAAAAGTGTTTAAAAATAGCCTTGGTCATTTTTTTTTCAATGCTGTTAGCGTATTTACAGTTGTATCTTATGTAATAACTCAGGAGTTTAATTCCTTTCTCGGTGATCACATCTCTCTTTTTTTTTTTTTAAATATTTATTTATTTATTATGTATACAATATTCTGTCTGTGTGTATGTCTGCAGGCCAGAAGAGGGCACCAGACCTCAGATGGTTGTGAGCCATCATGTGGTTGCTGGGAATTGAACTCAGGACCTTTGGAAGAGCAGGCAATGCTCTTAACCGCTGAGCCATCTCTCCAGCCCCGATCACATCTCTCAAGCATTCTTCATATCTGTTAAAGCAAAACTTGCAATATCCGTCTTCAGTCCTTAGTGTCTCACTATAAAGGTGCGGAAGATCAAACCCAAGGTGCACAGTGACCAGAGCCAGCACTGCTGCCTGTTTTCCACTGAGAAAGGAGAAATTCTTCCCACCCCTGTGACTGTCAGAGACCATGGAAACTGCAGGGGACACAGGGGCTGGAAATGAAAGAAATGTCCGCACCTTCCAAGTCTCCTTTTCCTCCTAACCGTCAGCATTCGTCATTTTTAATGACACTTAAAATGAGGCAAAGGTTTTAAAAATTGAACACAAACATCTGAATGGATCAGATTCCATTCCAAGCCCCCTTCCTCTACCATGTCGTGAAATCCATTTGATTGCGCCCCTCTGGTCGGTGCAGGCTGTGTTCATTGAAGGAATTCAGAGAATGGAGGCGTGTGGGTGTTCATAGTATCCTTTCTTTTATAGCAACAATTTAAAGAAGCTTTGAAAAAAATACCCTAAATTGAAGTTTCTTCCCCTCTTCCTGACATCCTTCTACCTTACAATAATTAATCACATTGAAATGACCGAAAGAAATATGTGTTTTAATAGTTGGTGCCTGTTGGCAAAGGATTAAGTAGGAATTATTATACCCAACCTCTCAGAAAATAAGTGCTGTGGTGTGCGTCTCTCCTGGGAAAACTGGAGACCTGAATCCTAGGCTCAGTCGGCAAGACATGATCTTCGGGAATAAACTGTAGCACCTTCTTTCCCTCCTTGGTGTGATGAAGTGGAACCTGATAAATAGGGGCCAGAAGATTCTTCTGGCAAACTGCCACATCTTGATCTCCTACCCAAGGTCCCGTGCGGGGACTCTGGAAGCAGCAACTTGACTTCAGTTTCTTACCAGAAGGGTAGGAGGGCACGGAGCTTCTTTGGTTGCTCATGTCTGGATCAGGTTTGGATAGATGTAGTAAGAAGGGTCACTTGTTGGTTCCCAGCTGCCCAGCTAGCTTAGAGCCGAAATACTCACACAGAAACTATATTATTTAAAACACTGCTTGGCCCATTAGCTATAGCTTCTTATTGGCTGACTCTTACATCTTAATTTAACCCATCTCCATTAATCTGTGTATCACCACGTGGCTGGCTTACCGGCTAAAGTTTCAGCATGTTTGACTCTGGCGGCCCCATGGCTTCTCTCCCACTCTGCCCTTCTTCCTCCCAGCATTCAGCCCAGCCTTCCCCGTCTACCTAAGTTCTGCCTTGCTATAGGTCCAAAGCAGTTTCTTTATTCATTAACCAATAAAAGCAACACATAGACAGAAGGACCTCCCACATCAGATAGACTTGAGTAAGAACAGCGAGAACACAGCCCCAGTTGAGCGAACTCACTTATGTCCTGGCATGTATCCCATGATTACATGTATCCCAGGATTACAGAACTCCTGATTTGGAGTGTGCTTCCTCTCCCCTCAGCATAGTCCTTCATTCAGGATGTTGCTCTGAGTGGCAGCTAGATGCAGAATGTCCTCATGTAAGCTTGCCCACTCTCCCACTGTCCTCCTGTTCAGCTTTTCCATGCTAACTTGTCAAAAGAGAATTGGCAGTTTCGTCTCTTTTCGTAAAGTGATTTATTTTTATTTATCTATATTTAATTTATTTTTATTTATCTGTGTATCTGACACATGGTATACAGATGCCTGTGGGGACCGTAAAGAGGTCATTGAATCCCCTGATGCCAGAGTTACAGGTGATGTGAGCTGCCATACGGGTGCTGGGAACCAAACTCAGGTCCTTTGGAAGACCAGCAAGTGTTCTTAATGGTTGAGCCACCTCTCCAACACCAGCGATGTAATCTTACCTTTGCGCTATTTCTCAAACTTGTATTTTTAATAAGATAAAGTTTTCATAGTGCAACAGTTAATTTATATGCCACCGCCACGTCTGTTTTCAGAGCCTTTCTTCATCACCAAAGAATGCTCTGGATGCAGAAGTAGCGCTTGCTCTTCTCTGCCCACCCCGCACCCGGCAGTCATGAATCTGCCTCAATCTCTATGGATTCACTAATTCTAAACATTTCACATAAACGCTATCATACACTAGTGTGATCTTTTGTATTTCTCCTCTTTTATTTCGTGTGTTTTGGGAGAGTTTAGGCATGTCGTAGTATGTATCAGCTGTGTTAGGGGCTGAGTGATACTCCATCATATGTGTATACCATTATGTATGTATGTTTATCTACTACTCTTTTCGACTTTCCTTTTTCTGTTACCAGTCAGGTGCTCAAGTGCCTGCATCACTGTTTCTTGTGTCTGTGGGCTGAGTGTCTAGAAGTGTGCTGTGTCTCTTGAATTGTTTGGAGATCCGAGCAGTTAACTGTTTCATCCTTACTACCATAGAAGGGGTTTCCTATTTCTTCACATCCTTCCAGCTCAGTTTTTTAAAACCGTCATAACTGCCTGTGGGGCTATCAGAGTTGACTCACTGAGTTCTTTTTCTATATAGCCCGTGGTGCAATGATTTTTTTTTCCCATGTGCCCATTGGCCAGTTGTGTATTTTCTTTGGAGGAGTGTCTGTTCAAGTCTTTGCTTGTTTTTCAGTTGGATCATTTGTCTTGTGATTGTTGAGTTGTGAGATTCCTTGCATTTTCTGGATGCTAGCCCCTATCAGATACTGATTACAAACATATTTCTCTGTCTTCTTTCTTTCTTTCTTTCTTTCTTTCTTTCTTTCTTTCTTTCTTAATTGCTTTGCTGTGAAGAAGGTTGGATTTTGGTGGAATCCGAGTGTCTGAGAATCCATTGCAGAAAGTTATGCATATTTACTGATTTTTTTTAACTCATTTTGTGCTTTTACCTTTGATATTGAAATCTCTGACTCACTTGGAGTTAATTTCTCATGCGGCGTAGGATTGTGCCCAACGCCACCCTTTCGCATAGTAAGTTTTCCCAGCATTGTTTGTTGACAAAGCTGCCTTTGCTCGTTCAGTGGCCTCTGCCCTTCATTCAAAGCCTCTGGTCTGTATGTCTGTCCTAGTGTCACCACCGTGCTGTCCCACCCACAACTCTAAGTTCCACGAGTGGGGAGTGTGGGTGTCCACGCTGTGGTATTTTTCAGATCATTTGGATTGCTTAAGACCCTTCACAGCTCCGTATGAGCGAAAGGCTGTTTCTTTTTCTTTTTTGGGGTTATTTGTAGCTAGTATGCTTAATTCATTGGTGACTCAGGTAGCGTTTTACATCTCAGAGTATTAAGATTTATAATCTGTGAATATGGGGTACCTTTTTTTTCACTTATTCGGAGACAAGGGTCTCCTGCGTAGCCCAGGCTAGCCTTGAACTTGCAATCTTTTTGACTCAGCCTTTCATATACTGGGGATTCAGGCATATTCCATCTTAGAGTCTATTCTCATTTATTCTCAGGTCTTAGTTAGTTTATAGCCACAATTTTACGTGGTCTTTAATTCAAATCTAAAAGTACCTTTTAAAAGAATCTTATTCTCATAATAAAAATCGACTTTCTCCCTCCCTTTCCTTCTTTCACTTCTCCAGACAGGGTGTTCTATAGCTCAAGCTGGCCCCAAACTTGTCATTTAGGTGAGATGACCTTGAACTCCTGATTCTTCCGCCTCCATCTCCCAAGAACTATGAATGCAGGCATCTGTCACCACCACACCCAACAGCATTATTTGCTATATTTTATTTTTATTTTTATTTATTTCACACACACACACACACACACACACCCCTACATATTTTTTTAGATTTGCTTGCTAAAATATATGTAACCCTCCTAAGCCATTTTTAATGCCACATACAGTCACGTGGTTGTGCAAGCAGTATCAGAATTCTTTTTCATCATGTATGACAAGAATGCTATGCTCATAAGCCCCTCCTCCTGCCCTTCTCCCTCCAGCAGCCGGTCTGTGAGTTTGACTGTTTGCTGTACCCCCGTAGGCAGAGTCAAAGACTATTCGCCTCTTAATGCTTTGCTTATTTTACTTATTAGCAAAGCGTCCTTGAGTTTCATTCACGCCGGAACATGAAGAGCTGATGACTTTTTAAGATTGAATGATAAACACTTCACTGTAGTGGGTGCTGTACTTTGATGGGCAGTAAGAGAGCCCCACCCCCTTTAAAAATAAAACACCTGCTCCCTTCTGGTCATTGATGCCTCTCGTTATTACCCATTGAGTAATTAAGTGTTTGAGGAGAAAGGAGAAAAGTTTATCTGAGTCTTTTTATTCCCATGCACTGTGGCAGCATAACATACATGTGATGTGGTGACCAGTAGCTGAGCTATGCAAACACCACAATTTTCATGCTTCAACTTCATATTGTTAAGTGAGGGAGCAGCTGAAGCACATCCCTGATTCTAGGCGCTTCTCTCCCTCACCCTTCACACGCCCCACCCCACTCTCGACATACCTTCAGCATCCCTCCACCCATTTCTGGCAGTACCAGCTTTGGATTTTATGCCAAAAGATCTCTTTTGTGTTGACAGATTCTCGGAGTGCCCATCTTTTTAGGTTAGGAATTTGTTGCTTGCTCTGAAGTGAAAGATTTGGGTTTATCCAGTGTTCTCGTAGATATGTTTCTGTTCCTTTGAGGAAATATGCTGAAAAGAAAGAAACGGACAAAGGGGCTGTATTTCAGGGTACTTTTCTTTCTTTCTTTCTTTCTTTCTTTCTTTCTTTCTTTCTTTCTTATTTATTAAAGATTTCTGCCTCCTCCCCACCACCGCCTCCCATTTCCCTCCCCCTCTCCCATCAAGTCCCCCTCCCTCATCAGCCCAAAGAGCAATCAGGGTTCCCTGCCCTGTGGGAAGTCCAAGGACCACCCACCTCCATCCAGGTCTAGTAAGGTGAACATCCAAACTGCCTAGGCTTCCAGAAAGCCAGTACGTGCAGCAGGATCAAAAACCCATTGCCATTGTTCTTGAGTTCTCAGTAGTCCTCATTGTCCGATATGTTCAGCGAGTCCAGTTTTATCCCATGATTTTTCAGACCCGGGCCCGCTGGCCTTGGTGAGTTCCCGATAGAACATTCCCATTGTCTCAGTGTGTGGGTGCACCCCTGGCGGTCCTGAGTTCCTTGCTCGTGCTCTCTCTCCATCTGCTCTCCAGGGTACTTTTCAAGGTTACAGCCCATCATTGTGAGGAAGTCAAGGCAGGAGCTTCTATTAGCTAGTCGCATCCCATCCACAGTCGAGGGCAGGGAGAAACGAGTGTGTGCATACTTGCGTGTGCTCAGTTCCATCGCTCCACTCTGGCACAGTTCAGGATTTCCTTCCTAGGGATTGCTGCTGCCCACGTTGGACTGGGCTTTCCCACAACATCCAGACAGTCTCCCGCAGACAAGCCCACGGGATGAACGATCGCAGACAAACCCTCTTTGAGATGCTCAGGAGATCCTAAGTTATATCAAGTTGACAGTTACAGCTCATCGTGACAGATGCTAACTGGAAGGAAGCCAGGCTGTGCTTTCCTCTCGGGAGGATCACTGTGATGTGAAACTTGGGTCTTGAGCCTTCCCAAGAAGATGCTTTTGTACAGTGCCTGCCCCAGAAGAGGAAGGAAAAGGAATTGTGATTGTTCTCCTCTTGGTTTGTGATTGTTTGGAGAGCTGGAAGGTGTCTCAGAGTGTGTACTATCTCACGGAGGGACCCAGGATCTCACACAGGTCATGTTTAGAATGTGAGGTGGGAGGTGCTGGAGAGAAGACTCGGAGCACTCAGTGCTCTATCGGAGGACCAAAGTTCGGGTTCCTGCATCTGCAGCAGGCAGCTCATAAATGTATGTAATTTCAAGGAAGGCTTTGGGGACAGTAAGCGTTGTTCTGATCATAAAGAACAAGTAACTGGAAGGAGGGCAGATGGGGGAGAATTGAGCTCCAGACCGTGAAGTAAGTGATCTCAGGATGTGTGATTGGCCCTAAGGTCCAGTGCTAAAGAGTCTAACAGATTTTGTCAAGAATGTCCTCCTATACAAATGAGCATTATATGTTCCGAGGAGCATATTGCTACATGGGTATAATAAAAGTGTGGTGATGAGAAAGATTTTAGACGTTGGAAAGATGGGTCAGTGCTTAAGACATTTGCTGTTCTTGTAGAGGACACACATTTAGTTCCCAGAACACATGGTGGCTTGCAACTGTCTATAATTCCGGGGGGTCCAGCACCCTCATCTGGCTCCATAGGTACCAGGAACATACACATGCAAGCAAAACACTCAAACATATAAACTGAAAATCAATAAAGCTTTTTAAAACAAAACAAAATAAAGTGTTTCTCTAGTGGCTTCTCTTACCCGCTGAGCACTGGATTTGCCCCGACATTGATTCTGTAGCCCAGTTCTATGAGGGATGCTTCATTCCATCCTGAGTGATAAGGAAGAGAGCGTTAGATGTGCACACTGGTGGGAAGTCCTTCTGTATATGCGTTGCTTTTATTGGTTAATGAATAAAGAAGTTGCTTTTGGTCAATGACTTAACAGAATATAGCCAGGTTGGAAGACATATATACATAGAGAGAGAGAGTAGGTGGAGTCGAAGAGATGCCATGTAGCCACCAGAAGGGAAAGATGGGAGCTGTCAGCTGGAACCTTGCCGGTAGGCCAGGAACCTCGTGGTAAAATATAAAATAATGGAAATGGGTTAATACTAGATGTAAGAGCTAGATAGCAATACACTTAAGTGGTTGGCCAAGCAGTGATTTAAATAATATAGTTTCTGAGTGATTATTTCAGGGCTGAGCAGCCGGGAACAAACAAGCGGCCTCCTACTACACATACCGATCCCACAAACCTTTCTGTGGCTGATAAGAAACCCATACAATGCCTGCCATGGTGAAGTTATGGGTTTAAAACAGCAGCATCAGGGCTGGGAAGATGGTTCAGTGGTTGAGAGCACTGACTGTTCTTCCAGAGGACCCCAGTTCAATTCTCAGCACCCACATGACAACTCACGACTCTCTGTGACTCCAGTTCCAGGGCATCTGATGCCCTCACACAGACGTTTATGCAGGCAAAACACTAATGCACATAAAATAAAAATAAATGATAAAAAAAAAAGACGCCTTCATTGTAGAGAATGAGAGTTGGGTCTCCAGCGCTTGCAATATCAACTGCCTATGTAAATCCAGTTCCAGGAAGATAGATTACCCTCTGTGGTCTCTGTGGATCCTGCACTCTTATGTACAAATGCACACACAGACACATAAAACATAATCAGGATTTAATATGAAACAGTTGATGCTGGTGGTGCTGGAGGAGGGGAGGGTCAGGGGAAAGAAGAGGTGGGAAGGACCCGGCCCCTCCCTCTCCCTTATGGATGGTTGGCTCTGAATAACTAGGGATGTAAGGAGACCACGCAGCTTAGTTCAGAAAGCTGCTGCGTCTAGAGTGGCATGAAAATGTGCTCTTGTAAGGGGGCAGTTGTCTGGTGAGCACTGTCCTCTTGGGGATGGGTGGTGACAGCCGTGGGGGGAGAATGACTCGGTCTTGCTAGGGGAAGCTGGCTGGTCCGCATGTGTCTTGGTAGAAGGGAACGCTGGACTCATATGACGTATGGCCTTATATTCTGAGTCTTTTTGAGTAGAGAGTAGCTAGACTCTGGTTCTCATTTTTCATTTCAACTAACTGTATAGAATTAACATTAGAATATTTGAGATTAAATATATATAAGAGTTTTAGCCTAGTGGTGGCGGCGGCACATGCCTTGAATCCCCAGCACTTGGGAGGGAGGCAGAGGCAGGTGGATCTCTGAGTTCAAGGCTAGCCTGGTCTACAGAAGTGGGTTCTAGGATAGCCAGGGCTACACATAGAAACCCTATCTCAGAAAATGTAAAAAATTTAAAGACGTACATTTTAAAGGTATAAGCCCGTACCCCCATCTAACAACTGCAGTTAATGAGAACCAGAATTAGCAAGCTCTTGATGCTTGTTCATCAACTCATGAGATCTATATTAAGGCCCTACTGTGTGCCTGATGCTATTCTTCTGTGGAGAGAGCAGATAGAAGACAGAGAAGGGAGGGAGGAAGAAAGAGAGGAAGAATGCCAATAGCGTGCTCTAAGGGAGATTGTGTCCCGTACAGTTTAAGTGAGATGCGGCTGGCAATGGAGTTGGTGTAAAATCCAGGAAGACACTTGAAGGTGTTTGTCTCACTCAGACACCCATGGAAAACTGACTGGCACTTGACTTCTAATTTCATGAGCTTTCGTGGGCCATCCTTTAAAATACAGTCTCAGAGTAGAGTGGCATGCGAGGCGCCCCCCCCCCCCCCACCTCCCCATCCCTGTTTCTTTGCATGCTGTTGGGTCGTTTGCTGTTGAGTGGCATTGAGATTAACTCTGCCCTGAGCTCCTTGGGCACAGGTACTTTCATGGCTGGCACCCCTCTGCCGCAGGCTTGTTGGCTTTTGTGCAGTCTTGTTTTTCACACTGACCCAGCATTGGCCGCCTATGCCTGATGACCTGTGATTTGCTCCAGGCTAGGGGAGACAGCTTGTCAGCTCACCCAGCCCAGAGGTGGAGCTCTAGAAACATTTTTCTCGCAGATCTGTGAGATTGTGACTTTTCTTGTTATCCCGGGTTGCTGTGATGGAGGAGAGGTAGGTTATGGGGCAGTGGCAAGGACGGTAGGCAAAGGAAAAAGGGAGCAAATGGATGCGTGACGTTAGGTTGGTTTAGAAGCACCCTAAAACCATCCCCTTCCTCCTGTACCTGCTGCCCTTGGCTGTCAGAAGCATAACACTAGCAGTTTCTCATGTGGCGATTTCTGTGTGATTATCCGATACTATGAAATCTTAGCAGGACAGGATAAAACTTACAAAATTATAGCAAGTGTGACTTGGGCCTGGGGGTGGCTTAGTCTGCAAAGTGCCTGCTGCGCAAGCGTGAAGACTTGAGTTCCAATCCAAGTTTAAAAAAAAAAAAGTCAGTCATGCTTGTACATGTTCGGGCAGGGTGGTTTTGGAAATAATCAAATCTCTGGAGCTCACTGGCCAGCTAGTCTAGCCAATCCGTAAATTCTAAGTTGAGTGAGAGCCGCTGTCTGAAAAGATAAGGGGAACAGGAGTAGTGAAAGACATACAATGTTTACCTCTGGTTTCCATACACACACTGGTATACCCACCCAAATGTGTGCGCGCGTGCGCACACATACAAACACACACACACACACAACCTTATACTGTACATATGTGTGCGCGCACACACAGACACACAACAGAGACTTTTTAGGATTTTTTGATGATTTTTTTTTTTAAATCAGCATTTGTATATATTCTTAAAGGCCTAAAAGATTTTTAAAAACCTCCTATGGGGTTGGATATGGTACCTCACAGCTGTTAGCCAGCGCTTGAGAAAGAAGAGCCAGAAGGATTGCATGGGAGGCCAGCCAACACTACCCTAGTGAGTCCAGGACCAGCCTGGGATACAAAGTAATAAGGAGTAACTAAACAAGAGCAACAACAAAAACCTCTTTTATCTCTGTTGGCCAGTGTTATCTATGGGACAAGGCAGTTGTTTCAGACCACGTGAAGGGAAGAGGGTCCTGGAAAGCGTTTTGATGGAGATGGTGGATGTTTGCAGGGGTGGGCTGGATGGGCAGCGCTGTGCAGCCTCTCCTGAGGGAGGGCACGCTCATCACTCAGGCAGAGGCGGTCACTCGGGCTTTCATCAAGCCAATGGAATAGGCAGCATCCAAAACTTGTTCTTAAACAGTGTCGGTTATTAGGGCGTGCCTGGTGAGCCACACCTGAGAAGCTGCCTAGATGAAGCCAGCTCATAGTTTCTTCATAGCCTCCACCCCACTCGATGGTACAGATTGTCTCCAAGGGAGGTGACCTAAGCCAGTGTTAGACCTTGAGTGGGATAAGGCACGGGCGATACGCATAATGGATGCATTCATACACATTGCCTCCCTCCGTACAGCCTGTTCTTGGAAGGAAGCATGGGAAATAACACATAGCCATGTCCTCACGCCTCTTGTCGGCACGGGTCACTGCTGGCCTCCTACTCTCTCTTTTGCCTGGCCGCCCGTTGGGACTGGGGCTCTTGTAAGAACACTGAAGATTCTTATGTTCTGAGAACCAAAGGGAAGAAAGCTTGACTCCTGATCCTTTGGAGAGAGAGAGAGAGAGAGAGGCAGATTTTGAGTGTCAGTTTCCTTCATCTAGGAAACTTTACCTTGTTATTAAACCTGTGATTGCAGCATCAGGGTTGATGGCGCTACAGCATTTTAATTGGAAAAGCATCTGTAAGCTTATTGCTTCTAATTTAAACGGATTTGTTTGTGAGTTCTCAGGGGATTCTTTAGCTTTAATTGGCAGGCGCCGCAGAACCGTTGTAAATACATCCGCACTCATTGATCTGCACACATACATTTTGCCTTTTAATCCATGGTTCCTCTCTCATTTCCTTTACTGGATTTTCCATTACGACTTAAGCCTGTAAATTCTTGTAGTCTGATCAATAGCTTACTTTGGAACTGCAGCAAAATTAATTTCCCATAGACTGCTGGCTCGCAGGTAGTTTATGTTTATTTGTTAAAGAAAACAAAATGTTTTTAAATGACCTATAAATTTCACCATTCTCATATAACAAATGCTTTTGTTTGTATATTTAGTATGCATTTTGATGTGCTTTAGGTTTTTTTTGGACATGGTATTTTTTGAGGTATTGGGTTTTTCTGCTTACTTATGGAGTCTTTGCAATTATGATAACATTCAATTGTATTAACATACCATAATATGTAGACCGTTTTAATGCTAAATGTATAGACCATACTTAATTCTTTGCCACATTAGATAGCATTGAATGAAGTCTTCATACTGTAGTCATTTTTTTCTTTGGGATAAATTTTTAAGCATAACTGGATCTTGGGGATAAGAATATTTTAATGTTTTAAACATTTTGTTTATCAAAACTCTTTAAACTATAAAAGCAAACACAATTATCTTTACAAGATGAAACAATTTAGACATCTATAAGGTTAGGGAAAAAAAGAGAAATTGTCTACCTGACCTTAGCCCCATTAAGCAAAATGAACCATGATGTGCTCATAAGCCAATGAATGGCACATAGATTTGGAACGATGGTTCTGATGGGAAGGGGGTCGGATAGAAGAGATGATAATGCGCTATGTGGCTAAACAGTAAAGCCAAGTGCAGGCTTAGCTGTGTGATGTTTTCTTTAATAGAATGTCATTCTGTCTCCCAACACACTGTTGCAGTGATCAGCGTTGACGTAATGTAGCAGCTGATAGCAAGGGCAGGCTCCTGTGTGCTGTCCTTGCCCTTTGAGCTCTGGCTGGAATCAGCAGCTCCAGCTTTCCTGGGCCACAGGTCGCTGAAAAATCCTTGCATATAAGTGAAGGTGGTCTGTCTGGGCCCCTGGAGGGATGGCTCACGCGGCAAAGCTGAGGTGGGGGTGGGGGTGTGGGAGGATGGGTTTGAGACAACGTTCTGACTTTTTTTCTGTGGACTAGCTATCTTTGAGATTTGTCTTCATGGTCTCGATCCACAAGTAGCAGTCAAGTGTGTGGTTTTCCTGTTTCTCTGGGAACCGCAGAGAGACCAGTACATAGGACTGCTGTGGACACAGCTAATGTCTTTTAGGAGCCTCAGAAGACGGCAATGGTGTTCTCCTATTTGCTTGTCTTACTTTGTGTTTCAGATTCTGTGTCCTCCATTCACTTCCTCTGTTACTCTGACCTGATTGTCACATGATAGGTGCGGGTCACTTTGAGTGCCAGCCTGTCTCCATCCATCCCCATGATCCAAGAGAAGGTAGCCTGATGTGAATACTGGGTTTTTGACCTTTAAAGATGTCATGTTATTGGCCCCAAAGTTCTGTTCACTAACATAGGCTTAGATCACAACTTTGTACTAGAAACAGCAGTCTAAGGAATCTTGGATTAAGTCCAAGGCCAGCTCTCTGGGCCAAATTCTTCACTGTCTCTGAGCCATTTAGAAATGTTTCTCATTTCTAAAACTACATTGCTAGACTTTGTTTCCAGGACTCCATCCTCCATCTAGAACATAGGTAGGAAGATATAGAGGCATCAGACGATGGTTAAACTTGGAATAAAAACCATGAGACCGTCTATCTGCCGTTCTTTCTGATGTGTCCTTATCAAACACCTGGTCCGGTGTGGGCTGGATATCTTTGTTTGTGTTCTCTGCAGGGAGGCTTAATTCCAGACAGGCTAGGTTTTGTGTCACCTTTGAATAACGTGGCCTATCTTGTGCAGGAGTACGTCAGAAGTGCGGAGGCCTGGCCTCCGGACGACACCATTCCGTAGAAAGATACAAAATCCGTAGATGAAGCGGAAAGAGGAAGAGCACTTCCCGAGGCCTCTTTGATAGTTTAGCTTCCGAGTGATGTTTCCGTTCTCTCTTCAGCACCCAGATCTTTTGTGTGTGTCTCCTAATGGGGAGTGTATGAGTTGGAGGAGACCCCAAAGATCGGGAATCCCTATTGTCTGATATTTGTCAGGATGAGCTTATGAGCACAGTAAGGACCTCAGGCAGAATATCATGTATACAGCAAGCGATCCTGATGGCTCTTCTTTATACACCAATCTTGGTGTGAGAAAATTTTATGTCGGCTTAAAAGAGCCTATAAAATGAGCGACAAAATCCGTAGATGAAGCAGAAAGAGGAAGAGCATGTGAAGGCTTGGGGACACGCTGGACCAGGCTGCTGCTCTGGTTGCCTGTCCCCTCACAGCCATGGAAACAAGGAGTTGGGATGAGTTACTCCATGCAGTTAGCGGGCCCTTGAGGTTAAATGGTCTCTAACTCAGGAAAACCACAGGGGGTCACCACATGGGAGCCATGGACCTGGCCACCGGCCATACACTCAGTAGGAGAGTTGTGCAGCAGTCAGGGCTGGAGATGGACAGAGCTCCTCTGCCTTATGGGAATCTAGAATTTGTGGGCCCTGCTATTCTTACCCTCCCTCCCTTCCTTCCTCCCTCCCTCCCTCCCTCCCTCCCTCCCTTCCTTCCTTCCTCTATTCCTTCTTGTATATATCAAAATTTCTACAATGAGTTCTGGGTTGCAAAAGAGGGTTTATTTTTCACCTGTCTAACCTGCCTTTGTCCACAGCTGAACAAAAGCATATACAAGCGCTACATTATGCTCGTTTCTGAAGTTTGACTGATTCTTACAACAGTCCACAGT
The DNA here is from genome assembly GCF_018167655.1 of Microtus oregoni. Taxonomy (NCBI): domain Eukaryota; kingdom Metazoa; phylum Chordata; class Mammalia; order Rodentia; family Cricetidae; genus Microtus; species Microtus oregoni. The sequence continues at coordinate 34,471,403 of NW_024543071.1, read as the reverse complement.
CTGGCAGCTTTCTATTGTTTCCTCAATGTTCTGCATGTAATGTGTCAAGGAGATTAAAGAAGAGGGGACTTAGCTCCTGGAGTTACTTTAGAGATGATCCTTGCCTCGGGCACTGTTCACTAGATGGCAGTATTGGCAGCTTTTTGGAGAATTCAATTGCATCATGACTAAAATACCTTTTCTTTCTTTCTTTCTTTCTTTCTTTCTTTCTTTCTTTTTAAAAAAGGCAGGAAACCATTTAACCTACACAGGAGCCTGAGAGGTGGGGAGTGGTAGCGAGTTGCTGCTGGGGGAAGCTGCAAACGTCTCTGGAGAGCACTGGGGGTAGCGAGACCTTTTCACCAGGAGCAGCTGTCTGCAGTGTGCTACACTCACTCCCAGATAAGGCTACCAGGTCCCTTGCTGCTTTCTCTTTTTTAGACCAGGGCAAGAGTGAATGACAGTCATTTGGAATAATGACAATACTATTATAATTAATGTATCAATAAGACATAAAGATGTATTTCATGAGTGGAAGCACATTTTAGACCTCTCAGAAAATGAGGCACTTTTTCTATTTATGTAAGGTTGCTTCCCTACTTCTGTCTTTGAGGAGAGATTTCCTAGAAGACCTGGCCACCTTTGTCTTATCCCTAGTGGCAGTTTGCTGAGGGCCTTTTACATGGGGCAGCTCCTTGCTGCATGGCGGGCTGTCCTGAAGGTTTGCAGGTTACTCTGCATCCCTGGCTACTGCCACTAAATACCTGACATAACTCAGTAATTTTGTGTGTGTGTGTGTGTGTGTGTGTGTGTGTGTGTGTGTGTCTGTGTCTGTGTGTGACTCCGTGGGCATAGTCTTCTAAAGAAACGTATATTCAGGGCAGATGAGATGGCTCAGCAGGTGAAGAAGACACTTGCTGCCAAGCCTGATGGTTTGAGTTTAAACCCTAGAGCTCACATGGTGCTAGTAGAGAAAGTACTGTCTGCCTGTTTGCAAGTCGTTCTCTGAGCTCCACATTAGAGAGGGAACGAGAGCATGTGTGTTTGTGTGCATGTGCAGAGAGAGAGAGAGAGAGAGAGAGAGAGAGAGGAGAGAGAGAAAGTAGAGTGATCCTGGCCCCTTACCTTCCTCCTTATCGGCATTTCTTTTGTGCTCTGAGTCTGGTTGGTTCAGTGTAAACAGATTTTTACTGGTGTGAAGTTGTACCTGATTTCATTTCTCTGTGAATATTTATCCTCATCATGCCCTTCTCGCGCTCTCCTGCCGTCTACTGAGTAGACACCCATGTCAAGGTGGCTTCTTCTCCACCCACTACCATCTCATTTTATTAAACAGCGCCTTTTGGACGTGGGGGCTGTTAGTTTTCATTGTGTGAATTTTAGCACCAGCTTCCTGAGATCTGTAAAGAGTCATTTCTGTTGAGATTGTCTCAGACACATTGGGGAGGAGTGGCAGGCTTTGCCGTCAATCTACCTGGTGCCATAGGTTCCCCCTTTTAGAGACGTTTTATCCGGTGAGAGGCACCTTGCCTGAGGTGGTTGCATGATACAAATACCATTCTCCCCCCCCCTTTTTTTTTGAAACAGGGTCTTATTATGTAGCCCAGGTTGGCCTTGAACTTAATGACCTAGTAGTGGCCTTCACCTGCCACTCCTGGCAGCTGTTCTTTCTTGAATTGTGTTACTGAAGAGAAGAACGACATCTTATTTCTTCTCTTACTGTGTTAGTTGCTTTTCTCATTGTGACAAAATACTCGAGGAAAAGGAATTCACAAGAGGGAAAGGTTTATTTTCTCATGGTTTCCAAGAGTTTTTGGCCCATCGTGGCAGGGGAGACCTGGCAGTGACGTCAGCTCCATCCATGGTGGTGAGAGTGTGAGGTGGCTTTTCACGAGTGTGAGGTGGCTGTTTGTGAGTGTGAGGTGGCTGTTTGTGAGTGTGAGGTGGCTGTTTGTGAGTGTGAGGTGGCTTTTCATGAGTGTGAGGTGGCTTTTCACGAGTGTGAGGTGGCTGTTTGGAAGTGGAGGCTGCACATTCTTTTCCCAGCCACCCAGGCCCAAATAATCACACAGAAACTATATTAATTACAACACTGCTAGGCCTATTAGCTCAGGCTTCTTATTAAGTAACTCTTACATCTTAAATTAACCTATTTCTATTAATCTGTGTATCGCCACGAGGCTATGGCTTACCGGTAAGTTTCCAGCCATGTCCTTCTCCTTAGGCAGCTACATGGCGTCTCCCTGACTCTGCCTACTCTTTCTCTATATCTCTGCTCTTGCCTTGCTTTATTCTGCCCTGCCATAGACCGAAGCAGCTTCTTTATTCGCCAATGGTAAGAAAATATATTCATGGGGGCTGGAGAGATGGCTCAGAGGTTAAGAGCATTGCCTGCTCTTCCTAAGGTCCTGAGTTCAATTCCCAGCAACCACATGGTGGCTCACAACCATCTGTAATGAGATCTGGTGACCTCTTCTGGCCTGCAGACATGCACACAGACAGAATAGTGTATACATAATAAATAAATATTAAAAAAAAAAGAAAACATATTCACAGCATACAGAGGGAATCCCACATCAACTGTTCACGAGTGTGATATAGCAAAGCAAGAGAGAGACCAGGCTAGTGCTGGGACTGGATTGTGGCTGTCAAATGTCACTCCTGGTGCCTGCTTCTCCCCGCCAGTCCATGACTGAGTTCCACAGCCTCCATAGAGCCTCACGTCGAGGACCCACCATTCAAATCAGGGGCCTGTGGTGTCAGTTTAGACTTCAGCTGTAACACTCTCTCTCTTCATAGTGGCTAGTCTTAAGAGGCTCCTGAGCTCAAAGACTTGAGCTTAGAATTCCCATTTATTCTCATGGTGTTCGACACAGGGCTGGACCCATAGCACAACTCCTGGGGGGACACAGTTTTTAAAGTGTGAACCTGTAACCATAGGTGAGGTCACATAACTGAATGCAGAGGTCATACAATATTCGACAACAATAAGAGATTTCTGAGCATGCACCAATCAAAAATTAATTCAAAATCGAATGTCAACAAACCTAAAATGTTGCTGTCAGTGCTTCCCATGTTGCATCACACGGCTTCTCTGCAGCCTTGGTTCAGAACACATGGCATGCATCCGCATGTCCATGGTGTCCTGCCACATGGTGCTAGTGGATGCAGCCTGAACACCTGGACTTAGAGTCAAGAGCCTTGTATATTATGTATTGCAATGTTTTTTCTACACATACAGAATTTTCTGCTCTTATAGAAGCATACATTGTGGGAAACAAGGATTTACTATTGTCTCACCATCGTTCCTCAGCATTCCTTATCCTGTCTGCCTGTTGCATTCAAAGCTTTGCATTTAACCGCTGACAGAATTGCCCTAAAAAATTGTCAAGTGATTTTGGCTTGGGGTTTGAACAGAAACACAAGCATCTTCTGAAGTGATCTTCAGCATACTTCTGCCATTTGGGTCTGTATTTTTGCCTAGCGCTCTTCTTACCACTGAAAATCGTAAAATCAAGATACCAGTAAACTCTGAAAACTGTTGGACGCTCTGTGCTCTGAGGTGTCAGATATTCTCAGCCACGATCTAATTCTTCGTGAAGAGCAAACACATACATCTACCTTATTGGCATGCAAATTTGTCTTTGTCTTTAATAAATATAAGTAATACATATACACCAAAAGATTGTTTAAAAAATACATTTTCCAATTTATTATCAGTAATGTTTGCACACCTGTTTTTTATATCCTTGGAGTTGTGTAAGTATTTCTCAGGCAAACCTTGTTGCTATTGGAAGAAGTTTTGAGAAGCCCTGCTCTAGGGAAACAGTTGGCTAATTTAGTTGTTAGTCACTTACTTTTCTGGCTGGTTTTTTGCGTTGGGTGCAGTTTTAATATCAGCTTCTGGTTACAGGTCAGGTCAGCATACCACATTAGGCCTCAGTCACCGGGAACAGATTTTACCTATTTTCTTTAAAGACAGAAAATAGTGGCAGAGGGGACACCTTCTGGTACCTGACTGACTAAACACACACACGGAAGGGAAGGGGAATTAGGGAACACATCTTCTGGTTCCAGGAAATGTCGGCCAGCTGCTATTTCTTGGTATGCCAAGATCAGAAGGGGAGACCAACTAACATACATGTTCCCTACCTGAGTGGATGCCATTGGTTGCTTTAGACAAGCCTAGTCAGGCAGAACAGCCCAAAGAGAAAAGCTTGTGTTGAAGACCGAAGGAACTCCTTTGTAGGCCTGACTCCAGAGTTCCCTCCCCACCTAGCAACAGTGAAGCGCCACACCCTGATTGACACTCAAAGAAATGTTTAACGCTGGCATGTATTAGGCAATAAGGTGTATTTCTCGGGTTTAGGTGAATTTAGAACTTGTTTGGGTTAATAACGTTTTTCCCTCCTTGAGCCAGGCTCTCACGCAGCTCAGACTGGCTCAGTCTTACTATGTAGCCAAGGCTGGACTTGAACCCTAAGCCTCTTGCCTCCACCTTCTGAGTACTGGGATTACAGGCAGGAGCCAACATGCCCAGCTATGGGTACTAGACTTTCAATTTTTACCCAATCCCTAGAACACTCCCATTTTAAGGAAAATCTGCAAGAATTCAGGTAAAGCCTTTTTTGGTAATAAGTCTGTGATTTCTTTGAGTGTAGCTGATGTTAACTCACGTCTGGAGCAACTTTATTAACCATGGTGGGTTATGTGCAGATTGTTAAAGTAGACATTAAAATGTAAGTTACTATCAGGCTGTATCTCAGATCTTTAATTTACGAAACTTTCGACTCTTCTCAAAGCTGACATTTAATCTATATGTGACTTAGCTCCATGTTCTGTAAAGGAATACTCTATTTATATTTACTTGATATTAAATTTCACTGTGGGAATTTTTAAAAGCCTATCCACCTGTCCATCCACCCACCCAACCACACATGTATCCATCCACTCATGTATCCATTCACCCATGTATTTATCTATCTACCCATGATATACCCATCCACCCATGTCTCCATCCATCCACCCACCCATTCATCCATTCATCCCTCCCCGTTTATTAGGTTCCTTGTGTAGAAGCAGTCAATATTAACTGAGGTAGTAATTATACTGAATGAACCGCAAATTCAGTACCCTGGAGTAAGAAGCAGCAGGTTCTGCCTCATCCCTGGTGAATCTGCAGCCTGCTCCGCAAGGGCCTCAGTCTGTTGTACGGTGAATTTGCTTTACATCCGTTTGCCTCTACTCTTGGAAAGGAGCAAAAGAGCAAGGCAGTCTCCATGCTTGGCTTTAAGCCTTCCTCTTGGATTAGCACGTGGCATTCCTAACACTTCATAGCAAAGAATTTACGATCCATTTAAGCCATCTCTAAGGACTGTCCCCATTCTCTTACCAAGTTTATAATCTACATCTGACACTTGAAATTTAGTGTTCCAAATTTCTTTTGTCTCCTGAAGATAAACGGAATCCAGAGACTAGAGGGGAAAGAAGAAGGCATGACCAGCATCTAGTGTCCTGGCTTTCATTTCCTTCATTTTCTCAAAAATGTCAGCTCTTATTCATGTGGGTATATCTGCTTTGTCTGAGAAATAATTATCTTTTTTCTCTGTTCAAAGAAGTGGGGACCCTGAAGCTGAGCTCTGTTTCTCCTGGAAGCCAGCCTGGCGGGCAGAGCCAGCGCCACCCTTCCAGCTAGTTGGTGGTGATAAGGAGCCAGCCTCTCTTGTTCCACCGTGAGATGGGGAGGGGGCGAAAGGAAAAAATGTGCTCCTCACAGAGCTTCGGTTTCTCCCACCGTAAGCAGCCGCCTGTGCCTATCGCCCTTGGCACAGGCTCAGATCAGTAGGCCGGGTCATGGCAGGTACCCAATCATTGGGAAACATTCTTCTGCTGTCCTCCCCCCTGTTCTTATTTCTCACAGGAGCAGCCTCCACTCAGACTTGCTGCTCTCATAAAGACGAAAACACTTGTTTGTAGAATGGAACATCTTGTAGAAGGCGTGGGTGGGTGAAGTGGCAGATAAAATGTATTCTGGTTTTTGTCAGTCAACATATTTAGAGAACCACCCTGGATGCCAAGCTGATTGTAGGCTCAGAGAAGTAAGTGTGTCTCACCTACTCCTGACACTGCCCGCCCTGTGCAGAGGTATCTTCCTGAAGATCACTTCCGATACTGGCCCCAGAATCCACTTCCTTTGGACAAACAACTGATTTCCCAAGAATAGAGAAATGGCATTCAATATAAAGCTACATTCATTGAGAAAAAACGAACTGTGTTCTCCATTCCAGATCTGTTGCCTCCCAGTCAAAATATTTAGCAGGACGAAATTATTTTTGAGTAAAGATTGCTTTACATCTTGAGACTAAATGTTTACACAAAGAACTGACATCAGTTCAGAATCTTCCGTTCTATTAGAATGAAGTAAGCCTCTAGATAATCCTGGTAGCTTTCCAGCATTCAGCAAGGGATAAAAGCACACAATGATCTCCAAGTAATTTTACCTTCAATATGTGGATGCATGGACAGATTTCTCCTGTAAGCTTTGCTATTATTTTTAAGGACTTCACATAAAATGTATTCCTGTGTTAAAACGTTAAAGGGTTTTTTATAACTTTAAGATACACAAGACAGGCTTTAGCTACTTGGGTGTATTGGTTACTTTTCTATTGCTGTGATAAAAACAAAACCAAGCAGTGTAAAGAAAACAGAGTTGAAGCCAGGCATGGTGGCGTATGCCTTTAATCCCAGCACTCGGTATAGATCTCTGTGAGTTCGAGGCCAACCTCTACAGAGCAAGTTCCAGGACAGCCACGTCTACACAGAGAAACACTGTCTCAATGAAACAAAATAAAACAGAAGATAGAGTTTATTTGGCTTTATGGTTCCTGAGAGAAGGTTAATTATGGAGGAAGCATGTCAACAAGAGACAGGCATGGCAATGGAAGTGGGAAGCTAAGAGCTCCTATCTTGAACCACAAGCAGAGAAATCAAACTAGAAATGGCAAGAGGCATTTAATCTCTTAATTTTGCTCCCGGTGACACACTTCCTCCAGCAAAGCCTTACCTCCTAAACCTCCCCACCACCACCAACTGGGAGCAGGGAACACCATGTCTTCAAAAGCCCGAGACTAAGGAGGTTGTGTCTCACTCAAATGCTAGTGTATGAGTGTGTGTGTGTGTGTGTGTGTGTGTGTGTGTGTGTGTGTTGGGGGTGTTGTTTAATCTCAGTTTTACTGACTTCAGTCCTGTTGTTGTGGTGTTATCAGTTGTCTAATTCAGGTCTAGGCCAGTCAGATGACTTGCAGGCACACAGTGTCTAAGAAGGTCTTACTTTCCACGGCTCAGCGTCACCACTAACAACACCGGTTGAATTCCTACCGTGTCTTAGAATGGGACATTAACTCACAAACCGTCTGTTAGTCTAAACCTGATTTTTATGGGCTGATGTGTTCACCAAGTGATTCTTTGGAAGAAAAACAAAATAATAATTAATGTGTGTGTGTGTGTGTGTGTGTGTGTGTAGTGAACTGGACCCAGAACCATGTACATGCTAAGTAATTATGAGCTCGACCACCGAGCTAGGCTCCAGCCATTGATAGTAACCTTTTGAAGTTAAATGCTGGGTAGAGGCCGGGCGGTGGTGGCGCACGCCTTTAATCCCAGCACTCGGGAGGCAGAGGCAGGCGGATCTCTGTGAGTTCGAGACCAGCCTGGTCTACAAGAGCTAGTTCCAGGACAGGCTCCAAAACCACAGAGAAACCCTGTCTCGAAAAACCAAAAAAAAAAAAAAAAAAAAAAAATGCTGGGTAGAGGAGAATTCAGAAATTTAAGATTTAATGAGATAAGAAATAATCCCCTTTCAGGGAAAGGGTGGGCAAGATTTTGCTCTGTAACCCAGGCAAGTTTCAAATCTCACAATCCTCCTGCCTCAGCCTCCTACGTGCTGTGATTACAGGCATGTGCCACCACACCTAGCCAACACATTATGGGACAAGAGTACCCCATTTGCCTGGAAGCTAGCCAACATTTGATTATCCAGAGTGTCACTTTAGGGCCTCACCTTATTCAGGCAACAGAACATCTCACATCTGTAAGGTAACGTTCGGTGGTTGGCGACTACAGTCAAAGAGAGATCAATGCTCCCAGTATTGGCTCTGTCAGAAGTCTGACTCTGAAGAAGCACTGCTGACCATACAGTGAAGTAAGTGTGAATGAAGCCTCAGGGCGCACTAGAGTCAGATTCAAAGCGGGTGTCACATGGATGTGCTAAGTGCAGAAATGCTCAAGTTGTCTTTGTCACAGATGAGTCCACAGTCCGCAGGTGGCTGGTCATTTGACTGTTCTAAACCCTCTAGGATAAAGATTCTCAGAATTAGTAGGGGAAAAAAAAAGCCTGAAACTTGCTGATAATCCTTCCTTTCCCCACCAGCGGGGAGTCAGCTCCTCTTTGCTCCCCTCTGGCATGGCTGCCCTTGAGGACTTGAGCCAAGCCCACCTTCCTATCTGCACTGCTGTGTGCTTGCTCCTGAATCACCCCCTGCTGATTGGTGTCAGGCTGCTGAGCACCCCAGGGGTGTTGCCCTAACAGAGGACTCAAAGATGTCCAGATGCTGTCAGTGGCATTGCTTTGTCCTGAGAATCTCCAGTACCACTAAGACCTCTTAGGAAGGAAGGAGGGGAGGGAGAGGAAAAAATGAGTATATTAACTTCTTTCAACCTTCTTTTAAGCATATATGATGAGGGTCTTCTCTGTGGAGCAGCCTGCTTTTATTGCTCCTTTGTGTCATGGAGTTAATAAGCGATGGAGAGAAGATAAGGACTAGAACCTGTTTGGGTCAGCCAAAGGTACCTGAGTCCTCATTAGCTTTATCTAACACCAATGACTATAGTTGTTTTGTCTCCGAGACAACTCCCCTTGGAGAAGAAGAAACCAGTGGCGTTCTCCTCGGGCTCTGTGATGGGATTCTGTTGAGGGTGTGAGTGACAGATGTGGCCAGAACTACCTACCCTGAAAGAAGCTGCAAGTCAACAGGAACAGGATAGATGTATAAATAATTCCTCAAATGTCAAGTGGCTCCCGTGTGGTCCTGGAACGTTACAGAAAACCCCCTGGCAAGGACGCCAAGGACTCAACGGTGGTGACGGGAGAGCCGTTCAGTCAGTGGTGCTGGGAAGACTTGGCAGGAGAGAAGAATCAGACCTATTGTTTTAGTTAGGGTTTCTTTGGCTGCGATGAAAGACTGACCAAAAAGCAAGCTAGGGAGGAAAGACTTTATGTGGCTTAAACTTCCACATTGTAGTCCATCAATGACCCAAGGCAAGAAAGGAACTCAAACAGGGCAGGAACTTGGAGGCAGGAGATGATTGACGCAGAAGCCATGCGGGAATACTGCTTACTGGCTTGTCACTCATGACTTTATGGCTTTCTCAGCCTCCTTCCTTCTTTCCTTCCTTCCTTCCTTCCTCCCTCCCTCCCTCCCTTCCTTCCTTCCCTTTCTTTGTTCCCTCTCAAGACAGGGCTTCTCTTCTAAATTAGCTTTGACTGTCCTGGAGCTTACTCTGTAGACCAGGCTGGCCTTGAACTCATTGATATCCTCCTGCCTCTGCCTCCCAAGTGCTGGGATTAAAGGCACGGCTTTCTTACAGAGCCTTGGACCTGCAGCCCAGGGATGGCACCACCCACAATGGGCTGGGCCCTCCTCCAGCAATCGTTAATTAAGAAAACGCCCTGAAGGCTTCCCTACAGCCTGATCTTCTGGAGGCATTTTCTTAATTGATGTTCCCTCCTCTGAGATGATTTTAGTTTCTGTCAAGTAGACAAGAAACCATCCAGTACACCGATCCTGCACCGTGTACATGGATGAAAGACTTAACATTCCTAGAAAGAAGGCACTTTCCAGGAGACAGAAGACAGAGTGACAGACATGTGAAAACATGGTTGACAACAGCGGCTTCAGGGAAATGCAAATCAAAACCACCTTAAAATTTCTTTCATTCCAATGACTTTTTTAAAAAAGGTGTTAGTGAAGATGCAGGAAAAGGAGAACTGTTTCATACTGTCAGGGGCTTTGACAGGTAATGTAGTCACTATGGCAACCAACTAAAGAATGGTTCCTTCAACTCTAGAACCATCACAGGATGCAGGAATTCACCTTTTACCTGTATATCTGAAAACACACACACACACACACACACACACACACACACACACACACACACAGAAATATTATTCAGCCATAGAGATGAAAGAAATCCTGCCATTTAGGACAATATGGTTGTATGGAGGGTGTTGCAGCCCCAAGACACAAGCCAGACTCAGAAAAACAAATACTGTCCAGTCTCGCAGAGGAGTCTGGAAATCACTCCCTAACCCATCCCCTCCCCCAGCCCTCATGGGCTCCCCTGCAGGCTCATCCTACAGATCAGCTCTCACACCCACACTTCTGCCGTGGAGGAAAAGACTGCTCGAAGGGTTTGCTGGAACTCAATTTCCTAAGTCCTTATCAAGCCAGTCCCTGTTAAGGACTGTTTATTGAGCTGCAAGCCAAAATCTGGGAATAGGAAACATTTACATCTTTAAGAACTCAAGTCCAAGAAAAATGCTGGCTGTCAGCCCTTTCAGGGTGAAGCAAACCTTGTTTCCTGGTTTCCCAGAAACCCATGTGTGCCTGAACCAACCTGGGCTCAGTGCTTTTGTTTTTTTCTGCCTTTCCTTTGAATCTACTGGAAACTCAGGGCTTGAGTCTTCTGATAGATAGCCATTGTTGAAAGTTTTGCATTTCTCTGTTCCTTCTTGTGCAGGGGGATGTTTGGAAAATCCCCAGATTCAAGGTCACTTCTCTCCTCCTCCCTCCAAAAAAATTTGAAATAATAAATTCCTCTTCTAATTGGTCTTTTCTCTGAGCTACTGCCCTTTGGTGTTTGCTTACTAAAGCTGCCTCCAGTGGATCAGAGGGAGGCTTAGAATCAAATGAACAGGAAGAAGATTCAAGGCTCTTCCTACAGAGGCCTGTGCTTTCAAATGGGATGAGAGATGCCTCAGGGGTTAAAAGTACTGCTTAACATAACCCAGAGAATTGGATTTGAATCCCAGCACCCACATGGTGTCTCAACAGCTTTTTGTAACTCCAGTTCCGGGGGATCTGACACGCTCTTCTGACTGGCATGGGTACTGCATGCATATGGTGCAATACATACATGCAGGCAAACATATGTGTAAAATAAAAAAAAATCTCTTTTTTAAAAAGGTTAAAATGACTCGGGAGGCAGAGGCAAGCAGATCTCTGAGTTTTGGGCAGTCCTAGTGTACTGAGTGAGTTCCAGGGCAGCCAAGGATATACAGAGGAAACCTTGTCTTGAAAAACAAAACAAAACCAAAAAGCTAAAATGATCCATTAGAACAGGGTCACAACCCCTTTATGATGGGGTGCTCCTTTCACAGCAGCCCTGTATCGGATATTCTACATCTCAGCTATTTACATTACAGTTCATAACAGTAGCAAAATTATAGGTATGACGTAACAACAAAAATAATTTTACGATTGGGGGTCACCACAATGTGCGGAACTGTATTAAAGGGTTGCAGCATTAGGATGGTTGAGAAGCACTGCATTCGAGTCTGCTGAAGAAAGTGGGGAAAGGCCACTGCTGGCGGTGTCCGCAGCCAATGCTGCTGTAGTCAGGCCGCCCAGTCAGAGCCGAGCTGAAGAAATGAGACTAGCTGTGAGGGCCAGGGCTGGTCAGAAGAACACATGAGCTGCAGGTCCAGACAGATGAACAGGCAGACAGATGAACGGACAATGACTCAAACAGACCTCATCAACAGTGGGGACCAAGCTGAGTCAGAACTTCAGGAAGCCGAGATTCCCTGCTTGTTGGTCAGTCACTCGGCACACACGGGTGGCCATCCAGACGAGGGTATTGTGCTTTTCTTCCTCACTCTGGTGGATTCGATACTTACCCAGGTCTGGGTTTCCTGATACAATTCCAATTTTCTTGGATAAATATAGAGAACATTTTTTTTCCTGTTTACTTTTGGGAGTAATTCTGTTAGTCTAAGCCTTGTGGTGGTCGGTGCCAAACGGAAGGAGCTGTTCCTGTGTCCACCAAGGTACCCCGTTTGCCTGCATTTGTGTTAAAAAATGGAGCCCAGTGCCTCTTATGAAATCTAGTCCCTGGGGAATAGACGCACACAATGTGGAGGGGCTGGGAAGGTGACACACTCTTGGAGAAAGTGGGAGTTCAGTTCCAGCACCCACATGGAGGCCCTCACAGCTGCCTCTAACTTCAGCTGCAAGAGATCTACACTGCCTGGTCTCGCTGGACACACTTATGTACTGACAGACAGACAGACAGACAGACAGATAGACACGCGCACACACAGACTCAGAAAGCAAATCTTAAATAATATATAGAGTAGATTAGAGCAGGGCATTGCCTGACGTCAACTCCCCCTCCCCTCCCTCCCTCTTTCCCAGACCTCCCCACCTTTCTACCTCAGCCTCCTAATGCTGCCCTCACAGGCAATGCCCCTCCATGCTCCCCCCCATTCCTTTGCATTTCTTACATTCCAAGTAGATACCAAGATTTCTCAACTTCTTCGCTTTCCAACTTCTTTGTCTGCCTGGTTTTGTCTTTAATTGTTCTTTTATGTTCGGTTTCTTAGTTCCCTGACATCCTTTAACCCCAGCCCCACAGGGGGATGGGCAGCAGAGGGTCCTTACACACCTGCACGGCAAAGAAGACCATTCCTTAGGCCTGTCTGCTCTTCGTGTCATGACCAGGTCTGCCCAGAGGCAGGCAGCACCTTCGTGGGTTGTCTCCCTCCCGGCTCATCTCCCTAGACAGGCCTCTCTTCAAGTGTCCTCAGGACTAGCTGCATTTGCTGTGGGTGCCTTCACCTTAGATCCATGCCCCAAGCTTCCTTCTCCTAACTGCAATGCCCTTCTTCCCGTCTACCCTAAGGATGGCCATGGCAGGACCTTTCTTTACTTGTTAATAAACTTGCCTGGCAGACACCTTGGCATTCAGGGAGACCCGGATGGTGATCTGATCTCTGAGCATAGATGCTGCTGCTGAGGTTCTTGTCCCAGTGTGGCATGGTCCTGGTCTGGAGGTGGTCTGTCTTCCATCCTGTCTGGTTCCACTGGGGATCACCTGCTGGAATCTAGCTGTTGGGGTGGTGATGGGGGAGGTATTGCTTCTACTTTGGTGTTGTTGGGGTGACTGGGCGTAGATGTGTGGTAATTGGATACTGTGTAAGCCCAGATACATCTTGTCCTGGATTGATGGATTTGGGGTGTTTTTTTTCCTCCTTTTTCTATTTTTAGCAATAAGTAATAACTAAGCCTCCTGAGGAATTTGGATCCAAATTGGGTTGAGGCCGATGTTTAGCAGTATGTATTTGGTTATTTAGTAAGGGTTTATTTACGTGTTCTTTTATGCTAGATAGAAATAAAACACAAAAATCTATAAAGAGGATTCAGACCTTTATAGATTCAGACATCTATTATCGCAAACACACTTTTCCCAACGCGGTATTTTCTTAAAATATTTTAAACCTAGAGAACATTTTCCTTCTGTATTATTAGAAAGACCTAAAGCAGGGACCCTTGTTTCCTAACTTGAAGTTAGAAAATCGGAGAAGGCAGAAACGGGAAGGTCTGGCCTGCCTTAGCTGTAGTGTCCTCAGCTCCGTTCCCTTCAGTGGGTCACCTGTTGGATCCCCTTCCGCTTTTGGGCCTTGGTTTCTGTGTAGACCTCTTCCTGACTTTGTTCTTAGCTGTAGACCCTGAATGACTCTCAGGATGGACCTTGCAGTGGACATGGCTTCCTTTCTGCATTTCTGCTCCTAAGTGCACATCTGTCCACTTGTTACAGATCCGTCTCTACATCCGTCCCCTCAGCTGGTTACCTGGGGTGCTGAGAAACCAGAACCAAGGTTTATAGATTCCCTGCCTTAGAGCCCTTTGGCCACCCATGGGGCAGGTCCTCAGAGAAGAGTCCCCTTGACCTGCCCAGTTTCCAGAGTTGACAGAGTTACAGTTACACAAGGGTGTCTGCTCCGAAGGGCTGCATATGAGTTTCCTGACATGGCACTTTCTTTTTGTCACAGAGATGGGCAAATATCTGGGGCTCCCCTCCCATAAGCAGAGGCTTTGGCTTGCTTGCCTACTAAGAGGAGCACCAGCATGCTCCCACTCATGGACCCTTCCCCCACCTCGGCGACAGCTGCCTGCCTTGCCTTCCTGCTGGTTGCACACATACAACAGAAATACAATGTTAATAAATATTTCTGCATGTAATGGAGAAACAGGCTGTAAAAATAGTCATTTGCCATCTGCTCAGCTGAATCGCGGAAAACTGCGACACTTTCCGACTCAGTAGCTTGACTACTGCTCCTCCTGTCTAAACGGATTATAAATATCCAAACACATGTCCTGAGAGAAAGGTGTCGGTCCCAGAAGCAAATATAAATGACAGATGATACTCCGTTCCCTCGAACCCCTGGAGACCACCGTCTAGGTTGTAAGACATGTTTGCAGTACGAACACGTGGGAGACAGCCCCGTGCCTGTGGGCAGCAAGTGCCTGAAAAGAAATGACAAGACTGACAGAATTCCCAGTGAGTGACTGAGGGTGAGGAAGGACTTTCACTTGGCCACAGCCATGACCTGTCTTCCGAGGATCTCTGTATTTCCTATGTTTGACAGGGCTCTTTCCATGATGGAATCTGGCTGCTCTTTTTCAGAGCAGAGAGAATTATAAGAATAAAAGGCAGTAGAACTTCCTCAGACTTGGCTTGTTTGAAGATTAGCCAAGGGCACGGCGAGGACATTGCTGGCTGGAGGGGGACGACTCACTCTGTCTAAGCAGTTGGAGGAGTGTGCATTGCTGTTATTTCTGCCCATTGTTGATGTGCTTTGCATCACATTCGTCCACGGATTTTGTCTGTTTCTTTGCCTTTAAGATAAAGACCGTGAATCTACCAGCCGGTCATGGATTAAATACACAGTGCAGAATTAGCTATGCAAGTCCTGGAACCCACAGTCCAGCACCCCAGTGTGTGCCCAGCAAGCAGAATTAGCTATGCAAGTCCTGGAACCCACAGTCCAGCACCCCAGCAATTTTGAGGCTTCTGTTCTGGGTAGGCAGATGGACCAGGGAGTTTTACTCTCTCCCTGGGATGCCAACCCATGATTCAAGATTGCTTTCTTGTCTCAAGGACTAGCATCTGTCTACACCCTGGGGTCAATTATCCACACTGTTATCTGTTGTGGGAGGCTGCTTGTTCGTTTCCTGGTCACCCAGACTCCCGAGATAACCACACAGAAACTGTATTAATTAAATTACTGCTTGGCCAGTCACTTAAGTGTATTTCTGATTTACTCTTATATCTTCAATTAACCCATTTCTATTAGTTTATATTATACCACGAGGTTTGTGGCCTACCAGCAAGGTTCCAGCTGACGGCTTGAGTCTTTCTTCTCTAGCGGCTCCATGGCGTCTCTGGCTCTGCCTTCTTTCTCCCAGCATTCAGTTTAGTTCCCCCCTCTCCGCCTACCTCTATTCTGTCCTACCAAGCCCAAGACAAATTCTTTATTGACCAATGGTATTCACAGCATACAGAGGGGGAATCCCACATCATTTACCCAGCCCTAACTTCTATTTCCACTCCCTGCTCCTCCACTGTGGGCTTTGTTGCTTCCTCTCCTCTGGTTAAGCCATTTCCTTTGTTTCAGTCCAGAACAGCAATTCTAGAAGACTAACCCAGTCCTGTTCACCCAACTCTGAGCCCAGGTGTCTTTCAGTGATCCCCCATTGCTTTCAAAATATAAGGCAATTTCCTTAGCTTGGCATACACAGCCTTAGTCATCCACGCTTGGCTATCAGATTTCCCACACCTCCTTCATCCACACCCCATCCTGTGAGCTCTGCCCCTGTCCCCTTGGAAGAGCTTGTTTCCTCCCCTCCAGGGCCAACTTACTCATCTCTATGACTTCTTGAAGGCTGGGTGTCCTCTGTCTACATCCTTTGGATTATCCTCCGTATTTCTGCATCTCTGTAGCCCTGAACTCGCTAATGGGAGAAGTACAATAAGGGTGTGTCATGATGACTTCCGGCATTCTTCCCTCCCTGGGTATCAAGCCTGTGCTATTAACCCCTTCTCCCTAGAATGAACACAATGTTTAGCCTGTATAACCACTTAATAAAAATTTGAATGATGGAGGTGAACTTTGACCCTCAGTGTATAAGGAGGTATTGGTCAAACAGTAGCAGTGAGTACCTAGCAGGAATTGTGTGTTGGTGTCAGTAGCCACCAGCTTTACCAGGTTTCCTTACTCAAAAATCTTACTGACATTCCATGCTCTGAGATTTTGATCTTTGGGATGATGCACTGGGCATACAATTATTTGTGTTGATAATTAACATTTACCTTGGGGCTCTAAGGGATGAGGTTAAAGGAAAGGATGGCGTAGTAATTGTATTGTTCTTCTTTAAAAGGAAAGTTAAATAGAAACTATTTTAAAAACTGGCTAGTGAAGGTAATTACTGGGAGCGTGGAGAAGATAATTACTTATTTCATTTACGTAACTGGTGCAGATGATGCTCTGTTCAGAATACAGCAGCTTAGAGTTTTGTCAGAGCTTCTTCCTTGCGTGGGTTTAGCAGCCTCGAGGCATAGGGCAAAGCCTTCCTCTAGGACGGGCTTTGGAAACTAATGCCATAGCTGCCTTTTGACTGCCTCCTGTGAATGGGACTGAGCTGCTCTGAGGGTCTGTGATTGAGCCTCACCAGGGTGAGCCTGGGTGCCTCATCAAAGAGGGTAGTTGGAAGTGAGTTTTGGGGAGCCAAAGGCAGAGGCAGGGTAGCCCTCTCACCCATCTTAGGATATCCCATGCTGGGTCTTGTTGTCTGAGGTTTTCTGTCCCGCCCAGTCCTGTAGCTGTTAAGTCCCAAAGAATCACACAGAGGTCTACATTAGTTATAAACTGATTGGCCCATTAGCTTAGGCTTCTTATTAACTAATTCTTATATCTTACATTAGCTCATAATTCTTGTCTGAGTTAGCCACGAGGCTGGGTACCTTTTCCGGCTAGGCAGTCACACCTTGCTTCCTCTGCAACTGGGTCACGACTGCAGACTGCTTTCCTCTCCCAGAATTCTCATTGTCCCGCCTCTACTTCCTGTCTGGCTACTGGCCAATCAGCGTTTTATTAAAATACTATTGACAGGGTACAAATCTTTGTCCCATAGAAGGGTCTCCCTCTATTGCCACGCTTCTAGAACCCTATAAAGGGGGGTTGTGGGATAAAACATTCCATGGACTTTGGGTAAGAGCCCTTCTTCATCCCATTCAAGTTTCTACCAAACAGTGCCACTCTCCCCTCACAATGAAGTCTTTCCCTATAGAAACCATCTGCTTTCTGGAGCCTGGCAGTACAGGCTCTCAAGAATTCCTTATGATTCATCTTAGTCTTATTTTCCGAATATGTACTAGGTGCAAATAAAAGCCCAAGAAAAATCTTGACTCAAATTGTCTGTTTTATAACTGAACTCCAAGAAGAGCGGCTTTAAAGTTAATTGACATATTATTGACACAGCGTCGCCATCTGCCTCCCACACTGTCACAGCCTCTACCCTCTCCCACCGTCCTCATGCCAGAACACCCTCGGATTGCACAGAGGCAAAGTGGACGCCAAAGTACTCGTCATTGCATCCTGACCCCGCACCGTGTGTCCCCTTGAGAACTATGGGAAATGCCCCACAGAAACACCCCATGGAGTAGCTCATTGGCCAGAACTGAGTCACATGTCCTTCCCTGTACCAATGGCTGGCAAGGAAAATAGGTTTGATGGTCACCATCCTCAGTGGAACAAAGGCTAAAAAAAAGGGGGGGGGGATTCCAGGACCCTATTCCACTCTCTTCACCCTTTGCCATTTTATTTCATTTTGTTATTATTTTTTAAATTTTATGTGTGTTTTGCCTTCATGCATGTCTGGGTACCACATGTGTACCTGTTGTCCACAGAAGCCAGAAAGTTCATTAGATCCATGGACCTGGAGTTAGACTGTTGTGAGCCAGCTTGTAGGTACTGGGTCCTCTGGGAGAGCAGCCAGTGCTCTTAACCACTGAGCCATCTCCCTAACCTCTCCAGTCATGCTTTAAGGTCCTTCAGGACTTACTTGTAAGTCTTTCTATTCTCTTGTCTACTTTTCAAAGAACCACAAACCTTGACTGTATTTGTGCAAACCTCTTCTGAAATGTTAAGACTAATGTCACCGTGACGGGAATGTTCAGACATCCTGGTCATGGCCCTTTGGGGTTAGACTGGTTTTTAGAATAGGGCGCATGTGGACCCTTTCCATTAAGAATCTCTCACTAGTAAAGGAAGAAAAAGTAAATACAGTGCTCATGGTTTATTACTTCTTCACTTTTCCCCCTTTTCCGTGTGTGTGTGTGTGTGTGTGTGTTGCGCATATGTATGTTTGTATGTACATAAGCACACATGTGTACACATACATGGTCATGGAGACCCAAGGTTGCTGCTAGGAATTATTCTCCATTATTCCACCTTTCTTATTCTTTTAATCAAACCCAGGGTTCATGCATATAGCTAGGCTCACTGCCTAGTTTGCTCTTGGGAATCTCATCTCTGCCCGCTGAGACAGGAATTATAGGCAGGTCACCATGCCCACCTAGCCTTTTATGAGGGTTCTAGGATCTAAAATAGCCTTTATGCTTGGGTAGCAATCCCTTTAACTATTGTTCCCAGCCCTTGACTTGCAGGGGGGCGGGCATAAGGCACTTAGGCCCCTTAATATCACTGTTTAGTTCTTATTTCTGAGAAGTGGGTGCACATCAGAGTTAGTACACACTAGATAGCTAACAGTTTAAAAATTACTCTGACTCACATGTCATGTAAAACTAGCTGTCAGGTGGTCTGTGGAAGGACTCGGTCTGCCCCTCAGGAATAGGTGTGTGTTCAGAGAATGCCGCTGTGGGCTCTGTGTGCAAGCCCTTCTTCTATAGACTATCAGAGTCCTTTCACATTTTCCCAGACTTAGACTGTTTCAGGTAAGCATATCTGACTGAGTAACCTTTGATGGCTAAATATCCACCTTCCTTCCTTGTCTGCATGATCAACATCTCATTTCTCTACTTCCCACAGAGTCCATGACAATATTTCAGCAGTCGGAGAGGCTCAGTTACCATCTCTGAGTACATATTGCCAGTGTTCCACTTGAGCGAGAGAGTGAGTGTGTGTGTGTGTGTGTGTGTGTGTGTGTGTGTGTGTGTGTGAGGGGGAGGGCAGCCAGAGGTGTCAGATCTCCTATAGCCATATTCATAGGCAGCGTAACCATGATGGGTTCCGGTATCCAAGCCTGGGTCCTCTGAGAAAGCAGTGTGCACTCTTAACCCCTGAGCCTTAACCTCCAGCCTGCTCACAGCCATGTTCCCACAATGCTCAGCATTTGCTACCCTTCGCAGATCCTGTCTTCAGCACTTTGTGTCTTGTGGGAGTATCGTGATTGTTCACTTTCTCCTTTTGAGTCAGGATGCCTGTATCATGGCGCTTTGCTCACGTTCACCTCAGTTCTTGTCTCTCGCCACCCCAGAAGTTTTTTTTTGTTGTTTCCTGCTTTATTCCATCTGTGAGAGTGTCCCCTCCACCCCGACATTTTCTTTGTTTCGCTTCACAACCAGGTCCCTAACATCAGCGGTGTCGGGAGAACGTCTGTATCTTCTCTCAGGTTCACTATTTCCAGGTTTTCCTCTTCCTCCTCCAGACTCACCCTGATAGCCTCGCTGTGCACTCAGGGTGACGATGGGAAAGTTTCTGTGCGGGCACCGTCGGGTGTTCGTTCTTTCCTGGCCTTTCATCTGTGACAGTGCTTGGCGTAGGGACTGGAGGGCAGGGTGGCACTTCTACAGCCCAGTTCTGCACGGTTCGCCGTTTATTTGGTTGTGACTAATGATGAGTGGCACCTGGTGTCTTAAGCAGCAGAGGTTCTTAAATTTCAGCGTGCAGAAAAACCACCAATGTCCTTATTCAAACAGTTTGCTGGCCTCTACACCCAAGGATTTCTGAGTCACCAAGTCTGGGGTGAGGCCTGGGAATTAGTGCTAGTAAGTTCTCTGGTCACGAAAGTGCAGCTTTATCTGGGGACCACACTTGAGAAGCTCTGTCAAGAACCAACCCCAGGAGTGAGTGTACATTTCTTTAGGTTAAGTGTTTGAAGTTAGCCAGGCCTGTTGGTACAGGACTGTAGTCTCAGCGAGGCTACAGTTGCAGGTAGGTTCAAGCCTACCGCAACTACAGGGAGGGTCAGGGCTATCTAAGGTTTAAAGCCAGCCTTGGCAACTTAGCAAGACCCTGTCTCAAAACAAACATTTTGAAGAGCTCAAAGTGAAGATTAAATTGCCCCCTTTGCTTGCAAGAGGACCTAGTTTCAACACACACACACACATACATGCATGCATGCATGCATGCATGCACATGTGTGTTCTGGAGCACAGGTTAATATATTTGGAACATTTTAGCTAAGAGCTTTCAGATACCCTAATAGCAGGCACTCATGTGGGATACCTACTATTAGGTATAGAATTTTAAAAGGAATTCTTAAACTGAGACACACAGGAAGTTGTCTTAAGCATTAAGAAAGTCAATATTTTTTGAAAGCCGATCTTGGGGTTGATGGATTCTTTTGGCTCAGTGATGTCAGACGCTTGGGCTGGTTTTGTTACCTTCCTTTGGCATCACCACGGGTCCTCAGACTCCTGTGACCTGACTGGTTCTCCTTGGTGACAGAGCAGCTGCAGAAGTATTCAGATCATCTTCAGGTGCACCTCGTTCAGTGTCCTGCTTACATATTGTCAGAAACTATCGGAGATACGGAAATCTAAATGCAGGTTTTGGCAGAGATAATCATTCAGGCATGAGCAGAGCAGTCACAGAGACAGGTTGACTTGCTCTCCTAAGAAATGTAATGTGTGGCTCTTAGCTTTCTCTTTAATAACTGAAGCTTTGCATCAGTTTCTTAGCTATCTCCATACATTCAGGGTTCATCACTTCATAGGATCTTCTAGTTCCAAGGATGCTGTTGCCAGGCTAGGAAAATAAACAAATAAAATAATAGCATCTTCAACTGGAATTCCGTGGCCAGTCCAGCAGGGCAGCATGTCGCTGCAGACAGACAGACGCACCGCCTGGGCCAGAGGCTTTGCAAACAGGACTCCACCACAGGGGCTATGAATGGGCCGTGAGCTCCCTGACAGGCCCCGCCGTTCCACTGCCTTCCTGCCCCAGTCAGGGTGTCCATACAACCTGCCCAGCTAAAGGCTCACCTGAACCAACCCCTTTCACCCTCTCTCTCTCTCCTGATTCTAGCCTGAGCCTTCGCTTGCTTGGTCACCATGAAGAAGATGTCTGGGATGAGTTTCTCTGCTGAGTCAGGGGTGATCCAGTTTTGTTGAAGCAAAGCACACGAGGGAAAAGAAAGCCTCTGATGAATCTGCTTCCTCCTGGGCATTGAGGCTAAAATTACATTTTGGCACCAGCTGTGCAAGGCGCCCCAGTGTGTCCTGTCTGTCAGAGGCTGTGTACTTGGCGAGGACTATGTTGGTTCTTTATTTCCAGGTTCTGGGCCCACACTAGGCTACCTTCCCCTTTGAAGTGGCTTGAAGTTTTCTTTCATGATCTTGTTAAATTTGACTTCTGTGGAAGTAGGAATTAGTTCTTCCTGATTCTCTTCTGTCAATTCCTCTGAACCTCAAATCAGTGTGAGTCTGGAAACTGCCTCTTTTTTACTCTCCTCCAACGAATGTTTGGCAGCGCTCACCCTTCGGGAGCAGGTCACATCTTTGACCTCCCACTCCAGCAGATTGCTTTTAGCATACTTCTTATCTTAATGCGTTTCAAGACATTCACCTTTGAAAAAGTGACTTGGAATGATTTTACGTAATACGTGGAGAAAGAAGCAGATACCATGTCTCTCATTCCCATCGCAGCCCCATGAAAACACAAGACATCCCCACCCCACCCCCATTGGGTGCTAAACATTTTGCTTTCTTCAGCGTTTCTTCAAAGCTGCTGTCTTACTTTGGGCTTGTATTCTACCCTGTTTTACTTAAATATCCCTTGAAATGCTTCTCCTTCTCACTGGTAGCCATCGGTGTCCAGAGCCCCCTTTCTTCAACTAGTAGATGACCTTCCCACATCAAAAGTGCTCTTACCCACTGAGCTCTTACCCAACCCATTGCCTTGGGAGTTAAGTTTCCTTGTTTGCATTTGAGTTGGGGGTAGACAGAGGTGTTCAGAGCCCGGCAGCCTTCCGACCTCAAAGTGCCTGGTTCCCTTTGACACTCAAAAGCCTGCCTCCCCGACCATGTGCTCTGTGAAGCTGAAGGCTCTTGCTCTCGTTCTCCTCCTGACTGTCCATCTGAAAGAAAACTCCATCTGTGTGACCCACATCAGCATTTTTTCGTGTCTGTCCGAGTGTTAATGAATCTGTAAAAAGGAGTGCCAATTTTGATGTCAGTTTTTAGCTGATGTTGCCAAGAGCCCAAACCGGTTCCCTTTCACCGTCAGTGAGTGATACTTGCAGCTTGAGAAATTAGCCCAGCGATGGTGAAAAATTCCACCGAGGAAGACCAGAATCCCTGTGGAAGTGCTAATTAATGCCAGGAGACACACACAGCCGCACACAACATATTTAAAAAGCCGCCTGAGCGTGTGTGTTTATATGCACTGTCTTTATCAGATAAACAAATGAAAGTCTTTTGTGTAATTGTTTCCTGTGTGGTAATCCTTATCAGATGTGTAAGGGGGAACAGAAATAAGGGGGAACACCTTGCTGTCTCTTAGGGTTGTCCAGAGCCTCTGTGTCATGGCTAATAAGATCTTTTCTGCCGCTGGACAACGTGCAGGCGGAGCAGCTTGCAGAAGTCAGGATGCTTTACCAAGCACTGGGAGTCTAAAGAGTTTCTAGGCACATGACCCTAAAGTTGAGGGCCTCACGTCAGAAGCATCTCCTGGCATCTGGGAGGTCGCGCCTGTGCTTGCTTGGAGAGATGATTCTCTGAGGAGGACCAATGATGCTTTCTCAATTCACCTTACAGCATCTGGGCTCTCTTTGATTTTCTCATACCCTCTACACCTTTCCCTACCTGCTCTCCGATCTCACAGATGAAGGAATCTAGTTTAGTGTTTTTGTTTGTTTCTTTTTCATCTCTTTATGTGAATATGGGTGCATGTGCCGCCCCAGCGCTTGTATGGCAGGCAGAGGAGATTCGGGTGTTGAGCCTTGCCTCCCCTCACCCACCACCCCTTGTTGTTGTCTTTCTTGTTCTCCCAGGCTAACTGCCACGGACCTTCTCCTGTCTCCCCTCCTATCTCACTACAGGAATGATAAGACACTAGCTTTAGACAAGGGTGTGAGTGTGCCTGGCTTTATGTGGGTTCTGGGGATTTGAACTTAAGTCTTCACACAAGTACTTTCCTCTATTGAGCCATCTTCCACACCCTAAATTTTAATTTGGATAATATTATTGAAGCTTAATTGAAGTATAATTTACCACATTGGAAGTTCACCCATTTATTAACATATGCAAATCTATGATACATAATCACACAGCCATCACCACAAGCAATGTTTGAATGTTTCTGTCATTCCAAAAAGAAAACTGTTTGGCAGTCATGAGCCATTCCCTTCTAGCCTTGCCACCACGTACCGGATCTAAGAGCCATTATCTCCTTTCTGTCTCCTTTCTTGGAGGTTGGGGGGGGGTTGGTGCCCATAGACTGGGAGGTTGAACTCTGATAGCTGCTGGTGTGAATTTCTCAGTGAATACAACTAGTGTGCTCTGATGCCCTTGGCATTTTCCTTCTCATCCCTATATGTCTCCCGACTCACAGCTTTAGTAGCCTGATAGCAGGAAGGGTCCCAGAATAAATTGTCTTCAGAAAACTTCATCGTTAAGACACTGTATGCTTTACCAAGTCAGTGGAGGGAACAGCATTCTGAAGGTTCCTTGCAAAGAACCTTTTTCCTTCTTCCCCCTCACCTTGGAAAGAGGAGTTATCTATGCAGCAGTTTCTCTCAGTTGATTTATACTTGATCAAATAAGAGCTGGGAAGTCGTTGGCAGGGCTGACTTTTGAGCCAGTTGTTGATTATTTTACTGATGTTCACAACAGACAGGGTTAATTTTGTGAACTCCTTACCGAGAACTCTGGGTTTCTGTTCGCACTCCGAGGGACAGTTGGCATTTCTCTGAATGAACGGATGAAACTCTCCATCCTTGAGGGACAATAGTATAAGCTAGGCAAAGAGTGGTAGCCGGGACTTCTTGAGATATTCGAATTCCTAGAGTCAAGATACCACCACGCTCTGGGTTCTTCACAGCAAGCAGGCCCACTGTGTCCCCACGTCCTTGAGATTCTATAGATGGAAAAAATTGGTGCCTCTTTTGGTATTTTGGGATTTTTATTTTTATGCCTCCTTGGCTGCCCGGCCTGTCTGTGAAGCTCATGTAGTCTGGAAGTGGTTGTTTTTTTTTTTTTTTTTTTTTTGCCTGTTTACGACTATCTCTATCTTTGTGCCTCCTACTTTGTAGGGTTTTTTTTTTTTTGTATTAGATATGTCAACATGTTTTTGTAAGATACAAAGTAACTTTTTTGTGAGAAGAATGCCTGTTTGGAAACACACAGATAACAGAAGGAAAGCCATTTTCAAGTGGCTGCTTAGGTCATGATTTGAAAGGATCTTATGGTTTAAAAGAGAAAGAAAAATCAAACATTTATAATGTATTGATTAATGGCAGTTTATCTGTTTCAAAATTAAAGTTTTGATTCAAGAGTGTGTTGGGGAGTCGGGTAGGAGGGTGACACTTCTCTGTCTTGGCCATCTTTCTTTGAAATTATATGCAGATGATTTTGGTGTGCGTTTGTGTGTATGTACGAGATCTGTATGATATGTATTATATATCTACAGTTACACACACACATTTTCTGATAAGGTTTATATAAGCTTGCATAAGCACCAGTTTTGGAGTCAGTGTGGTCACTCAGGTTTGAGTGGTTTGTGACAAAGGCCACCCCTTTTGTCAAAAGTGTCAATTCCTGTTAAGCTGGGTAAAAAGGAATTGCGTTTTATTCTGAAACATTTAAGAATTCAAGAATTAGGTCCTTAAAGTGGTATGGTGATGCACACCTGTGATCCTGGCTCAGGAGAGCTGACATCAAAGGATCGCAAATTCAGGGCCTGTCTAGTCTACATTAAGTTCAAGGTCAGCTGTGGCTATGAAGTCTCAAAAACCAGAAACCAAACTAAAACAAAACAAAACAGAGAAACTGTCTACAGTAGGCAGCATACACTATAGCTTCTTAATGCTAAATTCTTCTGTGTTCTTACACCAGAAATAGATAACGAAAGAGCAATCACTTTGGAGATGTGTGAGCTGGACCGTCTTGGTGTGTCTTCCATAGCGAGGTGTCTCCTCTGACCATTTGCGTGGTCCTCTTTTAAAATACGAATTAATATTTCCTAGAAGTTTCTCTTGTTAGGTCGCCTGACCCAGTGGGTCATTTATCTAGGCTCAGCACTTTATTCCTTGATGGGGGGTGATCAGAGCCACACTGGTGGAAAAGGAGGAAGAGATTGCGTTCAAGTGGAGGAGAAGGCAGTCCTGGTGTGGTCCCAGATGCCCCTGTCTGCAGAGCCCATGGGCATCTGTGTTTAGAACTCTGCAGGTCGAGGTCTTACCAAATTTCTAAGTGCTCTTTTTTTTTTCTTTGCAAGCCTAATGTAATGGGGGAAATAGATACAAGTAAGATACTTCGACCACATTCCAAGCCTAAACTCTGTTTCTAAGTTGAGAGTTTGTGGTAGGCGTATAGCCTTCTTGTGGTTTATTTTAGACTATAATCTTAGTAAGTAGCAGGGTGTATGTTTGTCTTGTGTTTTTGTTGTTTAGCAACCATTGTAGTACACACCTGTTGCTTAATAAGTGTTCGTAATTGGAAATTTGAAAAGGAAATAGGGCTCTTGAAGAGAACTAGGGTGAATTTCTCCCCACCCGCATGGCAGCTCAGAACCTCTGTAACTCCAGTTCCAGGGATGGGATGCCCTTTTCTGGTCTCTGCAGAGAACAAGGCACACACGTGGTACATGGCTATACACGCAAGTAAACACTCATATATGTAAAAATATAAAACAAACATCTTTAGGACAGACAGACTGACAGTCTCATTTTAAAGAACTGAAATCCCCAATGCTTAAAACTAGCTTAGGGGCCGGAGAGACGGCTCCTTTTCCAAAGGACCTGGGTTTGATTCTCAGCACCCTGTGCTCACAACTGTAACTCCGGTTCCAGGGGATCCGATGCCATTTTCTGGCCTCCATAGACACTCAGGCAAGCAAAATAACCATACATATTTAAAAAAATTAAAACAGGAAAAAATAATATATACTTAGTCTATACAACAAAAATAAGGTTAAGTACTTATTATGTATGACTTAGCTATAAGACCCTAAACCCTATTCCAACGGATGTTTGTTGAATGGTTACTGCGTGTGAGTCAGTATTCCGGGCTATATTTAGGACTAACAGGAGGCCTGAGGAATGGCAGCAGACCCACAAAGCTCAGCCCACGAGGAAGTTACTGCCTCCCATCTTGCTTCACTTTCCTGGTCTTTTGTAAAGTTAAGATTCTGATTCGAGGATCTGGAGGGATGGGTGGGCAGTTAAGGGCACATCCTTCTCTTACAGAGGCCGAAGCTCAGTTCCTAAAACCAGAGGGCTCCTCAGGTGTGCATCTGAATACACACACACTCTCACAAATAGATGCACATGAATAAAAATAAGTCTTTTTTAAAAAATAAATGAGAAAAATTAAGAATCATGTGGACTCTTGGGACACATGGACATCACCAAACATCACAAGCAGATATAAAGAGAGAAAATATTTTAAAATGAATTATTGTAAAACAGAGTTGTTTATATTTCTCCAAAGAATAAGTTATTGTGGGTGACTCAGATTTCTAAAGAGCACGGGCTTTGCCCCTCTAACTTATCTTTTCTATCCCCTCTCATTTACTGATATTTTCTTTCAAAATTTAATTTTGTACTTGGAGACTTCCTCAAGCAGTCTATTGAGTACGACTGACTTTCTCTGTTGACAGAGGTTCATCGTCCCCAGGAGTAACTGTCCTATGCGACAAGGACCAGGAGACTCTTTCCCCAGCAAATCTTTTTCAGCATCACCTTTGAAATTGCTACCCTTGCTATAGGGATTTGCTTTTGATTTGCCCTCCAAAACCATCCCCATGATGTCGTCTGACGGAGGTGGTGGCTGGGGGAGAGGAAAGAGCCTTAGCTAAACTGACGGTATTGTATCTTGTTGTGGAGGTTTGAATGGGAATGCCCCCCCCCCGCCCCCATAGCTCACACATTCGGATGCTTGGTCCCCAGTTTGTGGAACTCCTTTGAAGAGGAATCAGGATGTGTGGCCTTGTTGAAGGAAGTGTGTCACTGGGGGTAGGCTTTGAGCTTTCAAAAGCCTATGCCAGGCTGAGTATCTGTCGCCCTGCCTTCTGCCTTCAGATCAGAATGCAGAGCTCTCAACCCCATGTCTGTCTGGTTGCTGCTCTGCTTCCCACCATGATGGCCATAGACTAACCCTCTGAAACTGTAAGCAAGGCTCCCTTACTGTAAGTTCTGAGGTTCAGTAGGTCTGGGGTATCGGCCCTAAACCATGGTTTCCAATCAGTTCTGAAGGATGCAGGCACCATCGGACCCCAAGCCCGTGTGACACAGCGTGAGTAGCAAGTCACCCGGCTCTGACTCCGGATGCTATTGTAGCTTCCCTGAGTGAGAGGGGCACGTGTGGCCCCCAGCTTTGAGGCTGTCTGAGATTAGTTGAGATACTATGGGGAGAGAGAAACCGCCTGGGAGAACATTTGACGTGCCTGCTCCTGCCGGGTTGGGAGTGGAATTCCCAGAACTGGCTCCTCGGGGGCTGTGAGGACAGGAATGCGGGGCAGAGGGACAAGATAAGGAGGAAGTGAGATAAGGTCCCTTTCCCTCCTGCCTCCAACCTAGGGGTGGACTGGGATTATGAACCGTCCCTTTTACTCTTCAGAACAAAACCAGGGGATGCTTCTAAGTAGCTTGTGAGACTGTGCCACCCTTCACCAAGTAGCCTCAAGTACAGAGAAAAGAATTTGGATGGACCCTGTTCTCGGAGCCACTAAAGTGAACCAAGGGAGGATTTGCTCACCCAGCACTGTATCTACTTCGCATGTCTGTGCTTTGAGGGTGCGTTTGCGCATCTGTGAGGCCACTTCCAAGATAAGTATGCATGTTAATATATTTTCCTCTACATTCCCCATCCTTTTCTTTTTCATTTTTTTAAAAAAAGAATCTTTAATTTTCTGGCTTCAAATATTTAAAATTATTTCTTTTGTGCATGGCACCCACGTTTGGCTGTATTAACCTCTGTGTCCCGCTCACTAATTTGAGATCCTGACATGATAGTTTAGCCGCGATATGTGTCTTGCTAGCATTAGTTTGGAGGTGTTAAGACGCAGTTCTAGAAGGTTCCTTGAGTCTAACCATGTTTTTGAGTGAGAATGTCCCCCTGCCTCAGGTTCAGTCTGCGTGCTTGGTCCATGACAAGCCTGGGGTACAGCAGTGGGTCGTGAGGCACTCCAAGTAACTCAGGACGAGAAATTGAATGTTTTCCGTTCATTTGCTCCCAGCCTGTTGTGTACAGGAACTGAGGCTCTGAGGTCAAACCTGGAGGGTAAGCGCAGAGGCTGGTGTGGAGTGGCTCAAACGTCGCGTTAAGTCAAACCTAGTGAGAGCACTCTTGCTGTTGCCATGCAGAGAGAGTTCTGGCGGATGTGTTCATCATGTGCAAAGCAATAAAATTAGGAATGGAGCTCAGTTCAGTTTCCCTCCCGTGCTTCTGGTGTCTGAAGAACAACACAATGCTATCCATGTTTGTAGGATATGAACAGCTTCTGTTTGTTTTTGTGTTTGTTTGTTTTTTCTCCTTGCTCACCCACCTCTTGGAATTTACATACAGGAAATTACTGGGAAAATACCCAAAGCAGTCTATCAAAATGTTGCAGTGTGAAAAATATTCTAAATGTGTAGCAATTAAGGAAGGTCAAACGAAATATGAAACAAATATGAAAAAATACTATGTAGCCATTAATAAAATGGTTATTGTCTTAGGTTCCTTGTATTATGGTGTGGTGTGGTGTGTATGTGTATTTGGTTTTTTGAGACAGGGTTTCTTTGTGTAGCCCTGGCTGTCCTAGAACTCACTCTGTAGACCAGACTAGCCTTGAACTCAGATGCACCTGTGCCTCTCAAGTGCTGGGATAAAAGACTTGCACCACCACGCCCAGCTACAATGTCATATATTATAAAGTAACATTTGCAAATAAACTCGGGTGTATACAAGCACAGGAAAGAACTACACCAGTGTTCTCAGAGTTTCTATGCCTTGTGAGATGTTTAGCAGGTGTCTGTCCAGTGTTTGGCAGGATGCCCTTGTTAAAGAGAGTGCTCTCTGTGTATATGGAGACCATGTGTGCACTTATCTGGATGGATATTGTGAACGCTTCTGTAATGAGCATGGGGGCACAAATATTTCTTTAGGGTCCTGTTTCAGTTTCTTGGGCAGCTTTTAGAAGCGGGTTGCTGGATCATAGAGTAATTGTGTTTCTTGTTTTGGGGTGGGGGTGCTCCATAAAGTCTTCCATTATAATTGTACCATTTTTTTTTTCAGTTCTGTTAATAAGGCACAAGGAGTCCTGTTGCTCTCTCTACATTCCCATCACTCATTATTTTAAAAGTCAGTCCTGCCACCACCACACCACTGATGTCGCTGGTGTTTCGGAGTTTGATGGGGAGTGTGAGGTGATAATTCATTGTAGTTTTCATCTAGTCCTACCTGGCTTGGCATTGAGAACTTTCACCAGCTGTCACGTTATAAAGCACCTCCTTGGCTCTTAGCCTCTTTAAAGTCTCTCTCAAGAGAGTGGAAACTTGTTTGTTCTTGGGAAAAAACACACGCACGTGCACACACACCTAGGAGATTTCTGTTTAGCATAACTGAGCCTTTCTGAACCTGGAGACGGATAATAGATAGCTTCAAGATCCTTTTGTGTGGTCCGAAGATCCAGTGTCCTTCTCCTCCTGATGTTTTGTTTTTAAGATCTGTAGGCCTCAGAGACACAAGCATGAGCCTGTTCTGTTCACTCTGTAGTATCCAGTACTATCTGTTGTCACATGCTGAGGTTTAATATTGATTTAAACAAACTTTTTAAACAAACCGCTGAAAGTCAGACTTCCTGGGGATAGCTTTCCTACCACTGGGAAGCATTGGGTTAAAATCCCAGGCTCTTCCTGGCTCCGGGACCCTTGGAACTTAGCTTCTTCCTGGTGAATCTTCCTGTCAAGCTGTGGTGATAAGAACATCTGCTGTACATCAGGGTCTCCTAGCAACCTGTTAAAGTGCAGATCGCTGGGCGTGGCTCCTAGAGAACGGGTCCACGTCTAAGAAGACCTGAGGATTTTTGTTTCTTTATTCCTTTTATTGAAAATACTTTTCTCACATAATATACCCTGATTATGGTTTCCTCTCCCTCTGCGTCTCCCAGTTCTTCCCACCTCCCCTCCCATCCAGATCCCCACTCCCTTTCTGTCTCTCATTAGAAAAGAGCAGGCATCTAAGAGTAATATTAGAATGTAACAAAATAAAATATAATAAGATGAAATAAAAACACATTGAAGTAGGGCAAGACAAAGAAACAAGGAAAAGCGCCCATAATAACCCTAAACTGGAAGGTTTCTTACAAGATTCTGGGAGGCAATGTTGTTTGGACTTCGCTCTAAGATAAACCATTTCAAGGTTAAGAATCTGAGTGTGTGTGACGGTCCCATTTTATTTAGTGACAGTGGATCAGTTGAATAATACTCTTAGAGAACGTCACCGGATAATACAGTCCCAGAGGAAATAAAGGAAAACTTTTCCCATAGAGCCACCAATCAAAACATTTTAAATCATTTAAATAGGACACATTAAAAGTCTTTCCAGGAACTGGAGAAATGGCTCAGTGGTTAAGAGCACTGACTGCTCTTCCAGAGGACTGGGGTTCCACTCCGATCACCCACATGGCAGCTCACAACTGTGGGTAGCTCCAGTTCCAGGGGACCTGATAGCTCCACACAGACACACATGCAAGCAAAACACCAATGCTCATGGAGGAAAAGTAAGTGAGGGCCTCTCCAAGGACAGGGACTCGAGTTCTCTTCCTTCTGTGCTGAGGCTTGTTTTGGTTTTTGTGGTTTTTTTTTTTTTTTTTTTTTTGCGTTTTCCAGATATGGTTTTTCTTTGTAGCCCTGGCTGTCCTGAAACTCAATTCTGTAGACCAGGCTGGCCTCAAACTCACAGAGGTCCACCTGCCTCTGCCTCCCGAGTGCTTGGATTAAAGGCCTGCACCACCACCACCCAGCATTAGTCTTGTTCTTAATGTTGGACTAGGGAACAGAGGGAACAGTAGTGATATTTTAATTCACGAAGCACTGCCAGACAGAATTCTTTTTCAGCAAGAGCAAGGTGCCGGTAACCTGGCCATACTTGTAAGTCAAAGTTTAGTTCCTGTTGGGATTGCTTTCCCCAAGACAACTGCAGGGCGACCAGAGCAGGTCAGAACATGCCACGTCATTGGGCTTGACCTGAGTCCTGGGGATGTTTTCTTCCTAAGTCAACAAGAGTGGAGAGCTGTTCCTCAGGGGAATGGGGGCGTGCACTTGTGACTACGCTCTATACTCTGTCACTTGTGGAGGCCAGAGAGAAGTTGGTTGTCACTATCCGGTGAACTTTCACCTCAGAAAGGTTCCTGGAAAGAAACTTTGCCAGCGTTAGTTCTTATGCATACAGGAAGCCTTGTCTGTCCCAGCAACCCAGCTGGAGCAGAGCCAGGGTGGGGCTGTGAAAACATCTGGAGGCTTCCAGGTGGCGTTAGCCTGCCCGCGGCTCCTACACACTCTGGGAAAGATACCGGTGTCCTTTTGTAGTGTTGCTGATGGGTGGATGTAGATGAGCAATAGGGGTCTGTGAGTGGGCACGGCACACCCACACTCACTCTGGGACAAAGTGAGTGCACACGGAGGCAAATGTGACCTTGGGAACTTTTCACGTAAGTAAGGCAGAAAGGTGACCTTTGGGTGCAGCTGATCTTTAAGCATCGCAGGAACCTACATGTGCTTTGTTCCCGAAGAACAGACCTTCAGTCAGCTTATTTCAGAGAAGAGGGTAGGTGTGTGCCTCCTTTGGTTCAACAATCAGACTGGCTTATGATGACCAGGCAAGGAATGAATGAATTAATGAATGAACAAACTTATTCACTGGTACTTATTTTCTTTTCTCCTTAGCATCTGCATTTTAATTGGTTTCTGTGATTAAAAAAAGCACCTACTTCAGCCTTTTATCTGGGATTTACCCAACACCATGAAATTGCAACTATAGCTGTGTAGACGAACATAGTCTAAAATACCCCAATAAGCAAACCCCAGCGTTATTTCTTCATTGGAAATGAAAGCCAGTATCTAGATGAGATTTTAATTTATATTTTGATCCATAGTAAAGATTCCCTCCCTCTCTCCCTCCCTCTCCCTTCCTTCCCTCCCTCCCTCTCTCCCTCTTTCCCTCCCTCCGTCCTGCCTTCTCTCTCTCATACAGTAAAAATGATCTGCTGTAAAGGAAGGGGCTCCGTGAGGTTGGGCCATACTAGGTAGCATGGCTGCAAAACAGTAGCATATGCGCCCCCCCCCCCCAGCCTCCGCTCTCAGATGGTGGGAAGCCAGTAAGCATGGAGACCCCTGGGAGAGGGTCTGATCCAGAACGGTGGCCACACTGGCATGACATTTATTGTTGCCATTAATTAGATAGCTGACTGTCTTTGCAGAGTCTACAGGCATGTGTGGACAGTTGTATGTGATATGATGTATGTGGTAAGTTAGACGGGTTTTTGGAGGCTTGGTTAAAAGACTAACTTAAATAATTGAGCTGTGTGGTTTTTAAAATCGGAGCCAATGTATTTGTGTATCTGTGTGTCCAGTTGCTTTTGCTAGAATCTGTGTCTCTTTAGACCATCCAGCTGCCTAGCTTCATTTGTGCTCCTTCTGTATAAAAGTGGTGTGAGTCAGGTTATCCTTGCATTGAGTCTGTGCGTCCCTGTGCAGGGTTTGAGAGGGACATCGCGTGTTGGTGCATGTATGTTCTCCTGTGTCAAAGCCTTGTGCTCTTACTGCTAATCCCATAAGCCCAGGGCAAGCGCTGCTGTATCCGCCCAGTCATGAAGCTCTGTGACTGGATCATCCTAAGCCTTTGTTACTTGTAAAACGAGGGAATGGATTTCAGCATTTGCAGGTTCTTAGGAGGGGAAAACAAGGTGAGAAGTGTGTTTTAATAAAAACTGTCCAGAATGTATCATAATGTCATCAATTCTTAAGATCTCAGATCTTAACACTTGGAACAAGGATCTGTCTTACCGTAAATGCAGTCCCTCTTCTTCCTTCTCTTCCTTTTCTATGGTACTAAGAATCAAGCCCAGGACCTTACAGATGCTAAACACACGCTGGACCACCGAGTGTCCATCATCAGCCCCGATGCAGTTTTAGTAAGCATTTTATTTTTTAATTTTTGTCTATTTTTATGTGTATCGGTGGTTTGCTTGCTTGTGTGTCTGTACACCATGTAGGTGCAATGCCCACATAGGCCAGGAGAGGGCGATGGATCCTCTTGGACTGGAGTTACAGATGTGTGTGAGCAGCAACCTTGTGGGTGCTGGGAATCGAACCTGTGTCCTCTGGAAGAACATCCAGCCCTGGTCATTTCATCGTCACTTAATAAGATATGTTTTCAGATCAGCACTTAATGGCACACCATACAGTAAGTGAGGTTTCTGATTTCAGAAATCCAGGCAAGGGATAAAATCATGTTAGCTGCAGTAGTATCATCAATGTTGTCCTTTGTCGTCATGGTCCCAAGCAATGTGATGGCAGTTGACGATTTACAGAGCTGGGGGGCCGGTGCTCTCTCTGGTTCTCCAACTGCTGTCTTCTTTGGGGTGCTCTTCACAGAACTCTGTTGAGTGGCTTTTCATAGTTTATTTCATTTCAGCTGACGTAAAGTACTTGTGAGGTCAACTCTTTATCTTGTTCACTGAACCACACTTGGGCTACTATGGAGATGATCTTCAGTACCATCCGGTTTCTGGAAATAAAGAGAGGAGGCACATTCTTTATTTTCTCTATCGAAGGATTTTCCCAAATCAAAAGAAATGCTTTTTGTAGGTAGCAGAACAAAGCCATGATTGCGCCGATTGCGCCATGGAAGTTAGTGGTTGCTACTTTCCTCCAAGGGAGAAAAGAAATGCTTTATTGAGCTGTAACAAGGGAATGGACCATGGCCATTCTCTGCTTTCTTCAATGGGCTGGTAAAAGACCACATTTCATGAGGAAGAGCCAGTCTGCACAACTGGTAGGCCACCTGTCAGACGGGACAGTACCTGGGAGGGACAGATCCACAATTTACAGCTGTCCCAGTGCAGACACTGCCAGCTCCCACATCCCGTGACTGGGGGCCTTGTTATTTTATCTGTGACATGCTTGTAGCTCCTAAGTTTAGGCTTCCCTCTTGTTATTGTGTTCTGTTTTAGGAGAGGATGGGAGCGATCAATTTGGATCTGAGCTAAAGCTCTCCTGCCAGGTGAGAGAGGTTCAATAACAGACAAGTATGTGTGTGTGTGTTGGGCCAAAGTCTACGAAGCTTGGCTAGGAAGGCTCTGGGCACATCTCCATTCAAATACCTTGACACACACTTCATTCACCCCTAACACCCACAGCTTGTCTCTTCTTGTCTTCTGTTTGCCCTCAGCAGGTTGAGTGCTGGTATTTACAAGCCTCTCTGAGTCGACACAAGAGCACAAACCTGAGAGGCCACTGAGGGGCCAGAAAACAGGCTTCAGCCTGAGGTTTTTGAGGTTTTCGTTATGGCTTTTAGAAATGTCATTAGTTGAACAATTCCAGGAACTTGGCCTCTCTCCTTGACCCCCTCCTGTCCCCACTCCTCCCCTCAAGTCTTTCCAGGCCCCACATTCTTTTATAAAGCCTTGCCCGGCAGATGTTGGTAGTCATTTCTGTTCTGGAGGAAAGCTTCTGTTCTCTGTGTCCCTTGCCTTTCAGCCCAGCCACCTCACACCCGTCACAGTTTATTGACTTGCAGGTTCAGTGCCCCTTGTGCCACTGCGTCAGGCGATTGCTTCTTACCCAGAGAGACCAGAGCGAGTTCACAGCCACTGGGATTCCGCCGGGAGGGGAAGGCTCAGAATCTGAGCACTCCGCTGTGACTGGGAGAGCATGGAGGACCTGACAGAAGCGGCCTTTGACAACAGCAGAAAGTCCTTTTGAGTTTGCAGCCATGAGCAGTGAGGACAATTTCACTAGCAAAGGAGCAAGGTTCTCGCCCTATGTGGTCACACATCAACAACCATCAACAGCCGTCTTTCCCTTCACACAAGTGTGACCAGCATCGTGTGTGCTCGGAAAGGAGCCTGAGAGTTGTTGACTGTTATGAGGGATTCATATTCTTACATCTCCCCTTCAAAGCAAATAAAGTCCAAATGGCAAGCAGAGTCCAGACACTGGTTTATGGTTAGTATTGTTAGAGAAGGAACGAAGGAGCCAGCATCGTCCGCCAGTGCCTCTGCCAGGGGCAGCCATAGTGGATATCCTGGTTCATTTACTTCTGATTTTTAATTAAATGCACAAACACACTTTAAAACAAAAACAACTCAGCCTTGGGATTTGATTGGTAGGATTTATTTTTTGAATCAGTGATTCTTAAATCATGGCATTGTGTGGCATTTAGTGACGAATTAGATTTAACAGCAGTTAGAGATTGATGAACGTTGGCTGTCCTCAGCATTATCAGTTAATAACACATTGATTTTTGTAGGGTGGGTGTGTAGGTCTGTATACATGCACATAATACTTGTTCATTTTAAGTTTTTGTTTATTTGCGTGTGTGGCGTGTGTGAACGCATGTGCCATGAGTGTGTGTGGCGGTCAGGAGAGGCAGGGTCTCTCGCTGCTGCTGCTGCTGCTGCTGGCCTGTGTACTCCAGGCTACACTCTCCTGCCCCTGCCTCCTGTCTCACAGGGGCTGCTGGTTTTCTGAGACTCTTGATGTGGGTGCCTGGGGTTGAACTCAGGTCCTCAGGCTTGCGTGGCGGCGTTCTTATTTTCTCAGTCGTCTCGTTGGCCCTGTCTTACTTTTTAAAAGTCAACTTCCACTGGGCATTTTTCATATCCCCAACAACCTCCGTGCTTTCCGCTGCTGTGCTAGGTTGGCATAGGTCTCTACTGTAATTTTAGCATACTCTTGTTCCGGAGAAGTCGTTTGGCTTTTTGACTGACAGCACTTCACAGGGAGGTGTGTTCTGCCTTCGCAAGTCCAGAGTTAGGATGGACCGGCAGTGTTCTCGTATATAATTATTTACTTTCTTTGCCAGTTTTTTTATAGAAGCATTTTCGAAAAGCAATAGTTAGAGCAGTATTTTTTTCCCTAGTTTACGCCATGCTTGTTTCAAAGTTTGTAACTGTTATATGTCTCGATGCAGTAACCTGAGGTAGCTCTTAACAGAAAGTCAATGTAAAATCAGAAACGTGTTGTGCGGTGTGGGATCCAGTGTCTGCGACTGCCTGTCCTGCTGTCGTTGGTGTGGTGTGGGATCCAGTGTCTCC
Organism: Microtus oregoni; assembly: GCF_018167655.1. Lineage (NCBI taxonomy): Eukaryota > Metazoa > Chordata > Mammalia > Rodentia > Cricetidae > Microtus > Microtus oregoni. The sequence continues at coordinate 34,434,598 of NW_024543071.1, read as the reverse complement.
TACTGCCTGTCCTGCTGTCGTTTGTGCGGTGTGGGATCCAGTGTCTGCGACTGCCTGTCTTGCTGTCGTTGGTGCGGTGTGGGATCCAGTGTCTGCGACTGCCTGTCCTGCTGTCGTTGGTGTGGTGTAGGATCCAGTGTCTCCTACTGCCTGTCCTGCTGTCGTTGGTGTGGTGTGGGATCCAGTGTCTGCGACTGCGTGTCCTGCTGTTGTTGGTGCGGTGTGGGATCCAGTGTCTGCGACTGCGTGTCCTGCTGTCGTTGGTGTGGTGTGGGATCCAGTGTCTGCGACTGCGTGTCCTGCTGTTGTTGGTGCGGTGTGGGATCCAGTGTCTCTGATGGTGTGTCATGCTGTCATTTGAAGTTTACCCAACATAACAGTGCAAGATACTGAAGGTTCTTAGCAAAGCGATTGCATAGAAGAAACGTGGGACTGGGAAAAAGACCTGACATTTAAAAAGAATGTATATGGAGTTTACCTTTAAGAGATTGAGCATCTGGTGCAAGAACTGCTTTGAAGTTGCAGTCAGATAAATGAAATTATTGAACCAACTTTTAGAAAAGCAGATGAGCTTCAAAACACATACACACACATATAGTGAGTGTGTATATAAACTATTTCATATAATTAAAAAAAATAGAGAAGGCACTGAAGAGGGATATGTGTCAGGTGCCCTACTTCCTCAGTAGTCAGTGTCTGGGGCCAGTTTTCTCTCCCCAGAGTGTGTTGGACACCCGTCTGGACACCGGTCGGCCTCGTGGACATGTCATTCCTCTGCACACTTTGGGGCCAGGTCTCGTGTAGCCACCACCTGGATCCTTAGTCCGTCTCTCTCCCTTCTAACTGCTTTTTGCATCAGCAGCCACCTCTGTCCACAGAAACCAAGGTTTGTGGTTCTACCCACCTTGAACTTTTTCTGATGGGGCTCTCTCTATCATTTCAGGTTGAAAGCCTCTGGGAACTTGCTGTATGAAATTCTCTCAAATCCTCACTGGTTCCTGCGTCCGTTCTTGGATTTGAGCCAGCATGGCTTATACCACAAAAGTCAACGGCTATGGTGCAGGTAAGCATGCTCTGATGACAGAGGGAGGGAGGAAAGGGTATGTCTTTGCTCAAATTACTTATTGATTCCTCTTTTAATAAAGGATAGATAATAATAGCACGTGGCCTAGAGAAGTAGAATTTCACAGCAACTTTCTATCTCGTTAAAGTTGTGTCTTCTTTAAACTTGTAGAAGACTTGTCTTAAAACACACACACACACTTTTGTTTGTTTAGGGGGCATCAGAGGACAACTTTGTGGGGGGAGTGCTCGCCTTCCAGCATGTGCACTCCAGGCATTAAACTCAGGTGGTCAGTCTTGACGACAGGTACCTTTACCCCACCGAGCCTTCTCTTTAAGACAATCTTACATAAAAGTTCTGTTGATGTGTTGAGAAAGAAATGTAAAAATCTTGACCGTTGATCTAAGCACATGGCGCACGCACTCAACTTAGACTTCTCTCTGAGTAATCCTTAGATGAACGGCAACCAGTTTTGATCCTGAAAACCAGTTCCTACCTAGGAGGTTTGTTTGATGAAACCAACCATGGGGATGCAGTGAACAGAAACATTTGTTTCCCTGTCCAGTGTCAGAACTTATGGTGTATCAGTAAATTCATAAGCCCAGTCAGTTCTGTTGGCTATGATTCACCAGGTGATCTTGTCTTTACTTGGTGGTGTGGCAGTTTGCAGCCTAAGGTTCTTTTATTCCCATCTTATGAACTCTTAAATGCATACTACACATACCATAATGATACATCATCTACGGAATGGCCTTACTAGAAGGCAGAGGCAAGAGTGGTACCCATGCAGTGCAGATGGTCAAGTCAGATTCATGGCCAGGGCAAGCTGAAGCAGAGTGCACTGCCTAACCAAGTCCTCATGAGTGGCACCAAGTCCAAGCTGAGGACAGTCTGAAGTCCAGTGCTGATCGATCAGTTGGTTAGATGGCATGTCCCCGGGTGACACTCTGTCCCAGTGTTAGCTCTCCATCCTTTATGGTATCCAGGTGAGGAGGTCATATTCATCACCCTCCTGGTGTGCTCAGTAAATTCTAGGACCTGGCTTTTCTGTGTCCCCAACCGGCTATGTTAAATTCATAGTATCTCGTAGCTTGGTTGAACAAGTAACGTGCTTCCGGGTTCACGTTGTACTAGTCGTGGTATCTAAGATGAGGCTCGTTCTGACTCAGCATTTGATTGAAAGGGAGTCCACCTGCTGTTTCATACAATGGAGTCACTCTGGGCAAGGCGTAGCTAGTTTTATACAATATGGGATAACTTAGAGTAGAACATAGCTCAGTCGCCCCAGGAAGAGACTGTATGCTGTAAACAACCTCCTTTTGGAGTGTGTAACAGCTATAAGTTTGAATCATGAAGACTTGTACTCTTACTTTGGTTATTGGAGACCTGTGTGTATTGAATACCAGTTTGCTTTTCTAAGACTTGGGAGAAATTTGTAGAATAAATGGGGGGGGGGTCATCCTATTAGAAGGTAACCTGCGTAATCAACATATGGAATATTAATTCCTCTATGGAAAACTTGCTGAGTAGCTGCATGATTGATAGCGAGAGTTTCCCGCTCCAGAGCCTGACTGGAGTCCTAGCTTTTCTGACTCTGAGCCCCCTCACACGGCAGCATGGTATTCAGGAAGGGCAGACACTCAGAGCCAGGAGACTTCATTTAGCATTTGCGGTCTGCTTAGCATTTGTACTCCCGCTCCTGTTGTAGAGATCTGTTTCAGCCCCTGCCTCCCCACTTCCTGACCTCGCCTTGTTCCGCCCTTGAGAGCTGGTGGTATCTGGTGGCAGCAGGAACTTTCTTCCCGACTTGGTTTCCTGCCTACTAGGTCTGGGCATCAAGTGCAAAGTAAAGGAAAGCCCTCAGATTCTGTGTTCCAGGATGTGCTGGTATGAATGGTTCCTGGCGGCGTCCAGTACAGACAAGGGGACGAGGAATCCTTGCTTCTACTGGTATACGTAAGCCTCCAAGCCAGGGTTCTCAGCCTTCCCAATGTTGCCGCCCACTAATACCGTTCCTCATGTGGTGATGACCCCAACCATAAAATCGTTTTCCTTGCTATTTGATAACTATACTTTTGCTACTGTTATGACTTGTAATATAAATATCTGTGTTTTCCAATGGTCTTAGGTGAGCTTCGTGGAGGCGTCGTTTGACCCCCAAAGGGATCATGACCCATAGGTTGAAAACTACTGCTTTAAGCAAATTATTCGTACACAGTTGCTTAGTTAACACACATGGATTTATGTGTACATGACACTCATTAGATACAAAGTAGAGAAGTATTGGACTTTCTAAAAATAAATTCAAAATCCTTGGTACTACTGCCACCCAAAAATAGTTTTCTCACTTTCCAAATTTTCACATTTTAAATATTTTTGATGATAAAAGGTTTTTCTCACCAAATCATTGTTTTGTGTGTTTTTCCGCTCTCATTTTGTATTACACAAGAAATACGTGCCCACGGACCTATCAGGCAGTTCTCAGCCACCTGTAACTCCTGCTCTCGGGGCTCCGGATCCTTTTTCTGTTCTCTATCGGAATCTGCATTCTCTACATACTCATAATCATGATTAAAAATTAAAGTGATTCTTTTTTTTTACAAGTGAGTTTTGTGTGTTGGTTTTGTTGTCACCTTGACACAGGCTAGGGTCACTTGAGAAGAGGGAAGTTCAACTGAGAACAGTGGCTCCCTAAGTTTGCCTTAGAAAAGCCTGTGGGGCATTTTCTTGATGGACAGTTGATGTGGGAGGGCCCAGCCCATTGTGGTTGAGAAAGTAACCCAGCAAGCAGCATTCTTCCATGGTCCCCTTTAGTTCCTGACTGGGGTTACGTTGGAGTTCCTGCCTTGACTTCCCTCAGTAATGGAGTGTGATATGGAAGCGTAAGCCAAATAAACCCTTTCACCCCCAAGGTGCTTTTGGTCACAGTGTTTTATCATAACAGTAGAAAGAAAATTAAGGCATTCTGTATGGTGGGGGGCAACTAGTGGGGACCAGTTACCAATCAGTCCTGTGAAACTGGTCTGGGTCATTTAGTAGAAGTTTTAGATGTAAGTTATATGTTTGCAGGTCTCCCCCCCCCAAAAAAAAATAAAGTCATGTTTATGATTTTTTTTAATTGCATTTTCCTTAAATATGGTCTCCCAATCCTTTCCCTAAAAATAACCGTTTGGGATTTATACAACATGAATAGGAAACTCTTTTCATGTTTGTACGAGTCAAGGAAAAGTGACCAATAGAAAGCACCACAAGATCAAATTGCCACTGCCAGGGTCTCCTATGGTCAGGGATGCTAAAATAGAGCATGTGTTTACACCACAGAAGGGTTGTATGTCTGAGGTTCGCGTTTAACTGGTGATCTGTCTACTTCTGCTTGCTAAACCTGGCTAAGCTGCCCCACCCAAACCCCTTCTTTTTGCGTCACCCTCCCGTCTGCACCAGTCATCCTCATGACACTATCTCTTTTTAGCAGAGCTTTGGCTACTTCTGTCCCCTGGCATAGTTCGTATGTACTCGTTCAGAACACGGCTAGTGCCCGCAGAGTCTGCCCTCAGGAGCCGGGCTGTCGAGATTGCATTTGACTGTGCTGTGACTAGCCAGGTGGTAGACATCCCACTGGTTAGAAAGGTAGCTGGATTTCTTCGGGGTCTCGAAATGGGGACAGTCTGTTCTTCACCCAAGTTCCCAAGTCGTGTCATCAACTGGCTACACTGATTGATACCTCTCTAAACACTAATTAATGTTGTGAAACTTTAATTAGACCTTAGGATTCCTTTAGAAGCCAAATAACAAGTGGCTGATTTGTCAGATGAAGATAATAACCCGTGTCTTCTTTTCTTCACAAGACAGGTGTGAGGGAAAAAAATAGGCAAAGCTGTGAACTTTGCCTTGCATTGTTGTGATTCTTCTGAGACAGGGTCTCCAGGCTGCCCTTGAACTCAGTCCTCTTTCCTCCCGAGGGCTGGGATGACAGGCATGAGCCCTTACACCTGGTTTGGGAGAACACATTTTAAGGCGCAAGTGCTAGGCAGATGTCAGGGGACAGGCCAGTTGTCCTTGCCCCGTAGTCCCTGTCCTGCTTGTGCCCTCATGTGGAACCCCCCGCCCCCCAGGTGCTGAGACATTGGTGCCAGTGTGTTCTCCTGCCCCTCTCTAACAGTTAAGTGGGATGAACGGGTGAGTGTGGTTCAGTGACTTTTCTGGACACTGTTACCTTGCGTTTGCGATTAGCTGCCTTCCTCCGTTGTGGCTTCTACCTCTTGTCATTCTGGGTGTCTTTCCTCACATGTCTGCTTACTTGCAATATCTGCTCACTTACTTATTGGCTGCATTAAAAATTTTAAATTTTTGGAAAAATGCTCTGTGGTTCGAGAGTATTTGCTGCTCTTACAGAGGACCTGGATTGGGTTCCCAGTACTCAGATGGCAGCTCACAACTCTCTGTAAACCAGCTCCGGGCTATTACCTGATCGATGACCCCTCTGGTCTTTGTGGGCACCAGGCACACAAGTGGTATATATATATATATATATATATGTGCCAGCAAACACTTCTACATATAAAATAAAAACTTTTAACTCCATTTTTCAAAATTGATTGGATCGCATTCATGAATTTGTTAGGAAGAGAGAAGGGGGCATACTTACAAACCCATCCAATGTCTTATTTTCAGCGCTTTCCCTTCCCTGGTCAGGCAAGCATAGGGCTTCACTAAGTAAGCTTTCGTACATTTTAGTATAGAGTCCTTTTCTTTAACACTCTCTGTATTCTTCTGCCCAGTCTTCATGGAAAATGCTTTCAAATAAATCTTTGGGACGGCTTCCTGGTACTCCTGGCCATAGTTCTAGCAGCTCGGTTACTCTTCACTTTTTGCTGGGGTGTTTGGAAGGAAAGTTGCTGCATCTTCCCTTCCCTGGAGAAAAATGATGCCGCAAGCCCCCTCTTGCCTTGGCATTTTTCTCCTCTTCTATGATTTCCTGAGCGTAATTTCACAGAAATGGGAGTTGAAGAGCTCAGCTTTGTAATGGCCTCAGTAACTGTCACGAATCTTGAATCTGCTTAGCCAGGGCAGTTGATTTGGCTGTGGATTTTGTCTCTATACTGATCTCAATTGAGGTACAAAGGGCATTGATAAGGCCGGGTCAAGCAGACAGAGCCCAAGACTCCTGCAGAGCAGGCAAAGCTAGCTGTGACACCCACAGCCCACTCTGGGTTGTGTAAATATTTTTTCTGGGCAGGCGCATTTCTCAAACAGAACTCTGAGCCCACTGAGGGTGAGCCTAGCAGCTGGAATTTCAAGTTTAAACACCACTCTGCATTGACTAGTCTGCCTGGAATCACGGTGGTGTTTGCTGAGACCATCTTTAGGAAGGATACAGAGGAGCTGCCGTGTCCCTGAGGGTGAGTTCCAGCCCTGCCGTCTAGTTACTCTGGTCCCACAGGCGGAGCTTAAACGGTGTATAAACAATGCTATGCTCTGTGACTTCTGGGGTCTCTTGGTTCTGTCTGTAACGGGACGTTAGGTAGGTGTTCTTATTTCAACCCTGTATTTTCCCGTAAGTAGTGTCATCAGATTGTCAGAAAAAGCCGAGGGTAAAAGCGAGTTTCTTAACATATAAATAGAGGTAGGAGCAAGAGGAGGTCTGTTTTATATCAGTTGTCTGGCCTCTCTTCCCTCCTCTCAGAAGACAAAACCTAACTTGTGAAGTTCACCCAGTGAGCCAGTGGCTAAGGCAAATCCGCCCTGTGTTGTCATTGACAGTGTATATAGTGTCTGGTCAAGATAGTGTGAGAAAAGAGACCAAGGGAGATGTATGTTAAAGGTTTCTGTGCCCCAATAAACCTCTCCGCCGACGCAATAATCCAAATCAGACCAAATCAAGCTGAATTAGAAAAAAACCCAGGTTTAATGGATGCCAAAGCTCCCAGGTGGCCTTCCAGCATCTCAGAGAGGAAACTGGGAAAGAAGACCGGAAATCCATGTGTCTGTTCTCTGGGAGCAGTTTAAATACCCTGTGGGAGTGGTCTTGAGCATCTCTGGGGTGGGAGGGTGTCATCGTTTGGGGGGCTTTCTCAGAGGTGGAGTCAGGACTGAGGCAACTCCCAGGGAAGGGGCTTGGGATGCAACTTCCACCCAAACATTCCAGACTCTTTGGATATGTGGATGCCAGGGGCTGGGGTGAAGCCTTAACCCAAACAGTATGTATTTCAGCAAATTTATTAATACCTGGGAAGTGTGATGGTTAAAAGCAAAATATCCTTTAAGATTGGGGTTTTGGTAATAGGTATTTTCTTTAATGCTAGTTTCCTAATATGCATGATAATGGTTATATTGATAGTTTACCTTTTAATGCGCATTGATATGCATTGTTTAATTGAATTCCATATTATTTAATGCCTTATACTTCTCTATTGTACCATGAACTTCCTTCCTAGCATTGGGTGTGTTATTGGATTTAATTATATTTACATTTCAGCTTTTAATAAAACTTATATATTAATTTTATCGAAGGCTAATTTCACACCGAAGGTCACAAAGTAATTTTTCTTATAACAATGGTCTTTGACGAGGCTTTTTTTTTTAAGTCAAATAGTTTGAATTTTATAATTGTTAAAATGCCAACACTAGTTACAAATAGGAGACCCTGGGTTTTGGAGTCTTGCCTGGGTGGCTAAACAGAACCCCAGAGTTGATGCCCACCCCTGGAGAGACTGTGGAAGATCTTCCCTGCTCAGGGTTTGCCTGTTGTACTAACGCTCCAGGCTTCAGTCTTAACCTGTAGCCAGCTTCCCCTTCCAAGCATTCTTTCTCCCAGGCTTGCCCAGTCTTAATGGGTTAAGCATCAGATTTCAAGCAGGCGATTAGGGCTGCAGCTAAGCCGGGACTGGTGAGTACCAGCCTCCTTGGGCGTAGGAAGGAGAGAAGAGGGCTCCTCCCGGGGCAAGGCGAGGAAAGCTCAGCTGCAGATTTCTACTGCGCTGACTCTAAGAGCCCTGGGAGCCAGCACAGAGCCGGCACAGCCCCTGCCACACTCCAGGACTCCCCACCGTGAGTACTGTCGTTTATTACGATTCACGCCCTCTGTGCTGTCTTCACTGGCTTCAGTGGGCTGGGGAATCCATCCATGGATGGCTCACCTATTCCAGGGCTTCTTCCTGTGTCCTGAAGAATTTCAGTCCATCTCCTCTGTACAGTCTCAGTGGTTTCTATGGGCTGGGAGGAAGATGACTGATAAAGTTCCAAGTCTCTGCTTGGGCATTCTTTCCTGTAAAAAGCTGTTTGATTTGATCCGGCTTGAAGAATGTAAGCATAGTTCTTAGGTTCGTGGAAGCAATAAAGTCCACTCTTTTCTGGGAAAAAAAGATGCATTAGCATTGCCTAGAGTAGATGTCACCAATAAAAACTTGATTCTGGATCTGGAAATCAGATGTGGCCTTATTAATTCAAACTGCTGTAGCTAGAGAAGGGATTTGCTGTCAGACGTCACGAGTACTGTGTTCACTTGAGTTCTTGTTTGTCCTGGAAGAAAATTTTTCTCTCTAAGTGATCTCTTTTAGTTTGAATGTGTTTCCTGGGGCTGGAGAAATGAACGTCTCATCGGGCAAAAGTGCCTGCGTAGCAAACAGGAGTACCTGAGTTCAAACACTCTGAGGCCAAGCGTCTTGGCTTCTCTGTGAAGAATCTGAATGAGCTGTTCATTGGCTCATTCATTTTCCTGTTTGTTAGGAAAAATGTGCTTGTGTTTAGAAGACAAATTGGATTCATCTTTGAGGCCGTGCAGTTTATTAGAAAGGCTAAAATAATATGCGGCCCATTTGTGTCTAAACACTGGTGATCTCAGCGGGGAGTTCTGTTCAGACAAGTGGGCGCCCCCCTTAAAAATAATTATGCTTCTATTTTGAGGATTTTTAAAAATACAGTGGCCAGATTCCTCATCGGAGCAGAAGTTAGAAGCAGTGACAGCTACAGTCCAGACTCTGTGCTATCCTCAAGTCTTCTCTTATCGATAGATAGAAAGTAGAACTATAGGCAGCGAAGTTTTGTCAGGGGCTAGATGTCTGGTTTGCAGAATTTAACTTAGCTGGAAAATCAAGCTTCTGGAGTCCTTATTTTATGCAAGCCAGGTTTGAAGGATCCCTTGACAGTTCCTTCACCTGGATCAAGGGCTGTAGACTTTTTTACATCTTCAGCATATAAACCTTTATTTATGGAGAAAATAAGAATTCAGAGAAGCAATTTGCTTTTTAAAAGTCACAAGTACTATGTTCATTGGAGTTCTTTTTCTGTGACTTCAGGTCATCAAAGAAGGTTTTTCTCTCAAGTGATCTTCCGTATTTTGAAAGTATATTCTAGGACCGGAGAAATGTCTTAGATTGTAAAGTGCCCGTTGCACAGACATAAGGACCTGAGTCCAGATCCACGGCACCCACACAAAAGCCTGGGGTGGTTGCAGGTATCTATAACTCTAGTATGGTGGTGCAGAGGCAGGTGGCTCTCTGGAGTGTGTTGGTCAGCTAATCAGTGAGTTCTAAAGACACAACAGAGCCAGGCGTGGTGGTGTAGGCTTTAATCCTGGTGCTCAGGAGGCAGAGGCAGTCATTGTGAGTTCAAGGCCAGCCTGGTCTACTTAGTGGGTTCTAGAACAGCCAGGGTTATACAGTGAGACCCTGTCTCAAACAAACAGCAGCAACAACAACATATATGTATGTGTGTATGTATGTACATATGTATATGTTTACATATATACTTATATAGTGGAGAATGGTAGAGGGAGACACCTGCCTGGCCTCTACATGTATATATACAGTCTGATGCATATAGGCACAAAAGGAAGGAAGGAAGGAAAAAAGAGATAGAGACAGAGAGATGGGAAAGGAGGGAGAAAAGGAGGAAGGAAGGAAGGAAGGAAGGAAGGAAAAAAGAGAGAGATAGAGACAGAGATGGGAAAGGAGGGAGGAAAGGAGGAAGGAAGGAAGGAAGAAAATTTAAAAATCAAAATGTTCCTTGTTATTGTTATGGAAAAAAATCCTAAGATGAATTGCTCCGCCGGCGCAAAGAAATCCAATGAGGTCAGATTAACTGCGATCACGGCAGGGGAGACAGAAAAGCGGGGAGCACATGCAAACCCAGAACCATGCTTTCCTCCTCTGGCAGCCCACTTAAATACCCTGTGGGAGTGGTCCTGACCCTCCCCTGGGGAGGGATCAGGACCTGGCATGCTGGGATTTGAAGTCCAGAGCAATGCAACTCTGAGGCCAGGGGGCTGGAATAGATGCCAGGGGCTAGGGTGACGCTCCCGACTTAACAGTTCGGCAGAACCAAAAGAGAATCGGTGGCTTCTGTGTTTGTTCACATAATATTTGGTCGAGTCAATAAACCCCATCAGCTTTGCAGATAATTTTGTGAAAACATTGACCGAGCATACTTCGTCCACTTTTCCCGTCCCTGCCCTCCTTGTCTGAGCCCATTAGTGCAGGGCATGCTGTTCCTCTGCCACGGGTGCATGTTAGAGTCTCCTGCAAGAAAGGGGACAAATGCTTCAAGCTAGAAACTTGGGAGGCGGGGGTTGGGAGACTGGGCATTTCCAGCAGTTCACAAACCTAGTGCTTAGTATCTTTGTAGTACTAGTGGTGTGTGTCAGCTTTTACATCCTCTGTCAACCTCCTCTAAGTCCAGAGACCCAGCAAGGTACGACTGATTCTCCGCCCTGTATTTTTGATGGGCTAGGATGCTGTATTCCAACTGGGAACACACCAGGAAAACTTGGGGGCACAGCCTGCTCCCCTGCTCCCCTCCCACTGAAGACAGAGTTGGTTTGTCTTTCCATGCCCTGGCAGAGGATGCTGAAGTACTCGCTGGGTTTATGTAGCACGTCCCCTTGCTGGTGCCCGGCCTACAGTGGTGAATCAGTCCCATGATGCACTGGCATTTCCAGCACTCCAGGGTGGAGACCTGGAAGTCTGTAGGCCAGTGGGGGAGGAGGCATGGTCTGCCTGTGAAACGATTCCAACCATGTAGCTTACAGGAAGAAATTGCAAAACACGAAGCCCTGTGCCACCAGATTTTTCCACTAGTGCCAGGTTCTGCCCAGATCTGCCCCAGGGACTGTGTGAGGGAGATGGCCCCAGTGTGTCAGGAATTTTAGGTCTAGTCACCTCTCTGTGTATCCCAAAGGGGCCACAGGGAGCCCATGCTTCTCCGCCCTCCCACACATTCAGCAGTTGCAGAAACAGCTGTAGACATTGCTAGGGCTTTATCTGGGCACCAGAAAATCGTGTTTGGAGTCCACAACGCCCCAGAGTACTGATTTGAAATAAAGAATCGCAAAATAGACTCCTAGAAGGTTAAAGGGATTTCGGGGCCAGAGGTTTCTCCCCTGTCAAAACCATTGGTTTTCCCCAGAATGTGTCACACTGAGAAAGGAAACCTCGCATTAGTGGTGAATGTGAATTGTTTAGGGACTCATAGGCAGAGTAGCGGAAAATTGCAGCAACACTCGAATTCAGAAAGCTCATTCATTTTGGTGGTTCCCTTTAAAACACCCGCTCAGCTGGGCGGTGGTTGTGCACGCCTTTAATCCCAGCACTCGGAAGGCAGAGGCAGGCAGATCTCTGTGAGTTCGAGGCCAGCCTGGTCTGTAGAGCAAGTTCCAGGAAAGGCTCCAAAGCTACACAGGGAAACCCTGCCTCGAAAAACCAAACTCGCTCAGAGATGCATTTGGCAGAGGAACACTGAGTCCCGGTTTGTGTGATGAGCCATCCCAGTCCCTGGAAAGGCGTCTCCACTTCCCTTTCTCACCAGGTTGTGGTTTTGTTTGGTTAGTGACAATTGGCACGATTCTTTGATTTTTTTCTTTCTCCTCAGATACTTTTTCCCCTACAAACTTTGGAACTATTTTCTTAACTCCAGACCTTTGTTTGGGGCCAATTCTGACAGTAGCCGTTGTCTGCTTCTCTCCCCATCAGTGTCTGAGGAAACCGCAGTGGGTTTTCCTGGACTTGAGGTAGCCAGAGGCCAGATGACTGTGCAAGAGGGAGAGTCTCTCCATCCCAGTGCTGCTCCCCAGCCTGGGGCTTTGCTTGAAGCACTGGTCTCTGGACCTGAAAGCCCTTCCTGCATCTGTGGATACAGACCCTTCATAACCTTCAAACCCCATGACTCTGCTCTAGAGTCTCAGTGGTCGTTGTAGAATTCATCTTTTCCTTTTAAAATCACTTCTGAACATCTCTTTTCTTGATTTGACTTTTTACTATTTTTGATTATATTTGTCTGTGGGTATGTGCATGGAAGTACAGATAGGAATACAGAAGAGGGTGTTGGATGCCCTGCCGCTGGAGTTACACACATTTGTGAGATGCCTGATAGAGCAGTCTTCTGAAAGAGCTGCAAGGGCCCTTGACCACTGAGCCATCTCCAGCTCCTTTTTTTTAAAAAAAAAAATTCCAAAAGTGTTTTGTATTTCTATCAAATGATTATCATCACCTCCTATAACTGGAGGCTTCTCTTCTGCCCTCCAGTTCCCAAATGTCCTCCATGAGACTTAATATTAATTGCAAATTGTTTGGCCGATAGCTCAGGCTTATTACTGTCTAGCTCTTACAACTTAAATTAACCCATTTCTATTAGTTTATATTTTACCAGGAAGCTTGTGCCTTGTTACCTCACATCTTGCATCTCCAACAGCTTCTGGTGTCTCCAGCAGCTTCTGGCGTCTCCCTGACTCTGCCTTCTCTCCCTGCCTCCTGCTTGGATTTCCTACCTAGCTATATTGTGCATGGCTATTGACCAAATCAACTTCTTTATTAACCAATGGTAATAAGACATATTCACAGCATACAGAAGGGTCATGTGCCTCTGTTGTGTACCTCATCCCTCTGTTACAAGAGGTAGGACTCATGTAATGGTCTTTGTAGACTTGTCCTCCCTTGCTTTGTGGACCAGCAGATTCCATGATCAGCCACACTTTCAGTACCCTTGCATTATGCTTGCTGACACCGGACACATACTTCAGAGCAAGAGGCGGAATTGTGGGACTGAAATGGGCCCTGGCACTTGCCAGTCTGACATTGTTCCGGCCGTAGCATGTTGTCTACCCGCCTGTTCTCTGAAGTCGCTTGCTCTGCTAGTTCACACTTGGTCTGTCCACCTGGGTGAACCAGACAAGTGGTTGTCACCGTGTCATAGGCACTAGCTTCCATTCCACCTCTTGTTTGGGTTGCTGCTTTCTCTCCATCCTTTGCTCAAAGGCTGGCTTCAGTAACAGCGTTGGGGAGGCTCTGGATGCAGGGAGAAGGGCCGAGTAGTGTGAGTATAATGAGCAGCCATTCTCAGAAGGATTTTTTGAGGCTATTTGGAAAGTTCTTTCCAGCTCCCATGACCTTTTTCTTTGCTCCTTTCACTGCTTGTTGACAGTCCAGACAGAGGGGGAGGAGGCAGAGGACCAGCTGACTCCTCTGGCCAAGTTTATTTATTCTGGTTTGGTGGACCCCTTGGAACTGTGGGTAAGACCTGAGCTGGGGACTCTGGGAGTATGGTCTGCCCTACTTCTGTCCCACTATTCTCTTGGCATAGCCTCTACACATCTTTTATCAGATGTAAGGAAATAAATAGTCCCTATTGTTGCTCATTCACAGCCTACAGCCTTGTGAACATTTAAGGTTTTCATCCCCTCATTTACTTCTGTGCCCCACAGGAGATTCTGCCATTTGCCCTTTGTTGTTGTTGTTGTTTTGTTTTGTTTCTCGAGACAGGGTTTGTAACAGTCCTGACTGTCCTGGAACTCTCTTTGTTGACCAGGCTGGCCTTGAACTCACTGAGATCCGATACCTGCCTCTGCCTCCCAAATGCTGGGATTAAAGGTGTGTGCCACCATTGCCTGGCACCATTTGACCTTTTAAAATACCAATTTCAGCCAGGCCTGGTGGCACAGGCTGTAATTCCAGACACGGAGGAGACTGGGACTTTAGGTTTGCAAATTGAAGGACTGCCGAGGATACCAATTGAGTTTAAGGCCATTATGGACAACTTAGGAGACCCTGTGTCAAAATAAAATATAAACAGAGGGCTAGGGATATGGCTCAGAGGTAGAGTGCTTGCTTGTAAGGACCTTAGTCCCCAGTGCTGCCCAAAGTAAAAAAGAAACTGCAACTAAAATGTTGATTTTTAATCTTGACTAGACATGGCCACATCTCTCCTTTAATCTGATGCGGATAATAATGGGGGAATGGACAGTAGAGTGTGTGGAAATCCAGTGTGACTCCAGCTCGGGCCCCTGCTCAGGGAAAGCCATAACAAAACAAACAGGCTTCTCATTCTAGTCTTTTCAGATAGGACAGTGAGATAGTGTCCTCTTCCGCTGTCACTCTCCTGAGAAGAACCACACCCCTTTGCTGCTAGGACACACCCTCCTCCCGGTGCATGCTGGGTGGTCTGTCCTGGGAAAGTCTGCCCTAACATGAGGTCTCAGGAACAGGTCTTGCTAATCCGGGCATATAAAAGAACCCTCTTCCAACACCCAGGGTAGAGCAAGGTCTACACCCCACGGAAGGAGCAGGGGTGTAGGGCCTTGCTGACTTGCCCTCTAATCCTCTGCAAGTCCCGCCACCCTCTTGGTTGCCAATGGAAGTGGGTAGAGGAGCATCAGTGTTATGGGAAGGAACTATACACCCACTGATTGCCTCTGTACAGTTCTCCAGACACCCAGAGATCCACACCCGCACCCCATCATCAGCCAGAGGGTAAAGGAGAGGCAAAAGTACAGGAAGAGAGTTGAGTGTTTGGAGGCCATCTCTAACACAGCAGGAGCAGCCTAGCCCCTCTGAGAAGAAATGCAGTGAGTTCTCCTTCAACCTGTCCCTTTAAGGGTGGGCGCTCATCTGTAGAGAGGTTCTGCAAAGTGCGCGAAGGAGATAGTGGTGGGATGTGATGTGAGGATGCTGTTGTCCTTGTCATTATTCCGTCTTTTTAATAAAACATCTCGTTAGCCAAAGAGCTGGATTGAAATGTGAAAGATGGACAAATTAATATGCAACAAACTAAACCCTTAAAATCTGAGTTATTTTTTTCCCCTTGAATGGGTTTATAAGACCAAAGTCACTGTCGAATGAAAAAAGGAGGCCTTGGATATAGAGTGCTTGCCCTGCACCACCAGGCGGGGCACTGTGCCTACAAACAAGACCAGAAGTTCAAGGTCATCTTCAGCCGGGCAGTTCAAGGACAGACAGCCTCAGCTTCCTGAAACTAGAGGGGGCAAGGAAGATAAGACAAGGAAAGTGATAGAAACAGGAATAAAATTCTAACGGAAGGGGTATCAGGTGTCCTCGCCTTGGACACGGAAGAGGTAATGTTCTGTTTCTCCAACTCATTCTTTTCATTTGAGTTTATTGCCAGAATATTTTAAATTGCTTCATTTTCTATAAAGATACCAATTGCTTTCGCTTCTTTGGGGACAAAAAAAAACCGGGAGCTATGACAACACTGAACATGGACATCCCAATGGGCACAGTCACTGGAGAAAGAAGCAGGTGCTCTCTGGGTCCCCCAACTTCGTTAACGCCCCTTTCCTTTCAGTTGAGACACTTGACTTGGAAACTACCTGAACCAACCTAGGCCATGAGAGTGCCTGAGTTGTTTAAGGGGTGTGTTAACTCGGCTCTAATTCAGAAGCCAAAAGGAACTTTATGTGGTTCTCACTCCTGGCTGCAGGACAGACTCATTGGAGGAGCTTTGAAAAACGCTGATGCCCAAGTTGGGCCAGGCCCCAGGAGGTCTGATTCATGGTGGGTGTGGGGATCAACATCTAACAACAGCCCAGGGTGGCTTGTTGGTGTCCAGGGACTGAGAACTTTTGGGAGGTTCCAAGCTCAGTGCCAGCTCCTTGAATGACAGAGCAAAAGTCAGTTAGTGTCACCTCTTTGTGCCCAGAGTTCTGCCTGGTGGTGAAATGAGGGCGTAGGATGAGTCGTTGGCATGTTCACAAACCCCCTGAAAGGAAATAAATACTCTTGGGATTTGCTCTCTGAGAAGGGCTGGAGTTGAGCTTGTCCTGTACACCTGAGGACCGTATATGGGCACAGTCCTGTCTATGATGGAGAGGACAGAGCTCTCTGATTTTCATAAAGATAGGATACAAGGGATATGCCAAGATGAGGTCAGGGGCAAGCTGCTCTGATTGCCATGGTGGAAGAGGCGGCTAAGGGGATAAGGAGCAGCCTCAGAGGGCCCTGGGAGGTGGTGAGAGAATTTCTGTTGCTGTAATGAAACACCATGACCAAAGCAACTTGGAGAGAAAGGGCATGTTCACTTACACTTCCGGGTAATAGTTCATCACTGAGGGAAGTCAGGACAGGAACTCCAGCAGGGCAGCATCCCAGAGGAAGGAGCTGATGCAGAAGTCATGGAGGGGTGCTGCTTACTGGGTTGTTCCCCATGACTTCTCAGCCTGCTTTCTTATAGAACCCTGGAGTAGCCCCATCCACAATGGGCTGGACCCTCTCGCAGATATACAAGCTTGCCTTCAGTCTGATCTTATGGAGGCATTTTTCTCAGTTGAACTTCCTTCCTATCTGGTGACACTTGCTTATGTCAAGTTAACATAAAAGCTAGCTGTGACGGAGCAGGAGGGTTGTGTTTATTTTCAGTCTTAGGGCTTGAATCCTAAACCTTGGGCATTCTAGGCAAGTCCTCTGTCTACCGCTGGGCTACATTCTCAGGCCCCAGAGCTGATATTGTTGGACTCTAGCGTCCAAACACCGAGAAGGAGTCGCCCCCAGAGACCATCTCATACACACAGCCAATGCAAAAGCATGAGGATTTTATTAATTCTGTCATGACAGGGTCCCCCAGCATTTGGGAAGCCGAGGGACCTCGAATAGCGGGTACAGTCTACTTTTAAAGGGGCCACAGAAGCAAGGGGGGTTGTTCTTTGACTATTCTGATTGGCTTATTTGAAAGGACTATTACCAATAATTGACTGGAGAGCTGTTGCCAGATCAGATGAGGTAAGAGGTCATTTTGACCCCGTTTCCCAGGGGACCGAACCAAAACTTATGTATATGGGTAATTATTCAGGAACTGAGTACGTGCAAGTGTAGCTGTTAGGTCCTTGGTTCCCAGGGGAGGAGGGGAAGCACTATGGCACAGAGGCTGAGAGGATTCAGAATTGTCAAAAATGGCTTCAGGATTGTCTTAAAGTCTTACAATATTTTGGCTGGCCTTTGGAAATGGGAAGAGTTTTTCCAGAGAAAAATAAGCTGTGACCCTCACTCAGAGAAGAAATAGCAAATGAAGTCCCTAAAATATCATTACCAAAACACGGTATTGACCAGTCAAACTTCAACAGAATGTTTTTACAGCCCTGAGACCCTACATTCAGATGCCTTCCCTCAATTTAACTCTTAAGATCCAGAGGTTTTGTTTTTGCATTGGAGGGAAGCGGTTGATATTTAGTTTTGTGGCTGTATTAGAACAGAATTTCTTTTTCTGAAATTGGAAGAAAATTTCTTTGCAGAAATCTGCCTGTATTTAATCCTCATATCAACTCCCTTTCCCAGACCCTCTTTGCCCCCATAAAAGCTGCGGGATGGAGCGTGTCTGGCTGGACAATACAATAGAGTGTCAAGACTCAGTAGGAGGGTACTGTGTGCGCGAGATGTAAGCTCATCTGTGAAATGCGGAGATGGTCACACCTGCTTCATAGGGCCGCTGTGAAGATGAATGAGGTCATACATGGAGAAAGCCCTCGGAAAGGTGCTTCAGCTGTCGGTGAATAATGGCAGAATGACTGAGGCCGGGCGGTGGGGAGAGGTGGGAAGCTTGTGGGCAGGCTGTTGCAAGCATGACAGCTAGTACAGTTGTTCCTGCTGTAGGGTGAGGCCGGGAGGGCTCTGTGAAGTGAATAAGCATGGAGGGGAACAGGAGAGGGGAGGCGGGCAACAGGCAGCTTGAGGTGTCCACCTTGGAATTCACGTCAGCATTCAGCTTCGCTCTTTGCTCTTGATGAGGAGCCAACAACCGGAGGCCAGTCTTGGTGTCTTGGTGTGGCGGAGCTGAGGGGCCAGAGGTGTTGGCCTGTAATTGCAGAGCTCTGAAGACCCTCCCCTGGTATAAAGTGAGGCCTGCCGTCTGCAGCCAGTGTCCTTCTCACTTTTCCCGGCTACTCCCATCGGTCAGAGAATCCTCTCCTCCCTCAGCTTTTGCCTTCTTGCTTCCTCAGTCTGAAGAGGGTGAAGAGAATGGTCCTTGGTGGGCCTTCGATGGACCTTTGTGACTGACGGTTTCCAGGCCAGTGACTCGTCTTCTCAGGAGTTTCCCTTCCCAACCTCTGTCATCCTCTGACAAAGGTCTCGACATTCATTTGCATACAATAACTGCTGTCCTGCCAGAATTCACCTTCGCAGATGCACACAGGTGTCTGATTCTGCACAGCATCGGATACAGGCCACAGAAGCCAAATAGTTAGCATCCACTCTTTATATACTAAATCATATGCTTGCTGGAACACAATGTTTATATATAAAAATGTACCAGAATGCTTTTATAGGATCAAGAAACAACATATTCTGATGCTTTTCTTGGTTTAATTATTTTTTTATGGACAGAAAAATGAATGCTGGGAAGATGAGCAGACACAAAGTCCCCAGTGTGGGCACGTCTAGAAGGAGGATGGATGGAAAGGCAAATGACTGGGGGTGAGGGGAGGGGTGGGGCAGGCAAGGGGATCTGAGATGAGCAGAGAAAACAGGGCCTCTGAGTTCTAGAAGCTCACCGCTTCCCTTGCAGCTACCCCAATCTTGGGTGCTCTCTGAGGTCTTGTTTGGAACTTCCTTCTCTTGTTTGTGCTCTGATGGAATTCGGCAAATCTTCCACAGGACCACATCTACCCTATAGGCTTTGGTTGGGACAGGGGGTGGTGGTTCTTCTTTTTCTTCTTCCTCCTCCTTCTTTCCTCTGTCTTCCTCTTTCCTTGCTTCCCTCTTTACATCCTCTCCCCTTCCTCCCTCCCTTCTTTCCTCCCTCCCTCCTTTCCTCCCTCCCTCCCTCCCTCCCTTCCTTCCTTCCTTCCTTCCTTCCTTCTTTTCTTCTTTCCTTGCAGTGGTGAACTTAAATCGTTAAAGGGACACAAGTTTACTCATTTTTAAGAACAGAAACAAAAGCATGCCCCATGATGCCAGTGCACCAAACAAAATGTACCTGTCCCAGAGTTCATCTTCAGCCTTTGAAATTCATGCCATCTAAGTTGTGGTTGGGGTGGGGTGGGGTGGTGCATGGTGGTGTGGACTGTGGTTTACTAATGGTGTTTTTAGCCTTCAGATTCCAAGTTGTACTAAATAAGGATTGCTGGACCCAGTTAACTTCTAAGCCCCACCTGCCCAAGAATCAGGCAACTTCCTGGGATTCTGGGAGTTGTAGTTCTTAGGAAGTAACAACAAAGCCTCATAGGAATTTAGGCCTGTGGGTTTTGTCCATATAAGCCAACCTGTGTCTTGGGGCCACACAGCTGGGAAGTTTCCAGGTGGTGGTCCTAACTAGATTCCATCTTGGAGAGTAGTTAACATTTTAATAAAAGCTTTCTTAAATTCGGCCAAAATGGTTGAACTGTTTTTTCTCTGGTGAATTTCAGGATTAGCAGAATATCCTCAGGGAGTCTCCAGCTGCCCAGCCTGGGGCAGCATTAGACCAAATCACTTCCAAGCCAGCTGCTGCCTCGTAACTCAGAGAACTAGAGTGAAGGAACCTGGCTACCTTTCTCTCTTCCTGGAGTAAAAAAAAAAAAAAAAAAAAAAAAAAAAAAAAACCTCCATTTCTGGTACAGCGTTGCAGAGTGGGAGGGTGACTTTTGGAAGAGGTTTTTTTTTTTTGGGGGGGGGGTCCGCCTTAGCCTGTTTTTCGGTTAAGATCTGTACAGCAGTTTCATTCATTGGGGATTTTGCTGTCTCACGGAGCTCCATGACATGGAATTAGACGCTGTGGCTGTTAACTGTCAGGAAATTCCAAAATGGGTATAAATAAATGCTCTGCCGTGGCTGCTGGGCTCTGTGCCTGGGAGTGTGTGGAGTCTCTTTAATGCTGAGGGAAGTACACTGAGACTTCCTGCCTTGCTGAAAACGACAGCTTTTGTATCCCTGGGTGCCCAAAAAAGACAGGGGATCGTGACATGTGGGTGGGGACTGCTGCAATACAAAGTGGAGCACTGTGTGTTATGAAAAATATTTGCCTTTATTACAGACTGGAAAAAATAACTCGGCACTTGCCTCTGGGGTCAGTGAAAACTTTCCCTTTCGCCCGTGGCCTTGGCACAAAGATGCCATTGTCGCCCTAGAGACCGTTTCACACAGATGTTAAAGCTTGCATTTCTGAGGTCACGATTTGCTTAAATTCCAGGACTTCCCTTATGTTGTTAATCAATCCCTCTTTGGACACTTGTTCTCACTTGTTTTTCTTTTAAGGATTTATTTCTTTTATGTGCTTGAGTGTGTGTGTGTGTGTGTGTGTGTGTGTGTGTGTGCATGTCTGGTGCCCACAGAAGCCAAGAGAGGGCATCGGATCCCCTGGACCTAGAATTACAGGTAGTTGTGACCTGCCATGTCATTGCTGAGAAATGAACCCAGGTCTCTGCAAAACAACCAGTTCTTTGAACCGATGAGCCACCTCTCCAGCCCTCACTTCCGTTTTCTCTAGGGAGCTAGTTGCCTGGGATATATTAAATCTGGTTCTGGTTTCCCATGTCAGCTCTGTAGGGGCCAGGGTTCCTACAAGAGTTCTTCCACATCCCCGAAAGTGTCGCTGGTGCCCTCTCTATCAGTCTCAGCCTAGGTACCTTGTCTGCTACTCATAGAACATCCCTGTCTCCTGGCCTGTTTCCTGTTTATGCTTAAGTTAAGAGTTGCACGGAATTCTTTTTGCTTGCTTTTTTTTTTTTTTTCCCAGGGACAGGATTTCATGATTTGTCCCTTGCTGGCCTGGAATTCAATATCTAGACCAGGCTGGCTTCAAACTCACAGAACTCTGTCTGTCCCTACCTTACTTGACTTAAAAAATGTTTCTTGTGTGGTTTTTGTTTTTGTTTTGTTTTTCTATTTATTTTATTTTGGGGGTATGGGTGTTTTGCGTGTGTATATCTGTTACTGTGTGTGTGCCTGATACCTGAGGAGGTCAGGCAAAAGCCGAGGATGGCTGTGAACTGCAAAGTGGGTGCTGGGAACCAAACCTGGATCCTCTCCAAGAGCAGCCCGTGCTCTTCAGCACTGGGCCATCTCTCTAGCCGAGGCATGGGATTCTTGACTCAAGGTTGAACAGCAGCTCCCCTCTGTGTATGAAAGATGACACTGGGCTGACTCAGCTTCGAGTCTCTGACTACACAGTGAACGTGATAGAGAGTGAACAGCATGGGTGGAGCTGGGGAGATGCCTGGAGATTATTGATAAGGGGTTGTTGCATCTATTGTTGACTCTGAACAATGGATAAAAGGACAATTGTGCCCAGCCGGTTGATACCTGCCTCCTCATGCACCTCTCTGGTCCAGCCTACCCTTCAATGAGACATTTTGTTCCTATGAATGGTGACTAACCCTTTCCACGTTCCCTCCCCTCAGTGCTGCTGCCTGACCCTTGACTTCTTAAGTCATATGCAAGGTATAACCAAAGACATTGCCAATGGGCTGCTGTGTTTGGGGAGGGGGTGGCTCAGTCTTGCTGGCCAGGAGGCAACTGGAAAGGTACCTGTGAACAGGCCCTGCAGAGCTCACCCGCTCTGACAGCCACTGTAAATTAATTTCTACTTTCACTCGTCACTAGCCTGCTCTGGTAGGGGACGTTTGTGTCAAGTGTGATCCGCAGCTATTCAGTCAAGTGGCAGCTGTAGAAATCATGGATTAGTGGACCCATTTTACACACTAAATTATTATTGCATTTTTGTTGTTGTTGTTGTTGTTGGTTATCTTATTTTGTTTTGGTTGTGGGTTCTTGTTGCCCATTGCTTGATGGTGAATGAAGAACCATTTATACTTCATACTCTTGATCAACAAAATGTAAGCTGTACCTTTCCACAGCTTAGGAAGGCCCTGCAGGAATGACCACCATGGAAATATACTGGCTGGGTCTCAGGCACCCTCTAGGCATGTGCCCTCTGCCCTGAGGACCTCCCCAGACACCACAGAGTGAGCCCTCATTACAGTCATTGCATACCCCTTGGTAGGAATATATTTTACCTTAGCCTTATGCTTTGAAGAGTGAGGATGCTCGTCCCCTTTTGTCTTCCTTCCTTCCTGTGTGTTATTGGTGCTGGCCCAAGCCTCCCTTCCACAGACCCAGCACCTAACCCTCGTCCAGCACATGCATGTGCTCATGCCTACCCTGCTCACCAACACAGGACTCAAAGGTTAGCAGATTCCCTTGATTTTGAACAAGTATCACACATAACCTCAGATCCCAACTTTGTGGGGCCCTGACAGAATTTGAGGCAAAGTTCTGCCTAATTTCTGGGTTATCGGGCTGTTAGTGATCCAGTAATGATAGCACAGACCCCCAGCATCCCTTCCCATCCTCATAGCAGAGATATGGGTGCCCATTTTCCTAATTATACCACAGGAGGATAATCCAACTTGCCTATAACTATCAAGTAGCATGAACAGTCTACTTTTAGTAGAACAGGCTCCTGCTTTTAGTACAGCACACTTACTCATCAGTAGATGCCCAGATGTGAGGGTTTGGTGCCGACACATAACTAAGCATGTGGTATGCTAAGCACCAGGCTAGCTAGGCACTGAAGGACTAAAAAAATAGATATTCTGCTCAGTTCCCACCCTCCTAAGACATTTACAGTTGAGGGTGGGGATGAGCCATGTGCCTGCTCACCCCAACATGGGGCATCGCATCCTGCAAAGGCCTTGGGAGTGGTGGGAACAAGGTGACCAGTCCTGCCCAGAAGAGAGCAGCTAAGGTGTAAATGTGGGCTTTGAGGAAGGTGAGCCAGGTGGCTTAGGCTCAGAAGGACAGCAGAGCTGGTGTTGACAGTTGGTGGAGCCTGGTGAAGTAGATGCTAGATGGAGAGAGAGGCCGCAGGTAGCTATGAATATTGTTTGGCATGCTGAAGAGAGTGGGTAGAGACGTGGCAAGTGCTGGGTCGAGGCTGAACTGTGGAAGCTTCAACACCACCGAAAGGAACTCAGGAAGATATTTTTGTAATGGGACACATCAATCAATAGAATGGAGTGAGATTCTGTATGTTTTCAAAAATACCTCAAAGAAAGGGAACATCCTCAAATTAACAGAAACGGAGAGCGGGCTGACTGCTAAGTCTGCAAAACAAGCATCATCAAGGGCTTGGCCTGTCTCCATGATGACTGACAGGCTACGTTCATGAACCTTTAAAGTAGAGAGAAGGACTGGAGAGATGGCTCAGAAGGTTAAGAACACTGGTGATTCTTCCAGAGGTCCTGAGTTCAATTCCCAGCAGCAGCAACATGGTGTCTCACAGCCATCTATAATGAGATCTGGTGCCCTCTTATAGCATGCAGGTGGAACACACATGATAGATAGATAGATAGATAGATAGATAGATAGATAGATAGATAGAGATAGATCAGAGGGATGGAGGGAGGAAAGGAGGAAAGAACTGAAATTTATCTTTTTAAGTAACCCAGTCTCTGTCAGTCTGAAACAGTTGTATTTCCTTTCTTTGTGACTTTGAGAATTTCCAAAGGAAAGTCCTTTGGCGCTGTAGATTTGTCCTTCAGGTGGGATCCACGGATGTTTCTAGATTCCGGCCATACCTCTCATTTGGCAAAAGTGACTCCGCTCATCTCAGGTGCATTTCACAGGGGCACAATGCCAGCCTCGCTCACTGTCACCATCACTTTCCGTCCATGACGGACAGTTCTATCTTGTCGTGAGGTTTTCTGAGACCACAATAATATTCTCCTCTCTGGTAGGAACTATTCCATCCACCAGCCTTCACAGCCATTCCTGTCTCCGTCAGCCACTGCCGTGATGGTTGCTGTATGGTAATTTTCTGTTCCCATAATCCTTACCGTGGTCATTAGCTGGCTCTCTTCTCTAGCATTATGGACTCGCAGATACTTATCAGTTAGTTATTATCATTAATTATATTATTTTGATGCTCAAATTATCCATGTGGCCAATGGGATTCCAGAAGAGTCTCTGAGCCAAGTAGACCACTCCACTGGTTTGGAATAGCTAATGTCGTGTTGGCATTTGAGAGCAGCATCCGACAGGCAGTGGGGCTAGCTGTGGGTTTAGATGCCTGCCTCATGCAGAATCATCCAAAGGAGATCTAGGCTGATAGGAGCATTCAGGACATCAGGCAAGCCAACCCCGAACCCAGCTTTAAGGCCATCTGGTGGATAAATGTTTTGAATCTGGGGGGGGGGGGCATTGTTTAAGTCTTCCTAGCCCCTCTCTGCATTGTTGAGTTTGTTGAGTTTTTCCTCGTGATGCAGCTAGGCAGTGTGGGTGGAAGGTACAGAAACTCCTGCTGGCTGCCAGGTCAGCCTTGTGGTGACACTTTGAATCCTTGCTGTTCCCCTCCTGGAGTCTCAGGATGTGGAGCGAGTCTCCATTCCTCCCTAAGCGTGGATTCCCTAAACCTACTTCCTGGCATTACTCATGCCACCTCTGTCCTTCACAGATTAGGTTTACTGTTGGTTAATGACCTCCAGGAGAGGAAACCCCTCCCCCACCGTTTTCCTCCGCGGTGAGTCATTGGTTTAAAGAAAAATATTTTTCTTTTTAGTAGCAGAATGAGGCCCAGAGAGAGACTGGCAGAGCCTTGGTCCTGGTGTTGGTCCCCAGCTCAGCCCACAGAGACTGACGTTTGCCAGGACATATAGAGGTGGAGAGATGGGCACCGAGACCCAAGTTCCGACTACCCAAATACAGTGTAGGCTTGGGTAGTTTAATGTCATGCCACGCTGATTATTTATCTCGTTAAGTAGGCAGTACTCACTTGTGAGATTTAAGAGAAAATTTATACAAGCAATCCTTGTAAGTCTACCAGAAAACAGAGAAGGGAATTTTAATATATAGTCCTTCAACTAGCCAAAGAAATCTTATTAAAATGTAAATGGACCATTTCACTCCCTTGTTTAAAACACCCGTTAGCTTCAAGACACACTTCAGGATCCAAAACTGATCTTTCCCTATCCCCCTCCTCTGCTGGGGGGGGGGGGTCTCATCCCCTCCCTCATGTACCTAATAGACTGCCCAGCAGAACTCTACAGTGCAGCTCCCAAAGATCACTCCCTACCCCTTGCCCCCACGTGAGGGCCCCGTTTCACCTCCACAGTATTCACTAAGGCAGTTGCTAATCTGTCCAAGCACTTGTCTGTCTCCTATAGTCTATAAGTTCTACCTGAGCCGGCTCGCTCCTTGGCTGTTCTGTGCAGCCCTGAGCCGCTTGCCACATGTTGGGTTCTTCATGAATATTTACTAAGCGAAAAACTGAATCTATCATCCTCCTAAGGTGAGGATCCCCTGTGGAGCGCCAGAGTATTCCCAAAAGGAAAACGGGGAATGCAGAGCTAGTGTAGAAAGGAAGGCTTCGGTATGGCTCGCGTGTGGGTGAAAAGCTGTGGCACAGCTTACAAACGTGGAGATGAAATCGAAAGGTTGAAAGAAAGAAGCACCAAGTCCTCTGGCAGCCACATAAACAAAGCAAAACTGTTAAGTTGCTGTTTTGCTGCCTATAGTGTCAGTGGGCCGGGTACTTAAAGCTTTTGAAATACCCTTTCTCTTTCTTGTTTTATTGGCGGAAGTGTTTGGACAGCTATTTAGAATAGCTGTGGGGAGGGACTGGCACTATTCAGATAGGCAATCTATATTCCGAGAGGAAAGAAATGCAGGTTTCTTCCAACAGAGCCTAGCACCCTTTTGAGTGGCTTGTTAAATGAATGGGTTTTAGCTGGGAAGAAAAGAGCTCACTTGCAAGCAACTAACTCTGTCCAGCATGAGGGCAGTTGAGGCGGATCTTGAGTTTGAGGCCAGCCTGTGATGCAACATAACAAGACTATCTCCAGAGGCAAAATAAAGAAGTAAATAAAACCAAGTAACTGTTTGATAAATGCAAGAAAGCGTCTTGCCTGCTACACATTCCAGTTTTGCAGAATGCAGAATACTGTTACTGTCATCTCTCTTGCAGTGGTTTCCTATATCATAAGTGATGTTTCTCATGTAGATTTGGTATTGGGAGGGAAGGTGCTTGGATAGGAAAGCTTAATGCTCAGTGTCTCCAGAGTGCTTCCTGCTTGACCTGTTCAGATTGGCACGGTCCAGCAGCTCCAGTTCCTGCTTTCTCTCTATACCACTGTCCCTTCCTGGAGGATCTGTCTTGCTAGCTCAGATCCCTTCAAATGCTGAGGAATTCACTGCGTGAGCCTTGCCTCCTTCCTCTTCATCTGCATGGCTTTCATTTCTGCTGTGGGTCGTCTGTGATGCTCCCCACAGCAGCGGACTGCACTGGGCCACTTGTCAATGTGGGAATCCGTGGTGATGTCATGCTTCTCTGGGACTGGTACAGCTCCTTAGGCCAGGTCCCTGTGCTTCCTGTGAGAGGGGACAGCGTGTTAGTGGGAATTAACTCTTTCGCTTCGGCAGTCAGTGAGAATGTCCGATGAGTAAAAACGCATTAACAATGTGTGAGGTTGTGGCACATGGCTGTAATTATTCTTCATGGCGTCCTCAGTAATTGGGCTTAGAGTGTGCAGCAGAACAAAGGAGCCATTGTGCCCCGACAAACAGAGAGTAATAATATCAGGCTTTGTCCTTTCAGAAGTCCAGGACACATCATTTTGGAAATGTCTAGTGCTTTTTTTTTTTCTTAATAAAGAATAGCTCATTATGGTAGAAGTCTAGGAAAATGATGAGTGTCTCTTACTCAAAAGTGGCATTTTCTCTGAAAGATAAATATTGCATATTTTCAATCATACACAGGATTTAAATTCGGGAGCATGAGGAAGAGACAGGAGGAGTAAGACAGAGAATGGGGGCGCGTGGGTGTGGCAGAAGAACGTGGTCCCCACGTGTGAGGATGTCGCCACAAAGGGCATTGTTCTATACGATGAAGAGACACTGAATGAAAAGACTGGCAGCGAGGCATGGTGGTGCAGATCTGTAATACCACCCCGCAGAAGGCAGAGGCAGGAGGATCAAGTTTGAGGTCTACAAAACAAGCTCCATGTCCTAGGGCCATTTAGCAAGACTATTTTGTTTTTTTTTTTCTTTTGTTGTTGGTTTTTTTAAAGATCACCCTGTCCCTGGCAAGTAGTATTATAGTCTCATTGAGAAATAGAGGGCAAAAAAAAAAAAAAACAAAAAAAAAAACAAAAAAAACAGCCCAGATGTTGCAGTATGCAGATCTTTTGCTCTGTTGGGGGGCTGTCTTGGAAGAGGAGGCAGACCAGGCATTAAGCACCACCCTTGGGCTCTGCTCACTAAGCCACTACCAGCCAGTAGTAGCTCTTTTCACTACCTTGTGACCTTGCCAGATGTCACCACTGCTGGCCGGACACACCCCACTAGTTAACTACTTCCTAAGCTGCTACTTCTTGGTGAGTAGTCATTTTTAGGTCTTCCCAAGTCGAATATTATTTTGATATTGGATTTAGTTTGCTTAAAAAGTTAAAATTGAATAAATAACACATTATGGCCCTAGATGAAATGGGTTTGTTTTTTTTTTTTTTTAAACACATCTATACCTCAAATTCGCTGGTAAATGGAAAAGAACCACAAGAAAACGCTGCACTGTTCTTGAAGCCACCGTTGGGCCTTTTTCCCTTGGGGTTCGGAGTTTCACGGGAGGCAAATACACACACAAAGCCTTTGCCTTATCATCAGCTGTAGATTTTGATTTCCCTCTGAACTCTTGGGAATCTGCCCTGGACTTGGCGAGTTTTCTCTGATGGAGGCTATCACGTTTGTTTGTGGTTACCCCTAATTGCACACCGGACAGACTGGGTAGAGAAAGGTCTCTGTGGACCTTTGGTTTTCAGCTGTAAGGTCAGCTCAGAAAGGGTGCTAGCCCAGGAGGCTGTGCAGCCCACTTAGCAAGCCACCCAGTTACCCAGGCACACTGGTGCAAAGGCTGGCGAGAGCTCTTCAGTCTCACTTCACGCCTGCTTTGTAGATCATCTTTTTTTCCCTTGTGTGTCCCATCTGCACTAGACTGTGAGCCACATAAGATTAGAGACCTTGCTTCTTTCATTTATATTATATTTATATTATATTCTCCTATAGCAGAAAGTGTTCCGTGGTGAAGACGAATGGATGATAGATTTTCATAAGCCTTTAGTCTCAATATTGACTGTAAATTGCACATAAGAATACACAGCTTCAACTGGGTGGCCGTGGCGCACACCTTTAATCCCAGCACTTGGGAGGCAGAGGCAGGCAGATCTCTGAGTACAAGGCCAGCCTGGTCTACAAAGTGAGTTCCAGGATAGGCTCCAAAACTTCACAAAGAAACCATGTCTCCCAAAACAAAAACAAACAAATGAACCAAAAGAACGAACGAAAAGAATGCCTATCTTCTTTGCTCTAAACTTCCCAGTGGCTATTAAGACCTATTCATTGCTATCACATATAATAGCACTTGGGAGGCAAAGGCAGGCAAATCTCTGAGTTCAAAGCCAGCCTGGCTTATATAATTAATTCCAGGCCAATCAGAGAGGTACATGATAAGACTGTCTTTCAAAAAAAGGAAGCCCCCCCCCACCCCTCCAAAAAAAACCATTTTATCTGGTTCTCTGAATTTAAGCTCTCTTTACCTAGCTCAGCCCAGTTCCTCCATAGCTGTCAAGGACATATTTGCTGGTGCCTTTTAACCTTTGCCCCCCAGTTGGTGGCTACAGGGGGTAAAGTGCCCTGCTCTTGATCCCAGGACCTCTTCCGCACCCATCCCCTATCTTACCTGCCCTGAAGGTAAGGTCTCACAGACACAGCCCTGCCCCTCTCCCCTTGGTAGTCTTCTCATCACTTACCTGGGCTTCAAAACCCAATTCTTGGGCATCCCTTTCTGTTTTGACCACTCGTTCATGTATTGCTGCCTGGCTTGTTGCTGGCCTACCTTCGTAACTAACTGCTGTTGTCTTGGTAGTCCTCTGCCCAGCTGGCCTACGTCTCCTTTTATTTCTTAGACAGTTTTCCTTCTAGTCTTTTAACAGAATGGGATCCCTTTTCTGCACCCAATAAGTTTTCAATCAGCGTTATATAATGAAGACAAAAGGGTGCTGGGGTGGTCTCACTCCAGTACTGCATTCCCAAGCGTTCAGAAAATTCTCGTAAACACCTGGGCAGCCCTCCAGTTCCAGCATAGCTGGTGCTTGTAGAGTTTCGCATAACCAGTGGAGGTTTGGCCTTGTGAAAGCAGACATTTCTGTTAGTCTAAAGAGGTTTTTGAGAGAGCTAAAAAGACTTTTTAACTCAACCGTGGATATTTTTTTTCTAAAACGTCATTGTTTTTATAATTCCTTATTCTTAAATTTACCAATTTTCATAATAAAAGCTTATTGTTGTAATACCTCCTCAGTTTAGTTACTTAGCATTTTCTCCTTTGTAAGAGATATATAGCCGGCAATTTGGGGGTAGGGTAGGGATGAGAAGAGGACATAGGATAGAAGCTGCTGCATCTCCTAGAATCTGCGGCCACTCTAAAGTTTATTTCTCTTACGTTAAAGTACAGAGATGTGGCCTCTTCAAGATCCGCAAAGCCACTTGAGGCCCAGATCCCTTCCAGCACAGGGGTCCTCTATCCCCAGGTGTAAGCTCAAAGGCCAAGTTATCAGTTCTTGCTCTTAGCAACAGCCCTGCACTGGAGGAAGGAATGGAGACAAGAGTTCGAAAGATTACTCCTGCGTCTCTCAAGGAAGGTTCCTGTGGGTGTTGTTTCATGAACTGTCCACTTCCGGCCACACTAACAGTAAAGGGAGACTGGGGAAAATACTGGCTTTATATTTGAAAAAAAATTAAATGAAATGAAATTTATGCCCTGGCAATGCATGGGCAGCCCGTATATGGTGATTCTGTTGAACTTGTCCATATTGGGTTTCATAAGTTAATTCTACTGTGGAAGAGGAATATTAGCTGTCTTCCCTTACCACGTTTACACACCGCCCACTAGAGCGTACTTAGATTTTTACTGCAGTGCGTTCCTGTAGGAACAGTGACTTCTGTTGGTAGATTTTTTAAGTATCCGTGTGGCATAAAAATTTGTAGAGCACAAAATATGTATCACCCCTAATTTCACACCCTAAAATAACTGTTAAAGGGGTTTTAAATGTCTACTTGTTAACTGGGGTAAAGTTTTTGAAAATTCAGTCTGTTGCTCTGAGGATGTTTATGGTATGGAGGATAAGTTAAGACATACTTTTGTACAGAAAAACTGAGGAATAAATACGGGCCAAAGGTATGTCAGCGGATACTTGTGTATGGACACACTGGAAATCAGGACATAAAAAACAGTGAGATTGTGTCCTGGGTGTGGTTACCACACCTCTTTTCCAGACACTTGGGAGGTAAAGGCAGGTGGATCTCTGAAGGCTAGCCTGGTCTATTTAGCTAGTTCTAAGGTAATCTGGGGTATCTAATGAGACTCTTAAAAATATAAGTTAATTAAATAAAAAATATTGAAGTGAGACTGGCTATTTCAATTTAATAGAATACTTGGTACCCAGGATAGTTGTACAGATTACTCTTTGAGTATATTTGTTTGCTTGTTTGGTTGGTTTTTGTTTGTTTCGTTTTATTGCTAGAGAAGGAAATACGGGCGGGTTCCAGGGTCCTTTCAGAACTCGGGATTCAGCAGTGCTTGGGAAGAAGTACGCTGTGGTTAAATTCTAACTGCCCCTGTTTTCTAGGGGAGAAGTCCAAACTGTCACTTGGGGATAATTCAGAAGGACCCAGACCTTTGGTTATCTCTACTCTCTGAGCTTGGGAAGCAGCTAAATATAGCGCCAGTTAACTTTTGCTGAAAAATGTGCTCTGGTGTGTGTGGTGGGGGTGGGGAGTTGAAACCTGACCCGGAATCCACTCACTTTTCCCACTGAAAATGCTGCAGTGGGAACATCCATAAGAAAACCTAGAAGTCAGGCCGGCTGCCACCGCCTCCGACAGGACTGACTTTTTCTTTGTCAAGCCTCTGTGATATCCTGCAAACATGCCTCCGCTTTGTTTGCAGTGGATAAAGGGCCTGTTTCATTAATTTTCTTTAAGATTCGTGGCTAGGGCTCGGCAGTGGGAGGGGAACTGTTTGTTACCGGTCACCTGTCAGGAACTAGGCTGAGAAGTGCCCTTCAGTGCTCGGGAACAGTGGCCAATTGTGGCCCTGCCCTTCCTCAGGTGACCCGGGCTGAGTTTGCTGGGCTGGCCTCCAGAACACAGACTCTTTGATGAAGTGTCGGGCCCCAGGGGCAGACTGAGCCCTCGGTGGAGAGGCTCACATTGCCGGCTTTATTTGGGCTCCTGGCAAAGCTGCACCGACTCGCACAGGTTTTCCGAAGAAGGCAGCAGCTTCCTGTTTTCATTAAGACAGCAGGGGGATGCCGGTCCGCTGAGTGTGTCTTGGGGGGTGACGGCTGCGGACGCCTGAGCCCTCATTGGTGAAGGCTGGGCCTATGGTGTCCCTGCGGGCCTGGGAGGTGTGTGCGCGAGTTGACAGGCGTTCCCTTAAGTGGAGAGGAGCGGAATCCGGGCCTGGGGTGCTGCGGCCAGAGGCTGTCCGGCTGTGGGCCTGCGGTAGGTGAACTTGGGAGGGGTAGGCCTGTGGGGTGGGGCGAGCCGAGGAGTGCGGGCCGTGGGCTTAGGGGGAGAGGGCGACCCGCAGATGGCTCCGGCTCCCGTCCCACGGGACCCTGAGTGCCCCCACCCCCACCCCTCCGGCACCATACTGTGAGCTCTGGCTGAGTGAGTATTCACTCATTCACTCAGACACCCTGGGCTGGTTGGGATCTGTCCTTTTCTCCTCGCTTCCCTTGGAACTTCAGACAGTTCTGGAAACAGGTCTGGCTGCATATTTTGAGCAAGCGCACTGTCCTGTGGAGTTGGAAGCTAGGAAAGAGAGAAGGGAAGACACATTCTGGTAGCATGAGCTCAAATTTCCAGGCACTAACACTCTCGGTCAGCTCACGCTGGGACACTTATTTCAAAGAGAATTCCTTAGCAGTTCTAATACTGCTTTCTGGTGCTGGTGGTGGCAGCAGCGACTATGGTAGTTTGGATTTGGAGATTATGTGTATATGTGGAATGGTTGAACCCCAGGACTCACGCCACAGGCTAGCCAAGTATTCTTATCTTAATATTGTTTGAAATCGAGATACAAAGAATGTGTGTCCGTTTTTATTCCTGCTTGGTGATCTTTTTAAACTTTCTGGAGTTTCAAAAGAGAAAAACTTGAAGGCAATGGTGTGGGGGGGGGGAGGGGGATGTCGTTCCAAGCATTCCCCATCAGTTGTAATGTGTTGGGGACTAGGAAGGAGGCAGCAGCATAAATTGGCTTCACATCCTTGGAGCTGAACTATAGTATAGGCAGGGGGATAACCAGGACTGGGGCAGGGGAAACAGATGGCTCTCATTTTCACTCCTAGCTTTTGGTTCTTTCCATAGACCTGAAAACACAGGCCTTGTTAGTGTGGCTGTAGAAAAACCTATGACCTAATTCCACAGTTTCAACAAAACAACCTTGCTTTTAAATTCGCAATGCAGTGGTGGCTCAGATCAGCAGTGAGTCCTGTGCTTTGCTTTGCAAGGTTCCTACGTTTCCTTTTTGATGTTTGGTTTAGCCAGAAGCAGCATTTACTGAATCCCACAGGATCCTGATGGTGGCGCTTGGTTTGCCCTTCCTTCCACTCCTCTTTAGACCTGTTCTGGTTGCTTATGACTACAAAACTAGGTATTTGTGAGTTGGTCAATGTTGTGTCTAAAAGCACAACGTGGCAGAGCTGAGAAAACTTTCCCTCCAGTTGGGAGAGCGCTTTTAGTAGGGAGAGAACGGAAGCAGTAGGTGAAAGTCTGTCCCCTGACCTTGTTCTTGTACCTAGGCTACCTGAGAATCCACTCCCTGTCCTGTGTCCCCAGCTTGGAAGCAAGAAGGGGTCAGGGCAAAATGGAATCATGTGGGCATAGTCAGACACCAGGTGGCTCTGACCCACTGGCAAGAAAGACTACCAAACCTGCACGAAGAAACACACACACACTCTCACAGAACACACTGACGTCCCTGGCTCCACGCGTTCCTCTCTTTTACTCTGCTGATCTTGATGAACACTGCATAAGATGGGAATCTTAATAATTCCTCTCTTTTCCTTCAAAGAACTGTGGAGGACAAGTGAAATTACACAGTCACGTTGTCAGGCTTTTGGTACTGATGTGCTTGGCTCTCAAGGCCATAGTTTCATAATGTTATGAGTTGAATGCTTGAATTATCCTTTTATTTATTTGTGGGGGGCTTAGTACTGTAGATTGCTCTACTACTGAGCTACACCCATGGCCGTCTTTATTTTTATCTTGACATAAGAGCTCTCTCAGTTGCCTAGACTGGCCTTGAACTTGGAATCCTTGATCTCTCCAGTAACTGGGATCGTGGACTTGTGCCATTACAGTGGTCGGTGTCTCTATTTTCATTCAGAGAGTTGAGGTTTGGAAAATAGGACTGCCAGAACATAGACGATCAGACTAGCTTGTGCCACACTCACAAGTAATTGTTCTTACTAAAATATATAACACATGTATTATCATGTCTTCTCCCTCTCAGATAAAACAGATGACGTTCTGAACGGAGACCATAACAAGGAACAGAAGGACCCATATTTTGTGGAAACCCCTTATGGTTTTCAGCTAGACTTAGATTTCGTCAAATACGTGGATGACATACAGAAGGGAAATACTATCAAGAAACTCAACATCCAGAAGAGACGAAAGCCGTCTGGACCATGCCCAGAAGTCAAGGCCACACCTGCTCATCAGGGTGTGTGGACTTCCACTGAATCCCTGTCATCCTCCAACAGCGATGACAGCAAACAGTGCCCCAGCTTCCACCTAGCCAGAAGCCACGTGACATCAACCCCAATCCCACGACCACCTGCCCCCCTAGAGACCTCACCCACTTTTGCCATCCCAGAAAGTCGACAGCTGCTACCCCCTCCCTCGCCTCAACCTCCAAAGCACAACCTTCATGTCACCAAGACATTGATGGAGACCCGGAGAAGACTCGAACAGGAGAGAGTCACCATGCAGATGGCACCGGGGGAGTTCAGAAGGCCCCGGCTGGCCAGTTTTGGGGGCATGGGCTCCACGAGCTCCCTCCCATCCTATATGGGTTCTGGTAACCACAATTCAGCCATGCACCAGCTTCAGAATGGATACCAAGGCAATGGGGATTATGGTAGCTATGTCCCGGCAGCTGCTACCACTTCCTCCATGGGGAGCTCCATCCGCCACAGCCCATTAAGTTCAGGGATCTCCACCCCCGTGACCAACGTGAGCCCTATGCACCTGCAGCATATCCGAGAACAGATGGCCATCGCCTTAAAACGCCTGAAGGAACTTGAGGAGCAGGTGAGGACCATCCCTGTGCTCCAGGTGAAGATCTCCGTCTTGCAAGAAGAGAAAAGGCAGTTGGCCTCACAGCTGAAAAATCAGAGGGCTGCGTCCCAGAACGAGACGTGTGGGGTGAGGAAGCGCTCCTACAGTGCCGGCAATGCCTCCCAGCTGGAACTGCTTTCCCGGACCCGAAGAGGTGGCGGGGAATTGTACATAGACTACGAGGAGGAAGAGATGGAGAGCGTGCAGCAGAGCACACAGAGGATCAAGGAGTTCCGGCAGCTCACAGCCGACATGCAGGCGCTGGAGCAGAAGATTCAGGATAGCAGCTGTGAGGCCGCATCGGAGCTCAGGGAGAATGGACAGTGCCCGTCTCGGGAGTGCAAGTCTGTGGCTGTTGGGAGTGATGAGAACATGAACGACATTGTTGTTTACCACAGAGACTTCAGGACCTGCAAGGATACAGCTGTAGGGACTGTCATCGAGACAAGGAACTTTGGCACCAGTGTGACAGAAGCCATGCTCGGGGTGATTACCGAAGCTGACAAAGAGATTGAGCTGCAACAGCAGACCATAGAGGCCTTAAAGGAAAAGATTTACCGCTTGGAAGTCCAACTTAAAGAAACCACCCATGATCGGGAGATGACTAAGCTAAAGCAAGAACTACAGGCTGCTGGATCCAGGAAAAAAGTCGACAAGGCCACAATGGCCCAGCCACTTGTCTTCAGCAAGTTGGTGGAGGCACTTGTGCCAACCAGAGACCAAATGGTTGGCAGTCACGTGGACACAACAGATTCGTGTGTTGGGACCTCGGTGCAAACCAGCAGTGTAGGCATCTCCTGCCAACCCAATCGCAAGAATCAAGTTGCGGGGCCCGAGCTGCCGATGAATTGGTGGGTCGTGAAGGAGAGAGTGGAAATGCATGACCGATGCGTAGGGAAGTCTGTTGAGACTTGTGACCAGAGTGTGGGCGTGGAAGTCAGCATCTGTGAAACAGGCAGCAACACAGAGGCTTCTGGGAGTGACCTGACACTCCTTAAGACAAACTTGAACCTCAAAGACGTGCGGTCCATTGGCTGTGGAGATTGTTCTGTTGATGTGATCGTCTGCTCCCCCAAGGAGTGTGCCTCCCGAAGCATGAACACAGAAGTGGTAAGTCAGGAGGAGGCCGCGATCATGGCAGTGCCTCATACCACAAACCAGCATACTAGCACGACTCTGGAGCAGGTGGACCAGTGCACTAACACGGAGGCGGCCACCCTTGTGGAGTCCTGCACCAACACCTTCCTCAGCACTCTTGACAAGCAGACCAGCACCCAGACCGTGGAGATGCGAACAGTGGCCATAGGAGAAGGCCGGGTCAAAGACATCAACCCCTCCACTAAGACTCGGTCTGTTGGTGTTGGGACAGTGCTGTCCGGCAATTCCGAGTTTGACAAGCCATCTGCTGTGAAGACCAAAGAGTCAGGTGTGGGACAGATAAATATTCACGACAACTACCTGGTTGGTCTCAAAATGCGGACCATAGCTTGTGGGCCTCCACAGTTGACTGTGGGACTGATGGGTGGCAGGAGGAGCGTGGGTGTTGGGAGCGAGCCTGTAAGGGATCTCATGGAGGAAGCTCCTCAGCCTCCGCTTACATCTGGGATGGTGACTGGTTTGGATCACTACATCGAGCTAGTGCAGAAGCTGCTGGCAGAGCAGCAGGCCTTGCTGGCTGAGAACTACAGTGAACTGGCAGAGGCTTTTGGGGAGCCTCATTCCCAGATCGGCTCCCTCAATTCCCAGCTCATCAACACCCTGACATCCATCAATACCGTCATGAAGTCTGCAAGCATGGAAGAGCTCAGGCACCCTGACTTCCAGAAAACCAGGCTGGGTAAAATCACAGGTAGGTGGTACCCCAAAGACCTGAGCATGAGGACATGGGGACACTTACAAAAGGTAGAGGTGTGTGTAGCTTAGGGCTCTGAAGAGTAGAAGTCCAAAGCATGGCCCCAACTTTCACAAGCTCTTTCTTTGCTCTGTCATAGCCAAGAATGTATCATCTGGTAAGGTGGAACGATAATGTCCCCATTTCCGGGATAGTGACATCAGTCCACAGGGACAGAGGGATTCATTTTCCATCACATGAATTGTTGAGGACATATACAAACCGTAGGAGGAAAGATGGGGAGACTGTCTCTCTAAGAAGTGAGGGTGTTTGATTTTGTTTATTTTTTAACTGCTGAAACCATTTTTTGACTCTTGAAGACAGCTTTAGGATGGGATTGAGTTGATCGCAAACCAAGGTAACAGCAGCTTTGCTGATCCTCAGTATCTCCTAGCTCCTTTGGCCCCTGGCTTCAGCCTAACACAGGAAAGCAGGTCTTTGAGGCCTGGCTTCCCCAGAAGTGTCCTCTGAGGCTCCTGTCTGTCTTCTGGTTATGTATTTGCTCATTTTATACAGAACTGCTTTTAAAATGCCTGTATTGTTTATATGCATAATTATCAGTATATGACCAATTAAAAATTCTAGAGTAAAATGTTCTCGGTTAGCATTTTACGAGAGGGTAGGCACTTCGTCGACTTGTTAAGAGGGCAAATACCCTTTGAATTACCATGTCATTTCAGCACAGGCACAGGCTCCCTTCCCTGCTGGGATCACCAGGCCACAAGCAGTAAGCGGGAGAGCTGTGCTAGGTCAGGAAGCAGCAAGGATTGTGGAGACTTTGCTTCCAGTTCCAGGGACAGGGAGTGCGGTGTCTGGAGGGAAAGGTTTGCTTTTGCAAGGACAGACAGCGGGTCTTTCTCCTACACTTCCGTCTTCCCATTCATGGAGATTCCTGCTCATCTGTTTGGAAATTAAAGCTGCTCACTGAGCAATCACCCTGGGATATTTTGTGATGTAGCATCTCCCCAAGAGACTCACTATATGTGTCTTCCCTTGGAACCGGGTGCTCCAAGTCTCTCCACAGTACCCTACTCCTGGGCATGGCCCCAGGCTCCCAGTCCCAGTACCTAGGGAGAAGGGTGCTCATCAAGTGAACTTTTTTTTGTGAAAATGCGAGGAATAGTTTGGAGTAAGCCACCCATAGAAGTCTCAATATGCCCCTTATATCCAGAAAGGATAGCCACGAAAGTAGACTAACATATACCCTTTCGATATCTTCCTCGGTTCATGCTTTCAAACCTGAATGATTATTAGTTTTTAGTATCTGTGCTATAGGCCAGAGTTTACTGTGAAAGGGGGAAAAAGCGCATAACAATTGATGTGTATGTGGGTTTGCCTTTTAGGATTCTAATACATACATAATGATTCTGATATTATAGACACATATATATCACTCTAATAAATATACAGAGGAGTCATTTTAGGATAAACAGGATTAGACTGATATGTGGGCTGTAGTGAAATCTTACATGTCTGCCTCCTCATCCTTTAAAAAGAATCATGCTGTCAGGTGTTGATGTTAAAACAAACTTCTTCAGTGCCTCAGACACAGATGGCAGAGGAAATTATGAAGACATGCTCTTCCCAGCCTTCCTTCCTCCTCCCCAAACTGGGGTTAGTAGTTCACATTCTCATCAAGAATATTCTACTGTATTACCGGAGTGATTCGTGTGACCTTCTGAGCATGGAGATTGGGAAGTCTTATTTGATTGTGCTACAGCGTGCTCTGGGCTCTGTCCAGTCGTGCTGACATTCCACACTTTGGGGTGTAGATCTGACCCGGCAATGAACACCTAATTAGTCGGCTAATACACACGAGATCTGTGACAGCTGGGAACAAAAGGGAAAGATACTCTCGTAGCACGTGGCTAGTCATAGTGGCAGCCACTGTCGGAACACACAAGAGAGACTTTAAAGACCGTCTGTAACTCTTGTCACATACACATCATAACCCAGATCTGGTGAGAAAGGAAATCAGGTCAAGAATTTACCCCACATAGGGTGGCAGCTTGATACAGGAAGGTGTGCATTCTTAGCATCTGCATGCTTCATATAAGGAAGTGTCTGTCACAGGACACTGGGTCACCATACCTACCTAGTAATCCACACTGTCCCTCACACAGTGTAGACCACATAGCAGTGCTAAAAGGCTTTTGTTCATACAATCTTATCCTTTCAAAACCATTAAGGAATTGGGTTTGACATGGCTCGGAGTATTAGCAGTCGCTGGAACAAACCCGGTTCTTTCAAGAAGTTAACTTTGGGGTCTGAAGTCAGCAAGGGAGCCCGAGTCCAGATTATGTCTGCAAAGAGAGGTTGTCTTTGTGCCGCCACAAGGTTGTGATGAAGAATCAGGGTCTGTAAGAGGGAAGCATGGAGTATTCTGCAGCACAGAGCAGAAGGGCTGAACGAAAACTGCTGCCGCTGGTGTCTGAGCTCCTCCAGAAATGGGCGTGTTCAGAAAAGTTGCTAAACAAAGCTTGCGCAAGTAACCTTTGACTTGTTTGCTTGTTTGTTTTTCTGTTGTTTTGTATTTGTGAGTGTTTTGCCTGGCTGTATGTCAACGCACCGCGTGAGTGACTGGTTCCTGCAGAGGTGGGAAGAAGGCATCAGGTCCCCTGAACGTAGAGCTGTAAGTGGTTGTGAGCCACCATGTAGGTGCTGGGACTTGAACCCAGGTCCTTCAAAAAAGCAAAAGTACTCTCGTCAGCCCCTCCCCTTTTAATCTCCACTTTTTATATTCATAATTCTGGCTTGTGAATTTCCTCTCTAACACATGCATTCACATATTGCACACTTATATGCACCAATTATTATGCCTGTCCAACTAATATTTTAATCAAGATAAAAAATATTATAGGGAAATTGGGTGGGAGTAAGATAAATTGTCAGGACACAGTCTTTCAAAAATCAGTATTTAGGCTCAGTACATTATTATACAATATATACACGTATTAGACCTTGTCTGTAGATGCATTGTTTCTAGAGTTAAGGGTTTAATGATGGAGTCACTTGTCAGCTTGTGGACTGTTGTCATCCCCACACCCCCTCCAAGACAGGGTTTCACTGTGTAGTCCTGGATGTCCTGGGACTCACTGCCAACCAGGCTAGTCTTGAACTCAGATCCACTTGCCTCCACCTCCCAAGTGCTGGGCTTAATGATGTGAACTACCACTGCTCAGCCACAAACTGTTATTTTAGCCACATCATCACACTAAACATTTTCGTTCTATTTAAAATTACACTGGGAGTATGTGATTGTAAGTCCTTTAGAAGACCATGAAACATGTTCTCCTGATGTGCCCCTGTGTGCGCTAGCTATGTACAAGAGTACAGGTATGTGGCTTGTGGTGTAGAAACATGTTTTTTTTCTAATCGAATTTGAATCACAAATTATGCTATTTCGCCGTGCAAAATCATGCTATCTCCCATGTATTTCCTCACCTAAGTGGCCATAAGCATTCTCTCAGGAGTTGAGGGACAGTGTGTCATGACATTGTTTGTCTAGTACAGTTAAAATGGTCACAGGAACTAAGTTCCCTCCCTCCTCCTCTTGACAGACCCTCACTGTGGATCAGCCTGGTCTTTCACTAGAACCTCCTGGCTCAGCCTTCCCAAGTCTAGGATTCCAGGTGTGCACCGCCATGCCTGGCTAAGAGGAAGGAGACTCCGTTATTACCAAAAAAAAAAAAAAAAAAAAAAAAAAAAAATCTTAAGAGGTTTTACTTTTTCCTTTATACCAGTGGGTTTATATTTGAGGAGTGGAGTTTCCTCCTTCTTCTCCTCCTTTTCTTTTCAACTTTGGAAAGGGGAAGAAAACTCTAAACAAATGACTCAGAGTTACAAAGTCCCTAAAAACATCTAACTATCCCTGAGCAAACGCAGATAGAACGTAACTGCTTGCCAGATGATTTTTAGAAAATTCACCTTTTACACTCAAAGAGCCGCTGCTTACACAGTCTCTGTTTGCGTTCTTGGTTTAAAGGCTTGTTTAAAACATTTATGAACTTGGAGACCTTCTCTTCGCTGTGCAGATTTGTAGGAGGAAATCTAACCAAAACAAGAGTGGGAAATGAAACTGTTAACAGAATTCTGTTTCTGAAGAACTGTCTGCTTGTTTCTCAAGCTACACCACTCAGTATCTGTTTTTCTTTTTGCATCTCTTTTTTAAGATGTTACAAGAGCATCAAAATCAGCCAGGCCAAGAGGTCCTGGAACCCCACAGTGTTTAAGTGGCCTGGGGAGGAGGGGTCTCTTCTGGCCTGGGAGTCTGGAGAGCTGGCTGGTTCTCAGGCCTGGGAATTTGTGTTTGTCTCTGCAGAGTCTGAGTTCTGTGTCTGGGTCAAATGAGAAGACTCATTTTCTCCCCAGGCTCCCTCCCAGCAGAATTTTCCTGTGGAAGGACTGGCCATCCACTTCAGTGAAGGGTTATGCCTTTGAATTTATTTAAACATGTATTATCTGCTACCACCCATTCCCTACCCCTGTCACCAAATAAACACTCCAGTTTGAGGGGCATGTGGGAATAAAAGGGCTTAAAGCATGGAGTGTCTGTATCTACGCTTAAGGTGAATCTGGAGGCTCGCTGCCACGGAACTGCATCCCTGGTCTGTGGTCAGAGCCTCTTCATCTAGAGTCAGCCCATAACTTTGAATATCTTTATGCTTGGGCCTTTTATTTTGTTAATGGTGTATAACTTTATGTGATTGTCCAAAATGATAGCTAAACGAGATCTGGTGATGGTCCATGCCTATAATCTCAATACTTCAGAGGTAGAGGCTGGTGACGGTCCATGCCTATAATCTCAATACTTCAGAGGTAGAGACAAGAGGATCAGAGGTTCCGCTTATAAGGAGTAGTGGGCTAACCTGCTGTATATGAGACCCTGTAATGAAAAAGAGAAAGAAATTATTCCTGCTGGGCATGTTCTGCTGGGCCCACACCTTTAATCCCAGCAGTCAGGAGGCTGAGACAGGTGGATCTCTGAGTTTAGGATAGCCTGATTTTTATAGTGAATTCCAGGCTAGCCAGAAGGGAAAAAGTGAAACCCCATCTTTTTTCTCTTCTTTTTTTTTTCTTTTCTTTTTTTTTTTTTTAAGAGCTGGTTGAGCTGGAGAGGTGGCTTTACAATTGAAGGCTAGGGCTCACAACAAATCGGGGCTAGGGAGGTGATTCGGTGGTTAAGAGTAGTTACCGTTCTTGCAGAGGATCCAAGTTCAGTCCTGGCACCCACATGGTGGCTCACAAACATTGTAACTCCAGTTCCAGGGCATCCAACTTCCTCTTCTGTCTTCTACACCGGATGCGCACATGGTACACTTGCGTACATGTATGCAAAATACTCACATAAAATAAAAAGAGGTGGGCTGGGCGGTGGTGGTGCACGCCTTTAATCCCAGCACTCAGGAGGCAGAGACAGGCGGATCACTATGAGTTTGAGGCCAGCCTGGTTTACAGAGTGAGTTCTAAGACAGCCAGGGCTGTTACACAGAGAAACCCTGTCTCTCGGTGTGGGTGGAAGGGCATACCTTTTTTTAAGTGACCCCTGAAAGATTAAAATTGTAGGCCCAGGTCACTTGACTATGTGTTAATGATCTTGGGAAAAGGCATTCATCTGTGAAGGAAAGGCCTTCAGAGGATTAACTCCGCCCTCTCCCTTGGCAGCCCTTCAGTTGACACTTGTTAGACAATTCTGCTCTCCTGAACTTGATCTTCCTAAGTGGTTATGAGCGAACTGCAGAAGTGTTCTGGGAGAAGATGCTGGCTCACTTGTCACTTATTCCAACTGGATCCCGAAGCATATAGCTGATGTCAGGCTAAGGGCGGTTGGTAATTTTCAAGAAACATAAATGGCCTGAATTCATCTGTCTGCAAGAATGGCAGACACGGTCACTTTCACCGTGTCTTTTCCTGAGCAGAGAGTCACTCATCCTTCAGTGAAAATGTTTAGACTCTGTAATGCCCCCCCCCATCTATTCATGTTGATCAGTAGCTGTACATTAAATGTCAGCGGTATCCATAATAAAACCATGCGGTACTGCAGCACATAGCTATATCGATGTGCCGTGAATAAGTGGCCCACTGTTTGGGAAGCCAAGACGCAGCGTGTGGCCGAAATGTGAGTGGTCACCATGGAGATCACTTAGGCAAGTAGAGAGTGCTCAGGGTTCAGCTGTGGTCAAGGCCACCAAGGTCTGGGGAAGAGCCGAGGACCTTGGCTTCTCTGGGAGGAGCCTGCACAGGGCACGTTTTAACTCAGCCTTAGTTAAGGCAGCTTGTCAGCCTGGGATTTCTGGGTCAAGTCATGGGAGGGTATATAATTAAATGTGGGTGGGGTTGCGGTGAAAAAGAATTTGATTCTTAATCCACTTTGGGGTTGTAGTTTCTGAGCATCCACTTTTGGTGGATACTTAGCAGCCATTTGAACTGTTCTCAGGAGAATAACACAATGGTGCTAGAAATGACGGAAGGGCGCGCGGCTCTGTCCTGGCGCAGCTCTGGGCTCCTCTGGTTGGAGGTCACCGTTTGTATTGCCAAGTACATGCCTCCTCCACTTGGGGCAGAAGTCCAAGAGGGAGGGTCCTGCTCCT
The DNA here is from genome assembly GCF_018167655.1 of Microtus oregoni. Classification (NCBI taxonomy): domain Eukaryota; kingdom Metazoa; phylum Chordata; class Mammalia; order Rodentia; family Cricetidae; genus Microtus; species Microtus oregoni. Next base: position 34,391,470 of record NW_024543071.1, on the reverse strand, counting down.
CCATCCAGGCCACACACTGTCCGCCCCAAAGGACCTCTGTCAAAAATAGAATCTCTGCTTCCTCATCCTTGAGCCAGTGTGTACACCCAAAGGGCAGGCCCCTGCTTGTGCCCATCCTCACCCCAGGAGATTCAGTTACACGGTTACATTTTAGGGGAAACACCTAAAGGCATGGACAGCCTCCATTGTGAGTCAGAAATTATGGTTCTGCTCGTTCTTGACAGGGAAGCTAAATGGTCTTTAAAAACCCATTCAGAATGCTAAGGCTCAGGCACTACAGCTGTTACTTAGCCTGCCATACTGTTCAAAGCTGCGTTTTCTCAAGACAGCTGGAAAAATAAATAAAAATTTGGATTTTCTTGCCACGGTAGTGTAGGTATCTGTGAACAAAACTTTCAGAGTTCATCTTAGTAAATTTTCAAAAGTCAGGAAGAAATGTCACGGAGGAATTGGAGGGAGGGGAGACCTGTAAAAGTCCCCTATTTTTCACAAAATTATTTTTCTTATTTAATATTTTGTTTCTAATGGCCCTAAAGTTGGGAATGCTACAAAATAAAATTCACATCGCTTTCTAAAAATATAGCTTGCCTTTGCTATTAAGATTGTCTACATATTAAATCCTGTGTGCACTTTAAAATTAGAAATTAGTACATTGAATGAATGCTTTCCACTCTCCAGAACAGTAAGATTCTGTCACTCACCGTCTTCCTGTCGTCACTAACCTGGCCAAGGCCTAAAACGGAGCTCATGTTTTATTAGTATCTATGGCCACTTTAAATGAGCTGGTGCCCAAAGCCATCTCACAGCCGCCCGCTCCTCCCGTCTTTGCACTGACTATGCTTGTAGGAACCGTTGCCACCCAGAGGTGTCTGAAACATCTGGGCTGTAGGGCTAGGACAGTGGAGGATCTTTTATCGCTACCTTGCGTTTTGCTTTTGCTTGGGTGACATGTCGTCTTCGCTCTGGATTTCCACCATTGGTGGCCCAGGCCTGTTCACTAAACAGTTATTTCTAAGACTCCAGACACTTCCCAGTTGATGAGTTGGGCTGAGGAGGCATGCACTCTTGGTTTTCAGCCCTCAAGCTGCAGTTTAGTTTAATTTTAGTAGTTCTTGATCTTGGCTGAGGGGGAAAATCACGGGGAAAGAATAAAAAAGAAAATCCCGATTCCACACTGGGCATCGTGGCACACACCTAATTTAAAGCAAGCCCTGAAACGACAGAGGCAGGATGCTCTCCGAGGCCAGCTGGTCTACCTTCCAGGCCAGCAAGAGCTACGTTATGTAGTAAGATCCTGTCTCGAAATAATGATGATTATTATATTATTATATATTATTATAGTGATTGCTGAGCCCACCAGCACATAGTAGCCCTTTTCTGTATTGTTGAAAGTCCCATCCCCTCATATACATGATTTCCAATCATGACCAGTGGGAAAATCTTCTCAATGGACTATATTGGCCGCTCCGGTTTTCCCTGTTCATCCCCACTCTTCCTCCTTCTTCTTGCCTGTGACAGTTCTTGGTCAGAGCTTTGTGCCGGGGCAGTGCCACTCCATGTGATGCCCGTGCCTATAGTAAGGGCCTTGCCAAGCTCAGGGAGTCACGTCCAGGCCGTTCAAGTCCAGCCAGTTTGAACACCACCCAGCAATACAGGTAGGAGTTTTCCCTGACAGGACTAGTAAGGACTAGTTTGGTGCCTGGTGACCTTGCAGTACCTGTTGGCCTCAGGCAGCATCTCTGACCTCCAGGTAAGTTGCACAGATGTTTAATGAAGGACATCTGTTGGCCAGCACCATTCTAAACCTTGCAGAGGATGCCAGATACAGATGCAGCAAAAGGGGCTTTCAAGGAGCCTGCCCGTCCAGGAGGGACTGCGCAAGGGCTGAGAATCCGGGACGGGGAGTGTTTGGTTTGCACAGAGCAGTGATAGAGAAAAGAGAACGGTGTCTAGAAAAACAGAATTAAAAGAATAGGATTTAGGCCGCGTCTTGGAAAGAGCATGGACAGCACGGACCATGAAAGTGGCAGCATGCCAGGCTGGTGAACAGCTTGCCGAGAGAAGACTCCGTGCTGTGGTCACAGCACCACATGGAACCCATAAAGACTGCATAGAATTCTCTTGTGCGAGTGCCCGCTAGCTCAGCACTAGTTTCTTACATAGACTGTGAGGTCAGCTTCTCCTTTCTGGTTTAAATATGGGCATAATGAAAATCCTTCTGTATGTCTCTGTGTATCCTTAGAACAACATTTTTGGAAATCAAATTACTAAATCAAAGTGATTTTGAAAACAGCTGGTCCATACTTAGTATGGATTATACAAAACAAATTTCTTACACTTAGTATAGAAAGGTAGTAAATATTTGAAAAATTTTAATCACCATAGCTTATTCTTTTTAGTGGACTTTTGCTGGTTAATCTTCTATACAGGTATATTTGTGTGTATTATTATATTTAGCTGGGCATAGTGGCATGCAGAGGCAGCAAGTAAGATCTCTGTGAGTTTGAGGCCAACTTGATTGATGTATATATAGAAAATTCCAGGCCTACCTACCAGGGACATATAGTGCAACCTTCTCTCAAGCAAACATACATATCCATGAATTTCAATTTATTTGCTTTTTAATTTAATCTTTTATTATCAAGAGCATTTCAGTGTTGGCCATCTTGAGAATTCTGTAATACATTAAATTACAAAATATTAATCAAATTTTCCTGCTTTGGCCAGTGAACAGATATGAAATGCTTCCCATGTGGAGAAGTAATCTAGTGAACACGATGAGAAATAAGTTGAAAAGGAAATATTTCTAAAACTCACCCTGTCCCTGTAGGATAGACCCTAAAAGTGTGACAGATGGCTGTACTGAGATAGGAATGTTGGCTCCAGCTGAGGAGGGAGGGACAAAGGTGGTGGCTGTGTGGAGATGGGGAGAAGAGCTGTCAGGAAATGAGGGAACCCAACCTTAGCTCCCTGGGCTGCCGTTCATTTCCCCACAAAGACCACAGGGATAAGGGAATGACGATGGACCAGCAAGATGGTGGCAGGCCGTGTTGGCTCGGTGCATCTCCATGCAGACTCTGTTTCCCAGACTTCCCCAGTGGAGGAGCTGCTCCATAGGTTGTGTCATATTTTTTTTTTCCAGCTGAAGCTTTAACGTCTTTGGAGATGGGTGGGAACGTGGTTCCTACACCAATGTGCCAGAAGAGAGCCACAGTAGAAGAGCGAGATGCTCTGTGGCTCAGATGACAAGCCTTGGCGGGCCAACGTTCTGCTGACCAGGGCAAAGCTTAGCAATCATTGAAGGCCCTGGAGGTCTGAGTCTGGGTGATGTAAATAAGCAGTGTAATGTGTTCACAGGGGAGCACAAAAAGGAGAGTTGTGACACTTGGATTTTTTTTTTTTAGGTATTTACTTTTTAAAAATTTTATTTGCATTAGGGTTAGGGTTAGGGAAAAAACAAAAAAAAATAAAAAAATTTTATTTGCATTGGTGTTGTGCACCTGCATTTATGTTTGTGTGAGGGTGTCAGACCCCCTGGAACTGTTTACAGACATTGTGAGCTGCCATGTGGGTCCTGGAACTTGAACCCCAGTTCCTCCGGAAGAACAGCCAGTGCTCTTAACCACTAAGCCATCTCTCCAGCTCCGTGAGAACTGTTTTCAGTGAAACAACTTTTAAGTACATGTGCTGTCCTAGTACCCCATTCCCACGCTCTTCTTTTTCTGAACAGGAAATCACTGTAAGTGTGGAGGCCTTCAGTCGGGAGGACTGTTAAATGTGCCAACGGCCCAGCCTGAGCAAGAGACAGGAATGGCGGAAGGGAAGCTCGTCAGAGGCCGAGACCAGTTCCCCACTCAGGGAAATACTCTGCCGCCGGTGAACCTGACAGATGACCAGATAGCCACCGGCCTCTATGGTAAGTCTCCACAGCCTGGTGCTGGGATTCTAGGCAGCACTGCCGGCATTCCAGCTGATGATCTGTACGTCGACCTGGAAGACAGGTTATATAATATTTGGCAGCTGGGAGACCTGGAGTATCTTTACCAGATAGCATGCTCTGCAGTCTTAGCAGCAAATTATGCACTGTACAAACAGCCTTCCGTTCTCTCGCATGCTAGCATGCATGTCCTCCCCACCCCCCAGCTTATCTTAGCTGAAGAGTACCAATATCCCTACCTTGGTGCCTAGGGTGAAATGAGACACGGCGTCACTTTATAAACATTACAGCCTGGTATAAATGCCCCTTATCACCAGTTTGTAATGTCTGGACACGCTAATAGATTTTTTTTCTCCCCCGTTTTAAAAACACATTATTAATAGAACGAATGCTGAATTATTTCCTCTGTTTGCACATACTTCCCCAGTGGTCTCGTGAAAGTTTCTCGCCCAAGCACACTAAGATCCACATTCACAAGCACGAGGAAGGATACCCACTCGGTTTAACTTGCATGATTTCCGTGAATTTTCATCACTTAGGTTCGCTCTTCTTTACAGTCTGTCCTAATAATGAAAATACACTGAAGTCCATCATGAAGAAGAGCGATGGGAATAAAGATCCAAACGGCGGCGCCAAAAAGAACCTCCAGTTCATTGGCATCAACGGCGGGTAAGGCGGGTTGGTGGTGGCGGAGTGCAGGCACCTGTCTCTTTACGTCACTGTCCAGGTGCCTGTTCTGGGATGCTGCTACCTCAGAAAGGTGCTCCCGGGCTTCTCTTCCTCTCTCCTCTCGCTGTTCTTAAGGATATGTCCCTCTTCCAAGGGTACCCACTGAAACTGGGAAAGTGACTTCTCCTCTCCTCTGACCTGGAAAAAAAAAACATCTTCAGCAAAACCCCAGCAGGGCTGATGCTCTCCTTTGGACAGTTGTGCTTGTACATGTTAGAATACAGGAGGGAACCAGACGAGGCTGGCAGCATTGACCCAGGGCCCAGTGACAGACATCCCCTTCTCCAGAATGGATTGCTTTTAGCTTAGCTCTCTATGCTCATGAGCAAAACTTTAGGGCATGTCAACCGAGGAGTGGTAAACCCGGCCCTTGCTCGAGTTCCTTGTTTTCTACATAGAATACCTAGTAGTTACTAGCCCAGGTGGTTGAGCCTGTTTGTCCTCCTGCAGCTGAATCAAAGCAATTAGTCAATTGCTCAATAAGAAGGCAACAGTGCCGGCCGTGGTGGGTATTTAGAGTGCAGTGGCTACCAGGAGAGGCCTAACATGATGGTGCACGTTTTACAAATCTCCAGCCTTACTGAGTGATGTGGCCCGGAAGATTTCAAAGGCCATGCCCGAGAGGAACTATTAGTTGCTTATATCGTCTGTTCACCTTGACAGTGGGAGGAGGAAGGGGGCGAAAATAGGAAGGATGGAGGGAGAAGCAGCAGCTGCAGATCTGGTTCTCTATAAAGTCACTCTCCTCTCGATTTATTCTGAGCTAGTGGTGTCATGGCTTTTATTATTATTGTTGTTGTTGTTATTATTATTATTATTCCAAGTGGTATATAATACCAGGTATCAACCGGGAGATAGCTCTCTGACGCCAAAACCCACTGTAAACCTATCAGGCCTTTAAGTATAGATCTGACTTTGAATTTCTGTGTGCAGGCTCTGAGCCACTGGCTAGGTGTCTGCAGTCAGGCAGCGGCTTTCCCTCCGCAGGAATGTCTGTCACTGGGTCTTAATGGGGACACCGTGCATCTCCTGAACTCCCAATTGCCACCTAGGTATGAGACAACTTCAAGTGATGATTCCAGCTCAGATGGAAGCTCTTCTTCTGAGTCAGATGTCGAGTGTGATACCATTGAGTATCCTCCCGAGGAAGAGGAGGAGGAAGAGGAGGATGACGACACTCGGGGAATGGCGGAAGGGCACCATGCAGTTAATATTGAAGGTTTCAAGTCTGCCAGGGTGGAAGATGAAAGGCAGGTTCCAGAATGTGAACCTGAGAAGGTGGAAATCAGAGAGAGGTGTGGTACACTCCCCTCCCCTCCCCGATTCCTCCCACGCTTGGTGTACTTGGGTAATAGAATTAACTGGTTCAGGTAGTTTACAGCTCTACCTGTGGGTTTAGCCTTATCTGTGTCTCGGAGGCATGTGCATCTGGTTGGGGCACTGGTAAGTATAAGTGCAGGGTATGGTCTCTCTCAGATCTCTTAGCGTAGCAACGAGAATGGCTCAGTTAACCGTTCCTTTGTTTGCTGAAACTTTAACTCTTTGCTGTCTAATTTGGCATGTGGAACCACCGTCCACTATAGCGGCTATTGTTTGAACACATCACCTTGAATACAAAGACATACCTGGCATTTCTGATGTCCAGCACAATATTTAAGAGTTCAGATTTTTATCTTGATGCAAATGTCAGAATTGTTACAACGGGACCATTGTGTGTGTGTGCAGAATGGGAGTTCAGCCTCAACCCAAAATCCTATTGACTGGAAAGGTGATGGGTGTCAGCCACATACATGTCTCTGTTTTGTTGCTGACCGGGTGGCAAGGAACACAACAGTAGATATGGGACTGTCATAACTATCAGCTGAAGTAAAATCTCACATTCTGGTTGGCTAAATCATCCTCTGAGACGTGGGGTGAGTTTGTGACCCCATTAGCAAGTGCAGACTTTTGGCTTATAAAATGAGAAAAGATGGGAACTTCGGTGTGGTTTTCGGGTCTGTGAAGTACACATTGGCACATTTCAGCAAACATTCGCTCTGTTATATTTGTCAAATAGAAGCTCACCGTCAACACAAGGTAAGTATTTCCAGAGGGTATGAGATGTCTTCTGGGTTTCAAACAGCTTTATTGAGATTACCATGTCATTTGATGTGGGACTTTGCGTATGTGTTGAATGAACACTTGTGTCACTAGACATGGGTTCAACATATTTTAAAAACAGAGCCTTAGCCGGGCGGTGGTGGCGCACACCTTTAATCCCAGCACTTGGGAGGCAGAGGCAGGCGGATCTCTGTGAGTTCGAGGCCAGCCTGGTCTACAAGAGCTAGTTCCAGGACAGGAACCAAAAGCCACGGAGAAACCCTGTCTCGAAAATAAAAAAAAAAAAAAAAAAACCAGAGCCTTACTGTGTAGTCCTGGCTGGACTGGAACTCACCCTGTAGATCATAGCTGGCCTCAGACTCACAGAGATCTACTTGCCTCTGTCTCCTGAGTACTGAGATCAAAGGCATGTGTCATCACACCTGGCCAAGATGAAGGATATTTTTAAGAACTTAGAATAAAAGGGATAAAAATTTCCAAATGCTATTTTGTAATGTCCTAAAGGCCAAACTGATGTAACTGGAAGTTACCCTTCTCCAAAGACCTTCATTGCGGAGTTACTGACTTTGTGTAGTGATGTGTCAATCACTAATGCCCAGAGACAGCTCCAGTCATCACGATCAGTCTAGGCTGGCTCATGGCCCTGGCCTATTAAATGGTTGTGGGCTTTCAGATAAAAATCGCTTTTATTTTATGACAAGTCCTAAGTTTTCTGTCTTGTTTTTTTTCTCCCCTTTAGGTATGAACTAAGTGAAAAGATGTTATCTGCATGCAACTTACTGAAAAATAACATAAATGATCCCAAAGCCTTGACCAGCAAAGATATGGTGAGTGTGGTGATAGGAACAGTCCCCCGACTGTGCGGCATCACCCAGTGTACCTTGGTCGGGAACGTGGTAGCCTGCCCCTCAGCTGTTGGAGGCATGCTTCTCCCTGAGCTGCTCATTTCTAGCACAGCTGACCGAGCATCGTACTGCCCAGCCCAGGGAACACACTGTTTCCCTGAGGCCCAGCTTCCGCTCTCCTTCACCCACCCTGTACTTTTCTTGGAGTGGAGGCATCTGGGAGGCCCATACTTGGCAGAAAGAAAGAGAGGGCTAATTGCAGGCAATCTTCTTTCCCCGTGTTCCGCTTCTACCCATAGAACCTTCTGGCCCAAAGAGCAGCATCCCAGAACTTTTCAAAAAGTAAGCATAGTTTTTAAGGAAGCTTATCTGGGCTGAGGTCAACATTCCTTTCCGTTAGGAAAGCGCCCGTTAGGTTCCGGTGGGGAATGCAGACGGCCACTATTTTTAAACAGAAAACTGACTGAACAGCTGGAGAGATGCAGAAGCGGGTAGCAGAGAGACTGTGATCCGCTCAGTGGTCAGGAGTAGCCCAACACAGGACACAGAGGGAGTGCTGTGCAGCGGCTGAGCTGGTGGGCTGCCGGGTAACTCACTCCTCTGCCAACAGCCTGGTCTGCAGCTGCTTGGCCTGGCCAGGCCTCTGATTGGCAGCTCCGTCTTCAGGGAATTGTGAAAATGTGGCTTCTTGCATTATTTTGATAATGACATAGATCTGAGTTGTCACATGTCAGCAGGTTCACCTCCCTTGAGGCTGAGTCATGTGAGTCCACATCTGCTGCTCAGGTGGCTTACAAGGCTCTTGGGATTCTGGAATTCTGAAAGCAAAATGAGAGCTAAGGAGTTAGCTAATCCTAGAGACATAGTTGGGATGCTGTGGGCCTGGCACGTTACGTTAAAAGTTGGCAGCGGCTGTCACAGACTTGGGCACCAGTACACAGGAACTTGTGCTCGTCAGACCACTCTTGCCAAACCTAGCCCCTGGATCTGGGGCCCTGGGAGCTGCAGCCCTTGGGTCTGAGAGATGGCTCAGTGGATAAAGGTGCTTGCTGTCAACCTGATGACCTGAGTTTGAGTCTCAGGGCCCACACTGTAGATTAAGACAACCAATATCTGCAGGTTGTCCTGTGACCTCCATATGTGCTTGTGATGTGTATTTTACACATGCATGCACGCACGCACGCACACACACACACACACACACAAAATAATAAATATATAAAAAAATTTTAAGTATCCGTAGCGTACCAGCTTCCAAGTCAGACTGATAGTGCTAGGATCAGTTCATTCCAGCTTGCTCTTTGAGACAGGCCCTCACACCGTAGCTCAGGTTGGCCTGGAACTCGCTATGTAGCCTAGGCTAATCTCACCTCCCAGCCTAGTGCAGCGGGAGAGTTGGAGTTACTCACTCTGGCTCAGGAAGCAACTTAGTTGTAGGTGGGCTGAGTTCTTCCTGATTCCAATGAAAAGTTCGCTTGCAAGTCTGGTTAGTTCAGTAAACACAAACAGCTCAAAAGTCAAGCCAGGCCTAATAGATGCTATAAAAATGAAGTTTTTGCTTGTTTTCTTTTGTTTTTGTTTAAGACATGAGAACTAAGATGGAGGATGGGGAAGATCCCCAGGGTTAAGTAGCAGGATTCAGAACTGAACCATGGGGATCTGGCTCTAAACCCATTTGCACGTTACTGTGACCTCTGTCCTAGTGATAACAGTAGACAAACGAGAAGAGAAGTTCAGGTTTGCTCTCTGGAGCTGCTCTTGAGATGCAGGGTTTCACTAGCACTTGAGAGCCGACGCTGACTGCGTACACTTTGACTATAAAAGGCCTGACTGCTTGGGCTAGAGAGAGCTATAAATAAAACTGACAGCAACTTGGTGTTTTGGCAGAGGTTCTGTCTGAACACCCTCCAGCATGAGTGGTTCCGCGTGTCCAGTCAGAAGTCCGCTGTGCCGGCAATGGTGGGTGACTACATCGCCGCCTTCGAGGCCGTCTCCCCGGAGGTCCTCCGCTACATCATCAACATGGCCGACGGCAATGGGAACACCGCCCTCCACTACAGTGTGTCCCACTCCAACTTCCAGATCGTCAAGCTGCTTCTGGATGCAGGTACGGAGGCTGCCCTGATGCTCCCCTAGGAACACTCGGGTTGTGACTTGTCTACACGAAGCCCGTTGACCCATGCCCGAGTTCGTTGACCATCCTGAAGTCTGTTCATTGCTTTTCCACATGACATGGCAAGAACACTGTTCTTGAGTCATGGGTGGGAGGCTTCAAGTACACCAAGCCCGAACAATAAGAAACAGAATCCGGGTCTATTTTGAAAGGTGGCTTTGAAGATATTCTCACTGCAGGTTGGCTGTCTTCAAATGAGGTGGACCTTGCTAGTAAACATGGCTCCCATTGGCTCCTCCATAAATCATACAGGCTTGGCTCACGGGCCCAGAGTCCCAGCATTGGTGTCTGCAGCCACTTTGTCCTTGTACATCAGCCTCATGTGGCCCTACAGAAGTGAGGGGCTGCTCAGGATAGCAACTAGCAAAGCCACAATAGAGTCATGACTGTTCCTGCCCAACTACAGTGCTCCTGAAGAGTCGCAGATAGCAGAGGTGGTGTTTCCCATTACCGCTGACCATGTAATGACTCTTGGGAGAACTTGTCATCCCAGAAGGCAGCCCTGGGTCACGCCATACATGAGATGAGAGGGCAGTTCAGAAGAAACCTCTTGAGAAATTGAGCCTTCAGCAATGCGCTTAAGTGGGGGAGCCCCCAAATCACCTCCATTATCAAAACAGTATTTTTGATATGCCTCTAACACAGAATGTACAGTAACTCCGTCTAGTGAAGACATGTTAACACCTGATTTCTATAATGAGATCATCCAGTTTCCTTTATTGTCCTTTGATGTGATGGCCTGATAGCCTTTACTCCATCCTGGAGTTGTTAATACAGAGGGAAAAAATAAATCCAAGCACGCTTATCATTTATTGCTATCTTCAGTTTCTTTCTTTTCTTGGTAAGGGGTGTGGTGGTAGAGCTATCTATGGCCTTCTGCATGCTGGACAAGCACTCCGCAGTGAGCTACCTCCCAGGGCTGCGTGTGCCCACGTTAGGGGGTGCCTGCTTCCATCTGACGATGGGAAGAAGTTACAGGCCTCCTTCCCTCCAGACTGTGACCTTCAGCTGGGGATACGTGGGGAATACCCGAGAACACAACTTCAGCATTACTCTTGAAATGAATGGTTTTTCTGCCCTCAGAGCTCTAGAATAGGTATCTTGGCAAACTGAATTGATCCCATTGTTAGGTGATTTTAATTAATCACTTCATTTACTCTATTTTTATTGCTTCCTATTTTGAGTAGATTTTTGGCTCCATATAATGTAGCTCTGGGTGCTTCAGCATGGAAGGACTGACGAGCTCAGATTCCGAGGACCTTGGGTACATGTGTGTACCCACTTTGCTTCTTAGACATAAGTCCTTCCGTACATCCCATTGTGTTATTGTGTTATGGAGTAGGTAGGGTCCCAAGCAGTTTTCTCCTTGTCCCATCTTAAGTGTTTAACTCGATACCTGCTCAGTGTAAAAGCTACTTTCCATTGCTCTTCATCCTGGCTTGTCATTAAAGCCCCGGAATGCTTCTTGAGACTTCGAGAAGAGGAGAGCTGTAGCCCGTGGGGTCTGGTAGTCTTTGGCTGTCTCTTAGAGGACTTTTTGCATTAATATTGAGCTTACACCACAAGCACTGAGAGCTAGGAGCCACATGATTGAATTTCTGAACATGCACCTGTCTAGATCCCTCATGGTGCTTACAGTCCAGAGTAAGCACACTTAGAGCCAGCTCATGCAGCGCCAAGCTTTCACACCGTAATCACCAGTCACATGCAGGGCACACTGTAATCACTTCCCATCGTCTCTGCTGCTGCCAACCCGCTGAGACGGGGCGTAGAAACAATCGTCTCGTTCTTAGTCGCTTTCGTTCCCAGAGCCCTTTCCACAGGGCTCCCCCGAACACTTGCTGCTTTCGGTGGCTCTCCCTAAGGACATTTCTCTCTTGCAGATGTGTGTAACGTAGATCACCAGAACAAGGCGGGGTACACGCCTATCATGCTGGCGGCACTCGCCGCCGTGGAGGCAGAGAAGGACATGCAGGTTGTAGAAGAACTCTTCGGCTGTGGGGATGTGAACGCCAAGGCCAGTCAGGTTAGTCTCTTGCTTACTGGGCCAGCCTTCCTGCTCAGTCTGTACTTCCGCCTCTGACCCATACTTCTTTCACAGGCAGGACAGACGGCCCTCATGCTGGCCGTCAGTCATGGGCGAATAGACATGGTGAAGGGTCTGCTGGCCTGTGGGGCTGATGTCAATATCCAGGACGACGAGGGCTCCACTGCCCTGATGTGTGCCAGTGAACATGGGCATGTGGAGATCGTCAAGTTGTTGCTGGCCCAGCCAGGATGCAATAGCCAACTGGAGGACAATGTGAGTCCCACTGGGCCTCTAGCCAGGGGCTGGCGGGTGTGGCCCCCTCTTTCCTGCTCCTTGGGGACTGGTGTTGGCATCCAAGCCTCTTCCTTTTATAGCCCAACTGAGCAGCATTTACTGTGTATAGTCTGACCCTGCATTAGCCAAGAGCAAAAATAAATAAGTGGACCTCACCCTCGAGTTCATAAAAGGAAGAAGGTGAGAACCAGTGTCCCCTATGGGAGTGAACAGATGGGCCCCACAAGATGACACTCGGTAGAAGCAGTGTGTGAGTAGTCTGTCAGTAGACACTTGGGTTTTCTTCCCCGGATGGACCACTTAGGCATTCACATGCATTGTCATGGCTGGGCTACAGTGGCCTTTCAACGTGACTGTTCTGTGACTCACAAGCCAGGAAGCCCATGAGCTCTCTGGCTGTTCTGAGCCCCCTTCTGCTTGGTCTGTTTCCATGGTTACAAATGACCCTCATCCCTCAGCTCCCAGGCTGTCCCACTCCAAGATAAACCTTGCACAAGAACCTTCTGAGGCAAGAGGACAAGCCAGAGAGACCATGTACCCCCAGGCAGAAAGCACAGGACTGGCACTTGGGCTGTGGACCCAGTCAGGGATCATGGAGGTCAGGCCAGGCTGATCCTGATTTTGAAAGTTTCTCTCTGCAGAACACAGGTTCAAGCCAGAGTTTCCTTCAGTTCAATACATCGTAAAATTAGAGGAAAGATACCCTCCTTTGCCATAAATTTCGGATCCTCCTGGGCTCACTCCAACAAGCCAAGCAGGAGAGATCATCACTGGGTAGAAGAGCAACCCCCGCCTGCCTCCAGGGAACATGCAGTTCCCTTCACTTCCTCAGGGAGAGAGAGTTTGCAGCTTGCCTCTCCCCCACCACTGTCTCCATTGCATGTGTTTGGGAGTTTGTTCAGTTGCTTTCCTTTGAAAAACTTGTCTCTTTGTAATAAGAACCTGTAACATTATGGAGACTTCAGCAATCATGGCTAACCGGCTGATTGTCCACTTCCTTATCCGTGTACAAGGAGGCCTACGTCCGCCTGACCCCTGGAAGGAAAGCCGCTCCCTGGACTCACATATTCAACATGGGAATCATTTCCCGTTGCTATAAGCAAAGGAGAGTCCTTACTTCAGAACCAGACAGTTTGTGTGTTTGCCCTTACTTCAGAACCAGACAGTTTGTGTGTTTGCCCTTACTTCAAAACCAGACAGAGTTGTCCTTCGCCTTAGTTCCTTCATATCCAGTTCATGCCCTGCAATTTCATAAAAACCAAACAATTATCAAAACAATGTTTCTTTTGTGCAATGCTTCCCTTGGTATTTCCAGAAGATACCATGCAAGCTGCCAGGGTAGAGCGCTTAAGTGTGTGTTGGGGTGTGGGGTGTGTGTGTGTGTGTGTGTGTGTGTGTGTGACCTCCAGCATTCAGTAGAGTGCTATAGGCTACAAGATCACAGCCTCCTCATCCAGAGGCTACACGGGTTCACACACACCCTCGTTCTTACCTGATCATTTGTGACTGTAAGAAGACAGACTTAAGGTTTCGGCCCCTCCTGTTCATACTGCCCCTTCTGATGGGTGGGACAGTCGGATAGGGGTTCTTCATGGACAGCCTTCAGTTTTTAAGGATCCCAGGGAACACACGTCTCTTGCCAGCCCTGATAGGCAAAACCGAATGATTCTCCTTGTGCTTGGCTCCTTATAGACAGAACCTAGTCTCACTCACCTTTGGGTCCTCAAGACCCAGCACGAAAGATCCAGAAACACTGCCTGAAGAACTGAACAGATGGCTAAATTTGGGGGACTTCATTAATTTTGTTACCTTCTGGCTGCTTGACATTTGAAAGACTCGACCTGACCTGTTGTTTGCATTTCCTCTTTAGGATGGCAGCAGCGCTCTCTCCATAGCCCTGGATGCTGGACACAAGGACATTGCTCTTCTCCTGTATGCCCATGTCAACTTCGCGAAAGCCCAGTCTCCGGTCAGTATCAGGCATTTGGCATTTACAAATAAAGTGGAATCCACCAGCTGCCGGGCCCCCTTTCCTAGGGGAATTGACAGACTACAAGGGTCTTATGTTAATTCTGAAAATGGGAGTTTTAGCCCAGAAGTTAAGTCTTCATCATTTCTACCCAATGCCAGGAAAGGCAGGGTCTCAGTTATCCTTGGGGGACAGCAGCTCCCATGAGGAGCTAGTTTCATGCATAGTGATCCAAACAGCACAGGCTGAGCTCATGGCTAAGTGTCACGGTGTTCCTGACACTGTTTCTAAAGCCTTCAGTAGGCTGCGCTTGTCTCAGAGTTTACTCAGAGTTGGAAGACTGACTCTCCTGGACAGCTGGACAAGTCCTGCTAAGGCTGGCTAGCTTTAGAGCCGTGCCTGCTGAGGGCGGACATCTGTCCCTCATTCTTAGCTAGAGATTTCCTGGATCTGGCACACAGGTGGGCGTCTGCTGTGATAACCAATGTGCTGAAATCATTTATTAACTAACCTCCACTTTTTTTTCGCTTTCCTGGTCTCTAGGGCACCCCTAGGCTTGGAAGGAAGACATCTCCTGGTCCTACTCACCGAGGTTCCTTTGACTGATCATGTAAAGATAGCCCTCCACGTGTGTGCCGCCACGAAGCTGCTAATTATTCCCGTTGAGGCGACAGATACTGAATGTATATGGACCACGCCGAGCTGACCGGCAAGAAATGTCAAGGAAGAAGCCGAAGGCTGACCCTTTGGCAAGGAAAGCAGAGCTGGTGGGAAATGGCCAAGCCAGGTGAAGGCCGCCTCCCTAGCCTTCCGCTCTTGTAGGACTGGGACCCAGCTCTGTGGCTGCTGTATTGGCTCCGTTATTTGCAGTGGTGGGAAGTAGTAGCCTGGCTTGGCCAGGCCATTTCTACAATGTAAATAAGTGGCAGGTTCTCCATGACATTGTAGTTGTGAAATTTTCCACAAATACTTATACTTACTAAATGTGGAGCCATTGGGAAGCCCTTCCAGTATTTCATTCCAGGATGCTTTTGTTCATTTCTCTTATCTTTTAAAATAAGAAACTTGAGATGACTTTGATCATCAATGTCTTGGCTCCAGGCTGATCATGTCTGGCTGAAAAATAGAAAAGGGCTCTCAAACCATCCAAACTTACAAAAGAAATCTTTTCAGCTGGTTTATCTAGGTGGGTGTATTATATGGCTTTTTATATAAAAGACTTCTATATGAAATTGACACTTCTATATGAAATTTTCAACTTTTATATTCCACAATAGAGTCATAAAGAAATGTGTAATGTTACATTTTTAACAGCCGCCCAACTGCGTCTATACCTGGTGAGAAAGGTTGAATTGGGTTAAAGGAGTGGGTTCCGGATTGGCCTCTAGGGGAACATAGTGTCCTTCTCTGTGTGTGTCCATCAGTCACATTTACTCTGGTCCTGATGTATTTAAATGTTTGAAGTGCCTTAGACTCTTGCCATATTTTCAAAATAAAATTTCATTAAGCTCTTTGGTTTGTCCCTGATTCATCACTGACAGCTGTCTGCCTGGTTCTGATGGCTTACAGCAGTCATCACAAATGCTGATGGATGGTTTGGCCTGGGAGAGCAAGAGCATGGTCTGCTGGTCTCAGGCTCCAAGGGGGGGCAGGTCTTCAGAGGGGGCTTGAGCTTGTGACGTAGTTTCCACATCCCCAGATTGCATGTCACAACACTGAGATTTAAGACCTTTTTATACATGCCAAGCAACCTCCGGGGAGCCCCTGAGTTGATTCTTCCGGTTGCATGAATGCTAGTCCTGAACTAACTTGGGAATACAACTACCAGTGATTAGCTAAAAGGGGTCAGGAAGCGAGGCAGGCTTTTCTTTAGGTTTTGGTATGCTAGAGAAACTGCCGGAGTTAGGGAAGAAGTGCTGGGGATAGATTCAGGTCGGCCTGGGCCAGCTGACCACTCTCTACAGCAGGCCTGGGGCCTCTGGGACAGAAATCTGTCCTCATCTGTGAACTGTAAAAGTGAGGTCACCGAGGTCGGGACTCCCAAACTGCTCACTTTCCCCCCAAACAGATCTGCGAGCTCTGGGATTCCAACTAAGTTTTGGCTTAGGAAGTTATTAAAGCCTAAGTTCCATGGACCAGAACTGGGTACAATAAATTCATATGGAAGAGTGAGGGGCCTGTGAAGGGAAGTGATTTGGGGCTTTGTCTGTCCCTTAATAGCCCAAAATGCCTTCTGAGCAAAGAGCTGTTTCCCTGGAGGTTCATGATCCTGGGGATTTTGTTTTACTGACAGGTAAAAAGCATTTATACTGTAAATGTAGGGCCAGGGTAAGGGGGTCTAGTGCAGTGGTCTTTACCTGACATGCCCAAGGCTCCGGGTTCAATCCTCAGCACTGATGACAAAAAAAAAAAAAAAAAAAAAAAAAAAAAAAAAAAAAAAACCATTGTAAATGAGAAAAATGAAATGAACCCCTGTGCTCTGATAAAAACAAGTGCCTATTTTATCTTTGAGTCAAGTCTTATACACTGTGTATTTAACCTCTGGGTAGTGCAGACTGGCCCGTGCCGTGTTTGCTCTCATAATATTGGGCACCTCGAATGCTTTTTATCTTCTGATCTCCACACACTGTATACACAAGCCGGATTACCCCTTTGGAGAAGCTGTGGTTTGTGAAAGCACAACTCTGTTCAGGTCCCTAAAGCAGGGACAGCCTACGGGAGGGGACAGCCAGCTTTATCTTCTCATCCAGTACGAGGAGACCAGACCTTCAGGTATTGCCAATTGCCTAGAAACCTTTGCCCTGGCAATTCCAGCAGAAGGCTAGAATTTGCCCTCAGACTACAGGACAAACACAGTGGGAACTCTGAGACCCTGGTATCGAGAAGGTGACACTGGCAGCATGTCCAGCCACTGTTAGGACATGTGATAGCTAAGTTTCTAATCACTTCTGGAGAAATCTGTCCAGAACACACTACTGACTTGAGTGCCCAAATACAAAAGAGTGTTGAGTACTGACATCCTGCTAGACGTCAGTAGTCTAAGAGCAGATTTTGATTGTTTTTTAATTTCGTGTGCATTGGTAGGTGTAGCACAATCAATAAAAACCCAGACACAGAAATTGGGGTTCAACCTGAAGGTCAGAAAAACAAAACAGCCAGCCACTGGCTTTTACCTCTACCTTAGTCCAAAATGGTCATCTTGCCTCCAGGAATCTCAGAATGAGACTGTGAGAGCTGTCTTCTCCCATCTTATATTCCTCTCGAGTGCTGAGATTAAAGGCATGCACCACTACCTCCTTGTTTCTGTGGCAAACTAGTGTAGCAACTGGGATGAAAGGTGTGTGTCACCACTGCCTGGTCTGTAAGGCTGATCATGTGGCTGTTTTACTCTCTGAACTTCAGGCAAGCTTTATTTATTAAACTACAAATGAAATATCATTACATTTCTTTTTGTCTAATATTTAAAAGAGGGAAGGCTATCACTAATAAGAAAAACCATATACAATAAGTACAATGACTATATACAATATATACAGGCAATAGGTACATTAACAATGTCTAGTTCATTTGCATTTGAAATTTAGAGAAAATACTCCTTAACTATCCTATCTTGGTGAGTCCAAAATCTTGTACCTAATTTACTTTCTATCATAACTTGCTTTCTGCATCTGATAAACTATAACTATCTAATCTCCAACTCTCTTAGAGACCCAAAAAGGAAATAATATTAACTGAGTAAGCAGGAGGTGCCAGCAAGCATCTCCCCAAAATGACAGAAACAGCTGGCTGCCTAGACAGGCACCCAAAAGTTCCTCTGCAATGTTGGGGATTCTATCTTCAGACTACAGGCCTAGCATATCCAATAGTCTTTTCCTGTGAGGCAGGATCTTCTAAAGGGCTATTCTTCCTTGTCCTGAGTAGATAGTGCCTAAACATTTGGCAAGAATTTTCACATAAAGCCAGAGAAAACTTTTAAAAAGAAGAGGATTCTAGATGAACAATAACAGAATCAAGTGCAGCTTTGTGGAGTAAAGCTTCATTTTTACTCTGTTAGGCTCTGTTTGCTGGCAGTGAGCAGAGGCACAGTTCCTTTAAGACAGGCTTCCTGACTCAGCGTTAGCAGCAAAAGTCTCAACAGCTCTTTTAAGAGGCTCTGCCACCAAACACTTAAATGGTGTTTATGAGCAGCTAGTGGCATGCTTCTTGGTGGTGGCATGGACCTAGAAACCCCACAGAGTTGTGACAACAAACATGGCTCCCGCCAGTACCTCCACCATGAAGCTAGACTCTCAGGAAGCCAAGGGATAGGGCAGAGCCAGCTTTAATCCTACTTGTGTCACTTAGCAGATCAAAACTAATGGGATCAGAAAAGGATAGAGATACACAGTAAAGACAGATTCGGATGAAAAACTTCTAAATGGTTTACAGTGTGTTTAGAAATATGCATAGGCTTGGGAGAGAAAAGAAAAAGGATAGAGAAAGTCCTTTAAAAAAATAGAGTAGTTGGGTGTGGTGGTATACAACTTCAATCCCAGCACTTGAGAGGTAGAGGCAGGTAGATCTCTCTGAGTTCAAGGCCAGCCTGGTCTATAGAGTGAGTTCCAGGACACCCAAAGATATACAGAGAAACCCTGTCTCAAAAATAAATAAATAAATAAATAAATAAATAAATAAATAAATAAATATAAAAGAAATAAAAATTTTAAAAAAGCCACATAAAGATGGAAAATGCACAAAGATTCTGGATACTGTATATTATTATGTTATCTTTGATTTGTTTGACTGCTGAGGAAGGAACAAGAGTTTCTAAAAGACATTTGATTATAAATGCTGCTGGATTAATCCAACATATATATTTTGAAAATGCCTTGACTTCAAAATTTAAGTCAAAAGATACGTTACTTTGGAAAAGAGGTTTTACTTCTGTTTCCACAGGAAATGAGAGGCTATGAATTCATTCTTGGCTAAGAAAAAAAAAGGTTTGATCAGCTGTGGATTCATTCTTGGTTAAGAAAAATAAGTTTTGATAGAGGAAGACTGGCTGAAAAATCTCCAGTGGGAATGGCTGGCCCCAATGATCCAATGCTTCAGAGCACCTCTGTTGTGTTCTTTTGTGAGTTCTCCATCCAGAACAGCTTCAAGGCTGTTGGCTAAAATAATCACAGTGCGGTGGGAAGTCCTGCATATGCATTGCTTTTATTAATGAATAAAGCTGTTTCGGCCAGTGGCTAAGCAGAATAGAGCAAGGTGGGAATTCCAAGCAGACAGCGGAGGAAAAAAGGTGGAGTCAGGGAGATGCCGTGCAGCCACCGGAGGAGACAGATGCCTGAACTTTGTCTGGTAAGCCACAGCCATGTGATAATACACAGATTAATAGAAATGGGTTAATTTAAGATATAAGAGCTAGCTAACAATACACCTAAGTGATTGGCTAAGCAGTGATTTGATTAATATAGTTTCTGGGTATATTCTGGTTATAGGTTATGGGTCTGGGTGGCCTGGAAATAAACAAGCAGGCTCTGTCCATAGATTGATGCCCAGCCTTCAACAATGTACATCCACCTAAAGACTAAAAAGGCTTTTTTTTAAAAAAAGAAAAAAGATGGCTTTTAGATCCACAACATAGTGACTGACAAACTGCCAGTATAGGTGGAACTGTCTTTGGAATTTCCTGCTTCATGGGAAAGTCTGCCAGATACTTTGGCCTGTAGGCTGAAGATGGATGTTCCAGTGTTACAGAAAACTTTGGGTGACTGTCCAGGCAGCGAGATGTCTCTGTCAATTCTAGAGTTCTGGAAGTTGCTTACAATGTACTTTCTGTTAACTTAGGTAATATTGTATCCTTCTGTGGCCTTTGAAGGAGTTGAAGAATAGATAGTTATAATTATAGTTTTTTTTAGTTATGATAAAAGGTAAAGTAGATATAAATATTGTAACTGTAATTCTTGGTTGATACTGGTTTTTTATATGCAATTTTACTATGCTGAAGTTAAAACCTTTTTATTTGAACAGAAAATGAGAAATGGTGTGGGATGTCCTTCTGTATATGTGCTGCTTTTATTCGTTAATGAATAAAGCTGTTTCAGTCAGTGACTTAGCAGAATAAAGCAAGGCAGGAATTCCAAGAAGATAGAGAAGGAGAGAAGGCGGAGTCAGGAATGCCATGTAGCCACCAGAGGAGACAGATGCCTGAACTTTGCCCAGTAAGCCACAGACACGTGGCAATTTAAGATATAAGAGCAATACACTTAAGCAATTGACCAAGCAGTGATTTAATTAATATAGTTTCTGAGTGATTAATTTGGGTCTGGGCAGCTGGGAAACAAACAAGCAGCCTTCACCTAAATCATAGATTACTCCAATCAGGACTTGACCATAATCCTAAATTTTCTCTGGTTCCTCATAAGATTACCAGCACTCCCAATCAGCAGGAAGTAGCCTTAAAAAACTGTGCCCATATTCCCAAAAAATAAATTATGGGTGTTTGTCTTTGTTTAGTATGTTGGTTGCAAGTGGTTATGGATAACAGTCAGGAAAAAAGCTGAACAAAAGAGATTAGATTCAGGGTTTTTGTTTTGAAAAGAAAGGAAAAATGCTGTGGGATAATGCTCTTGTACACTATAAAGATTTGTCACTCGCATTGGTTTAATAAGATGCTGACTGGCCAGTAGCCAGGAAGGAATTATAGACAGAGCAACCAGTCTAGGAGAATTCTGGGAAGAAGAAAGACAAAGAGTCAGTCACTAGCCAGACACAGAGGAAACAAGATGAGAATGCCTCACTGAGTAAGGTACCAAACCACATGGCAAAACATAGATAAGAATCATGGGTTAATTTAAGTTGTAAGAGTCAGATAACGATAAACCTGAGCTAAGAGGCCAATAGTTTATAATTAATATAAGCCTCTGTGTGTTTCTTTGGGACTGAACAGCTGTGGCACCAGATGGAACAGAAACTTCTGTCTACAGGTGGGGGGGGGGGTTGTATGTTTTGTTTAGTTTTGTTTTTGCCTGCATGTATGTCTGTGTGCCCCTAGAACTGGATTTACAGACAACTGTAAGCTGACATGTGGGTGATGGGACTTGAACCCATGTCCTCTGAAAAGAGCAGCCAGTGCCTCTAACCACTGAGCCATCTCTCCAGCCCCTTTGAGAGGAGTTTTATCCCTGGCTTTGTAATACTGAAACTACTACTGTAGAAATGTGAGAATCCTTACAGATGGAGAAAAAACTCTATTTTTCCCTCAAAGGAAGTAAGTAATGAGCAGCTAATCACCTTTCTTTAAATCTCTAGAGAACCTGGTGCCAATGGCAAGACCTTTGTGTGTAAGTTTTCCATTCACAGAGCAGGTAAGGATCTCCTGGGGAGCTGGTAGATTACACACATTCTGGCTCCCCCCTGGCATCTGGTACCGTGGGTCTGCAAGCATCCCAGGTACTTGTCAGTGAGAGTTAGGTCCAGCCTGATAATTACTTATCCATTACCAGACACTCTACGCAGATGTTTATAGCAAGGAAGACAGGCAAGGTGGGTGGGACTGTGTCAGAACCAGGAACTCTGTATCTCTGCTGAAGTGTCTATGCTGCTTGTCCAAACGCAAGGGCATTTCTGAACCCCCTGGGATAGTCACTTACGGTAGACTGGGAACCATGACTGCCATCATGTCATGTTTCCCGTGCTTAGTTACTACGAGGCTTATGACTGGCTGAGCAGGAAGGAGGGCTGCTCTTGGTATGTTTTCCCAATTTAATCTTTTCTTTCCCCACTTCCTCATGGAGCTGGAGTGTGGTTACTCAGGAAGGCCATGAACCTTTGCTTTGGCTTTGAAATAATGATCCTTTTCCATTTTCTTTCTTTCTTTTTTCCACTAAAAGCACATTTTTTTAAAGTCCCAACCCTTAGCAGGAAACAATTTCATTTTACATTCGACAGAAGGAAATTGCTAATCATAAGTTTACTCTGCTCGTATTCAGCACGACTGTAATTTAGAAGCCAGCCGATTATAAAAATATATCTAAAGTGCATTTTGTTGGAGACAATTACCACAAGAGGATGTGGTGAGCCCTTGGCCATAGGGCTCCAGACCTACCCAGGTCCCTGCTTCCTCTCAGTGCAGTCAGTAGCGGTACCCTTGGGGCCGAGAGTTAACGATGAGCCCAGATGCTCTCCTGAGCTACCCAGTCTGGACTTGGCAGGAACGCTGTGCAGAAGTTGGAAAGCCAAGCGCTGGTTGGTTTTGAATACTTGTACAGAATGTCTGAAGTAGAAGAAGACATTTGGGCAGTTGTGGGAAACCAGCCATCCCTCTACCTCTGCTTTAAGTTCTATGGTGATCTGATGGGCAAGAAGACGGGAAGTCAGACCCTCACTGGCAAGTCATGGAACCTGCATAAGAGGTATTCCTCCTGAGTGTTTTAAGTCAAAACAAGCGAGTTTTGCTTCCCTCTCCACATCCCAGAAGGAACTAGTATAAGGGTCCTTGAACCACCTGGAAAGGTGAGACTGGATGCTAAACAAAGAGGAGAGGTCTGATGTGGGGGGGGGGGGGGGCTGGGAACTATTCTACTGTCAG
The DNA here is from genome assembly GCF_018167655.1 of Microtus oregoni. NCBI lineage: Eukaryota > Metazoa > Chordata > Mammalia > Rodentia > Cricetidae > Microtus > Microtus oregoni. Next base: position 34,368,822 of record NW_024543071.1, on the reverse strand, counting down.
CCATTCCTGGTGGCTTTAATACCACAGAAGACCAGGTTCCGCCTGGGAGGGCCACTTAGGCCTTGTGTGTCAAGCGCGGAAGGTGTCTGGCTAGTTAGGAATACTGGCTGTATCTAAAGAAGCAGGTAATAAAGACACTAGCTAGGTCAAGTCCTTGAAAGCTTCGTTAACTCAATTCATCCAACCCCAGGCCTGCCTGAGTTAGCACTTTCCAGAAAATTCCCATCTCTGGCAGCGTGCCCAGTAGGACCAGCCTCTACATTTGGGTTTGAGACACTACCTGCCAGGACTGGGGGGTTCCAGTGTGTGGCTGGTGAGTACGGTTTGAGAATAAGGCTCTGGAAAGTCAGAAGAGAGCTGCCCTTGGGGAGGCGATGCTGGGGTTGGGGGAGGGGCACCAGGAAGGAGCTCCTGAGCCTCTGCCATGGCCACTTTCCATCTGGGTGGCAGCTGCGGTGTTTTAGTCATTTTGTGTGCATGAATAATAGTGTCAGGATGGTTTTTAGTTAAAAGCTTGGGTAAAAGACTATCTGGGAATGAATGGTTTGGACCCGAAGGTTGGAAGCAGTGAGAGATAGCAGGCGGCTGGGAACCTAAAGCTCTTGACCCCACCACCATGTATCTGTAGTGTGAGTGGCAGCTCTGCTCACCGGGGGTGTCAGCAGTCACTCGCAACCTCGGATTCTAGCCAACGGGGCTGTCCTCAGACTGGTGCTCTTGGGAGATGGAGCAGAATAGGGTGTGCATCCCATCTTATTCTGAAGTCAGCTTTGGCCATGCGATTTGCTCTGCCAACGCAACATTGACAGAGTAATGTGTCAACTCCGGGTGGAAGCTTTTAAAGCCACTGTAAGAGGCATAGAGTGGACCTATAGCATGACTTAAAATTTCCAGATTCATCTCGAAGCTGCTTCCTGGAAGTAGGCTGCTGTAACAAGACAGTTGGTTGGTGTGGGCAGCAGGGACACTATCACTGGGGACTCCCCAGCAGACAACACCAAAGTTTAAATGACTATTTTCTGAATCTCAGGAATTAGACACCAGAGCCATCCTTGTGACCCAGAGAGCAGGTCCCCTACTGTATGCAGCGCCCACAGGGATCAGCATTTCCACAGGGCAGGCCCAGGAATCAGCATTTCCACATAGTTCTCTGCTGAGCCAGAGGTCACACTGTGAGTAGAAGACTCATTGTAAGTAGGTCTTCCTTTACCTTAACTGCAAGGGCCTGTCTGGAAGGACTCCTGCAGGGCAGAAAGAACACCTCAGGGCCCATGTTTGTCACCTGGGGATGTCTCTTTTACATCCTTCAGTCACAGTGCTCCTGTAGAATCTGTGCTTCCCAACAGAAAGATAATTCTGAAAAGATGCCTTTTCCTATGGCAAGCCTTCTTTTTCTACGGCTCAGACAACGTAGTCTGTGTTTGTAAACCCTGCATTCATCTAGAGTTTGCTTTCAGAACTTGCCCAGCACTCGTGACTTAAGTCATGGCAGTCCTGTAAGAAGACAGAAAAGGACTCCATTCACTTAGACCCCTCCTTGCTGCCCACCCTGGAGTTCATATATTGACTCTCTCCCTGAGAATGTCCCTTTGGAGCCCAGGTGGTCTCCCTTGGAGCCAGCGAAAGCACACAGCTGCTCTCTCAGCAGCTGCCCCTGAAACCCATCCTCTGTTCTCATTCCGTCACTGGCCAGAAGCACACAAGGGCCCTTACACAGCCGAGACAGAGGCCACTCTCGCCATGCCTGACAGCAGCTGAGACAGACGCATCTGCCAGGGAAAGTCACCAGAGCCCTTGGGACCAGGAGCCAACTGGAGAAGTCCATTGTTCTGAAGGCGTACAGGGCATGCCAACGCCTCGGAGTGGGAGAGTGAGTTAAGACAAGAAAGGGTCCGAAGAAATCAGTGTTCTGCTGGGAAACTAGAGCCAAGGTGTTTATATCCTTCCTGTCCATAAATTAATCTCCAAGACTCGACTCTAGGAAGTTCAATCACTGAGACTGATTGATGGACAGCCTTGATGACCAAAGGGCCATCAATAAGGTGTGTGTCATTCAGTCACTGTCAGGATATAAGGCCAGACACATAATTAAATATCCAGAAGCTCAGAGTCCATCTTACAAACTCTTTTCCCGCCCTGAGACAGAGTTTCTCTGTGTAGCCCTGGCTGTGCTGAAACTCATGTAGACCAGGCAGGTCTCGAGCTCAGAGATTTGCTTGCTTCTGCCTCCCTCCTAAGTGCTGGGATTATAGGTGTTTGCCGCCACCACCACCACCAACAATTGGCCTGGCGTCTTACAAACTCTTGATCCTGGTCTGTATGGGTTTTGTTTGTTTGTTTCAGTTTTGCTGGCTTTGTCTATTCAGGTTTGAGTTTTGTTTTTGTTTGTTTGGGTGTGTGTGCATTTTGAGACAGTCTTGGTGTGTAGTCCTATATGAGCACTTGGTACACATTATGTACTGCAGATTCATGCTAATCCTCCTACTTCAGCCTCCTTAGCGCTAGGATTATAGGTATGAGTGACTAAGTCCAGTTTGTGAAATGTTTTAAAAGGTAGAGGTTGGATTTATTTTTATGTGTCAGAGTTTAGAGACCTCAGCTAACGAGGAAAATAATCCTACTGTTGTCAGATACTGGATCTTGGATTCAAAAATGTTCTGTCAAAATATTGTCTATGCTTCTGACTCACATTAATAGTAGGGAAACCAAGCACTGCCTTTACTCATGAACAACCCTTTCAGCTCTATCCACTAACCACTACATGAAGAAGAACTCAATCCAGCGCCAGCATGCTGAACGCTAACTCATGAGATGACCTATCTGGGTAACAAGAGTGTTATCCAAATGTTTGCAGATCCAAGGAGCCATGTTTGTGGGCTTTGGCTCCTGTTTGCTTGACGCCTAAAAGAGAATGTCTTTTCACCTCATGAATACTTATTTATTCTGTTCCTACCAAGATATTGGGCATGTGGAACACACTTAGCTCAGAGCAGCGCAAGAGAAAAGCAGTGGACAGGAGCCTGCTTGGGAGAGAAAGTTGTTCCTGAGAACTCTTTGGAGAGCCTGTCCAGTGAAGCATTTATCTAATTATTCTTTATCCACAAAAACTTGGGAGTCAGATATCAGGGTAAGAACCTGAATGATCAGAGAAGCAGTGGAGAAGTGACCCTCCCCCGCACTCTGTCTCTCATTTTCCATCCCAAAGGGTTGACACTCTCTCCAAGCCCCATCCTACCACTTCCTATGTCTCTCTATCTGTTCTTAGTCCTCCAGAACCTCTATGGTTAATGTTGGTCAGCTAGTAGCTAGCTCCACCCTCTGATTCAAAGCAAACTTTATTGGCAGCCCCAGGAACACCAGAATGCAAACAAAATATCCCACATCAGTCCTTTCACAGCAGCCCAATATCCTTTGCCTCTGTTACTGCTATACAGCCAGCAAAGAGCCCCAAAGCCCGGGTCTCTGCTCATAGGCCTGGGTGGTCAAGGATGGGGCTCTCCTGACCTTGGCCAGACTCACGGCTTTCCACAGCTGTAGGTGATCCTGGTCAGGCAGCTGAGAGGACTTAACTTTGCCCACATGATTCCAGCCTCCAGCTCAGCAGCCCATGCAGGTTCCCATGGCCATCCAAACACAGAAGAAATACAGGGACAGGATTCTGGAGACTTGGACTCAGTCTGGTACCTCATCATTTCCATGGCCTTGTATTGGCCCAAGCAAGACAAAGGAGCAGCCCAGATCCTTGGAGAATGAAAAAATACAAGTTCTTTACTGACAGGAACTGTGTAGGTCATATACCAGAGTGTTTGTAGTTAGAAAAAATTAAAGGATCAATTAGAGTCATAAAGTGAAAGAAATCTATCATCATAATGGGGACCATCCCCTAATCCTACATCTGCAGGACTCCAGGGTTGCTCCGGAGACATACTTCTATTCACCTACGTAGGTACCCGTGAGGAAGGGTGGAGACAGCACATCTGGTCCACCCATGAGACTTACGGGCACGTGCAGAGCTTTGTCTGAGGAGGGCTGACGCATTTGCAGCCGCACCATGCTTCTTGCCATCAGGGAAACCCAGGGGAGGCAAGCTTGCCTGAATGTGAGCAGAAGATTGGAACAGCAGCCATTCAGAAACTGCCGCGGTAACCCAAACTGAGAGAAGTCCACCATCGTAAAGTCCTGAGAGCCAGTCCCAGATGATACTTGGAGGTAAAGAACGCAGAAGCGAGGACTAGATTTTTCTAGTACATTCTCACTGAGGAGTTGACAACATTAAACTTGGGGAAATTTGACTGCTACAGCGATTCACAGAGGCTTGGGGGTATGTCAGCATCTCCTCAGCTCTTGACTAGGGATTATTATTACTACAAGCCATGGCTTACTTCTTGGGGCCAATAGGAAAGGGTCCAAAATATGCTTGGTATCCTTGCTCATAAAGCTTCGCTGAGGTGCTTCTAATTAGCAAGACTGTCTAGGAAAAGACAGACAGGCATCCCCCATACCCCGTGATAGTTGATGGCAGCCTGACCTGTCACTGGAAGGCTGCAAGGCGGGGGCCGTGCTAGCATGCCTGAGTGTTGAGGTTGCAGTAGAAATAGAACCTGGCAGAGAAAACAGCTTTGCTACTTACTAATGAAGTTAAAGAAATTTCTCTTGCTTGAGGCTCGTTTAACTGTCTGACTTGAGCCGATGAACACTGTACACTGAATACCCTCAACATGCTGAGATGCCTACTTCCTGTCCCACTGCGAAGGGGGGAATTCACCATCATTTGTCAAGTGTGAGAAACAGTCTTACCGACACAGATAGAGGTAAATGGGTAAGAATTCTGCTGTTGTCACCTGATGAATACTAAAGACGATGTAGCTCATTGCTCCAGGATCTGACCCCTTTGTGCTCATGGGCAAAAGCTAACGTACCTTAGGGTCTTTGGTCTCTCACTGAAGATAGACTCACTGAGGTGAGCCCTGGGCCAGATAATGTCTATCTGCTTCAGGGAGCAGGTCAGGGGCAGGCAGCTCTGTAGGCCACTGGGGTGGTTGTCCTCAGAGTAGCTGGTATAGTTGGCCATGAGGTTTCCTTGTCTAAGCCCAAATGGGCTCCTCATCCCCATGCCTGGCTATGAGGCGTTTTGGAGTCTCCTCTATTGGTATCATTTTCTCAAGAATCAAAATGGGGCTGGAGAGATGGCTCAGTGGTTAAGAGCAGTGGCTGCTCTTCCAGAGGTCCTGAGTTCAATTCCCAGCAACCACATGGTGGCTTACGACCATCTGTAATGAGATCTGGTGCCCTCTTCTGGCCTGCAGGCAGAATACTGAGAATACTGTATACATAATAAATAAATATTTTTTAAAAAAAGAATCAAAATGGCTATCTACCTAAGTGTGGTAGATTGAACGTAACTGGTTCCCAGAAGCTCATTGAGAGTGGCACTATTAGGAGGTGTGGCTTTGTTGGAGTAGCTATGGCCTTGTTGGAGGAAGTGTGTCACTGTGTGGGTGGGCTTTGAGGTCTCATAAATGTTCAAGCTACACCCAGTATTTCAGACCCCTTCCTGCTGCTTGTTGGATCAAGATGTAGTTCCTCCTCACTCTCTGCTTCTTCTCCAGCACCATGTCTGCCTGCATGCCACCATATCCTACCACGATGATGGAATAAACCTCTGAAACTGTAAGCCACACCATTAAATGTTTTCTTTTATAAGAGTTGCTGTGGTCATGGTGTCTCTTTACATCAACTGAAACCCTAACTAAGACACTAAGAATACTTATGATACATGTAAGTTTGTGTATCATATACATATGTAGTTCATATGAAATTTGCTGACAGTATGTCCCCAAGTGCCATATACCATCTAACTCCAACACCAGGCATGAGAAGCCCTCTTGAGTTGTTGGTCAGAGTTATTCAAGAGACTCCCTAAACATTATTTCTGTTGCCTTTAGTTGACTTCCCACCAAGGTGGAAGAATAAATCTCTACTGCTGAGGACACCAGGCATTTTGGATATAGGACCCATAGGAACCAAGTTGGATCTAATCTCAAAGCCTTGTTCCTGAGGACTAGCTTTAGGGTACCAGAAGCACCATGCAGCTTTCAAAGTAAGGAAGCAATCAATAGTCCTCTCCAGCTCTGATGCCTATGGACCACAGCAATGACCATCCTGGAACAATAACCCTATAGGTGCAGTAGTGGCACACATGCCTTGGCAACAACCAATAGCTCTCTGATTGGGTATAAGGCTTGCTCAACATCAGGGAAATCATGCTTAGTACTGGAAACTGAGCCAACTGCACGGGGCTGGTGACGTCATGGATTTTGGAGGAGAGCCCACAGCCATCCCTTTATTGAATTCACGCAGTCTCTAACTACGTTCTAAATGTTTGTCCTAACACCCACAGAAAAGTGTTGCTCTCACTCCTCATCAAGGAAACTTTTCTTTGTGACAGAGACTATTCCAGAAAACCACAACCTATCAAGATGCAGAGTTGTGAGGCCTGTGCCAACTGATACATCTTCTGTACCTAAGGCTCAGGGATCATCGCAGAGGAGGGCACCGAAAGACTGGAAGAGCCAGAGGATTAGGAAGTTTGCTGTGAGGTTGTGTCTTCTAGAAATGTCAGTAAAGCTACATACCTGAAGCCTCAGCAACACAGCTGTCTAAACATGGTCTGAAGAAGGGTGATGCCAAAAGACAGATCAATGTGGAAGGAAAGCCCACAAGACCCCCAACCCTAGACTAAGAACTACAGGCAACTAAAGAATACTGAGAAATAGACTTCTTTGGGGAAAAGCACACACATTAGGTATCTAATACCTAATGGCTAGCCTGAAAACGCAAATATACAAGTAACATTCTGTGGACCAAACAAAATATATTTATATATTTAGGAATATACCTATACACAAATCACCACTACTACTACCAACAACAACAATTAAAGAGAAAGGGGCCATGAATTTAGATTAGGGGGCATACATACAAGGGTTTGATGGGGAGGAGAAGTAATGTCGTTATAAAAATCAAATTTAAACCAATAATTTAAAAATTATTACTAACACCCCTCTACCCAAAACAGAATCAAAATAGCAAGCAGTTTATTTGCTGAGCTGAAAGGAGGGTGCCTGACACAGAGTCTACATGAGGCTCAAGGTAAGTCTCAAGGCAGCTGGCCATACTAGGGTAGTTTTATGAGAAAAAAAAAAAATGTGTTGGAAGGTGAAAACAAATTTTCGCCTTCTCTGGGAAAAAGAGTGGCCTGTACTGAGTCAACAACTACAAAAAATAAGACATTAAATTAAAACTACCCCCAGCAGACATTAAGCCAAGAAAATGTTTATCCAGTTAAAGCAACTAAATAGACAATTGTTCTGCAGATAAATCAAGTCAACACCTATTGTTCCTCTTTAAGGGGAATTGTCAAGGGGCCTGAGAAGCTGAGGGTCCTAAGGCCCCAGTTACCATACTTCAAAACTCTCCCAGACCAATTTGCTCCTCACTGAGTCCTGACCCGTCAGCACCCCTTAGTGGCCAGCTGTGAACACACCCACGCTCATGCCTTTCTAGTGAGTTTCTCAAACAGGATGTAGGGTTTATAAAAACAGAACACACCTGCAATCTTAGGTTGCGTTGCACTGCATAAAGTTAGAGGATCCCCTCCTGAGGATTTACCTGTCTATGTGTTAGGAGCCACGGAGTAAAGTGAAGTTATCACGGTGAGTGGAATGTAAGTTTAAAATGTTTGCAATGCCAGAAAGTGAACATAATTGTCCACAGCTGCTCCTGGCAAGGAACAAAGAATCATCTGAAAATGCCCATCTGGACTCCTTTTGGTCACAGACTTGTGGCTTGGAAAAGGCACCAGAGCAGGAGGAGGAACAGTCCCTGGCCACCGAGGGGCTGAGAGGATCACCAACCAGGCTGGCAGAAGGAAGACCAAATTGCAGTACTGCGGGTTCCCGAGGGAAAAGCAGCAAGGACTTCCAAGCACCAGCAGAAGTGCCTTGGGAACCAAACACAGGGCTGGGGAGTTTGTCTGAGCTATGTCAGGAAGGAAATGATGGGCAGACGGCATGGGAGAGGAATAGCGGGTTTTGCCTCCAGTGTTTGCAGGCCAGAGCTGGGTAGGCTTTGTGGGGTAGTATCACCACCTCATGGCTTTTCCTGGGAAGTCACGCAACCTTGTCTCTGTTTTCACTGCTTGCTTTTCTATTATTGCTACAGTACTGGGGACTAGGCCCAGAACCTCACTGCTGCTGGGCAAACAACCTACCAATGAGCTATCTCCCCGTCTCTGTGTTTTGTTGTTGTTTTATGGTGAAATATACATAGCACAAAGCTCGCCATTTTAACCATGTAAAATAGTGATTCAGTGACATGCATAGTCACGGAACTTGGTCATCACCTAGAAAAAAGAAAGGAAGAAAGGAAAAAAGAAAGAAAGGAAGGAAGGGAGGGAGGAAGGAAGGAAGGAAGGAAGGAAGGACAAATAATCAGCAAAACCGACTTCTGCTTTTTGTTCATGCTTCTTCCTGTTGAGATGCCTCGCTTAAGTGGAATCACGTGCCAGCTGTCATTCGTAGCTGGTTGTTTAGCTTGGCGTGTTTCGAAGGTTCATTCATATTATAACCTAGCCCCAGAGTCCACTGTCTTGCTTCTGGAACCACCTTCAGATGGACGCATGACAGTTATCACAGCTATGTCATCAACGTGTCTTAAGTGAAAGGGACTACACAAAGATACTCCCATGACTCTTTGGGAAGCCTGGGGAGAGAGGTCAGGCCTCCTGCCTCCTTGGCAAAGCATTTCTGTCATCGCGAGAAGCCACTGAATGCGGTCGTGCCTTGACCCCTTGTATTTCACATTCTGTTCATTTCAGACCCTGTTTACGAGTGTGTTATATACGCCAGCCCACTTTCTCCTCACTATGAACCTAAGAGCAGCTGTATGCCATTAGTTTTCCCTTTGTGTAAGATTCCAGACAGGTATCTGGGTGGTGGTGGAGCACACCGCCTTTAATCCCAGCGCAAGGGAGGCAGAATAGGCGGATCTCTATAAATTCGAGGGCAGCCTGGTCTACAGAGCGAGCCCCAAGGCAGTTAGGGCTCCTGCACAAAGAAACCCTGTCTCGAAAAACAAAAAGATTCCAGATAGGAAGTATCAACTCTGACGCCATTTATCTGCAACTTGAGCTATACCTGACCTGCACAAACATCTTGGTCCTATGACCACATGGGCTTAGGAAACAGCCTGCTCTAACTGTAAAGATTTTACTGTTCTACTGGACAATGAAATCCTCTAGCCTCACATGTCTTTCCTGTTACATCCTAGACCCTACTAAATTGGTGACATCAAGTCTGATTCTGCGCATGTCCTGGCTCTCATAGGTCAGTTATCCAGAATTCCATTCACCCTCGGGTCTCACCTCCAGCCGATTGCAAATTACTATAAACTAGAGTCCGGCCAGCAATGTACAAAGCCCAGAAGGACAACATTAACTTCAAGAACTCTGGCCTAGTAATCATTAGGTCATGAGACTTCCTAACTATGGAGACAGAAATTTCTAGAACAAAAGCCAAAGAATCCATAGTGCTTCTTTAAGCCTATTTATTATATTTAAGCAAGCAACGAGGCTCTCACTCCCGCCCTTAGGATAGAGGGAGGGAGTTTGCTGTCTCCAGCAGAACAAACACGATACTTAATTTCCCAGCTCTGGGGCAAAGATATTATTAGAAAGTCTGTGTTCTCAGGGACTCTGTGTCCTTGAAGTGTGGTGCCCAGTTCGCTGGGTTGTAATTTTAGGAACCAAATCTAAGGACATCAGTTGATCAGGTAAACAGAATTTATTTACCTGCTTCTGTACCTCAGGCTACAGCCCTGATAAGTCCCTCAAGGTGCCCTTCCCAAGTTCACAGGCTGCTTCTGTTTCCTTTGGGAAAGTCTGGGTGCCAGGCAGTGCCCAAACGCCCGGCTAACTCATGAGCCTACTTGCTCTAAGGTCTTTCTCTTCAACGTTTCTTGCCTACCAGGGTTAAGCCAGGTCTTCTGCCTCAGAAGTCTGATGCCACAAAAGTTAGGGTTAGCTGCAGCAATGCTGTCACCTGCCTTGTAATCCCAGGAAGATGGGGACAGGAAGATCACCACCAGCTAGAGGACAGTCTGGTCTGTGAGTTCCAGATATGGAACTCCATAGTGAGTTCCAGATCAGCATGGCTGCATAGGGAGACCGTAACAAAGAAGAAAAAAAGGAGGAGGAGGAGGAGGAAAGAAAGAAAGAAAGAAAGAAAGAAAAGAAGGAAGGCAGGGGGAAGGAAGGAAGGAAGAAAGGAAGGAAGGAAGGAAACAAGCAAGCAAGCAGGCGATAAGCAAACGAAAGCAGGGTAGAGAGTGGGCGGTAACGGGCAGCAGACAGGGTGGGAATACTGTTTTCTCTGCCACCGACCGGCATCTACTGCTCCTGATCAAGTCTCTGGTGTTCGGTGGAACACAGCCCATGCGCAGTTGTGTGCACAGCCTTCCCTGTGAGACCCTCATGATTCAGTCAGGGACCACCCAAGAAACAGAACCAATAGAACACACAGACACTGAGAAAGTGGCATAGGAGGGACTGAGCTGTGAAAGACTTGAAACCAACAAACCCTACAATGCGCCATCTTTAGGTTGGACACCCGGAAGACCCAGTGATGTGGTTCTAGTCCAAACTCAGAAGCCTGCGACCCAGAGAGCCACTGTCTGATTGCAGCAGAGAATGGAGAGCTTGCAGAGGCGGGAGAGCTTGCCCTTCCAAGTCTCTGTGCCACTGGAGCCAAACCAGCTATAGATGGGATGGTATACGTCTTTTTTTTTTTTCTTGAAGAAACTCCCTCACAGACACACCCAGAGGTTATAGTTCATTTTGTCTGCTTGTTTGTTTTTTGAGACAGGATTTCTCTCCATGGCCCTGGCTGTCATGGAACTCACTCTGTGGACCAGACAAGCCTTGTACTCAGAGATCCACCTGGCTCTGTCTCCCAAGCACTAGGATTAAAGGCATGCACCACCACTGCCTGCCTCTAGATGGACATTCTTACCCAAGATGACACAGTAAATTAGCTCTCACATTCCTGTTCTTCACAGTTGAGTCTCCTGAAACCCTGAAGCCTGACGTTCTGCCTTGCCCAGGTTAGGACCACAAATAATCCATTCACATAGAAAGCCAGCAGTACTTGCAGGCCATAGCACCCTGCCTGTAATATACAGACTCTGTACAGTCACACACACAGCCAACAGCCCTTCCCTACTTCAGGTCTTATGACTTGTTGACCGTGAAGAAACTTCTAGAAGGAAAGACAAAGAGAATCTGCAGCTGCTGTCTCTGAGCCTGTGCTGATGGATGCACTCTGTAACCTACGCTAGCCATTTTGCACAAGGGAAACTCATTTTTCTCTTCAGTTTGGGCTGCTTTTCTCTCCGTCTTCCCCTCATTAGCATTTCTCTAGAAGAACGGAGGTGCTCAAACAAAAGTAAGCATCATTCTCTGGTACCCCAGAAGCAAGGCTAATAACTGGGCCCACACGAGCAATGGGCCATTCACTGCAGTGCTGTCAGAACTCAGCAGGTAACTGTGATGGGGTGGGATAAGCCATGGAACCCAGCCTAAGGTCAGCAAGAAGACTCCTCTGAGGAACCTCTAGGCCAGTGGTTCTCAACCTTCCTAACGCCGAGACCCTTTAATACAGTTGCTCATACTGTGGTGATCCCCAACTGTGAAATTATTGTCATTGCTATTTCATGGTTGTAATCTTGCTACTGTTATGGATCATAGCGTAAATACCTATGTTTTCCTATAGTTGTGACCCCTGTGAAAGGGTTGTGACCCACAGGTTGCTCCAGGATGTTTGTGGAGTGCAGAGGAGAGCTGTCTTCCAAGGACTGAGTTCTCTGGCAGGCAGCACATCCAGGGCCTCACCAGGCCTATGCTTCTCAGTGCACAGCTCTGTGGTGTCACCTTGCTCAGGGGCCCTCCAGAATGTTCAGGACTCTCTCCTGTGTATTTCTGCCTCCCTTTCTCTGAAACAGTTCTCTTAACCTGCCTCCCAGATAACAGCTGGCAGCGACCGGAGCCTTCCAATAGGCCTGCCATTGTGTTAGCGGTATCACGTGCTACCTTGCCTCACCCCATCACCACGCCATCCTGACACCCACCAGCTTCTCCTCCTTCCTCCCACAGCTGTTTCCTCAGCTCAGAGCATCGCAGTTTCTCTCCAGGGTTGCCTGGAGGCTGCCCAAATTGGCCTCTCCTTGGCCTCTTGAATGTGATCAGATTATTCCTTCTTAAAGTTATCAAGGTTCCTCCCAAGGAGACATGAGAAGGTTTCCTCTGAAGGGAGAGCTAAGTCCCAAGTTCCTTCACCTTCCTGCTGTGCCAAACCAATTGCCACAGGAAGTCCTGCCCCTTGGCTGAAGCGTCACTCCATCGATTGCTTAGAACTCCTTTCCAGGGAGTTCAGCAGCAATCGAAAGTACCGGGTCTCTCATTCTCAACACTGGATGCTAATCTCCTTTGCAGAGAACTGCATCACGGCCTGTCTGGTTCCAGCTATGGATGCCTTAACATGCCAGTCACAGTGCTGGGAGATTACCAGGATTGATCAGGATTGAGCCTAGTATATGCATCCGTTTGGAGGTTGAGTCCAGTTTAATCAGGGATTAAATAATCAGAATTCTGCCCTATATGCAAGATCCCAAGCCATAGGGTCGGACGGAGTGGCTTTGGTAGAGGGGTCTTCCTGTGGATAATGACTCCCACTCTCATTTCTCATTGGGCCAAAATCCTAACCCTGGGTAGTTCTGTAGTATTTCCTAATACTAAAACACCCAGCCACCAAGTCATTCAGCGTAGAATGCTTTGGATTTCACACAGTTAAAAGTAGGGACCCATCACTTTTGAAAGCATTTGCCAGACCACTCTGGAAAAGGCAGAGTCCTGGCCAGGCCATTGCCTGTACCTGACTTGTCTTAAAATGAAGGTTACAAGAGGGCTTTCTGGAACCAAACAGGCCTAGCTCCCACCTTCAGTCCGTTCACCCTCAGTCTGTTCACCCTGCAGGCAGATGATGAGCCAATACCTGTAGCCATTCCACATGATGTTAAGTCTTTGCACCAACACTCTCAGATACTATTGTGCCAAGAGGAAACACCATTGAACTCAGCTTCTCTCCTGTGAGATAAGAGTATGTATTTCTCTTTCCATAGTCAGAAGAAAAGCATTGCCCTCCGGGAAAACTAAGAAAAGGAGACCTTAAGCAGTTCTTGTTTCTTTTAAAAAAAAAAAAAAGGGAATTAAATGAAATTTATCATTAAATGTAAGTGAAACTATCACAAGTGTTTGATTTAAGCTCTTTTTTAAAGGGGGAGATTTAAATGGAATTTTTACAGCATTGAGGCTGTATCAGGGCTCTTTTCTCATTCCCATGCTTGTTTTTTAGTCTTAATCCCCTTTTTGTGTCCCGTGGTGATGCGATGGTCTGAATGAGAAAGTCTCCTGCAGGCTGGTGTGTTTGGGCACTTGGTCCCCAGGGTGTCTCTGCTTCAGAAGGGTGTGAACTCTTTAAGGGTGAAGTCTCAGGAAAAAAACTAACCATTAAGGGTGATCTTATAGGTTAGTCTGGTAGGGTTTCCGCTTAAGCTCCCTGCTTCCAGATCTACCAGATGTAAGGAGTCCCAGCCACACACACCTGACACCAACACCGTGGATGCCGCCACACAGTCCCTGCCATGGTGGACTGAGCCCTCAGACCATGAGCCAAAATGAATCTTTGCTCCTAAGTAGTTTCTGTCAGGTATTTGGTGGCAGCTATGTAAAAGAGTCAAGTAAGCAGCCTTCACAGCTTGGGTAGCTATTTAATAGCTATGCCTACCCTTTTCTTCACAGCCGAGTTAAAGTTACAGCCGGACATAGCAGCCTTTGGCTACAGCTCTCAGAAAGCAAAACCAGTGAGCTGGACACTCTTGGTCTGTGGAGCCCAGTGGTCCCCTGCCACCTAGTGTCCACATAGGGTACTGCAGGCTTCTCCATAGGACACTTCCAAAGATGGAATCTTCCATTTCCCTCCCTCTCTCATGGCTACCAACCCAGAGATGCCATGGAGAACAAGTGTCACCATTACAGGAAGAAAGCACGGGCTCTTGGACTGGACAGAATGACCCAGAGTTTGCCACATTCTTCACCTGAGACTAGGAACAGGACATGGGTTGGATAAGCTTTAGCTTCTGTGTCTGCTGAAGGTGGAACATAAGAGCCATGGCTGACCTGTGATCACTGCCCAAGTGGACCTAAGTTTGATCCCCAGAACTCACGTTTTAAAGCTATAAGTGCGTGTAATCCCAGCACTGGGGCAGGAGCAGAGGGTGGTGTGGAGACAGGAGAATGATCAGAGTTCACTGGCCGGCCAGCCTAGCTTGGTGGAAGAGGTCCAGGCCAGCATATGACTTTATCTCATGAAACAAGCCTGAAGAAAAGCCGAGGCTGTCATCTGGCTTCTGCACACACATGCACACATACACTCACACACACATGAACTTGCACACATGCATACACACACACACAAGGAAGCCAAATGGTCACATTGTAAATGTTAAATATTATAAAGTACTTGTAAATCTTAGATCAGTGAGTGCTCAGGAGAGTGGATGAAGAGAAATGAAAAGAACAGACGTGGTAAGTGTGTTTGTGTGTGTGTGTGTGGGGGGGGATCAGGACGACAGAAGACAATTTAACTTTCTTCCCAGTGCTAGAGTTGATCCCTCTGGAGAGTCCAGGAAGGTAAGAAGCAGAAGCTGGCTGCCTGAAGGGGAAGCAGATGGTGGCTGAGACGGGCGGTTTTAGGGTTGCCTTTATACTCCCAGCTTCAAACACAAGAAGGAACTGGTCCATCTGGATATGGGCCAGACTGCTTCTGAATATCAGGGAGTCCTTGGTCCTCTGGAATGCGATTGACATTCTGGGGGCATTTACTCAATGGCACACACTGACTGTGCGGTCCATCTGGCTGTAAAGATCAACCCAGATAGCCTGGTGGTGGTGGCACACACTTTTAATCCCAGCACTCAAGAAGCAGAGGTAGGTGAATCTCTGAGTTCAAGGCCAGCCAGGGCTACGTAGAGAAACCCTGTCTTGAAAAAACAAAAGAAACAACAACAACAGCAAACTAACTGTTTCCTCATTTTAAAGGATTTATTTTTATTACTTTAAAGTGTGTGTGTGTGTGTATGTGTGTGTGTGTGTGTGTGTGTGGTGAGTACAGCTGCTGGCAAAGTTCATAGGCATTGAATCCCCTGAAGCTGGAGAAGCAGGCAGTTGTGAGACACCCAGGATCAGTGCTAGGAACTGTACTTGGGTCCTCTGCAAGAGCAGTATATTCTCCTAACTGCCCAGCCAACTCTCTACCTCCCAAAGTCTCATTTTTATCCCTTTACCCATATGGAAACCTGTTGTAGGAAGGCCGCTTGTTATTTCCTGGCTGCTCAGCCCTGAAATAATCACACAGAAACCATATTATTTGCCGTACTGCTTGGCCAATAGCTGAAGCATATTTCTGGCTAATTCATAACTTAAATTAACCCATTTCTATTAATCTGTATAACCATGTGGCTGTGGCTTACCGGGTAAAGTTTCAACGTCTGTCTCCGGTGGGGCTACATGGCTTCTCCTGACTCCATCTTCTTTCTCCCAGCATTCAGTTTAGTTTTCCCCACCTAGCTCTACTCTGCCCTATCAGACCAAGCCAGTTTCTTTATTCACTAACCAATACAAGCAACACATATACAAAAGGACTTCCCCCATCAGAAACTAAATCACAGAGAAGTTAGATTCCCTGCTGGTCATTACAGGGACACTTGGCTCTAACCAGAACTCACATTCTCTACACTGTGGTTGAGATCTCCCACTTCAGGATCATAGCCCAGGTAGAAAGTTCCCTCAGGAAATGCGAGAGTCCTGGGTACATGAAGCAATGTTCTACTATTCTAGAAATCCGTCACTGAAGTCCCCCTCTTCTCCTCCACAGGGACACTCTGTCACTGACTCCATGTACTATCAGTTACATGACTCACGGGGACACACTCTTTATCTCCCGGATGTCCTTGTCATACTCCAAAGAGCATGTCAGGAATCGCAGAAGGGTGAGGGTGAGGGTTAGCGTCTATGAACCTTAAAGCACAAAGATCTTGAATCTAGTACTAACCTAGTTCCACAGAAGGCGCTGTCTCACTGGTCCCTAAAATCTGTTTCTTTGGGTAAAGCATCTTTCTTTAAAAATATTCTTATTCAATTTTATGTGCATTGGTATTTTACCTGCATGTATGTCTGTGTGAGGGTGCCAGATCCCCTGGAACTGGAGCTACAGACAATTGTGAGCTGCCATGTGGGTGCTGGAAATTGAACCTGGGTCCTCAGGAAGAATACCAGTGCTCTTAATCACTGAGCCATCTCTCCAGCCTGGGTAAAGCATCTTGATATGAAATTTCTAATAATAATAATAATAATAATAATAATAATAATAATACCACTCAAACAAGCCCCTCCCCACACTGTGGCACTTTAGAGTGTCAAAGAGTAGCAAAATGACAACTTGCTAGATGTGTCTATTTAAAAAACAGAAGATTTTTATTTAGCCAGTGAGCCATAGACCACAGGGCACATGTGTGCACATGCGCAGATGCACACACACACACGCACACACGCACGCGCACACACACACACACACACACACACACACACACACAGTCCCTCAGGTAAATGCCTTCCCAGATGGGTTTTTAGATATGTATCATTTACTTGATAAAGCATAGAAGTCTGTGGAGAGGAGTTAGGGTCTGCTGCACAAATGGGCGTTTGGACAGCTTTAAAAACGCATACTCTTTACACCCAAATGCCAGGGAAATTCCCTAGGAAAGTGGTTATTACGAGCAAAGAGCAACCGCTTTTCAAAACCAAGGTGGGTGCTGGTCCAGTGGCCCTTAAAACCTGCCTTCTCCAAGAGCCGTATGAAGAACTGCTGATTTACTTACTTAATGACACTAACCACTGCTGGTCCTGGTTGATAGTGGGGTCGCTGCTCACTAAGAGGGGCTAGGACACTTCCCACCCCATAACTCAGGCTGGCTCAGGGTTTTCAACCTTCTGCAAACATTGCAATCTCCTGGGGAGCAGTCCCAGACCAATATCCACCCTCCATCTGGGGGGTTGGAGGGTTGGTGATATTTACAAGTTTGCCCTGTGATAGCCGTGTGTGGTTTGGGACGGAAACCCCAAGGATGAACAGAGAAATCAGCTAAAGCCTTGGAGAATCCTGGTGTTCCAATCCAGGTGTCATGTACTCTCTTTAAAGACTTAAAGAGTCCTTCCTTCCTTCCTTTCTTTCTTCCTTCCTTCCTTTCTTCCTTCCTTCCTTCCTTCCTTCCTCCCTCTCTCCCTCCCTCCTTCCCTCCCTCCCTTTGCTTGAGATATTGTGTTCCTGCTACTTGGAAAATCCACAGAAGAGGACAGCAACAACTTTGCCACGAGGTGCCCTCCTCACTAACATATTTTAAGCTTTCAAACAATGTCATGAAATAGGAACAGAAGAGGGAACACGGACCACTGTGCTACCCAAGGGTTTCCGAGCAAGGAGGAAATGATCTTTAGCCCTGGGAAAAAAACAAACCCGTGTTGTCTCCACTGGTCTCATTAGCTGGAGACATGGAACCTGGATTCACCTGACATGACGCATGGCAGTGTTTATGAATGCCAGCATTTCTCGCACCTTTTTCATTTCTGGCATGTACTGAGGGTCCCAGCCTATGACAACAAAATTCTAAAAATAGTATTTTTAAAATAAGACAAAAGTCTTTTTCAACTCAGATCTGCAGTCCAGTAAATATGGAATTCTTTTCGCAGTTCAGGATTTGTTTACAACACCTAAGCTTGCAAGATGAGGATGACCCAAAACTATAGTCCCTTCTGTATGCTGTGAATATCATTGGTTAATAAAGGGACTGCTTCGGGACTATAGCAGGGCTATAGGGGAACAGAGCTAGGTGGGGAAAACTAAACTGAATGCTGGGAGAAAGGAGGTAAAGTCAGAAGCCGGTGACAGAGGGAACTTTATCCAGTAAGTCACAGCCACATGATGATACACAGATTAATAGAAATGGGTTAAATTAATATGTAAGAGTTAGCCAATAAGAAGCTAGAGCTAATGGGCCAAGCAGTGATTTGATTATTACAGTTTCTGTGTGGTTAATTTGGGGCTAAGCAGCTGGGAACCAGCAAGCGGCTCCCTCCTTACAACACCTTGAAACTGATGTTAAGTTAGTTACGGCCATAGAACTTCTATCAGGTAGGTATACTAAAGGGTTTTATAAGAAACAAGGTAGTGGGACGATTAAAACTTTAAAGACACAAAATACAGATGGCAAATAAGAGATAGCTCCTATTCTACCCCAGTATTCACGAGTCTTTTTTTTTTTTTTTTTTTTTTTTTTTTTGGTTTTCGAGACAGGGTTTCTCTGTAGCTTTTTGGTTCCTGTCCTGGAATCGAACTCACAGAGATCCGCCTGCCTCTGCCTCCCTAGTGCTGGGATTAAAGGCGTGCACCACCACTGCCCGGCACGAGTCTTTTTTGTTTTGTTTTGTTTTGTTTTTGGTATCCATTAAGCTCCTCTTGGCATATTTAATGGACATCAGCATGCCTTTTAATGTACACAAATGTCAAACTGACAAACATAACCATGTCTTTCTGCAGGGTGAGGTTGTTCTCCATGTACTAGAACATGAACCATGGTTGCAGCCTGGGAAACTCAGTCTCTGTTGCTGTGCAGATTAAGTGCAGAGAAACGTCCATATTAACATCTCTGCTTTTTAAGGCTTGATAATATCCACAGATAACAACCTCTGAGCACTTAATACTAACCTGTTTTCCAAGTATTCAAGAAATTTAAAATCAGAAATCTATTCAGTGACACAAACAGCTTTTTGGATTTATTCTAGGGTGAGGTAAACCTATTGTGGGTTATTAGCCATTCTGGGATACTCAAGTATGGGGTTTGTCTCACAGCAGTGATAAAAATTTGAATATTCTGAAGAGAATTTGATTATGAAAATTTATGCTTAAAATTGTCAATGATAAACCAGGTGGTGGTAGCGCACATCTTTAGTCCCAGCATTCAGGAGGCAGAGGGAAGTGGATCTCTGTGAGACAGAAGTGAATCTGGCCCAAAAAGTGAGTTTCAGGACAGTTAGGGCTCTGTTACACAGAGAAACCTGTCTAAAAAAAAAATGTCAATAATTTTGAGTGTAGCATGAAGGAAGCATTTTTCTTTGTGTTTTTTTTCTTTTTTCTTTGGAAGGGGAGATGTCACGGCCACCCTCGACCCGCAAGGATGACGCGACACCGGAGCTCTTCTTGCAGACAGTTTTATTCAGGACCCTTTTTACAATTGTATCTCTCTCTCTCTTCTCTCCCCAGGCAAGCCTCTCCCAGCCCTTAAGTAGGCCTGGGCTACCAACCCTGGATAGCTACGTGGGCACCGTCCATTGGTCCACGCATACGCAAACCACTTGTGATCATCGGGTGATGATCGCAAGAGTCAGGTCTTAGCCAAATAAGGAATTGTTTATCAGAGAGCGCTCACTTTTGGGATCGTGGAGGGCGGAAGCCAGCGCCATCTTTTAGGCATGGCTCCACGCAGCTCTCTACAGGGAGAGGTTAAAGACAGGGTTTCTAGCTGTAGCCCTGGGTGTCTTGGAACTAGTTCTGTAGACCAGGTTGGTCTCGAACTCACAGAGATCTGCCTGCCTCTTCCTCCCAAGTGCTGGTATTAAAGGCGTGCGCAACCACCACTCAGCAGGTATTTCCTTCTTGAGACTTAACAATTTCGTAGAGACATGGATGGACTCATCTGTCACTTAGGATAGACAGCAAGGAGGACACAGTCGACAACAGCCAGGACTCCAGAGGAAGAGGAGATGCTGATTTGCACTATGGTGAGAGGCCAGGCTAACAGGTATGGGTAACAGGGTATTTGCCTGGTATGCTTCAGTGTAATCAACATGAATGGGTGGAGGGAATGCAGGACCCTGACAGTAGGGGGAAGGCAGGATCAAAAGACCAGAGTTATATATACAGTGCTGAGTACAATTTCATCATTGTCATTGTTACTCGTGCTTCTGAAAACTAATTTTCGGATTAGTTTTAATTGGATGATCAAGAATACTATCTCCATGAACAGTGCAACCAAGGATTCTCTGGGAAAAGCAGCTTGCTAATGCCCATCGAGAAGACCCTTGCTCTGGCTGGCAGAACAGTCCCTGGGTTCTAGAATTCTAGAAACAGTCGCACTCCTGTATCCTAAGCATTTCCCTCTCTTGCTCTCCTACTAGACCCTCTCTGGAGGCTGAGACCTGGGCCGTGTAATTCCTTCTAGAAGCTCAGGTTGTGAAGGCTGGGGTTTATGGCTTGGCTGCCTGTAGGGTCTCAGCCTCACACCGTTCCTTAATGACAATCTGACTCACTGGATCAACTCCCTGTTAGGGCCAGCTGACAACTTCTGAGCCCTCTCCGTGAACTGCAGACATAATTACGGATGCTCCGTAGCTAGGATCCACTGAGGTTTAAGGGTACCACCCATCATGGTGGGTGAGGTATGACAACAGGAGAGGGAGCAGGCCATCAGGAGCTGGTCACATTGTGCCTAGAGTCCAAGAGCAAAGAGGGATACATCTTCCTTTTTGTATGAGTTCATCCTCTTTCATTTCATCAACATGTACGTATGATAGCAGTGATCAGTAGTTACACAACTACAACCCTACTCAGCCAGAAAAGACAGGGGAAAATAGGCTTTCATTTTCCCAGTACCAGATCAGCTGGTGGTGATCTATATTCTCTGAGGCTCTGCTGTAGGCTCTATTTTCTCCATATGTAAATAAGAGTTTCTCTTGATATCTTTTAAGGTTTTATACTCTGAGTATTCTAGCTTCCTGAAATATCTCTATTGGTTACTTTTTGGTCTATGAATTAGTTATGTTTCTATTGCTGTGATAAAACACCATGACCATGGCCGCTTATAGAAGGAAGAAGGGCTTATTGCCAGGAGCATGGCAGCCAGCAGACAGGCATGGTTTTGGGGCAGCTGAGAGAGCTCACATCTAGTTCCATAACCAATAAGCAGAGAGGGCACACTGGGCACATTGGGGATGGGGGAAGCCTTTGAAACTTTACACTGGCCTCAGGAACACACTTCTCCCAGTAAGGCCACATCTCTTCATCCTTCCCAAACAGTCACCAATGTGGAACAAGTATTCAAATGCCTAAGACTTATGAGGGTCTCATTCCTGCCACCACAGCCTGAGGCCTGCTGCTATAGCAATATGCAAAGCTGGTTAGTTAGAAAGAAGGAAAGCTTGACTCCTGGTTTGGCAGGCTGAAACATTCCAGAAGGGGTGATTGCAGCTGTCAGGGGTCTTGTGCTGCCTCCCCACCTGATGGTGTGGGAAGAAGCCAGCTGAAGAGCTGGGAGTGGACAGAGTTTGGTGTGAGAGTTCCCAGGTGGCCTTAAAGCATAGCTACATGCATGCATTCCTGAGAGGGAAGCCCTCAGGATCTAATTGCCTCTTAAAGGTCCCACTACCACCTTTCAAAACTTTTTTTGATACCCAAATTTCAACCTGTGGTGCTACTGAGGACCGGAACACCTGTGAGCCGAATGCTCTCAGTCGCTACTGTAAATCAAGGATTTCCGCTTCCTGTGTGAACTAGCCCGTTTCCCAGCTCAGAAATGGGCAACAAAATGCTCCAGCCCCAGACAGGTGCTTTTGTCTTAAGCATCAAAAAAGCAAAGAACATCTGAGTTCATTGCCTTATGTATACTCTCGACCGGAGACCCAGTACAGCCTGAGAAATGATTAGAATCGTTCAGAGACAGTAAGAGCTCAGATTCTGGAGGCCAACTACCAGGTTTGAAGCTTGAATCCAGTCCTTACTGGCTGTGGCTTTGGGTAAGTTCCTTCTTAGTTCTAATCACTAACATGAGGATGAAACCCGTGCCTCTTCATTGGCTGCCTCAAAGACCCAGTGAGCTGGCTGGTAGGCACTTCAGAAACCTAGGAAGCTCTGTAAATGTCGGCTAATGTTATTTTTCTCTCCTCTCCGCTCCTCCCACCCACTCCCATCCCATCCCCTCTCCTCCTCTTCTCTCTCTCTCTCCTTCTGTCTGCCTTTCTTTTCTGGTACTAGGAGCTGAACGCCTTCTGCCACACAACTATATCTCCAGGCCTTTCTTACACTTTTTTTTTTTTATTTTAACAACAGGGTCTCCCTAAGTCGTCCATGCTGGCCTGGGTGCCATTATGTAACCCAGGCAGATCTTGAATTTATCATCCTCCTGCCTCAGCCTTCTTAGAAGCTGGGACTACAACTCTGCTCAGCGTCATTCCTATTAACAAAAACAATGGTTTGCTGATTAAATACGTGATCTGATATTATGTAACCATGAGTAAAGTATTAGATATTTCTGAATGATAGGAGCACAATTGGTTTCCATTTTCACATATCTTAAGAGGTTTCCTACGAGGAGATCAGTGGCTTTCATAGGTAGGAGGCTTGCTTTTTAATACAAAGGCATCTTCAGACACACGCATGGAACATTAGCGAGTCCTTTCTCCAGCATGTCAGTGCCGCCTTCAGTGGGGCTGTCAAGAGCCGTGGTCAGGGTGTGCGTCACTCCAGCCCGAGCCCCTCCCCCAGCCTGTTGCTCTCTCCCTCTGCTCATCTTTTCTGCTCCCACACTCAGCCTCTTCTCAGCACAGGATTCCATGAAGTTCTCAGGACCTGCTACAGGAGTTGACAGCATTTTGCTGGCCACAAATTAATTCTCAAGAGTGGCTTTTCTTTTTCTTTTCCTTTTTTAAAGCAACACCTGGATGGACAACGAAGAAGCTGTTGAATAAACAGGAAGGAAATCGAGGGCCTCTGAAATCCAAGTCTGTTGATTCTTTTAATCTAGCACCACTCAAACTCACAGACAACTTGAAGAGAAAGTTCTTACCTCCTCGGACAAGACTTGGGTGAAAGGCACACAGATGAGCAAATCTGTCAGCGGTGAAGCAGAGCGAGCAGGCTGTGGGATTCACTGATTGATATCAAGAAAGTCTTTAAGGGTACTTTGGGCCATGAGATGTCACTGGTCAAGTAGGCTACTTTCTTAGTGAGGGCAAGAAAAATATCAGCAACCTGCAAGAACTAGACAGACACGTCTGACCTGCTCACCCTGGCTGGAGGATGGAAAACCAAATGTCTTTTTGAGTTCAAAGGACACTGTCCTGGGAAAAAGGAATGATTACTGCTTGCATCTGAGCCCAGGTTCGTAACAAAGAAATTGCTTCATAATTTAAAAATTATTCATTCTCACCCTTTGCCCTGGCCTCCTCCCAAGAAGTAGCAGCTCAGCTGTATCCAATGAGAGAAAAAAGATAATAAATAGAAGAGTAGCAATTAATCGTGCATCCCAATTTAAGGGTCTGGGCTGCTGCCTCACGCCTGAGCGGCTTATCAAATTTAGCTCCATTATGACTGTCTGTGTTTCAAATGATGTCTGTCCTCACGTCTGAGTGCTGGGCCCGCAAGGCGGCTGGAAAGCATCGAAACTTAGTACGGATTGTAATGGGATTCTATCATTTGTACAGTGCGGGGCAAAGTGCTGAAAACGGCAGTTTAATGAGTCATGCAGAGTGGCTTAGCGCTCCGTCACCGATTCCATTACTTCCCCCTTCAAAGGCCACTGGAAGCAGCATGATATAGCTGTTTTTTAGATGCCTTGCCTTTGGGTGGGGGAATAATTCTTGCCCATTTCCTTGTTATTTAAAAAAAGCAAAGATCCTGCTTTTGACCTCCATGGGTACCAAGCATGTATGTGGCGCCCTGACATACATGCGGGCAAAATACCCATACATATAAGAAGATAAAAATGTTCAATAAAATAAAAAAAGCAGAGAAAATCCAGGTTTCCTGACAAATCAGACTGTGACCAGATTCACACCAGGAGAATAAACAAGGATCATAATGACGCTTGGAACACGAGGGCCCCGTCAGACCTGAGCTTTGCTGGCTCTTCCCGGCTTCAGTCGATTTGGAAGCAGGTGTAGGGGAGGACCCTTGATGGAACACAGTATGAATTTGCTGCTTCTCAGCCTGTCCTTGGCCGCAGACCCCTGAAGGTGCCCTCAGCAGCCCCAACAGGCAAAGGTTTCTCTGCTTGAACGGCAAATCTAATTTGAACAGGGCACTAATTCTTTCATTTGCTGCCCTCCGTGTTTTCATCATTGAGTCATAATTTCACCTGCCAACTCAGGTAAACAGCCGCTAATAGCACAAAGGCTTTGAAAGGTTAGCCTGGCCTTGATTCCCTATTGAGATTTTGTTCTCTCACGGTTGAGGGAAACCTCACTGTTGAGCTTGCCCCAAAGGGTCACCTCCTTGTTGTATACTCTTGGGGGAGAAGGCTGGTTATACCCACTTAACAAAGTCAACCCATCTGCCCCTTCAAAGCTGTGCTGTGCTCTCTCCTCATGTGAACAAGCCAAAGGAAACAAGAATGTCCCATCTCTGATCTCAGCCTGGTATGCAGGGCCAGCGAAAAGAAGCTACAGCTTTGGAGAGAATTCACAACTGAAAGGGACTATGACTCCCCCCAGATTTAAAGGTATAGCACTCAAGGAAGAAAAGAAACAAAACTCAAAATGACTATAATGCAGTATACTATATGGAATCCTGGGAAAGGAGAGGATCTAGCCTCCACAAATGCAGACGGAGGCAGGGTCCTTTAACCACATACTAAGGTGTAGCAAGATTTCTCTAGAACATGCCACAGTTGGAGAAGGCTACAGAAAGTATATCAGTTATAATGAGCTGACTTCTGTACTGGGTCATTGTATGCCATCTTGACACAGCTAGAGTCATTGGAGAGGAGGGAGCATCAATTGTGACAATGCCTCCATAAGGTCGGGCTCTAGGCAAGCTCTAGGTCACTTTCCTTATTCGTGGTTGATGGGGGAGGAACAAGCCCATTGTGGGTGGAGCCATCCCTGGGCTGGTAGTCCTGGGTTCTACAAGAAAGCAGGCTGAACAAACCATAAGGAACAAGCCAGGAAACAGTACCCCGCCATGGCCTCTACATCAGCTCCTGCTGCTAGGTTTCTGCCCTGTTTGAGTTTCCGCCTTGACTTCCCTCAATGGACTGGATATGTAAGTCAAAATAAACCTTTTTCTCCAAGTTGCCTTTGGTCACGGTGTTTCATCACAGCTAATAGTAACCATAACTAAGACAGCTTTGTAAACTGAGTTTTGGCAGCTTGTAGCGCTCAGATTCCGTTTGGTCTGCTACACATATTGTGTATTTGTGGAATGCATGAGGATTCTCTCGTATTTTCCAAATGCACAAGGCATAACTAGTCCTAATCCACTAACTGGGTCACAACTCATCAGACTGGGTGGGATGATGGATGGTGGGGGTTATGAGAAATTTGACAACATAACAGGTTTCTAAATGTAAAACAACTGAAAATTAACTAAAAATCGAGCATGTAAAGGATCCAAGGTATTCCTGGAAGCTCTCAGGCCTCTTGGTTTTACACGTTCACGTCAGTCTTGGTTGTGAACACAACATGCACACTTTGCACTGAAGATGCTGACATCCGACACAGCGCCAGTGACACTGTCTGGCACACCTGAGCTGGCACTCGAGGCTAGCATAGTTTACTGTTCTCTAGAGCAATCAAATCCATGAGGTTGGACATGATTTCTGCTCTTAAAGGAACAGTGGTTTGAACGAGAATGGCCTAATAAGCTCCTATTGGAATACTTGGTCCCTGATTGGGTGGAACTGTTTCAGAAGGTCTAGGAGGGGTGACCTTGTGGGACGAGGTATGTCATTGAGGGTAGGCTTTGAGGTTTTAAAAGGCAATGTCATTGCCTGTTGGTACTCTCTCTGCCTTGTGGTTGTGTCTCAGAATGCAAGCTTTCAGCTACTGCTCCAGCACCATGTCTGTCTGTCTGCTGCCATGCTTCCCAATATAATGGTCATGGACTGACCCTCAGAAACTGAGCAAACTCCAAATAAGCTTTCTTTTGTAAGTTGTCTTGGTCATGGTGTCTCTTGACAGCGATAAAAAGTAGCATGACACTGAGTTATGGAAAGCACAGCTTTTCTTGTCTTCTTCCCAGCGCCTCTCAGCATGTAACCATCAGATCACTCTATCTTTATATTGAACTGTATTGAAAATGACTTTAAAGCTTGCTGTTTGAGAGACTGGAGAGA
Source organism: Microtus oregoni (assembly GCF_018167655.1). NCBI lineage: Eukaryota > Metazoa > Chordata > Mammalia > Rodentia > Cricetidae > Microtus > Microtus oregoni. Next base: position 34,342,491 of record NW_024543071.1, on the reverse strand, counting down.
TGGCTTGGTGGTTAGGAGTGCTGACTGCTCTCCCAAAGGACCCAGGTTCAATTCCCAATACACATGGTAGCTCACAACTGTCTATAACTCCAAGCCCAGGGGATTTGGTGCCCTCTTCTGGCCTCTGAACACAGCACCATTCATACGTATAAAATAATTTCAAAACTTGCTGTTTGAGTTTCATTAATAAGTTGTTAAATGAATTTTGGCTTAGAAGGTAGTACAGAATTTTTAACAATTTTATAAATGGTCTTTAAAATACTTCTATCTTAGCCGGGCGGTGGTGGCGCACGCCTTTAATCCCAGCAATCGGGAGGCAGAGGCAGGTGGATCTCTGTGAGTTCGAGGCCAGCCTGGTCTACAAGAGCTAGTTCCAGGACAGGAACCAAAAGCTGTAGAGAAACCCTGTCTCGAAAATAAAAAAACAAAAACAAAAACAAAAAAAAACTTCTATCTTTTTGTACTACATATTTGTGGAAGATTCTCTACATTCTTCAGCCTCAAATATTAATTCAAGGTTTAATACTTTGTGTAAAAATAAATGCTTGCGTCTTATGACTATGTAAATCTTCTTTGTCATCTTTAAAGAGAGATTTATTTTTATGTGTATATGTGTGTGTGTTCATTTAAGTGTATGCCACCTGTCCAGGTGTCCACAGAGGCCAGCAGAGGGCATCAGGTCCCCAGTAGCTGGAGTTATGAGTGGCTATAAGCAAAACTCAAGTCCTCTGGAAGATCAGGACTCACTCTTAACCACTGAGTCATTTCTCCGGCTCTGCTTTTGTCTTTACTGAATGGTAAAAATTATGCCATACTATAAAAATGTTTCAAAGAATTGTTTTAAAATACTTTTCTGATTTACTGCCAGCAAATGTTTGATATATTCTAATTTATACATCTATGGGTGTCCAAAGTCACATACAATTTTCTGTGGCAAAGAGGGATTCTAAGAGGAAAAGGTGACTCAGCCCTGCCTTAGCTATCCAGCAGGTGGACTTGTGTGCTCATCCCCTAGGGCTGCCGAGAAAACTGAAGTGGGCTGGCAGGATGCCTCCTTCCAAGGGTAGCATTGAGGGGACACCCTAGCTCCTCTATTAGCTGCTGGTGTTTGCTGGCATTTTTTGCTGTTCCTTGGCTTAAAAACCCTTTACCTTGGTTCCCCTTCATCTCCACATGTTATTCTCCCTGGGTGCATGTGTCTGTGACCAAATCTGTCCCATGTCCCATTTTATAAAAATAACAGGTATATTGGGCTAGAGGTTTCCCTATGACATTGTTTTAACTTTCCATTGTTGTGAGATATTTGTACACCATGTGAAGGTGTATTGCTGTGATTGGTGTAATGAAAAGGTGAATGGCCAATAGCTAGGCAGCAGGTATAGGTGGGTCTTCGGGATAGAGAGAGAAAGGAGGAGGAATCTAGGTGCTGAGAGAGAGGCGAGGAGCCACAGAGAAACAGGATGATGGGCTGTGTGAGAGACAAAACATAGATGAATAGAAATGGAATAATCTGAATTGTAAGAATTAGTTAAAAACAAGTCTAAGCTATAGGCTGAGTTTTCATAATGAATAAATCTCCGTGTGGTTATGTGTGAGCTGCCCACCCAAAGAAAAATCCAATTGCAGACCATACCTGCAAAGACCACGCCCTCTTCAAAGAAGGCCGCATTTAGAAGCACTGGCTTTAGAACTTCAAGACATGAATTCTTAAAGAACGTCACTCAGACCCACTCAGATTGTTTTACTTTAGGGAAAATGGCTGAGTGAGTGATTGAAATTCTCCTGATGTTAAATAAGAAGCTGGTTTTTGAAAAGATTTTTTAAGAGCCTAAATACAAATCGAATAACCTTGATTGTGCAATTTTCCAGCACCATGCTCTCTTATTTATAAAAATGAAGGATCTAGAGCTAGGAGTCTGGTGGCACACATTTTTAATCCAAGCACTCAGGAGGCAGAGGCAGTCAGATCTCTGAGTTCAAGGCCAGCCTGTTCTACAGAGAGAGTTCCAGTTCAGTTACACAGCCAGGGCTACAGAGAAATGCTGCATTGAAAAAAAAAATTCTAGGCTGATCTTAAAGTCTTTTCTAGTATTAGAAATCTAAGCCCAAAGAACGGAGGATAGTTTATATAAAAATAAAACAAAAGTAAAGCTTTTCAGGCTTAGAATCGGATAATAAAAATATATCCAAAAAACAAGACACTAGCACTGTGGCGATGGATCTGTGGGTAAATTGTTTGCCAAGCAAGCTTGAAGACCTGAGTTCAAATCCCCAGGCCCATGTGCTGGTTGGGCACAGCAGAATGCATCTGTCACAGCCGTTCTCCTATGGTGAGGAGGGAAGCAGAGACAAGAGAATCCTTGAAAACTCCCAGGCCAGCTTGTTTGCCACATACAACAACCAAGAGACCCTGATCTCAAACAAGATGAGGACTAATACCCGAGACCTCTGAGCTCTGCATGCTGTGGCCGGCATGTGGCTGCACATTCACACACACGATTCACAGGCACACACCTTACACACACACACACACACACACACACACACACACGCACACACAGAGGCACTGGAAGCTATGAAGACAAACAGACCTGCTCCTGCGGCCTTTGCGTGTGTACCATTCTTCAGAGTAATTCTAAATACCCAAGTAACTCTGGTTTCCTGAAGACACACTCCTCCCCGCCCCTGGGTTCTTCGGCATAGCTTTGGCAGATGCAATTTCCTGAAATGACCACAGTTAGAAATAACGAAACCAAATATGGCCATACATGCTGAGGTGATTCTGAAGACAGGAGGCCAGCTTTCTTGTAGGGTGTGGTGTTTATGTATATATGCAAAATGGTGTTACTTTTTTACAGCTCACAAACTAAGTTCCCCATCAAAACCAGAGAGCAACCATATCCACAGGACCACAAAACTCTAGTAACCTTTTTGTGATTACTTAATAGAATGTGGGCAGGTGCACAATTGCTATTGTTTTTTTTAATTTATTACATATGCAGGGTTCTGCTCATATGTATGCCTGCACACCAGATAGTCCCATGAAGAAACAGATTAGCAGACACTGTTAAGAGGGAACAGAAACATAAGAACAGAACACCTTTACATTTGGAGACTTGTTTGTTTTTTTATGTTAGGCATTAGATAGCCCCAATTTTAAAGGATTTTTGTAAAAGGCAGCCCAAAGGCATTTGGAGATCAGGCCTCGAATTGCAAGTTTACAAGTCTATGACAAGTCTCAAGACTTAATGCCTACCACATTGTGTCCACTGTGATAAGACTCTTGAGTCAAAAGCAGAAGGGTGTGAGAATTGCATGGACAGACATCTTTGTCCCATGGAACCCCTCTTCAGCGAGGACTGACATGCCACTTTTAGTCAGGTGGGAGGTCTGGTGCATGTCGCGGCTTCAACAGACTACCCAACAAACATACTGGCCCTGAGGCATGTACTTGAAAAAGGAGAACTCACCCAGTAGAAGTCGATCTTAGCCTGGTGGAGAGCATGGGTAAGAAGGGCGTTTTCTAACACGTAGCACTGGGCCAGTGGGAAAAACAACCATCTTAGTGGAACCTCCAAATGTTAAGCTTTTTCGGCCCAACAAACCTCTCTGACAATGCAATAATCCAAATCAGACCAAATTGGAAGGAGCCCAGGTTTAATGGATGTTAGCGCTCCTGGGTGGCCCTCCAAAAAAAACACACAGGGGGAGAGGAGAGCTGGGGAGACCACGTGCTTGTTCTCTGGAAGACAGTTTAAATAGTCTGTGGGAGTGGTCTTGACCCTCCCTGGGGAGGGGGATCACCGTTTGGCGGGCTTTCTTGGAGGTGGAGCAGGGACTGCAGCCACTCCCAGGGGAGGGGGCTTGGAACTTTCTACCAAACACTAAGGATGTCAGAATAAGCTGTCCTCTGCAGTGGATGCAATGGGCAGAAGCGTGGGAACAGAGTGGAGTTGGTGTCACCACCCTGCTATTTAGAAGCTGAAGCCTGGGATTGGGAGATGGCTCAGTGATGAAAAGCAGTTGCAGTTCTTGAGGAGGACATGGGTTTGGTTCCCAGCACCCACATGGTAGCTTACAACTACCCATAACTCCAATTCCAGAGGGATCTGACACACCCTCTTCTGACTACCTCAGTAGCCGAGCATGCATTTAACACATACATACATGCAGACGACAACACACACACACACACACACACACACACCAATAATAAAAATTTAGAAATCTAAAAATCTTTTAAGAGCTGGAGCACTTAGCCTCCCAGAGCCTTCTCTGGTGTGAAACATGAACAATGCTAGACTATGTTTCACAGAGTTGTCCAGAAGTGTAAGCAGACAATGCAGTCAAGTGTTTACTGTAACCAAGCAAGTGTTCATGAGCATTGGCTGAGTATGACTCTACCCAGGGTTCTGTGTGGCCAAGCTGAAGCCCTTCCCCTGAGGTCACTGAGTCCCAGAAGGTCACTAGTCATTCTGAGCAAGTAGTTCCTGGAAGGCAGAGGGCGGGGAAGGAGTAGAGGGGCCTTAAGCCGGGGAGCCTGGGACTCAGACCCTGGATAGATTTCCCTTAAACAGTTTCTTCATCCATGACTGGGAGTGATCATACAGTCTCACAGTTCTGTTACTAAAGTCAAAGGAATGATTATTAAACAAGAGGTATTCCATTTTATTTTCTTTTAGGTTACGACGATTTTTAGATTGTTTTGAACATAGCCTAGATCTGTCAGTTGGTCTATAGAGAGATCTCTAAGGAGTGGGTTAGCACACTGTGACTGTTAACAAATCTAACATTTCCGGAATGGTAACTATAAATTAAAGTAGAACTTTTTTTCTTCTTTATTTTTGTTTTGGATTTGGGTCTTTGGAGATAGGGTCTCTCTCTATAACCTTGGCTATCCTGGAACTTATGTAGACCAGGCTGACGTGGAACTCACAGAGATCTACCTGCCTCTTCCTTTCCAGTGCTGCTAGGACTAAAGGTCTTTAGCTTATAAATTCTCTTATTTTTAACTGGAAATCAAGTTATTTTCATAAAATATATTCTGATCATTGTGTCCTTTCCCTCATGTCCTCCCAGATGCTCCCCAGCTCCCCACCCTTCCAACCCCACACCTTCTCTCTCTCTCTCAAGAAAACAAATAAGCAAATAAAAAAGATAAAGACATAAGGATAAAGAAAAATAAACAAGAAAAAATGAAACACTAAGAAAAAACATCAGAAAACACACACAAAACCGACAAAACCTCAAAACTATAAGTCATAATATACAAGCAAAAGACCAGTAAGGGGAGCTGGTTGCTGGCAGCACGCCTTTAATCCCAGCGCTTGTGAGGCAGAGGCAGTTGGATCTCTGAGTTTGAGGTCAGCCTGGTCTACAAAGGGAGTTCCAGGACAGACAAAGAAACCCTGTCTTGAAAAAACAAAACAAAAGAATCCCAAACAAATCAATGTGAGAGAAAAAAAAATCCAAAAATACCTTTGAGATTATTTGTGTGTGTGTGTGTGTGTGTGTGTGTGTGTGTTGGCCATATACTGCTGGGTGTAATGCCTGCCCTGAAGGGTTTTTGTTTGTTTTATTTTTTTATCATAAATTATGTGTATATGTGGATGTGTGTCTGAAAGTTTGAGCCTATGAGTGCAGTGGCTGTGGAGGCCAGAAGAGGGCATCAGATCACACAGAGCTGGAGTTACAGATTGTTGCAAACTGTCTGATATATATGCTGGGAACCAAATTTCGGTCCTCTGAAGAACAGCATATGATCTTAACTGCTGAGCTGTCTTTCCAGCTGTTAAAAAGTCATTCTTAAAGGCCAAAACTTTGGATGTTTTGTTGTGTAGTCCTCAAAATTAAAATCTTATCTGACAAAACTGTAGTTTTTTTTGTTTGTCTGTTTGTTTGTTTTCAAGACAGGGCTTCTCTGTGAAACTGTCCTGGCTGTCTTGGGACTCACTCTGTAGACCAGACTGCCCTCGAACTCACGGAGATCCACCTGCCTCTGCCTCCTGAGTGCTGGGGTTAAAGGCGTGTACCACTACTGCCTGGCCAAAACCAATTTTTTAAAGTGTGTGTGTGTGTGTGTGTGTGTGTGTGTGTGTGTGTGTGTATACGTGTTGCTTTAGGTATCTGAGGATGTGGGTCCTTTGGTGCTGGAGATATAGGCACGGATGCTGGGAACCAGACCCAGGTCCTAGCCCCTCAGTGAGATAAGTGCCCCTAATAAAAGACGCCCCAGAGAGGCCTCCTGTCCTCATTGTTCCAAGTGAGAATCAGCAACCTAAAAGCAAGCTCTCAGCAGAACGTGGCCAATCCTGATAAGTCCTGATGAGGATGTCCAGCTTCCAGAATGGAGAGAGACATCTGTTGTTCCTAACACTCATTTCTGAATGGTTTGTTATGGAACCCGAATAGATTATGGAGGGTAAATAAAGACAGGGAAGAGACACTGCCTTGGGCCTTTTCGCCAAACCTACTTAAACTATTTCCAGCAACAGAAGAAAGTGAGTTAACTGTTTTCCATTGATAGGTTGGTTTTCCCACCCCGTTTGTTGTTCTATCTTTAATTTCATGAATGATGAGAACTGCTAGTGTTCTTTGACTTAGCCAATCTTTTTACACATGTGGCCATTAAGTTGTAGTCATTCAGTATTAAAAGTAATTTCCATAGAAAATTGTTCTGTTGTCAATAGCTGTGGCACCAACCCTGCATTAGTCAAATTCTGACAGCAAAACCCACACACGGCACTGAGGACCTCACTTCATTGCACCCTCAAGAACCTTATTACAGCTCCAATGAAACAAGTTTTATTTATGGTGATGACTTGTAATTAAATCTCCAGCTAAGACCTCTTCCTTTGGGCACCTGTGTCCTGTTCAAAGCACCATTGGTTTTGAGATGACTAGTTTATCTGGTCATCCGATGAGACTGAAATAAGACCATTAGTGCCTGGAACCTTTTGATGTTTGCTTGTGCACACGAGTGATTTAAACAACTGTGTGTGTGTGTGCGCGCGCGCATGTGTACACTCGGATGCACGTGGATGTGGAGGTCAGAGGACAATTTCATGCAGTCAGTCCTCTCTTTCCACTTTTATGTGGGATTTTTTTTTTCGAGACAGGGTTTCTCTGTGGCTTTGGAGTTTTATGTGGGATTTCATTCAGTTTTCCATGTGTGCTGGTTGAATGAGAATGGCCCCTACCTACAGGCTCATATATTTAAAGGCTTAGTCACCAGGGAGTGGCACTGTTTGTAAGGATTAAGAGGTGTGGTCTTGTTGGAGGAAGTGTGTCACTGAGGGTGGGTTTTGAAGATTCAAACCCCATGCCAAGCCCTGAACTCTCTCTCTCTCTGCCTGATCAGATCAGGATGTAGTTCTTAGCTCCAGCTCCATCATCTGCCTATGTGCCGCCACGATGAGAATGGATTAACCTCTGAAACTGAAGTGATTTCCCAGTTAAATGCTTTTGCTTATAATAGTTGCTTTTGTCATGGTGTTACTTTACAGCACAATAGAACAGTGACTGAGACAGAAGTTAGTACCAGAGAGTGGGTTGTTTCTGTGACAGGCCTGACCGTAAGATTTACTGGAGAAATACAGAAGACAGGACTTTGGGCTGGAAAAGTGGTTGGATGCTTTAAAGGGGCTTACTGGGCCATCCCAGGAGAAGCATGGAAGACAGGGCCAGAGCCAGGGGGCCAGGCCAGGGCTAGGGGGCCAGGGCCAGGGGGGCCAGGGCCAGGGAAACCAGGGCCAGGGCCTGGGGGGGCCAGGACCAAGGCTAAGGCAAGGGTCAGGGAAGCTAGGGCCAGGGGAGCCAGGTCCAGGTCCAGGGGGGCCACGGCCATGGCCAATGTCAGGGGGGCCAGGATCAGAGGGGCAAGGGCCAAGGCCAGGGCCAGGGCCAGGGGGACCAGGGCAAGTAGGGCCAGGGCCAGAACCAGAGACGTCAGGGCCATGTAGGCCAGGGCCAGGGAGGCCAGGGACAAGGGCAGGACCAGGGCCAGGGGGGCCAGAGCCAGGGTCAGGGGGCGCCAGAGCCAAAGCGAGGGAAGCCAAGGCCAGGGCCAAGGCCAGAGGGGCCAGGGCCAGGGCCAGTATCAGGGTAGGCCAGGTAGCCAGGGCCAGAGCCAGAGGGTCAGGGCCAGGTAGGCCAGAGCCAGTTCCAGGGAAAGGGGGGCCAGGGCCAGGACCAGGTAAGCCAGGGTCAGGGGGGCCAGGGTCAGCGCCGGGGGGGGGGGGCAGGGCCAGGGTCAGGGGTCCAGGGCCAGGTGGTCGATGGCCAGGAGTCCAGGAGCAGGGCCAGGGGCCCAGGGTCCATAGTCCAGGGCCGTAGTTTTGGGGACAAAGTCTCTCCCTGGTTTTGGTCCTCTTTTCAGGTTGTGTTTCTTTCCCTGGTTCTGGACTGGAGCCAAGCCATTTGGGGTCTGTGTGGGGGCTGCAGATCAGGGATTTCCTGGGGTCTGGGTCTCTATATTTTTGAGAATGGCTTAATTCTCTCGGTATGATTGTCTCAGTTGCATATACTTTCCTGTTTTTTCTTTTCTGAGACAGGAACTCACTACATACTTGTCTGGAACTACTATGTAGATCAGGCTTGTCTTAAACTCACAGATCTCTGCCCTCTTCATTCAATATTCTTTCTTCTAACTGGAAATTTTTGCATTGTATATATAACACATATTCCTTACAATTGTTTTTTTTTTCTTTCTGAGATTCTTAGGCAACTGTATGTTTATGGCTGGGAAAGATAATATACACTCAGGTCTTAAGCACAATTCATTACTAGAAACAATTCATAACAAGAAATAAAAAAAAATTTTAAGAAATGGATCATAGAGACAGAGTCACTTGAAAAATGAATTTTATAATGTATGTTATACATCAATGATTATAATTTGGTTGTTTTTTTCTGTTGCTTTTTGTCTTGTAACTGTAGTCTGTTGTATTGGTCTAGGAGATTTTTGTCTAGGTTAAAAACGATTAATACAAATTTTAAAATTTCAGGTTTTTCTCACTGTCGGTTCAGTCTGCATTGTGAAGTGGTAATGAAAGGGACTGGAGAGGTGGCTCAGTGGTTAAGAGTACTGGATGCTATTGCAGAGGACCTGGGTTCAGTTCCCAGTATACCATCCACATGGTGGCTCACAACTGCCTGTAACTTAAGCTCTAAGGAATCTGCAGCCTTCTTCTGGTCTTTCTGGGCATCAGGCACACACATGGTACATATGCATACATGCAGGCAAACACTCACACAAAATAAAAATAAATGCATCTTTTAAAAAATAGTGATGAGGGCTGGAGAGGTGGCTCAGCCATTAGAGGCTAGGCTCACAACCAAAAATATAAAAAAGTATTAAATGCAGATGAAAGGAAAACAAGATCAAGTAGAAAAATATTGATCCACGCAAAATAATATGCAAGAAAAAAATATTTAAAATGTCAGGGAGGAGCCATTCAATGATGGCGCATGCCTTTAATCCCAGCACTCAAGAGGCAGAGGCAGGTAGATCTCTGTGAGTTCAAGGCCAGCCTGGTCTTCAGAGCAAGTTCTAGGACAGCTAGGGCAACACACAGAAATCCTGTCTCGAAAAACAAACAGAACAAAAATATGTCATAGAGGGTCTGGACAGATTGCTCAAAGGCTAAAAGCACTTGTTACTCTTTCAGAGGATCCTGGCCCAATTCCCAGGACCCATGTAGAGGCTCATAGCTATAACTCTATTCCCAGGGGATCAATGCCTGCTTCTGACCCCGTTCAGCCCGGTGTGCACACACATGCATGCAGGAAAGTTTTCATACACATAAGTTAAAAAATGTTAAAGTCTAAAAATATTTTAATTAAAAAGTATCAATGAGGGGCTGGAGAGATGGCTCAGAGGGTAAGAGCACTGGCTGCTCTTCCAGAGGTCTTCAGTTCAGTTCCCAGCAACCACATGGTGGCTCACAACCATCTGTAATGCGATCTGGTGCCCTCTTCTGGTGTGCAAGCAGAACACTGTACATATAATAAATAAATAGGTACAACCCACTGAGAAAAATGTAATAAAATGAGCTGTAAAGCTAAAGTTATACGTGTGGGTAAATAAAACTTTAACCCTTCCAGCTATAACAACAGCCATAATACAAGCTTCCAACTTGATTATAGAGGAAGTTACATAAAACACACACACACACACAAAACCCAATAAATTGTAAATATCAGAATTTTTTTGGAAAATAACATTGTATGCATTTTATTCTGCTGTCAGAGCTTTGAAACTCCTCTGCCTATGTGTCCATGGTTTTACCTGAAAATGATTTCCGCATTGGTAGGTATTTAAATTTTAAGATTAAAATGTATTTAAACAAATTTAAAATCCCAACACTCCCTAGTTTCCCTTTAATTTTCCCAGACTCCCCAAGTGAGAGACCCAGGCCCCAGAAAATCTCTGACCTAAAACGAAGCCCCTACACAGACCCTGAACGGCTGGGCTCCAAGCCCCAACCCAGTGAAAGAAACACACCCTGAAAATGGGACCAGAGCCAGGGAAGAGACGCTTTATCCTTGAGCCAAGAGCCGGAGGAAAATCCCTAGACCCTGAGACCAGGATCAAAAAAACACACTAAATCCCTAGATTCAGAGTATACCAAAGATACTCACCCTAGTCCCAAAATTAGGGTCAAAAAGGTAAAATGAACCAACGAAAGAAACACAACTTGGCCCCAGAATCGGAGCCATCTCTGCCCTTGAGACAAAACCAGCCAATCCCTGAGCAGGGAAAACTGACCAATCACTGAACCCCTAGAGGCTTGAAATTCCTCTCAGGCCTGAAAACTCCCTTGCATCATAGGGGGCAGCCAATCCTAAACCTGGAAATCTGGAGTTCCCTTCATCCACTAGAGGGCAGCCAATCACAAGCCCAGAAGCTTGGACTTTCCCAAGCCTCTTCCCCTGTATAAAAACCTTGTTTGTTGCTCTCTGTCCCTCTCCTATGCTGTTCCTATTGCTGCTGCCGCTTCAAAGGGACAAACAGAGGGACCGGAGTTAATTCATAATAAAGGATCTCTGTTTTTGCGTTGGAGTCAATCTTGTGGTTGGGATTTGGGTTTTGGATTTCAGGCATAACACAAGGACTTCCTTCACGTGAGGGTTAAAGACACACAGTGCCCATTTGCAGACAGAGAAGTTAGAGTTGGGAGGGAAGGAGAGAGAAGGTTGGGAGAGAGGGAGGGAGAGACGACAGAACACTTGGTGTGGAAAAGTTTTGCGTTTTTATTTGGTTTTGCTTTCTTTGGGGTTTCTGAACAAAATCGTGTAATTGCTCCCTGTCTCTGGGACTAAAGCAGCTCTCCTGCATTTTGCCACTTGGAGTATGTGGCAAGATCTCTTTTTCCCAGTCTTTCACTGGTCCCTTTCTTGTTTAGTAAGCTGTATTCTGATCTTAGAGTTTCTCTTTACCTCCCAGCACCTCAGACTTAAATATCGAAAATAATAATAAATCAAGCAAATACTAAATATTTTTAGCTTCCCAGTTTTTATTTTCCACAGAATGAGAAAATGGACCAATGTCATTTTGAATGCAGGTATCAGGCAAGCAGAACTCTTGAGGTCACAGACACGCCCCAAACAAATCGCCAGGCAGGGAGTAAGCAGTTTGTCACCTGTGTTCTGTTGAGCAGAAGGTGTGGCTGGCACCACTGTCTCTATCTGCACTGAGAATTTGGAGCACTCCCCAGTGATAATGTTTCAGTCTGTGACGTGGCCCTGGGATGTAGGACAAGGGAATCCTATTGAGCTGGAAGACAGCAGATCTGGAAAGCATCGTGTTCCTGTCCCTGCACTGTGCCCTCCAGCCCAAGAACATGAGAACGGAAGCCCGCGGGGAGGAAACCTTGAGATCCTGACCATGCAAACTGAAGAAGCACCCTAAGCCTCCTACAAAAGCCAAACCAAACCTAAACAACCATGCTCTGTCTCCTGCTTCACCCCACCTCCCTGAGCAAAGGCTTACCATTAACAAGAGCAAATAGCTAAAGGAAAATGGATGAGAAGGGCATGGGAGATTCAGGTAGCGGTTACACAGTACAGGCAAATGTAAGAGGCCATGAAGAGGAACATTTGGGATCCCGCACTTCTTAGACGTGGATGGCAGTGACAGCCACGCTACTAGATTAAGGTCACTGTATGGTTTGCTTAAAATGGCAAAGAGGAGGAAAAAAGGTATGCTTTACCACAATAAAAAAATTAAAATATGTGTAGTCAAGTACAGCTTACTGCTATATATTAACAGATGCCACAGAACCAATGAGGGAATGTTCTCTTTATAAGTAGGCAATAGAAAATAATAGGAAAAACCTGGAGAGTTTGCTGTGCGTCTCCCCTCATTTTCCAAGCTGCTTCCTTCCCAAGGTCTATCTATTACTAGAGGTGGAATCACACTGGACCTGTGGCTCACGTCTGAGTCTCCTCATGACCTTGACCTTGTCTGAGCTGCACACACTGTCCTGCATGCATGGACTTGAGCTTCCAGGTTGATGGACGCTAACAAAGACCTAGAGGTCAAGGGGAGGGCAAGATGCAGAGCAGAGAGAACGGGAGGGGAAAGGCCTAGGGAATATCTGCTCTCTGCCTATCTCTGGCTTCCCTCTGCTCCTCCCTCCTCCAGCCGAGACAGGAGGCAAACTGTAGACTTAAGCCATCAGGAGGTGCATCCTTGTCCTCAGTTCTCTCTCTCTCTCTCTCTCTCTCTCTCTCTCTCTCCAACAAGGCAAAGAAAGCACACAGAGTCGAGGGAGCTTTTCCAAGGTCACAGCCAGATGAAGGCTGAGCCAGGATGAAGATGAAGCCCTTGCATGACCAGTGCTATACCAGGCCTGCACTTTGTGTACAGTGTGGCCTCTGCTGCTCAGGTTTTCTAGTCCTTCCTCCTCCCCCTCCCCCTTGCCTTCCCACCAAAGCAGCTGATGTACAACTTTCCCAAGGGTTAATCCACGTGGTCCGCTTCACACATTCAAAGTCCACAGTCAGTTTCAGCATATTGAGTGCTATGCCGCTGCATCCATTTCAAATCTGCTCATTTTTTCTTTATTTTAACTTTTAAACAATTTACTGGAGGCTGGAGAAATGGCTCAGCACTGAAAAGTGCTTGCTGTGGTCGCAGAGGACCTGGTTTAAGCCCCAGCACTCACAGGGCAACTAACTCACAACCATCTGTAACTTCAGCTCCAGATTTGACGGCCTCTCCTGGCCTTTGGGGGGATCAGACACATATGTGGTACACATACATACTGCAGACAAACACTCATGTGTATAAGATAAAAATAATCTTTAAAAAGCATATTCCATGTACATGTATGTACATGGGAGACCGCATGTGTTACAAGCATGCGTGTGGAGATTAGAGGATAACTTTTGGGAGTTGGTCCTGGGAATAAGACTCTGGTTGTTGTTGGGCTGGCCTTGTTTTAAATTATTTCATCACCAAAGAGAGATTCCTGTTCCTAGTACCTATCAGTAGTAACTAAGTCACATCTTCCCCCACAGATGGACAAATGAGAAAGAATTCTGAGGGTCACAGCACAGAACCATCACAATGTAAAACAAGAGCTCTTCCCTCTTGTGTTCTGCATATGTCTGCAGCCTGTGTTTATTTGTTATCTCATTTAACGCATCCTCCACAGTCCAGGACCACTACTGCTTGAGATGGGAAATGCCCAAGGAGTCTGCAGCTCTCCAAAGGAATGCAGATATTGCTAAAAGTTCTTCTCATGAAAAGACATAAACAGCATCTACCCCTTCTCCTAAGGTCCCAGCTGACGCAGGGTTCTGCCAAAATTCCCTGAGGAACCACTGGGTTTATTGGGCTTCCTTACGGAGCATAGATGAGGGGTTCTTACAGGAGTCTGGGCCCTCCACCTATAAGAGGCTGCACCTGAAAATCCTTTACCCAGAAAGAATAAGGGTTTGCCAATAGGAGCTGAGATGGAGCACCCCTCCAGCAGTCCGGCCAAGCCTTTATACTCTCCTCCCTCCCTGAGGCCAGATGCAATTAGCAGACTCGCTAACAGGTGGGAGGGAGTGGCTGGGCACTCAAGTCTTGTGACCCTCCCTAGCCCTCCAAGAGAGGGTGTGAATAGTCAACAGGGCCAGCTGGGATGATGCTTTTGCAAGAGGGCACAGCTGAACTCCCCGCGGTGGAGGTCGCCTGGGTCAGAGGACTGTCACTCACAACAGCGGGTTAAAAGGAACAGAGTGCAGGTCTGTTGACCCCCAAAGGGCAGTATCTCTCCCGAGACCTCTGGCAAAGGTTGTTGTGGTGGGGACTTCTCGCCAACGTGAAAAGAGTGGTATTTACATGCTTTTAGAGCCTTCTGCTTCCCGTAGTTCAGACCCTCCTTATTCAGCTCTGTGTACCACACATTGCAATCCTATTTCTGGCAGCAAATGCAGATCATAGCCAGAGGAGCAAGGCTGGAAAGTGAAGAAGGTGCCCTATCACGCAGCGGATATTGCTGTATGGCGCCTGCTTGGGGTCCCGGTGACAAAATTGCCTGAGAGAACATTTTAACTCCTTGTTTCCGAGGCCTCGGTCCAAGGTCAACTGGCTCTATTGCTTTCTGCCTGGGTCAAGGCAGACCTTTATGGTGCTGGATGCAAGAGAAGAGAGCCTCCTCTCCAGCCCCCCAAACATGCATGTATATTTAAAACCCACTTGGACATTCAACAAATATTAATAAGCCCCTTGGGCATATGAGGTCCTGGTCTTGATGTTGGAGGTATTGTTAGGAATAAACCAAGCAGAGGAGATTTATACGATTTTTGTAGACTTTATAGTTCCCGTTCCCAAGACCCAAAGACTGGCGTGAAGGCCAGCACCCCCACAACAACGTAGTTCCCCTGTAAGCCAGAGTGTTCCTCTTCTCCTTTTCCTAATTTTTGTGGAATTTATAGTCTGTACCACATATAACACTTAATTGCCGGCCCTGTCGTTTTGTCTGGTGTGGCTTCAAGAGTCTTTAGTGTCAAGTGCCCTAATGAAGTCTTCACTACTCTCCCGGCTGTCAGATAGTCCCAGGACCTGAGACATAGCTCACTTGTCCATTTATACTCCTTGTTTCTGTTGCTACCATCTTGCTTATGTGTTTGTGTTTTGAGACAGGACCTTGCTATATAGCCCAGGATGACCTTACATTCATGATCTTCTTGCCTCGGCCGCCAGAGTGATGGGATGCAGGCCTGTGCCATTACCCTCCAGTTACTGCGGCCAGTGAGGGACAGTGGTGGCGAATGACATCTTTATTGGATGTGCTTAAGAATGGGAGCCTGGATCCAGCTGCTCTTGCTCCTCTGTTTTCAGGATGGGAAATCCCAGCACTTTGGGGCACCCCAGATTCCTCATTTATAAAGTGGGAACAATGAATGGCAGGGCCTACCTAGGTCAAGGGCTAGTGCAACAGTGAAAGGGATCCACACAGAAAGCACTTGTGTGCGAATTGTTGTGCTAGTCAGTCCTGTTATCTTCAGTCAATCTCCAGGCTCCACGATGGCCCTGCTCTGCCAATCAGGTTCAGCCACATGCATTTTGTTTCCATTTCTGGAATACATGTGCACATCTGTATCTGTGCCCTTATGTATCCTGCTAGGCTGAGGTAGGTGCTCTTGCTTTCCAGGTCTGCCTGGCTGGCTGGACTACATAACCCTTCCTGGCAACATTAGCAGCGTCCTCTTCAGAATGCCCTTGTCCCGAACACTTTTTCTAGAACATTTCCAGCAAGCCCACCTCCCTTGGCATTCTGGGAGGCTGTCTGAAAGACAGACAGGAATGCCATTTTAGAGCAAATCTGCCTTCTAGAAAACACTTGGTACTTAGTTCTAAATATGTTATACACCATTCAGTGTATTTTTATTTTAATATTTCAGACTGTGTGGATGAGAGGGATTCTATGGCAGGTGTCACACACTCTTTAGGTGGAAATCATCAAATATCAAAGATTTCTGGTCCCTATGGTATCTGGTGAAACTACTGAAAACTGTTTGTAGTAGTTACAGATCGGTAAAGAATGGGGTCAGGAGCCGGGTGGTGGTGGCGCACGCCTTTAATCCCAGCACTCGGGAGGCAGAGGCAGGCGGATCTCTGTGAGTTCGAGACCAGCCTGGTCTACAAGAGATAGTTCCAGGACAGGCTCCAAAACCACAGAGAAACCCTGTCTCGAAAAACCACAAAAAAACAATGGGGTCAGGAACCGGTCGGTGGTGGTGCACACCTTTAATCCTAGCACTCAGGAGGCAGAGGCAGGTGAGTTTGAGGTCAACCAGGTTGGTCTACATAGGAAGTTGCAGGCCAGCCCGGACTCTGTTACACAAAGAAACCCTGTCTCGAAAAACCAAAAAGAAAGAAAGAAACAATCAGAAACTACAGTGGAGTCTGTGTTCCAATAGACTCGTGGAACCTGACACTTGAACTTCATATCATGTTCATGTGTCTCCAGTCTGTCTTCGATTTTTCTCTTGACCATGTAAATATGTAAACCCATCCTTAGTTCTCAGGCACAGGCCACGGGGTCAGCTGGTTTTACAGCAGGGGGCAGAAGACTTTTACCCCTTGGTCCTGGGAGCAAGGCATCTCCAGGGGCTTTCTCAAGAAGGATGGTCTGTTTCTGTTTCAGTTTGTTGTGTTTTGGAGACAGAGTCTCACTATGTAGCCTTTTCCGGTTTGGAACTCACTCTGTAAACCAAGCTGCCCATGAACTCACAGAGATCCACCTGCCTCTGCCTCTCAAGGGCTGGGTGTATATTGCCCTGCTCAAGCTTCTTGAAACAATCCAGCTTTCTTTGTTAATCCAAATCACTGCTCTGAAGGCCTGACCCTTCAGGAAGCCTCCAACAAAGAAGGCCTCCAGCGGGCAGCCCGTACTGCCTTTGACCTGGCCCTGAATGCTGCACCAGCTCTGGACTCCTCTGAAACTGAACTGCTCCTGTGCTCCTGAATATTTCCATAGTCAAGTATTTCACTTTTTTTTTTGTCTTGCTTTCCCAGTGCCCAGAACATCTTTTATTTTGCTATGTTTGGTTTTGATATTTTGATCTCTAAACTCCTAGCAGCTAACAGTAGTCATATTGTCAACCCAAGCAGGTTTATTTTTTCCCAGTTTAAAACTATGTGGGTGAGTATGTTTTTTGTTTGTGGACAGGGTCTCATATGGCCCAGGCTAGCTTCAGCCTTGATATGTTGTGGACTGGAGGAGAACTTTGAACTCCTCCTGCCTACACCTCCCAAATGTTGGTGAAGGCGTGAGTCATTATTATATCTGGTTAGATGAGCAGATTGATCTTTTTATTATTATTTTATAGTTGCAGGTGGCTTTTGAGTCATGTGTCAAAGCTGTCATACCCATTGGTCTGCTCCTTGGCATCAAACACTATTTCCGCCCTTACATCACTAGTTTTTGACTATCATCTCCTCACTCTTTCACACGGAGGTGGGACTTTAGTTTTCATAACACAGCTCTAAGATTCAGTACAGGTGTTTCTCATGAGGTGGTAAAGTAGAAACACGACAAGGCTTTCTATGAGGAAAAAAGAAAAAGGCTTGGTAGACTATATAACGTTGGGTATCTACGTAAAAATATTCATTTTATTGTTCCTAATTCTCTACCCCATAACAGTGGACTGTGGAAAATAAACAGACAAACAAAACAAAACAGAACGACACAGGCATACTCACAGTGTATTTATCCTAGCAGAATTAGCTCTGCTAACCTGTCTTGCTTCTATGTCCTTAGCGTTAACTTTCCAACAGGGACAAAGGCTGAGGTGCCTATTTAACACATCAAAGTGGACCTGTCTGGTTCTCCCTCTGTTACTCAGTCTCTATCTGTTACAGGGTATGGCTGGCATGCCCCCCCCCTCCCCTGAATTCTCCAACCCAGGGGCTGGGCTGCCCTCCCCCAGAGGCTCTTCTCTATGTAATAATTCAGATGTCTTGGTTACCTGCCCCTTTTGTACCTTTGACCTCCTGGTTGCTGCACCTGGTTCCCTCTCTCCCTCTTCTCCCCACCCCACATGGCCCAGTTCAGCCTCGTCTTGTCCACTCTGGACTCTCCCGGATGTCCCTGTCCATGCATCTCAGCTACCTGCACACTTCCTTTTATCTACAAAACCTTTCTCCTTCCTCATACCTGGGGCAGCCACATCCATCCTTTCCTTTCCTTTGACTTCTTCTTCTCCTTCAGTTAGCAGCTTGAGAAATCAGCAGGTTAGTGGCTGCTGAACTCAGTAATGTATGCACCTACACACTTCAGCTGGCCTCCGTACTACCTCCAGATTATCTTGAAAGTCTTCCCCTGCCCAAGATTTACTTATTTAATATATGTGGGTGCTTTGTCTGCATGTCCATCTGCACACCAGAATAGGGCATTGGATCCCATTGTAGACTGTTGTGAGCTGCCATGTGGCTGCTGGGAATTGAACTCAGGAACCCCAGAAGAACAGCCAGTGCTCTTTACTGCTGAGCCATCTCTGCAGCCCCTCATTTGGAAAGTCTTAAATGATCTATTATTTCAGGATTTGTTTTTACAGTTCCCACTGTTCTTGTCTATCTCCTATAGCAGAAGACACAGGGGAATCACTGAGAATCTTAACTTATGTGAGCGTCTGTTGTATAAAACTAATGCTTAAATACTTGGTGATTTGGGGTGAAGTTTTCAAATTTAAGGTTTGAAATAGCAAAGGTAAAGCAGCTGTAAGTCAAAATTCAACACAGCAATCTGACGTTCGCGCTTCACAATGGCAACATGTAAATGGATATTGTCTCTATTGCTCCATCAAAGCCACTTTTGTGAAATAGGTGTTTTCTAATGGTGCTAGGACAGAACCCTCTTGGCCTTGTGCCTGCCAGATCAGGGTTCTCCCACTGAGCTGTGGCCTCAGCTCTCTTTTACTTTACATTTGAAGACGGGGTCTCACTGGGTTACCCAGGCTGGTCTTGAACTTGACTTGGCCATTGCAGTTCTCCTGCCTCAGTTTTTTTTTGATAGTTTTGATTGAGCCTTCAGCTAAAAAAAAATCAATATATTTAAAAAAAAGACTATTTATTTTGAATTTTTAACAGTTAATGTTATGAGAAAACACTGGAGCCAGTCCTTTCTCTTCCCTTGGGCTAAGGGGAATTAGTATGTCCATCATTGAAATATACGATAGCCAGTTCTTTCTCTTTTCTTGGGTCAGTGGGAAGCCCTTCATATTTCAATTGCCTCTAATTAGTGCTCTAGTTTCTGTTCTGTTGCTGTCATAAGACACTTCAACCAAAAGCAATTTAGGGTAGGAAAGGTTTATTCGCATACAACTCCAGGTCTCAGTCCATCACTGAGGGAAATCAAGGCTGGCATTCAATGCCAGGCACACTTGCTATCTCACACAGCATTGCCTCCAAGCAAGGGACTCATTTCACTACCAGAGAAGTAAAGCAGGGACCACAGAGGTGCTGCTTGCTCGCTAGCTTTTTTGGTACAGTTCAGAATTACCTGCCTGGGAACGGCGCCACCTCCAAAGTTCTGGGACTATACCAGCTAAAAATCAAGCTAATCCCCCATCAGCATGTCACAGGACTATCGGATCCAGGCAGTTTCTCCGCTGAGGCTCTCTGATGACTCTAGGTTATGTTGACAGTTAAAGTCAACCAGGACAAATATTATTGTTGTTGTTGTGGTTGTCATTTGTTTTTTTCAAGGCAAGGTTTCTCTGTGTAACATCCCTGCCTGTCCTGGAACTCGCTCTGTAGAGCAAGCTGGCCTTGAACTTTCAGAGATCCACCTGCCTCTGCCTCCCTAGTGCTGGGATTAAAGGAGTGCACCACTACCACCTGGCAAACCACCCTACTCTTAAATGGAGAATAATAGACTTAATATTTGGGTGTTAGCTCAGGCACTTTTTTTTGGGGGGGGGTCTTTTAAGACAGGGTTTCTCTGTAGCTTTGGGAACCTGTCCTGGAACTAGTACTTGTAGACCAGGCTGGCCTTGAACTCACAGAGATCTGCCTGCCTCTGCCTCCAGTGCTGGGATTAAAGGTTTGTGCCACCACCACCTGGCCAGGGCTCCTAGTTTTGATCTTCTCGGTAAAAACTGCTTAGGAAGAACTAATAAACGGTTCAGAGACCTCTGGCCTACGTCCTAGCTCACCATTCTGAATTTCAAAATCTTCTTACAGAACACAAAACCACCACTTCTTATACCTCTGCTCATCTTCTGTTCTATCATGCCCTTAGTGCCCGTTCCCTCGGGCATCAGCAGCTGCGTCGTCCCGGGAATTCTCAAGTTGTTTCCAGTCTCCAGATGAGGGAAAGGAGGGCAAGCGACGGTCCTGGAGACACGTAGCTAGAAAGGGGCCAAGTTGAGCATCTAACACAGGTAGTGTGATACAGGTGGCAGAGCCTGTACTATTACTGTCATGACTGCAGCTCTGACTGCTTGTCCCCCATCTGTGTGGATACCTGTCGGAAATCAAGCGTGTGGAGAGAGTCGCTGGTCATTCTGACTTGTTTCTGCCCCCCCAGGCACAGCCACCTTCCGGCATACCCAGGGTGCCTGCCAACATTATCCCCTTTCAGATTCCTTCTGCTCCTCCAATCTGACCACAGCCAGCACCAGTTAACCACAAGTGATCAAACATTTCTTAGCGGCAGGCATCTTTCTGGGCATTTTACAAATATCTCTAATTCCTATGATTTTTATTGTTCCCCACTTAAGGCCAGCAAGCTCAAACACACTGCATGGTTTGTTCAAATCACAGGGTGATTAGCAAAAGCCACTTTCATCTCTCCAACGACTCAAGGACAAAAGCCTCCATCACCCTCCATTCGCCCAGAGGATAGACGCCAACAGGCCACTGGCAGGCTAGGTGCCCTGCTATCGGCCCGAGCTTATCTCTTGCTGGGCTTCAGCACTCCTCTGTTCCAGACTGGCGTGTCTGTGCCCTCTCCCCCAACCCTCGGGCTGGCTCCCAAGATCCATTGTTCCTGTGACCTAGAATGTCCTGTTTTCTCGCGGTGCTGCCTCAGATCCCCTGACTACAAGATACCTCTTCCACCTCATACCAAGTCCTCACTAGATGCTTCGCCCTCCCTGGCCTAATTCTGCCTTCAGTTCCGTTGCTCACCCAACTCATGGGGCGCGGCGCACTTGCGTCTGTGCTCAGGTCGCCGGTCTCAGTGGCATACTTGACATGGTGAGCTGATGAGGTATTTTCACTCATATAGTGTCTCGGTTGATATATGCGTCAGAGCCAACACCGGAAAACTTTCTCTTGATCTGTTACATCATGATGTGGAGCAAAACCAGCTGGTCTTGAACAAAATGGAAAGTCGGTAAATTTCCTGTCGGTCATATGACACCCCTTCACACAGTTTCTTTCCATGTGTAGAAGGCAGGTAAGCATACACACTCCGTGTTCCTTCTTTTTTTCTTTCCACTGTGGAAATAACAATAGATATATTACCATATAGTAGGTATTTTTCCTACCTAGGTCACAAAAAGTAGCTTGTTTAGGTCACTATATACTGCCTTGCCGATAAACTGATACACACTTTCCTTATAGCAAAAGTAAATTCCTCCCGTTTAAAAGATTAGAAGGATGAGGGGCTGGAGAGATGGCTCAGCAGTCGGACCTGGGTTTGGTTCCCAGCATCAAAATGGTGGTTCACCACCATCTGTAACTTCAGTCCCAGGGGGATCCAGTGCCCTCTTCTGGCCTCCTTGGGCACTGCAGGCTCATCACGCATGGTTGGTTTGTAGGTAAACAAAACATCCAAACATAAAAATAAATAAAATTTTAAAAAGGAATAAGAAAAAAATCCAAAAGGACTTTTGGTCTAGCACAACGAGTAGCATGTCCTCAACTTGCAGGAGGCCCTGTGTGCCATCCTTGGACTAACTCCCCAACAAACAGACGGACCAACCGACCAACCTGATGGAAAAGCAGAAGACATATCCTGTTACTTACAGAGACTTCAATAATCTACTTCACTCTCTTGATATATTTATTTATATTTTTGAAAATTAAACCATCATATATACCATGGGTGTTTTCTTTTTGTTCAAAATTTCAAACTGTTGCCTTGAGGTAGAATAACTTAGTATATATGCATCAGAAAATTCACCTGTTTTAATCGTATTTTAATTTTAGTAAGATTGCAGAGTTCTTGAAACTCTATCACGTTAGACCATTCTATCACTTCATAGACGTGTTTTATATGCATATACACCCATTCTCAGTTCCTACCCAAAATCCTTGGTTAATGCTAGTTCTTTTTCTTTCTGTATTGATTTACTCCTCTGGGCATTTCATATAAATAAGTGGTTTGTAAAATCTGGTCTTTTTTACTCATAATAATGTGGGTTTCTTTGGTAAATGTGTATAGTTGTGTTCATATATGTGGACATGCATGTAGAAGCCCAAGGTTGGCATTGGGGCTCTTCCTCAATCTCTCTCTCTCTCTCTCTCTCTCCCTCCCTCTCTGTCTGTCTGTTTCTCTCATATGTACAGAATCTCTCAATTCTATGCAGCTCACTTGTTCAGCTTGTCTCTAGGAATCCCACTCCTGAGGAGTTGATATTATAGGTGTCCTGTAATGCTCACTTGTCTTTTACATGAGTTTTGGGACCCGACCTCCCATCCTCACACCTGTGCTGCAAGGACTTTATCCATTGAGCCATCTCCCCAGTCCCAGGGTATATTTTTTGTTTTGTTTTTGTTTTTTACTCTTTTCTCATACCATACATGCTGGGAGCAGGCCTTCGGGGTTGTTAACTGAACATGGCATAACAAGAAGACTAGGCACAGAATTCTGTAGCAGGGCCGGGCAAAGCAGCCCAGGAGGAGCAAAAAAGTCCAGTGAACAGACAAAAGAGTCAGAGATCGGGCTGGAGAGAGGGCTCAGTGGTTAAGAGCATTGCCTGTTCTTCCAAAGGTCCTAAGTTCAATTCCCAGCAACCACATGGTGGCTCACAACCATCTGTAATGAAGTCTGGTGCCCTCTTCTGGCCTGCAGACATACACACAGAATATTGTATACTAAATAAATAAATAAATAGAATTAAAAAAAAAGAATCAGAGATCTCCCCACTCCCACTGTTAGGAGTCCCACAAAAACACTAAGCGTATTTTTAGAGACCTACAGAAGACCCAAGCTGAGTCCACGATTGCTGCTCCAGTTAAGAGTAATTTTCTTAGGCTTGCCCAGTGCTGTAACATTTATCATTGTATCATTCTTTTTGATTGCTGAGTAAATTAATATTTTATATAGACACAGAAAATTTTGTCTACAGATCATTTGAATTGTTTCAAATGAATAATACTCTTACGCATGTTCATGTTTTTATTTTTTAGGTCATAGGATAAAAATTTCAAAGTGACTATACTATTTTAAATTCTTGTTAGCAATCTATGAGAGTTCCAGTTTCTCCACATAGCTGTTGTCTGTGGTTTATTGTTTTTTTTGTAGTTGTCATTTAATTTTTTTTTTTTTTTTTAGAGGCTGGGTCTCACTATTTCCCCCCAGGCCACCCTGAGTGCTTGGACCTATGGGTATATGCCACTGTACCTGTTTTTGTCTCTGTTTTTATTTTCACTTTTAAAAACTTTATAGATATGAGTGTTTTGTGTGCATATAGGTACCACCTGTGTGCCTGGTGCCTATGCGTGTCAAAAACGGGCATTAGGTACCCTGAAAATGAAATTACATGTTGTTGTGAGCCAATACGTGAGCGCTGGGAACCAAATCCAGGTCCATCCTGGGCTTTTGCCAGAGCAGCTAGTTGTAGCCCTGGCTGTCCTGGAACTCACTTTGTAGACCAGGCTGGCCTCAAACTCACAGATCCACCTGCCTCTGCCTCCCAAGTGCTGGGAGTAAAGGTGAGCTCCACCATGCCCAGTGCAGCCAGTGTTGTTTAACCATTGAGTCATCTCTCCAGCCCCTTGTCTGTGTTTTTAAATCACAGTTGTCCTAGTAGGCATAATGGGATATCTCACTGTAGTTTTGGTTTATATTCGATGGAACCAAACAGCTTTCCATGTGCCTATTGCCTTTTAGGGTGTGTGTGTGTGTGTGTGTGTGTGTGTGTGTGTGTGGTTATGTACATGTGAGCATGTGCATGTATGTATATGCTTGTCCCTGTGTATGTATGTGGAGGCCAGAGGTTGACTTCAGCTATTGTTCTTGCTTGTCCTCATCATCTTTTTTGAGACAAGATCTCTCATTGAACTTAGAGTCTTCTGTCTCTGCTAGATTGGTGGAACGCCAGTCTAGGAATCAATCTGCCTCCATATGCCCAGTGTTCGGCTTATAGCTCTGGGCCACCATCTCTAGCTTTCATGTGAGTATGACTGATCAGAATTCAGGTCTTCATGGACCTGCAGGAACTTTGCCCACTTTTCTGTGTCCCCAGCATTATTTGTTAGTGTTGAGATGTCTGATCAATTCTTGTGCCATTTTTTCAGGTGGGTTATTTTGTGCAAGCATGTGTATTCATATGTGTGTGTGTGTGTGTGTGTGTGTGTGTGTGTGTGTGATACTCGGAATCAAATTCAGGGTTTCCAGCATGCTAAGCAGATATTCAGCCACTGAGCCCCACTCCCACCCTCATTTTAAATTACTGAATCAAAATAGTTCTATATATTCCAGATGCAAGTTGCTTACCAGATATGATATTTAAATATTTTTCTTCAGTTTGTGGCTTACTCCTTGTGAAGGTAGTGTCTGAAGCACAAAGATTTTAAGTTTTGATGAAGCACAATTTACCAATTATTACTTTATTCTATTTTTAAAAGTTCATAACTAAGAAGTTTTTATCTCGATTCTGTTTTTAGCAATTTTTAAAGATAAGCTTTTAAAACTGCCCCTCTTGTTAGTGTGTCATGGACATATCTCTGTGTCCTTCCACACGGATCTGTGGCTCCTCTTTTGAGCTTTGGTATTCTGGGAAAGAAAGGAGACAACAAAGCCAGGATTTTCAAAATATCAGTAAGAACATGGCCTGTGGGATTGCTGTCCAGGACTGTAATCCCAGCTTTGGGAAGGCTGAGACAGGAGGATCAAAAATTCAAAGCTTTCTTAGGCTGCAGAGAGAGTTCAAGGTCAGCTTGGGCATCTTACTGAGACTATTTTAAAATTTTTTAAAAATACGAGAAAAGGCTGAGGAGGTAGTGCAGTGGTGGACACTTGCCTGACACACAAGGCCTGGGTTCCAAATAAACAGATCGAGTAGGACTGTTCATTCTTTTTTTTTTTCCAAGACAGTTTTCTCTGTGTTATAGTTCTAGCTAGCTGTCCTGGAACCAGCTCTTGTAGACCAGCTTTACCTCCAACTCATAGAGATCCACCTACCTCTGCTTCCCAAATGCTGGGATTAAAGGCATGTGCTACCACCTCTGTTCATTCCTGAGGCCAATTTCCTGCACTGGGAATTGAGCCCAGGCTCTTAGGCATACGAGGCAAGCACCCTCCTACTGCAGTATAGTCCAGGCTCTCAAGCAGACCAGGCAAGCACCTCCTACTGCGGTATAGCCCAGGCTCTCACACATACTAGGCAAGTATCTCCTACTGCGGTATACCAGGCTCTCCTGTCTCTGTGGATCTTTCCTGTATGGCACATCCCCTGTGATTTCTGAATAAACATTTCATTTGCCGTTCACTTCTTCACAACCTTCTAGGTTTCAAGGTCCAGAAGGCTTAGGTTCTGATTCTAAGTCACGCCGGGTAAAATCATTCATCACCGATTCCTCATAATCTGAGATTTTCACAGAAGATGCTTCTTCTCCCATCTATTTCAATGTCTAAAGCTGGACATTGTAATATGTAATGATTCATAGTAGTGATTCAGCTGCAGTTTATTAAAATGAAAATAATAAAAATTTAACCAGTGGCTAGCAACAGTTGAGATGTGTTTTTTAGTTGATAATTATTTAATTGATGTTGTGGTATTGAGGATTGAGCCTAGGATTCAAAGACAAGCACTCTGCTACTGAGTGACATCCTTAGTCCCACCCCCTCCAGGGTCTCATTATATAGGTTACCTGGAATTTGCCCTGTAGACCCTATGGCTTTGAATTCTCCGAGGTATACCTGCCTCTGTTTCCAAACAAAAGGAAGATTTAAGGTGTGAGCCACTACACCAGCCCCCCCCCCAGCTGTCTTTTTACTTTTTAATATAAGACAGGATCTCACTAAATTGCCTAGGTTGGCTTTGAATTCATTCTGTAGCTGAGGCTAGCCCTGAACTTGAAGTCTTCCTGCTTCAGCTTTCAGAGTAGCTGGGATGATGGGCCTGCTCCATCAGGCCTGGCTGCCACGTATATTTCGCTGAGAGACTTTTACAGGACTGGGTTATCCCTGAAAAGCAGCAATGGCGACCACTTTAGAAGTTCTAAGATGGATGAATGGTTGCATCAGGACCCTTTTCTGAGACAGAGTTTCTCTGGCATCTCCTGTAAGGCCCTTCGTAAAGCTAGGGGCTTCTTTTGAAGATATTGTTAACGCTAATGGAAAAAAAAATCCACACAGAAGGAAAAGGCTTGGGAATTGGATCGAGAAAGGCACATTAGGGGGATTTCGGAGGTGGGTGCCCTGACCATGCCAAATGACTAAAAAGGCATGGCCACTGGGTGATCTTTTCCATGAGAAACCAAGTGGGTCACTTGTGCTCCTTTGGAAAAACAGCCCCAGTATGGGAGGCAAGTATTGACACTGGTGAAACCCACGAGGAGTAGAGGGTAACGTAACGATGGTTTCCTAATCGGACAAGTGCAACTGCAAGCCTAGAAATAAGACGCGTCACAGACACTTGGACAGGGTCGGTGGAGAGCTCCACGCTGGAGGGTGTCGAAGGCTAAGAAAGAAAACCAAGGTCTTCAACGTCTGTTTTTTCACTTAGAAAACAGTACCTGGCTACGGCAAGACCTGGGGGGCAGGTGCTGTGTGTGTGTGCAATACTCGGAAAGACTAAAGAAATAGCTCAGATGGAGGTTCCTGCAGAGACTCAGAGTTTGGGGGAGTTGGGGTGAGGGGGGTTGTACTCGATTTCATTTTATATGTAGCTCAGGCTGGACTGGAACTCACACTTCTCCCATCTTAGCCTCCCTCCCCCCCAGCTGCTTAGAGAACAGATAGTAGTTACCATGCTAGACTAGAGATTCAGATTTAATGTGGAGTGCTGGTTTAGAGAGACACAGGGCTGTGGAGAGCTGATGAGCAGACCTTAGAGGCAGGTTTGCAGTGCCAGTGTAGACAGAAGACAGACAGCAGACAGCCCTGGTGGAGAGCAGACAGGGAACCTAGAAAAGGCTCCAAAATGATGGAGCTGGAGAGTTTCATTTGTTTTGGGGGGCACATTTCCACACAATAAAATTGCAGATCGTAAGCAGGGTGGTGATGGTGCATGCCTTTAGCCCCAGCACTCAGGAGGCAGAAGCAGGTGGATTTCTGAGTCCAGCAACCCACTTCCCCAGAGAGAGAGAGAGAGAGAGAGAGAGAGAGAGAGAGAGAGAGAGAGAGAGATCTTAGCATGGAATAATGTCTCCTTTTGCATAATCCCTTTCCCAGATTCAGTTTTTGTTTGTTTTTGTTTTTAAATTTTGGATGCAGGATCTCTTTACTTAGTCCAGACTGATCTGAAACGTAGGAATCCTTTAGCCTCTGCCAGGGTGCGGGAATTACAAATTTAGGTCACTTTATGCGGTCCCAAATTCAGTTTATTTGTGATCCCCCCCCAATTTATTATCTATTTACTTATTTTAAGACAGGGTCTCTATAACTAAATGGCCAGGAACTCATGTGGCCTAGACTGGCCTTGAGCTTGTGGTGGTTTTTCTGCTTCAGCCTTCCAAGTGCTGAGATGACAGACCTGAGCCACCATGCAAGGCCAAATCCAATTTTTACATGAATTTGGCCAGGCAGATTCGTATGCTTGCAAAGTTCTAAACGAAGCTGCTTCAAAGGCAAAAGCTATCTACACCTACGGCGAGAAGCAATGAAGGCTAGAGCTAAATGAGCTGGTGGCACATTTATCTGTCTGGAGTCAGGTGGTAGAAATCCTGAGAACAAATAAACAGGGGTGTAGGAGGCAGGTGGGAGGCAGAAAGGCCCGGCCTTTCGGGGCGCTTGAGCCTCATACACTGAGGGTCTTTATTTGACATAAACATAGACCCAGCTTTTCTTAGACTTTCAATCTCACTCTTATGGGAGGGTGGGGGTGGGGTGGAGGGGAAAAAAAACGGCTGCCAGTCCCTCTTATCCAATGGGCCTCCCTGGGGGGTAGCGGTGAGCGAAGTGGACCACACAGGGTGGTCTGCACCTCCTCCAGCAATGGGTGCCACTCAGCTCAATTCCTTGGAGCAGGGGGCTAAGAGGGAGCTCGTGCTGGTGCTCAATATAGGGCTGTGATTTGTTGTAATTTTGCAGCAACGCTGTTCCGTGCAGCTGGTGCAAGCTTACACACAGAGGCCCACTGGATGGAGTTGGGGGACAGTGGGCGTGGCCACGCCGCGTAGCGTCCTCTCCCGCCCACGCACTCCTCGGAAGGTTCTGAAAAGTATCCAAAAGTCCTGCGCGAGGCGCGCCAAAAGAAAAAAAAAAGGTACAACTCTCCACCCACTTCTCGGGCTTCTTCATTTGGACTGTACGTCCATCTGCCGTACACCCGCCTCCCGGACACCTTCTAGGGCCCTACGCAGCTTGTTGGGTGGATCCGCGAGTGGGGGACGAAGCTCGATGCCTAACGACGACTCATTCAGCAAGCCGTCTACACCGACGGAGGACCCGCACGCTCCGGGGGCCCCGCCGCAGGGCAAAGCCGGCGGCTACAGCAAATCGGCCGGGGCGATGGCGGGAGCGGCCGGAGGCTCCGGCGCAGGGGGCAGCGGAGGCGCCTCGGGCTCCGGGCCGTCGGGCCTGGGTTCTGGAAACAAGAAGTCCCCGAGGCTGCCCAAGTGCGCTCGCTGCAGGAACCACGGCTATGCGTCGCCGCTCAAGGGCCACAAGCGCTTCTGCATGTGGCGGGACTGCCAGTGCAAGAAGTGCAGCCTGATTGCGGAGCGACAGCGCGTGATGGCCGCGCAGGTGAGTGCGGGCCCCGGGGAACGGGGTGTGGGGTGGGGGTAGGGTTGGGGCAGCTCGCGGAGGACCACCGATGGCCTCGCGCTTCCAGACGGCGGGCCGCAGCTTCCAGACGCCGGGGGTGGGGGCGGTGGAGGGTCGGGGACCCTACCGACCGAGGAGGTTCTCTCTGCTTGAGTCCCGTGGATTTCCGGGGCTCCCGGCGGCGATGCCGGGTTCGGGCCGCGCACACGCACCCTCGCCCTGGGGGCTGGGTGGAACTCCGTTCAGAGTTCCCTTCATTCTGACCCCGTCTTCCATCAGAATTTCGGGGTTCCCCATTCACTTGGTCCCAGAGTCGCGAGTTTCCTCGACTCAGACAACCCCGGGACTACGCCCTCTGACCAGGGATGTTGGGGCGTCCTTGCGGACTTACCGAGATTGAGGCATTGCTAACAAACTGGCGCGCGCGGGCGGGTGTGTGTGTGTGTGTTTGCTCTACTGGGAGGGAGACAGCTTTGAAATCCAATTCCAAGCTGGGAATTGTGGGGTTCGCCCCTCTGGGAGGATTCCCCATGACCCCGAACCCCGTGTTACACAGAGTAGCGGGGTTCGCTCTTTTGGTCCCCTGACTTGGCGTCCCGCTTAAGAAGCTACCCCAGTAGGTGGAAGGGAGGCGCACGGACCAGTTTCACCCTGGCGGCGCGGGAATGCGCTGCTCCTGGGGTTTTCTGGAAAAGTCCTTGGGGTGGGCGGGAGCGGAGCTTGTTCGCGCCTCAGTTGGCGCACTTTTCGGGTTCGCCCCGCGGACCCGGGCAAGCGCCTCAGCCATTTTGAGCGGTCTGAGGCTCAATGTGTAGTCCTGACCCAAGTTATCCCAGTCCAGATTACTTTGAAAATGTTTTAGTCATGCTTAAAAGTGGAAAAAAATTTGCAGGTGCAGGATGAAGATGCCAGTTTGAAGCTCTGTAAATATTTTTTTTTTTTCAAACAGCGCGAACAGCAGGCTAGTAATTTAGCATCTTGACGGAAATAGTTAAATGTCGGTATCCTAAAGGATTTTTAGAAGACAATAATATACATTCTTTCCCCCAAATGTTGTTTCATCTTAAGGCAGGTTATTTAAAATGAAAAGATACCAAAGAAATTTCTGCTAAAGACAACTACTTTTGGTTAAGAACATCTTTTGAAAGTGATGTAGATGAGAAGGTTGAACGAACCTTAAAGATTATACTCTCCTATGAGCGCCATATTTTTAAAAATATGTCTTAAATTATATATACTTTGGCTTCACCTATTGTGAAGTTAAAAAATAGTTTTCTTTAGTTTCTTAAAAACATTTTAGCTTAGTCTGTAATGAATGAAAAGAATATGCTCTATATCACATTGAAAAGCATCACAATGAGATTATAAATCATAAGAACCACTAAATTATACTTGTAGGTAAAAATGGTTGGATTATGTATTTAGCGTGAAGACTATGGCTGGAAGGAGTTTCCTCAAAGGAATAAAATATTTTAATGGAGACATTAATTTTGAATCACTTTGATTGGGGGGGGGCTAATTTAAGGTTGCTAAAAGTCGAGTTAAAAACAAAAAAGCAATTACGAATTTCTTACAGAATGGGGTATTAGGACTTCTCACACCAGGAATATGGTGCTGTGAAAAACAAATTCTTAAAAATCCAAATAATAATTGGGTTTCACTCGCTTGTAAATAATTTGAAATAGATATTAAATGTAAATTGAAAATAATTGCATCCTCACTCAGTTGCTATCTCCTTCCCTGTTTAAACAAGCATTTCCTCCCTGAGAAGGTTTTTGAAATGATATGGGTTCCTGGCAGAGCTAAACTGTGCATTTGGGGTGTGCCAGGGCATGGACTTGGTGTAGGTGTGTTTTGATAAACTGCAGAGGTCTGCAGTGGCCGCAGATTCTTGTCCAAGCCATCGCTGCTCTACTTCTAAGTCTCTTGACTAATGTAGAAAACAAAACAAACAAAAAACTCCACAACAAACCTAGACAAGCTTATTTAGTCTTGAATAACCGCTTTTTTTTTAAAGGTCTCAAATTCAAAATTAAAGCTTCCTTTGATTATGAGCCAAACTTCCACACTGATCAGTTAAGTTTGGATGATAGTTTTTTTTAAATACATTGATTATAGTGTGGATTGTAAAAATTTGGGGTACAGAGTACAGGTGTGGAGGGCAGTGGACAATTTTGTGTAGCTGGGTCTTGGTCTTTCTTTCCACCTTCCGCCTTTTTTCTTCCCGAAACGGGGTTTCTCTGTAGCTTTGGAGCATGTCTTGCAATGAGCTCTTATAGACCAGGCTGGCCTCAAACTCACAGAAATCCACCTGCCTCTGTCTCCATAGTGCTGGAATTAAAGGCTTGCACCACCACTGCCTTGCCCTTGTTCCCATCTTTGATGAGGGCTGTGGGGCTTGAACTTGGGACCACAGATTTACTGCAGGAACTCTTACCCACTGAGCTATGCCTCTAGCCTAGTTATGTTATGTTATGTTATGTTATTTATTTATTTTTAAGTTATGTACACTGAGCCTAGGGATTTGTACCTGAAGCAAGTACCCCTGAGCTACATTCCCAGCCTGTGGAATTGTGCTTTTGAGTTACTATTTTGATTTCCCCTTTCCTCTTGACTTTAGGCCCCGGAGGTATGGGACTTTACCTTCTGTTACCATATCACTGGTCAGTTTCCAGAGAAAGTCTTTTGTTTTTGTTACATATGTAGTAAACAGTACACTTTTTCCCCCCTTAAGCCTTTTTGGAACCAAACTTTAACAAATGTTATTTAAAAGACAAGTTGAATAAGGATGATACAGAGTTTAGTAAATACATGGTGGTTCTTTTTCCAATTCTAGCTTGCCCTCCTGTGTGAATCACCTCAGGTCTCCACCAGACACCAGATTCCAGCCCCCTTCTTTCCTCGCTCCAACCTGCCTTGGGAAGCAGGGCTGTTCTGGGCTACTTCACCAGTCCAGATTGTTCTGTCCTTCAGAACCCTGCTCACCCTATTTATCATTCACGGCTCTGCTAGAACTCTTCTTGTCCTTGTTGGATGTTTATGTTTTGAAGGCGGTTGGTCTTTTCCCAGATAGGGTCTTGCTGTGTCGCCCAGGCTTGCCTCAAACTCCTGTTCCTCCTCCTCCTTCACCTTTTTGAATGCTGGGATTACTGGCCTATGCCACAACACCTGCCTACATTTTAACGGTGTTTTGATGAGAATTATTTTTTTTGTAGGCTTTCTATGTATGTCTCAAGTCTCACGGTATCTAGCACGTTTGCTCTTGATGTTGCTTGCTTGTTTGCTTGCCTGCATTTTCTCCTAAGTGGTGAGGAACTTGGGTCTAAGCTTACCTCACTGTACAAGTGGCCTTTAACCTGTCTGGTAAATGAAGGGGCGAATGGTCTAATTCCCCCTTCTAACTGATCAGCACTTTTTCTTGGTGTTGAGTCCACTCTACAGTTTTTCTAGCTTGGCATTATGTTCATTACCTAGTGTCTTGGGGTTTCTGTTGCTGCAGTGAAACACCACAACCAAAAAACAAGTTTATTTGGTTTGCACCTCCACATTGGAGTTCACTGTTGAAGGAAGCGAAGACTGGGACTCAAGCAGGGCAGGAACCTGGAGGCAGGAGGTGATGAAGAAGCCATGGAGGCATGCTGTTTCCTGGCTTGTATCCTAGTGCTTGCTCAGTCTGTTTTCTTAGAGAACCCAGGACCACCTGCCCAGGAGAGTCCATTGATAATGGACTGGGCCCTCCCACATCAATCATTTATTAAAGAAATACCCTGCAGGCTTGCCTATAGCTCAGTCTTACTGAGGCATTTTCTCAATTGGAGTTTCTTCCGTTCAAGTGACTCTAGCTTGTGTCAAGTTGACATAAAACCAGCCAGCACACCTAGGGAGTCAGGCGACTGGAGAAGGCCAAAATGAGAGCTGCTTCTACCTTCCTCACAGATGTGGAGAACCACAATAGGTTAGCACAACTTGGCAACGGTGTTTGCTTTGCTGAAGGGTGACTCGCTGCCCTGTGCTTCCAGGTGGCCCTGAGAAGACAGCAGGCCCAGGAAGAAGAACTGGGCATCAGCCACCCCATCCCGCTGCCCAGTGCAGCTGAGCTGCTCGTTAAGAGAGAGAATAATGCCAGCAACCCGTGCCTGATGGCTGAGACCAGCAGCTCTGCCCAGCCTCCGCCAGCCAATACTCCCACCTCTGCTGCCTCAGGTAACTTGGGGGCTTGGGTTTACTTGGTATAAGGGGAAGAAGGAGGGTGGTGGCCGCGTAAAAAGTCTCAGGGCCCTCCTGAGCGCCACGTGACATTCTCTGCCTCTGCTGCTTTGCCTTTGGCTGCTTCCCAAGATGCCCGTGGCTTCTAGAAGAGCGTTGACTTGCTGTTCATCAGTATCAAGAGTTGGGGGTCCTTCTGAGCGGGAACTCGGAGTCCTTGTTTCCTGGGACTGGACATCTCTTCCTCTAGCAGGGACTACATCCCCTAGGGGAAAGGGTCTGAAAAGGCACATTCTAGATTTCACATTTGAACAGTGAGAGGGGACATGGGAGGCATGCATGTGCTGAGTGCCTTCCAGGGGTTGTGAGTACATGAATCCATGTCTCTTCTTCCTCAAGTCACTGTGAGGCAGGGATAGTAATTCTTTGGAACAGGCTTGATAGCTGAGGTAGGAGCTAACTGACTGGCCAAACTGATTGAACTAGGAAGTCTAAATCAAATCAGTTCCTGTGCCTTCAGAATTCAGTATTCTATCTCGAAGCCAAAGAACCAAGTAGGTGAGTGCTCACTACGGAAGCCTCTAGCCACGTGTGGTTTAAAACTGTTCTTCTGAAATACAATGAGAACATTTGGTTTCTCCAGTGCACTGGCCACGTAGACACATTCACACATATTAGATACAGAAACACCTAAACACATTCAGTAGGCACATATGGCCCAGGGCGTCTGCAACAAAGAATGTATTTCTGTCCTTCAAATAGTTGCGAGTGCGGTTTGAGAGCACTTGCTACTTTTCCAGAGGACTCAGTGCAGTTCCCTGTTCGCCATTACCTGTGACTCCAGCTCCAGGAGATTCAGTACCCCTTTCTGATGTCCATGGGGACCTACACATGTGGCATTTACACATACGCGCGTGTGCGTGCGCACACACACATTCACATAATAAATAAAAAAAAGTAAAAAAGTTGATGGTGTTGGTTTGGAATGCAGGGGGTACTTAAGCAACCTGCTAGTGTTCTTTTGAGTTCAGGAGTTTCTGACAACTCAGTAAGAAGTGCCCCTGTGTCCGTGGGGCATAGGTTTCAAAAACTAGGTGAATGCTTGAAACTGAAGACAGTACCGAACCACAGGCACAGGTACATATATACACACAAGTATACACACATACAGACAAGGCACACGAGCACATACAGGTACACATATAACCACATATTCAAGCACATATATAGGCATGCATGGATAGGCATACGCACATATACACATACACACAAATATACACATGCACACAAGGAACAAATCCATATACATGTCAACAAATAAACACATATGTACTCATATACCATATATATAAAAGGAGACTCATATGCCCATGTACACATTCATACACACATACACACAACACATAGACACATTCACATAGTGAACAGACTCTTAGATACAGAAACACTTATACACACATGCAGACACAAACATGATAACACAGGGACACACTTGCACATTTACATGTGTTCACACAGACACATACACACATGCACATTCATATGCCCACAAACACGTACTATGCTTTCCTGTGTCTATACACTTGTGACAAAGTTTAACTTGTAAATTAGGTATTAGTAACTGCCAATAACTGGGGTAATTGTAACAACATATTTAAAATAAAATTATTTAACATTTTTGGTTTATTTTTGCAATTTTCCATTTAATACTTCTGGACCATTCTTGATCCTCCAGTAAGTGAAATCCCAGCAAAGGAGACTTGGGTAAGGGAGAGGCTACTGTGCATACTGAGAGTCCCGGCATATCTTTAGGGTCTGCTGTGGCTCCATGAAGCCCAACCTTGCACTGTGTACCGCCTTAATCAAGCTTTCACGAATCACTGTTTGCTGGGCTTAACCACCAGGTTAGCAATACTCAGCCCCATTGTTAGTAGTTGTGCAACTTTAGATAAGTTACTCAGGTACGCTGGGCTTCCTGTTTCCCCCTCTCAAAAAGCGAGAGCATTCCTGGGGGTGAGTGCTCCCGTGAGTCCTGCCTGTAAAGGATGAGGTAAGCATGCCTCCAAGAAGCAGGGATGTGTGTCTGTTTCTGTCACTGTAGATCCTTGAATTAACAAAGGAAAAGGCACCAGTGTCCTAGTGTATGGTGATGGGATCACATCCTAAGGAGTGAAGGACATAGGAGATACAGTAATACATTTATCCCTCAGCTACTGAGGCTACAGTTTAGACTGTGTGTTGTCTGGGAGCTGCGAGGGGAGACTCTGTTTCTGTTTAGAGTTGTGGGATAATCACACTGTGTATCAGTACCTTAGGAAAAGCCAGTCCACATCTGAATTCTATAGGAAGGGTATTGTTTTCTGCCAGTTTTGGCGCCAAAATTTAAAAAAAAAACACAAAACAAAAGAGTGTTTTTTATTTTTCATTGGATTTGACGCTCATAGTACATACTTAGAATAGTTTCCAAACTTGGCTCTTATAGGAGCAGGGAAGTTATGGCAAGGAATGTCTAAGTGGTGGTGGGATTTACAGAAAGGAGTCGCAGGGGTGCAGAAGAGGGATCAGGGTTAAGGAGGACCCCAACCCGATTCCTGTTTAGCCTCAGGAGCTGACAAACCTCAGGGTCCTCTTGGCATCTCGAAGCATCAAGCAAAGGGAAGGGGGGCGTTTGGACCAGTCTGCGCTGTGCTCATTCACTGGGGGCCAAGTGGGGGCCCGGCTTGTTCTGGAGGCTCACTCTGCCTTCCCGAGGAGACAGACTCCCCACCAGCCGGCTCAGCTCTGCCTATAGGAACTGCAATAGTCTCCTTTATAGAACTGACCGTGAGACGTCTGAATTGCAACTGATGACTTCTGGACCAAGTCGGGATACGAGCATCAGGGAACTGGAGATGGGAGTAGAATTAAACTACTGTATTGAGAGGGAGGAGAGAGTAACAAGATAGAGGCTTGAAGCTTTTATCAGCAC
This sequence comes from Microtus oregoni, assembly GCF_018167655.1. NCBI lineage: Eukaryota > Metazoa > Chordata > Mammalia > Rodentia > Cricetidae > Microtus > Microtus oregoni. The sequence continues at coordinate 34,306,209 of NW_024543071.1, read as the reverse complement.
ATGGAAATCAACCTCTTAGGTAGCTTGCTACCAGCAAATACTTAGCGTATATTATAGAGATTCATTTGAAGTAACATTTACTTCAGGCAGGCGAGTATTAGGTAGTGGTCTGGAGAGATGGCATAATGGTTAAAATGGCTTTCTGTGCCTGAGGACCCAAGTTCTAGAACCCATAGGGGAAGGAGAGAATTTTTTTTTCAAGACAGGGTTTCTCTGTAGTTTTGGTGCCTGTCCTGGAACTAGCTCTTGTAGACCAGGCTGGCCTCAAACTCAGAAATCTGCCTGCCTCTGCCTTCCAAGTGCGGGATTAAAAGCATGCTCCACCACCACCAGGCAGAGAATGTTGACCTCTGACCCACACATGACCTGTAGCATACATGCCCTTGCAGCCAAACACGCGCATACACACACTTTAAATTAAATTGAACAAAATTTAAATATTAAATATTTATTATAGAGTATAAAGCACTCAGAGGAGGCCAGGGAGATGGCACACTGCGCTTGCTCCGTAAGCATGAGGACCTGGGTTCAGATCCCTAGCACCCATGGAAAAGTCCTGTGTGGTAGTGTGTGTTCATTATCCAGTGCTGTGAAAGGGGTAGAGACAGGTGGATCGCTAGAGTTTCCTGATCAGCTAGTCTAGCTAAAACAGAAAGTTCCAAGTTCAGTAAGAGACCTTTAGAGGGAATGGAGAGATGGTTCAGTGGTTAGGAGTACTCGCTGCTCTTAGAGAAGATGAGGGTTCAGTTTCCAATACCCACATGGTGGCTCCTAATCCTCTGTATCTTCAGTACCAGAGGATCTGATTCCCGCTTTTGACCTCTGTGGGCACTGTGAACAAACATGGTGTACATAGATCTCTATAAGCAAAACACCCGCGCACATGAAATGCTCAGATAGTGCGCATACACACATAAAAACAGGCAAAAACACTTGTATATGTAGAAATAAACCTTTCAAAAATAAAATGTAGAGTGGCAGAGGAAGACACCTTACACCAGCCTCTGGCTTACACACACAAACATACACACCAGTCTGATTTACAAACACACATACACACCAGCCTCTGGCTTACACACACAAGCATACACACATTAGCCTCTGACTTACACACACACATACACACCAGCCTCTGATTTACACACATACATACTAGCCTCTCTGACTTACACATTCACACATCAGCCTCTGGATTACACACACACACACACACACACACACACACACACAACAAGCCTCTGACTTAAACACACAAACACACACATTAGCCTCTGGCTTACATACACAAATAGTCATAGACACACACACCAGTGTCTGGCTTACATACACACACAATCATAGATACACACCAGCCTCTGGCTTACAGACACACACAATCATAGAAACACACCAGCCTCTGGCTTACACAAACACACACACATACACACCATCCTCTGACATACATGCAAACATACACACCCAGCCTCTGGCTTATACACAAACATACACATCAACCTAGGGCTTATACAAGCACACACACACACATACAAACACATGCACACACCAGCCTCTGGCTTACACACACACACCAGCCTCTGGCTTATACACAAACATATACACGCATCAGCCTAGGGCTTACACAAGCACACACACAAGCCTCTGGCTTACACACACACACACACACACACACACACACTGAAAAAAATGTCTTCAGGGAAAGGTCATTGTTCTCTGAGTCCAGCCTGAAGTTCCCACGTATCATTTCAGTAAAACTTGCTGCATGTAGCTGGGCGGTGGTGGCGCATGCCTTAATCCCAGCACTTGTGGGGCAGAGGCAGGTGGATCTCTGTGAGTTAGAGACCAGCCTGGTAACAAAGTGAGTTCCAGGAAAGCCAGGACTGTTACATAGAGAAACCCTGTCTTTAAAAAAAAAAAAAAAAAAAAAAACCAACCCACAAATAAATAAATAAACTTGCTGCATGTAAAAGTTTCTGACCCTTATTATATACAAGAGTATAATGCTTACACATGACCTTTTCACTTAATACAGCTTGGAATTCTTAAATATTTATTTTATTTGCAATTATGTATATGTATATACATACAAATATGCATACAGACATACGTACACACACACACACACACACACACGGGCTGGGGTACATATGAGTGCAGAAACTCATGGAGGTCTGGGGTCCCCCTCACCCCCAAGGTGGAGTCACAGGCAGTTGTGAACTGCCTGATATGGGAGCTGAATGCTGACCCTCCCTCTGCAAGAGCATCTGTGCTCTTAACCACTGAGCATCTCTCCAGCCTGGCTGGGGATTCTTAATTGCATAGTCGTTATACAGATATGGGAGGGCTGAGTGGGAAGTGACTTAGTGATTTAGCAACCGACAGAAGTGGTAGGCATGGTGCTGGCTGGCATAGTAAAATCTGCCAGCCTGGCTCCCTAGGGACCTGGAATTAAACGCTTGCTGTCTCGTGTTTGCATGGCTTCTCACTTGGTAAAATGAAGTAGACTTTTCTTTCTTTCTTTTTTTTTCTTTTGTCCTTGAATCTCAGTTATCATCTTTTGGCTCCTTAAGATGTCAAATGTAAGAGAGTTCAAGAATTATTGTCAAGACCATTAGCTGAGTTTTCAGGACACTTCAAAGGAAATTGGTTTACCAGGCTAAGCTTCTATGAGGAACTGAGGCCTACATCAGGTCAGGACGTATATCAGGAGATGATCTCCGCAGTTTGTCAAGGACTGGCTAGGACTAACCACAGGTTGCATGAGGTGGACCTCATATCTGTCAGATTCTATTCTTGCTATTTTGGGTGGGGATTCATGTAAAAATAGCTTTTTGAATAAATTCCGTTTGTTATTGGTTCTTTTTTTTTTTTGTTATTGGTTCTTATGTCAGCAGGCACACCACTGATCAGCACATAGCTCCTTCCCAGTTTGGAGGGCACCTTGGGAAAGAACAGTTTTTTTGAGGGGCTTTAAAGGACAGTGACTTAAAATAGCAATTACAACATTTTTTTCCCCTGTGATTTCATCTTTGAAATTTTAGGGTAAATTGAGTTTTTTTTTTTTTTTTTTTTTTGGTTCCTGTCCTGGAACTAGCTCTTGTAGACCAGGCTGGTTTCGAACTCACAGAGATCCGCCTGCCTCTGCCTCCCAAGTGCTGGGATTAAAGGCGTGCGCCACCACCGCCCGGCTAAGTTTTTTTTTTTCTATTAAGTTTTCAGCCAGTGCTGCCCACCGGTGTCATCCATGGGTAGTATCTTACCCACGGCATTCCCCAAGCCCTGCCCAGCTCTGCTCCTGTGTCCGTGGATAGCGTTTTACCCACGGCATTCCCTGAGCCCTGCCCAGCTCTGCTCCTGTGTCCATGGATAGCCTTTTACCCATGGCATTCCCTGAGCCCTGCCCAGCTCTGCTCCTGTGTCCATGGATAGCGTTTTACCCACAGTTTTCCCTGAGCCCTGCCCAGCTCTGCTCCTGTGTCCATGGATAGCCTTTTACCCATGGCATTCCCTGAGCCCTGCCCAGCTCTTCTCCGGTGTCCGTGGATAGCGTTTTACCCACAGTTTTCCCTGAGCCCTGCGCAGCACTGCTCCCTCTCCTTGGCTGCACAGCTGTCAGATGAAGGGATGCATTGTAGAGCACTGGCTTCTGCATGCATGGCCTTTGTGAGGACCTGAATGTTATCTCCCCTGGGCTCTCCCTTCTGGAGCACCCTGGACTTCCATCCACACACATCCCCACCCTCCCCCAGATCAAGCTCCACCCTACTGTCTGGGCCTCTCCCAACTCACGCTTGTATGGAGCCCAGTGGCCCGGATTCACTTTTTTTTTTCCCAGCTGGGTTTGTGTCTAACGTAGAAAGGACCCTTCTGCACGTCTCTTCAGCAGCTGGCGCTCTGACCTGAACTGTAGCCGTGTGGAGATAGAATGACCTGCGCATATTTTTCCAGAAAAAAGCTTGTGATTTAGCAGTAAAGATAATGGATTATTTGTGCTTTTTTTCTTTCTTTAGAAAAATAGGCATTTTCTTAAAGAGCAGCTTTAGGTTTGCCCCAAGATGGAGAGGATGGCCTAGGGAATTTCAGATGTCCTTTGGCCCGTCACATGCATGGGCTTCCCCATCATAGCTAACTCCCCTGTCAAAGTAGCAGGCTCGTTAGTGAACCTGTGCCGTGACACCTATGACATCACCCATGATGCACGTTCAGATCCACTCACGGTGCCATACATGCTGGGGATTTCAACAGATCCGTATCCACCACTACATTCTTCTACAGTGTCTTTTCATCGTTAACTCCTCTCTGGGGTCATAGAAATTGACAACCCCATTTCAGTTCTTATCTGCAGTTTCTCACCTATGAAAAGAGGCAGCTGTCTCATTCAGACAGCTATTACAGTAACTCATGCAGACTGATGGAGATCGGGATAAGTTGGATGTTCTACGATTAAGGACCAATCTCAGTCGAAAATAGAATCGGAAATGATGTTAAGTAGTTAAAAGCCTTTAGGTAAAAATATGATTAAGTTTTATTTTCAGAGTCAAAAGGTTTCCAAAGTTTCCAACAGAACAAAGCTCTGTTTTGTGGGGGCAATAGTTGAGAGGCAGAATGGAAAGAAAACATTAGCTGGTGCTGCCCACCCCGTGCCCTGTGGTAAACGGGCTTGGTGGCTTTTGTTTAGGGCCAGTTTGTTTCCGTGTGTATTGGCCTCATGGGAATTGTCTGGCTAGTCTTTTAGTAGTTACAACTGTAACCTACAGAGATGGTAGCCTTTCATTTTGTCTTTGCCTGGAAAGAATGTTTAAAGTCATGAAACGTTTAAATACAGAACTAACGTCACAAATAAGTTGTATGACACCTGATAAAGCACATAAGAATTTTAACTGCTGCCGGGAGGTGGTGGCGCACGCCTTTAATCCCAGCACTCAGGAGGCAGAGGCAGGCGGATATCTGTGAGTTCGAGGCCAGCCTGGTCTACAAGAGCTAGTTCCAGGACAGGAACCAAAAAGCTATGGAGGAGAAACCCTGTCTCGAAAATTCAAAAAAAAAAAAAAAAAAGAATATTAACTGCTTCATGCCTGTCTGAAAAAAAAAAACAAAAAACTCAACACTACAGCCTACAGCCAAGGATTGCATTCACTCATTTGATCAGTAAATCTTTTCAGGATGAATCAGTACAAGTGGAGGTTAAGTTGTGTTTTAAAACACGAGCGGTCATGGACTCACCTATAGACATGAGGGTAAAACACTGATTTCCAGTGTGTATTTTCCATAGAATTTAAATTTTTCTTAAATGTTTGAAAATTTAGGACTGGTGAGGTAGCTTTGCAGGTAAAGGCACATGCTGCCAAGCCTGATGACCTGAGTTCAGTCCCCGGACCCCACATGGGTGAAGAGTGTGTGTATGTGTGTGTATGTGTGTGTAGGCCAGAGGTCTACATCAGGTGTCTTCCTTGGTCACAGCGCGTTCTGTTTAAATGTGTGTCTCGTTCTCTTGGTTGTACATTAAGGAGTAAGTTGCTGAGTCTTCTGGTAACTGCGTGCCTGACATTTGGAGGTCTTGCTAGACTTTTCTATAGAGGTACACTATTATGTTCCCACAGGCGTGTATGACAGGTACAGAAAATTCAAACTACAGTCTTTTTAAATAAAGAGATGTACTGGGTCTGGTAGCATAGGCCTACAGTTTTGAGGGTGTCTAGAGTGAGGGGCTGACGAGGGATGATTGTGGGTAGTTCTAGGCCAGCACTGATAATTTAGCAAGCTCCTGGTTTAAGGTTTTTTTGTTTTGTTTTGCTTGCGGGGGGGGGGGTGTTGAGGCTGTAGTTTATTGGGGGAGCATTTACTTTACATGTACAAAGCCCTGGGTTAGGTTTCTAGTCCCATGAAATAATGAAAATAATAATAATAAAAACCAAAAAGATACGATGTCTTTCTTCTAGCAGATATAGCAGGTGCTAAAACCCAGCTTGTGCCTCTCTGAGGACCAGAGAGTCGGTGGAATTGACAGCTGTCCTTCATGTTATCTTTGGAAGAGGTTAAGTCACAAGGACCCAGAATTTCTTGCTACTGTTGTAAGAACTTATTCTGGATGGTGACACTCAGTGCTGTGCGCAGGCGGCGGAGTCTTGCCGTTGTCGCGACAGGAAGCCTGTGGAATCCCAAGACTCCTCCTTTCCCACCATCTCCCTCTTCTGTCTCAGTGTTTCCCTGGAGCCCTGGATCACCTCTCCTGCTGTCACTAGCTGAAGGCTCCTGCTCACCCTCTCAGCTTCTTCTCTTTTGGTCTCGTAAAGGCCTTTTGTCCTGTTTTTTTATTAACTGACTTAAAAAAAAAAAGCTTTTATCACAGACTGCACTGCAATTTAAGCTATGCTATAACAATTAATTTTCTATTTGTGTGTGTGTGTTCCACGTGTCATGGTGTACATGCCCTGGCATGTGTTAGAGGACAACTTTGGGTGTTGGTGCTCACCTGCCATCTTGTTTGAGGCAGGGCCTCTTGTTTGTCCCTGTATGCGCCTCGCTAACTTGCCCTTTGAGCTTCTGGGGACTCTTCTGCCTTCCTCCCCTGGCTTTGTGTGTATCCTGGGGATGCAAACTCAGGTCCTCACACTTGTGTGGCAAGTACTCTACCCACGGAACCGTCTCCAGTTCCGCGTTGACTCTGTTCTGATGTGTTAGGCTATCACCACCGTCCATCTCCAGGACTTCCCACGCTGGAACTTCGCTCTCAGCTAACTTGACTAGAAAGCCCTTGGACCAGCTCTGCTGTCTTCCTCTCAGCATCACAGGCTGTGAAATCACCCGTAAACCATCCATGTGTTAAGACACTTTTAATCCCTTCCTGCATCCATTGTGTTTTTAATTCCGTGTCCCCAGTTTTACTGTGTTATTGCCTTCTCTCTTTTTATCTCTCTGGGTCTGTTCTATTTCTGGATTCCTCTGGGGTAGGGGAGACTCATCTCTCAAAGACCAGGTTTGTGGGGTGTGGGAGCAGGTGAACTCATGCAGTGATGAATGTCATGCCTTGGTCAGATGACCTGGACCCTTAGCCTAGGCATACAGTCAGTCATACATGAATGAAGCGGGGGAAGTAGACCAGGCATCTGGCCCTCTGTGGCTCTAGCTGTTATTTCTGGTTAATCAGATACCTTTTGTTGCTTTCACAAACCGATGCAAGGGTATTGCATTTCTGCCTCCATCTGAGCTGTCTGCTTTTCACCTGACAAAAAAATTAAATTCACGAGCTGTTTTTGACGCCCTTGTGAAAATTCACATTAACATTGATCGCTGCTGCTGAGCAAATTACATTGCAAACCCAGTTTACTCCAGTCTCTCACGCCCGCGGACCGACTTCATAATTGCTAATCTGGTCTTAGTTTCCAAGCACTGAGCATACTTTCCAGAGCAAAATGGGTGAGTGACTTTTAAAGTAGACTGTAAATAGCTGGCTCGTTGTCAAAAGAAAATATTGATTCAGTGTTATAGTTATAGCAGATTTTCTGATGTTTATTGGCAGTAAGAATTCTTAGCTATTGCTTCATCCAGCCAAATGTCAGGTCAGTTCATTGTGTACTAACACATGACTTTTGGTATTGATTTCCACACTTATTCCCTCTTCGTACTTTCCCTTAACTCAGAGCTCAAGGTGTGTGTGTGTGTGTGTGTGTGTGTGTGGAGTGTCAAGAATACACAGGCCATGCATTAAGTCAATGGAGCGGCCTGTGTTCACGAAGCACCAATAAGTATTTGCTAACGTGAATTTGCACCTGCTGAGTCTGCCATCTGCAGAGATTTCCCTCCTTTACCCTTGCTAGGTTTCTCCGGTTTATTTATTAAAGGAATATTCCCTGAGCAGGCTGTCTTCTAAGTGTGTGATACATAGCTTTGTATGAAACACTTCTCTCTCATTGAGCTTATTTTTTTTTCCAGGGGTGGAAAGATTTGATAAGTAAGTAATAATCGAGATATCTTAATGAAGGTGTTATGAAGAGAAGAGAGTGGGTGGGGTGGATGGCACCCTAGCTGTTCAAATAGTGTGGGTCAGACAGAAAAGCCTCTCTGAGGAAAATGAGCTGGAGCTAGTTCTCAGGGATGATGAGTTGTTCCAGTCAGGGTCTTTGGGAAAGCATTTAAGATGGAGAGGAAAACAAGGCAAAACTGCTTACAGCGGGCAGGTGGCCAGTGTCTGCAGTGGCTTGAACAGGGTGACATTCGTGGGCCTGCATCAGCCTGGACTGTGTAGGCCACTGAGGGGAGGCTGGGGATTTTATTAGGTTTTAATTGAAAGTCTCTGGAGTGTTGAAGCAGTGAGCACGTGGCTGATTTACTCGTGTCTAAGATCTGGGTGTGGTTGTTAGGAACCAGGTGGGAGCAGAGGCTTATGGGATGGCTCAGTGGGGAGCTGCATGGACAGGTGGTGGCAGCAGAGGCAGGAAGCATGGGATAGGAGGTTGTTTTGGAGGTGAGGTTACCTGTCATTTAGGTAGCTGTGATGCATGGCACTCCCTCCAGACAGTGGCTGCCTCGGCAGCTCCAGAATTAAACTTTCCCCTGGGCTCTGCCAGACTGAACGACGGTGAACAGTTATATTTAGCTTAGTCAGAGGAATGAAGGGTGCTTATTGGCTGAGGCAGGAAGATCACAAACTAGAGATCAGCCTGAGTTAAATACGGAGACGCTCTCATTCCAAAAAACAAAAACAAAAACAAAAAAACCGGAAGAAGTGTGTCCTAGAGAGAGGGGCCATGATGAAGAGCATGTGCTGTTCTTGCAGAGGATCGGGGTTCAGTTCCTACCATGTGTGTCAGGTGTTCCATCACATACATATACCTCCCACATATACATTTTTTTTTTAAAAGGAAAATGAACACTTCCCAATCTCAATCTCGGGAAGATGTTAACTTTGAATGTCAAGCGAGAGTTGGTAGACAACTTTAAGCAAAGATTTTTGGAAGGAGGGATGACCCTGAATTTTCTGGAATCTGGTTTCCTGGCTACCCCAAGTACATCACACTGAAGATGGCACGCTTGATCTTTGTCCTGGAACTCTCTCTGTAGACCAGACTGACCTCAAACTCACAGAGATCTGCCTGTCTCTGCCTCCCAAGTGCTGAAATTAAAGGCATGTGCCACCAAGACCAGCTTGTATCCCTCCTCTTAGCATAGTGGAGTTTCCTACTGGTTATAAAAATTGACCCTATGTGATAAGAGTTGCAATATCTCCTACATGAAAACTTTCTAGGACTGGCCCCATAGAGAATAGAGACAAGAGTAACCATAGAACTGAGTGTTCTGAAAGGCAATCAAAGGACCAAAAGATAGAGCTTTTTAAAAATCATCTTCAAGATTTATTTCTAATTGTGTGTGTGCATGCGAATGTGTGTGCATGCATGCCTTCCTGCCTTCCTGCCTGCCTGCCTGCGTTGTATGTATGTATGTGTACCATGTGCACGTAGAGTCTGTTGAGGCCAGAAGAGGGTGTTGCATTCACTGGAACTGGAGTTTCGTATGGTTGTGAGCCGCCATGTGGATGCAGGGAATTGAACTTGCCCTCTGCAACAACAGCCAGTGTTCTTAATCACTGAGCCATCTCTGCAAACCACTTCCAGTTCTCATTAGGCCATTTTAGCCAGGCCAGTAAAAATGCTCCAAGGCAGGCTACAGCAGTGTGCTCTTTATTTTTATTCAACTTCAACTCCTAGTTCAGTTTTAACTGCAGCAGATTTAAAGTTAAAGATATCAATCAATGACTGAATTATTTCACAGCCGTGGTCTAGAACAGTGGTTCTCAGCCTTCCTAATGTTGCCACCCTTGAATACGGTTCCTCGTATTATGGTGACCCCCCGACCATAAAATTATTTCATTGCTACTTCAGAATCGTAATTTTGCTACTGTTACGAATCATAATGTAAATATCTGCTGTTCTCAGTTTCAGTGCTTCTGTTTGGTGTGTAGCTGTAGTGGAGCTACACTGAGGAGTGAGTAGATGCACAGCTATGTCCTGGTAGCCTAGGGGATTGGGTTCACATCCTCCACCCCATTTAAAATTCTTAGAGGGTCAAGTTACCTTAAATGTATTGGTTACCTTTTGTTGTGATAAAATATGCCGACAAAAGCAACCTAAGGAAGGATGCATTCATTTAGGTTCAGGTTGTGAGTGGTGGCAGGGACTTCACGAGCTTCGGTTAGCTGGCCACATTGTGTCCACAGTCAAGAAGCAGACATCTATGACTGTCTTGTTCAACTCGCTTGCTCCTTTTTATACAACCCAGGATCCCTGAATAGGGAATAGTGCTACCCACAGTGGGCATGTCTTCCCACTTCAGGTAACCTAATCATTGTAACCCTTCCTAAGTATGCCCAGAGGCCCATCACCTCCCAGGAGATGCTAGAGCTCCTTGAGTGAGATTAACCACTCAACTCTGAAGTCCTTTGAGTCTTCTCTAGGGGGCTCACAATAACTGATACTGTGTAAATGCTATATAAATACTTCTAATAATGGCCTGGGGTGTAGCTTGAGTGTTTTCCTGTTATCTACAAGATCTTAGTTCAATTCCAAGTACTGCGAGAAGGGTTATTTTTCAGTATTATTTAGGGAATAGTGTCAAAGAAGTAGCCCTGCACACGTGTAGTCTAGAGACAATGCTCAGGCTGTACCACATGGCCAGGGAAGGAGACCCGAAGCAAGTAACTGAGCGTAGGGGAGAGCTAATGTCTGCAAAGTGGAGGAACCCCAGAACATTAACTTCATGTGGATTCAGCGTAATTCAAGTTAGACATTTTAGAGATTTGAGGAATTTTTAAAATCTATTTCAGTTGAAGTTGGTTGGCTCCTCAATTGTAGATCCTGAAAAGGGTCTACTTAGTCAGATAGTCTGGTTAATAGAGACTAACCTCATTCTCACCATGCAGTCGTTCAGCTATTTTAAAGTTGATTTCTCTTTTTTTCTTTCTCTTTTTTCTTTTGGTTTTTCAAGACAGGGTTTCTCTGTAGCTTTGGAGCCTGTCCTGGAACTAGCTCTTGTAGACAAGGCTGGTCTCGAACTTACAGAGATCTGCCTGCCTCTGCCTCCTGAGTGCTGGGATTAAAGGCGTGCGCCACCACAGCCCAGCCTAAAGTTGATTTTCATTAACGTGGAAGGAGTGTTGTCACAATGGCAGATATAATACTGGGCTCCTCTCTTGAGAGCACCATGGTCATAAATGCTTGACCGCAGGTCTTGAAGAGGGAAGACACTTAGGAAAATAATTTTGCTGTTATTTTGATAACTTTTCGTCTGGAGAGGAAGCTCTGTCATTGGAAGAATCTAAGATATGATTCGAAAGGCCTTCTTACCTCTCTGATTGGGAAAGGCCACTTCATTGGTTTGTGCAAGTGAATACAGTAACTATTTTCTGGATTTGTTAGCTTACCTATAGTTTTTACACGATACTTAGAATATGCAGTCTTCATCAAATATGATATAGCTATGAAAATATGAGTTTGCAGACTATGATAAACTATAAAAGCAAGACCTAGAACACATGTACTTCAGATGAGTTCTTGCTATGGGCAGCTGAACGAGTGTGATTGTGGCCCACTGTGCAGCCATAAGCCAGTTTGTGTGAAGATTAAGCTGTCTGACAGGGTTGGAGAAATGGCTTAGTGGTTAAGGGCATTGGCTGCTCTTCCAAAGGACCCAGGCTTAACCCCCAGCACCTACATGATAGCTCACAACCATCTGTAACTCCCGTTCCAAGGAATCTAATTCCCTCTTCTGGCATCCACAGGCAGTGCAGGCAACGTATCTGTACACAGAGAATAAAAATAGGTAAATCAAAACCAAAATTTAAGACATTAAGTTACATGAGCAGTAATTGTTATATTCCTAGATAAGGAATATAACCAGACCAAGTCTCTCCACACTCCATCTCATTCAACTGTACTAAATATTAAGTTCTCACATTAAAATGTAAGTCAGCTTCTCCCTTCTCGTGGCTATGCTTTTTTTTTTTTTGGCAACTCCACTAATATGTGTGTGGTGTTAGCCATAATTTTTACCTTTCTAAAGGGCTCAAGGAGTGTTGTCCAGCCACACAAACTCAGGATTCTGAGGTTTGGGGGTTAGCTTCAGCATATCAGGGTGCATCCTACGACCTTGCTGGCCTCACAGCTGAGATGGAAGGCACACATATGACCACGCCCCCGAGAGCAAGAAGCAGGGCCTCCACATAGACGTGCTGCGGGCATGCGACCCAGTCACTGTCCGGAAGAAATGTGGAGAAACTGCCCTGGATGTGCTGTGGAGACTTCCACTGAGAAAGGGGTTGTTGACTTGGCAGCCTGGCTGTGAGCAAATTTTGTTTAGTTAGAGTTTTCTTTTTATCACTTACAAAACCTGGGCTTATTTGCAAATAAAGCGGTGTTTGTTTTCCTTTCCTTTAAGGAAAAGAGGGTCTCATGGGTGCTGCTCAGCGCATGCAGTGGTACCAGATGCAGGAGGTGGCCTGGAGTTAACAAGCAGAAGTAGTGGACAGAACGCATAACTTCTCATTAGCGGGAGGGGACCTTCCCCCTGCATCCTACTGCAGGAGCTGCTGGCTTGCGGCACCCCAGCATCCCAGCTCCCTTATCACTCTCTCCCGAGTTATCTCAGAGATGAAATTATGAGTTATTGGAGAAAAGGAGTCCGAGGCACATCAAAGAGTGTGTGTGTGTGTGTGTGTGTGTGTGTGTGTGTGGCATCGGATAAGAGGCCGTGTTGGTTGGGGCTATTAGCTGTTGGTTTGGGGTGTGCTCTTTTCGTCATGAAGCACCTGGGTTTGTTTTTCTCTGAAAGATGTAGATAAACTAGGGCGAATCCAGGAGAAGGGCAACAAAAGTGATGGATGACTGCGAGGGAAGGAGAATAACAGTCTATAAATATTTGAAAGGTAATATAAAAGAGGGAGAGAGATTATTTACAGCAGTGGAGGGGATTTTGACAGGGAACAAAGGCTTGCATCGAGAAGCGGTGGGAAATTGAATAAGGCTGGGAGGAAAAAAACAAAACAAAGCTTAAGAAGTGTGATTAAGCCGAGAAATGTCATTCTCAGACTAGTGTTCGTCGCCAGGAGCCACGGTGGCAGGAAGAAGTGATGTGCTCGAACCGAGGACCCGCACGGTGTGAATCACACTTTCCTCATCCTGTTGGCTTCATTCTTTCCTTCTCAGATGTGTACTTGGTTTAATTTCCAACTCTGGTGTTCCGTTTCCGGAGGTGTTAATAATTTTAACACGACCAGCTTTCTTTTTCACTGAGCGTCTGCCTTGTGGCAGGGGCTGTCTGAGCTGCTTTGGTATTTATTATTTTCATTTAACTGCTACAACAACTCTGTAAAATAGGAACTACTCTCTCCACTTAGGAGGAATAGAGATTCAATAACTTGCTGGAGATCACATGTGTATTGAGTGGCAGGGTTGGTGGGGTCACGGCACGGATGGAATGCAGCCATGCTAGACTCCGTGACTCCGGTCTCTGTGTCTGCAGTAGTAGGTGGGATTCCCCAGGTAACGGTTTGTATCCAAGGGCAGGGATAAGAAAAATGATTCGTGTTCAGAATTCTGTTTTGCTAGTCTCTTTAACCCTTTTTAATACTATTTTTGGTTTTATTACTGATTTTATTACTATTTTATCTTATGTGTATGGAAGTTTGTCTGCATGTATGTGTGTGTGTGTGTGTGTGTGTGTGTGTATCACATGTGCCGGATGCCTTCCAAGACCAGAAGAAGACAGAGCTGGAGTCATAGTAGTTATGAGCAGCTGTGTGGGTGCTGGGAATCAAACCAAGGTCCTCTGAAAGAGCAGCCAGTGTTCTTAACAATAGAATCATTCCTCCAGCCCTCTCCTTTCATTCTTGAGAGATGTCTTTTCAGTGAGTGGTATGTTACGAATATATTAGTTTTCTTTTTCTGTAAATTCAGGAATCCCATAGGCATTTCGCCATCCCTATCAGTGTTCTGTGCAGTCTTGTTAAGGAAAAGAACGTGTTCCACATCAGACCTTACCCTGAGCCTCGCATGCCAATGGCATGGGTACCTTTTTGGTCCTGCTTTTCTAGTTCTGCTACTTTCAATTAGGGTGTCCCCATACCAAAACTCAGTAGTCAGAATAAGGTAGTCACAGTAAAAGTGGAATCTGGGGAGCAGGGCCTATAGTTCATACCTAACACAAGTTCAGTCTCCAGCTCAAGGAAATAGTTAAGTGTCTGGGCTCTACATCATCACTGCAAGGACTTAGAAAGGTGGAGTCCAGTGCCCTGGGCTTTAAAGTACATTCCTGTTAATGCTGCATCCCTCATGTGCCGGGCTCCCCACACTCTCAGGTACTGGCGGGGAAGGGGGTTAGGGACAGAACACTTGGAACTTAGATTTTTAAATTTCAGAGTGTTAAAAAGGAGAGACTCAAAATTAACCTCACTTCCTTTGGCAGCTTTAGACATGGGTTCTCTTGGTAAACATTGGGGTCCTGATTGGCACTATGGAGGAGGAGGTTGTCTGTATTCAAAGGGCTCTTCACTAGTGAAACTCACTGGCTCATCTAAAACAAAGACGGCATTAGAGGTGGGCAGGGGGCTACCTGGGAAGGAAGGAGTGGATCATCGGGAGTGGGAGGGGGACAGGGTAATGAGGGGCAACTATGACTAAAATATATTATGTACATATTTGAAAAATGGAAGTCAGTGTCTGAGCGTTGGTTTTGCTTTTAAGAGATGGAGTCTCACTGTGTTACCTAGGCTGGCCTCAGGTTTAGGGGCTGAAGCTTCCCAGGTAACTGTGACCACAGGCATGTGCTCACATACCCGGCTCAAGCATCAGATTGGTGTTAGGGACACAGTACTATTATGTTTCAAGGCTGGTGCTGTACCAATGCCACAAGACCCTTTTCTTTACCTTTAACTCCGGTGGCATTTGGTGAAGACTACTGCCATTTTGACATGGAAATCTAAGATACAGCTGAAGATGCTGGCATTTTTCATTGACAGTTTCCCTCTGTGCCAGCCTGGTATTTTCCTCCCTTTGGGATTGCATGCCTTTTAAAAAAAATAAAAGAGACTTTTGTTTTCTGTCCCTGTGAGTTGCCCGTGGTAGCGGTTCCTAGTGAATTCCATGCTAAAGTCACCCCTAGATTACTTTAGCTGTAAACTGTAATGATTCTCCCCTGGCCATATTTCTCCCAAGGCCTCCTATCTCAGTAACTTGTAAGGCTACTCCTCCCCTTTCTTGTTGTCTTTGATCTTTTATAATTGGCTTAAAGCTCGCTATATTTAAACTGCAGTGACTTTGTTTCTCCTCCCTAGTTCTTTTTGCTCAGTCCTTGAGAATTTAATAATCTGTTTCTTATTGTTTTCTCATATTCTTTTTACGGTGTCATATTTTCTGCAGCAGTGGTAATCATCTTCTCTTCTTGTCTGCCCATTCTTAGCTGTTCATGCAGGATGCATGGTGTCAGTAATAAGCAAAGTTGTGCCCACTCTGTGGGGTTGGTGGGCTTGCCAGTTGCAGACTTAGCTGGACCTGTGACCACCTGCTGGGTATTCAGTCATACGTGTTACCAGAGATTTCCAGACCAGTGATTCTTTCTGGAATAAACTGTGGTTGCTCATATGGAAGGAAGAGCAGTTCTGTTTCCTCCTCTGTGGATGATTTGAGATGGCATTCATAGTGATTTTCCCACTAAGCCCCACGCTTCACCTCAGAGGGGCTTCCAGGCACAACACTGAGTCCTCTTCTTTTGTAGTGAGGTGTACTGGCACTTCTCTGCTCCAGGGACATCCAGGGCTCTAGCACTCGGAATTTCTCATGTCATCTCTTGACTCTTTAAGCCCTTCTCCTCAATGGCAGGGTTCTAAGCGAGGGTTTTGAGCACGGAGAGGCATGTTCTAACGTCGGGATACGTCGCAGTCTCTTTTTTAAAACAGGAGTGCACGGCAAGTTTCAGTTACCCTTGGAATGTCTTTAGTTTCTCGAGACGTGGTTTCTCTCTGTAGCTCTGGCTGCCCTGGTTCCTAGACCAGGCTGACCTCGAGCTCACAGACATCCGCCTACCTCTGCCTTCTAAGTTCTGGGATTAAAGGCGTGTGCCACCAAGGCTCCATGCCTTCTGAACTCTTAAATCTCTATTTATTGTTATTTCATCTGATTCTTCAAGGAGTTTGTGAAGAAATACTGCACACTACTGCTTTAAGTTTAAATCAACAACTGTTTCTTTATAAAAAAGATTTAACTCAGTTTCTTATATTTCCTTTATAATATTTAGAGTACTTATAAAAAGATAACAGCTTTACTGAGGTGTAACTTAAATGCCATATAACGTTTACCCCTGAAAATATATTCACAGATGTGTATCCATCATTTAATTCTAAAACATCTCACAGAGCTCTCTGCTCCCCCAAATCCATACTCAAACACTGCACATTTCCTCCTCCATCCAACTTCTGGCCACCACTGCTGTATTTCAGTCATTCACTGTAGGTTTGTCTACTCTGGACATCACATGCATGCAGTGTGTGTGTGTGTGTGTATGTGTGTGTGTGTGTGTGGCTTATTTTACACAGAGCCATGCTTTCAAGGCTTTATCCATGTGTAGTAAGTATTCATACTTTTAATTTAATTTCATTTTTTTTATTTTGGTTTTCTGTGATGGGGTTTCTCTGTGTAGCAGTCCTGACTGTTCTGGAACTCACTTGGTAGACCAGGCTGGCCTCAAACTTACTGCGATCTGCCTGCCTCCACTTCCCAAGTGTTAGGATTAAGGGCATGTGCCACCACCTCCCGGCCATACTTTTTTTTATTTTTCTTTCCTTATCATTTAGTATTTATGCTATTATATGAACCACCAATCAGTAGAGAACATTCATGTGCAAAGCTTGGTATGACCATTTCTTCCTTTTTGTATACAACCAGGAGTAGAATTGGTGGCTCACAAGGTGTTTCTTTCTTTGAGGCATCTAGATTGTTCTACAAACCATTTTAACATTTCCAGAGCAATGCAAGCAGAGGGCTCCGATTTCTTATCTTTAACACCGTGCCAGTGCATGGGACTTGAGTTTGAGGCCAGTCTGGACTACATAGTAAGGCTGTCTCCAAACAAACAACAGAAACCCCGGCGTTTGTAATTATCCCTTGGGTCATGCTGTCCTGTTGGATGGGAGACAGTGTCTCACAGTGGCCTTGATTTGTGCTTTGCTGGTGGTTGACGATGTGGACTGTCTTTCCATGTGCCTCTTGTTTGGGTGTGTATCTTTGGAGAAATGGTGATTCAGGGCACGTGGCGCAACTCAGTGGGTAAGGGTGCTCTGCTTCCAGGCCTGGGGACCTGAGCTCCATCCTCAGGATCCTCATGGTGGAAGGAGAGAATCAACTTCTGAAAGTTCTCCTCTGTCTCTCACACGTGTTCAGTGGTGTGCTCTTCCACACATTCAGTGAGGGAATGGATGAATGATGTAAGTAGATTCTTAAAAATGGCTCTTGGAATCCCTTTCCCTTTGTAAGTTGGGCTGTTTTGTCTTCTAATTGTTGAGCTTCTGAGTACACTCCACAAGCCCTCAGGTAAGGACAGGCTGTCTGTGGGAAGAATGGCCCCGGGTTCTGTGCTGTGTGCTTTAGCACCAGCTCACCCACTGTAGCAGACGGAGCAGGTGAAATAAAGGAAGTGGTGAGTGTACAGGTTCAGCTGTGGGGACCACGGAAGGGTAGGTGAGAGTCTCCAGGGATCCTTACTGAGTGGTGGACTGGCTTTGATGCCTTCAAAAATACCGTCCTTTTAGAGAGACGAAGGTCCATGAGGACCTGAAGGGAAGGGAGAGGATAGCACTCCACAGGTGAGAGCAAGAGTGGTGTGTGTGTGTGTGTGTTACGCAAGAGAGTAAGTTTGCCATGTGGTGCTTTCCTGAAGGCAATTCGTTAAGGAGAAAGATAGAAAGTTGGTACATTTGTCTGTGCAGTGGAAAGTGCTGAAAATCTTTAAAGGAGACAGACTGTTTTCACATAGACAGTATGGTGGTCACAGTGTGTGTGTGTGTGTGTGTGTGTGTGTGAGAGAGAGAGAGAGAGAGAGAGAGAGAGAGAGAGAGAGAGAGAGGGAGGTAAATAAAGAAACCAGTTCAGAACGTAGCCCTGCTGGTGACAGTTTTATATTGGAGTGACACCATCTCAGAAACTGCCTCTCTGTGACTTTTAATCCTGTCCGATGAATGGATAGGTAAAGTAAGTCAAGTTATCCCAGTCTTAAGATTCTGTATCCAGATGTTGGCACAACTCTAATCCCAGTACCTGAGAGGTAGAGACAGATGAATTACAAGTTCAGAATCATTCTGGGCTATGTAGTTGCTAGTTCAAACCCAGCCTGAGCTACATGAAAATTGTCCAAAAAATTTAAAGATTATTAAAAGATATGTAAAATATATATCCCTTGATATAATACATATATACTATATCAGCCTGAACTGCATGAAATACATGTGCGTGTGGGGGCACCAGGATTATTTGAGTTCTCAAAAAATCATGGACCCTATTTCTAGTTGAGACATTAAAGATGGATTGATCCATTTTTATATTCAGACATGATTAGTTCTTGTTTTGTTTGCCCTTCCGCTTATTTTTTGCAGCAGTTTTTGGTGTCTTTGTATGGGGAAGGGTGTGCACATGCATGTCGCATATGCGCACGTGCACATGTGTGTGTGTGTGTGTGTGTGTGTGTGTGTGTGTACGCGCACGCTCGAGTGGTAGAGTCAAACCCAGAGCCTCACACATTCTAGGCGATCACTATCACTGAGCTTGGTCTGGAGCCCTCTATGTCCTTTTTAGATAACTTACAAACAGAATGTAGAGTGTGTGTGACTTACCCAGTTTCCATCTCTGAACATAGCAAATCACATGTCCTGTTAACTTGGCGACTTCATACGTGGTCTCCTTAACAGTGCACTCCAAGGAGTCTTTGTAGACCCAAGCAGAGCGGAGTCTCCCCTTTACAAATCTTGCTGTGTTCATTCTTGGTTGACAATTTTCTCATACATTATGAACACATAAAGAACTGTTGGAGCTGTCTCTGTCTTTTCTTTCTTTGCTGGGAATTTTAATCACCTTCAAAATATTTATTTCTCTGAGACAGTCTCCCTTGGTAGCCCTGGCTGACCTGGAACTTGCTGTGTTGACCAAGTTCCCCTCAGACTCAAGTGCTGGAATTAAAGAAATAAAGGTATAATAAAGGGTTAAAGGTATAATCCAGCTATGGTGTTTTTATTTTGTAGTCATTACTAACATCCAGCACCAAATTTTAAACCTCTACTCATAGGCCTCTGGGCTGTTTGTCCAAATCATGACCCTTGTCTTATTGTTCATTAAGGAAAGAAACACTGTGTTCTCCCGTCTTCCAGCAAGTATTGCTTCTGCTTAGAATAAGCCAGTGTTGTTCTTATCCTCTGGGGACTGAAGCTTCAGTCTCCCAGGACAGTTTAGGGTTGGCGATGATAACCAAAGTGCTGCCCACAGGCTTACAAGACTGTGCCACCGGATAGGTGCCCCGCCACCAGATAGATGCCCCTTCCTGCCCGCACCTGACGTCCTTATTCGATACCAGTTGTGGCCACTGTGTGACTCCTGACACTTTTGTGACATGGAATTTCCCAAGGCATGTTAGGTTCCTGGTGATCCATAGGGGCAAAACCTTTATAAGTAATCTTTAGATGGGAAAGTAAGTTCCCATGTGAAGCAGATGACTGAGCGGCTTTTTCATGTTACTGGTATCTTCGGTGCCATAGCAGTTTATTAGACGGGCCCAGTATAACTTGTGATAATCTCATTCAGTTTCTAATTTACTTCTGTTAAAATCTG
This sequence comes from Microtus oregoni, assembly GCF_018167655.1. Lineage (NCBI taxonomy): Eukaryota > Metazoa > Chordata > Mammalia > Rodentia > Cricetidae > Microtus > Microtus oregoni. The sequence continues at coordinate 34,286,356 of NW_024543071.1, read as the reverse complement.
GCAGACTTTTCCATTAAGGAAGGGCCAGGGCTAGCTAGCTAGAAGTATATATCTCAGTGGAAGAGCACCTTCCTGAGAATGAGGAAGCCGTGGGCTCCGTCAAAAGAAAAGGAAAGAGTAACATGCTTTATCTGAGTGCGGTGACACGTACTTTGCTGTTATAGGTACTTGGGGGGCTGAAGCAGGAGGATCGTAGAATCTAGGAGTTCAAGACCAGCTTAGAAAACTGTTGTACCCTGTCTTATGGCAAAATGAAAGGCTGAGGGGCTGGTAAGATGGTTCAACAGGTAAAGGAACCTACTGCATAAGACTACATATACATATCACACACACACTATCACACACACACACCACCCCTCACACACACACACACACACACACACACCCATGATAATACACATTTTAAATAAAAAAAAAACAGCCACTGAGTTTGGGGATGTAGGCTAGCATCTGGAACCCAGGTTATAGCCTCAGTTTTGGGGTGGAGGGAGGGGAAAAATCGGTAGAAAAGCAAGCAGTAAGCTGGCTGTGATGACACATATTTATAATCTCAGCACCCAGACCGAGGCAGGAGGCTGAGAGGTTAAGGCTAGCCTAGGAATGTGTGTGTGTGTGTGTGTGTGTGTGTGTGTGTGTGTACACGTGTGTTCTAAGTTTCCAGAGTCTGTTCTTCTACTCTTCCCTTGCTGGAAAATAGCCAGTTCTGCCATTCTTTAGTAATACCACAGCCTGTGATGCCAACGAAAACAATGGTAATATGGTTCCACACCTGATTGGCTAAGCTATGTCACTTGTCTCTATGGAAGTTGGTGTCCCAGCCCCTAGGGTGGCATTTGTACAAGTGCCCTCTATACCTCAGCGGTTGACAGTTTGATGCTGGAGCAGGTAGCTTTAAAGACACAGAACCTGGCACCAAGCCACCGTACACAGTTCAGGGTAACTTACGCACCGTGTTTGTGAACAGCACCCGGCAGCTGTGTCCGCTGCAGCCGGCTGACAAAGGTACTGATGCAGCAGAGGCAAATGAGGCCAGCACTGGAGGGGATTGCGTTAAGGATGGACCGGAAGATCCCCAACTGCAGGCTTTGGAGCAGTGACTAGCAGCCTGAGGCCGCATTCTGACCCTTGGTCCCTGCTTTACTCAGCGTTTCTCAGTGAAAAGATGACCGTGACTGTAACGGTCTTGTCACAGCATCTTGAGATGCTTGGCCGCTGTGAATCAAACCTCCAGTCTGAGTGCTAATAGGAGTCATTCAGTCTCTCCCAGACGTAAGGACCATAATGACAGATTCCCTGTCAGCCATCAGCAGGGTTCACATGCCATACTCGTCATGGCTCTCATCCTTTCCTGTGTAGCATAGAGGGCAGTTGCCAGGTCTCCTACCAGGGTTCCTCAGCTGTGGTCCCACTGCCAGTTACCTGTGCCCTGTGTGTCTCTAGATCTGCCTCTTGCATTTAATTCAAGATGGATAAAACAGCTTGTAGGGCCTTCCTTGCAGCTCGCTCTGTAAACGTCATCTCTAAGGTTAATTTTCCGTATTTTATATGATGTCATTTGGTAAAAATGAAGGCTGAAAGAAAGGGTGAGCTTCTGTCTGCAGAAACGACTCTCACTCTAGGGGAGCTTTATTCCGAAGGAAGGGGGAAAGTAAATCCTTTAGGGGACCCATACAGAATCCCAGTTGGCTTATCCCCAGGGGTTTACACTTCTTAGGGCTGTTTCTGAACACTGGTAGCATAGAGGTCTGTCTTCCATGCATAGGGAACATTGAAACTCCCAGAGAAGGTAGTGGTAGAGAAGACATACCAAGGAATGACCAGGCATTTGGCTTCCATGGCTTCAACTGGCAACCCCACCCTCTGTCCTCTCCTGGCTAATACTGAACAGTTGTGTAAATGTAAGGGGATGTGGCCCTGGATGGCCGTTTAAAAATCACTTAAATTCCCAAATCTCATTTTCATCACTGATTGGACCATGATTTCTCCTCCTACATCATGTAAGTGGGGAGCATGCCTGCCCTCAATTTTAAAGTTTCTCTCTCTGTGATCTCCTCTAGTCTACCTTTTCCCAGTCGTGGTATTTAAAGAGCATCATAGACTTTGTGGAGCTCCGTAAAGATTAGAAGGATTAGGAGGTGTAGCCTGTTGGAGGAAGAATGTCACTGGGGATGGGTGGGCTTTGAGGTTTTCCGAAGCCCATACCTGGCCCCGTGTGTCTCTTTCTTGGCCTGCGGACTGAGATGTTACCGCTTCTGCATCAGGTGTGCCGCTATGCTCCCTGCCGTGATGACAGTGGGCTGAAACTGTAAGCAAGCCCTCAGTTAAATGCTTTCTTTTCTGAGTTGCCTTGGTCGTGGTGTCTTTCAACGGCCATAGAACAGCGGCTAAGACATAATTAACCACAAAATAAAAGGACAGGGAGTAGAGAGGGCTTGAGATAATTTCCTATTTGGGCCATCAACTCCCCCGTAATGGAGAGTTGATTATGTTTTATTTTCTTTTTTATTTGAGGGGAGGTAAAACTGTGGAGGTGAGGAAAGTACATTGGGGTGATATTTGAAACAGTCTAAACTGTGGTCCAGCGTGCTTGTAGTGTGTACCCATCCTCTCATGTGGGCTTAGAGTGTAGCACTACGGTCCCAAAGGTCAAACGCTTCCTTCCCAAATTTGGTAAGATGAAATGGTTTGCTGTGCCAGCGCGCAAAGCCTGGAGGTCACAGACTACGCTAGGAGAAATAATTATGTGTTGTAATGGGCAATTACTGATAATGGCCTTCCAGGGTGGCAGAAAATACACAACCCCACCTTCCTGGCTGGAACGAACATTGAATAGCACATTAACTTTATAGCGAGCGGAAAGTTCGGCCCTGAAACTGCAGCCCCCACCCCCACTCCCATATAAATAAAATTCGGTCTCTGGGAAAGCGCTGTAGCAGCACAGCAGCATTTAAGTCAGAAGCAGAGAGGAAGGGGTGGGACGGGGGGGGGGGGGGTGGTGGTGCAGGATTTTGGGAAGGGAAGGAATGGTGGGCCGCGCCCCTCTCCGTTGAATCTGTCACTGAGTCGCGGTCCTTCCTGTTCCCGAGAGTGCACAGAAGGTGGTTGCTGCTCTTCCTGGCACCAGATTTATGTTTGCCATTTAAAACAGCCCTGTCAGGACTGCCTTGTGGGAGAAGCAGATTGTTCCCGCGCGTCCTGATTATGGCTTTAGGGAGTGGTATTCACACTGACTGCATTCAAGGCTACCGTCTGACCTCTGAGAAGGCCAGGAAAAGAGGACTATGCTCCGTTCCAAGTGAGGTTGCCTTTGCTAAGCCCTGCAGGTGCAAGCCAGTCTCCTGTGGCGCCCTAATGAGGAGCACTCTGGACAAGGACTTCGGCGGGAGTTGTCTGCTGGTTTTTTGGCTAGCTGTGCTGTGGTCAAGATAACAGTAATAGCGTTTTCAGAACACTTGCTGTGGGCTGGAGCCTGCATATTAGATATGTAAGGACTTTTTAGACAATTATGCCCGTGTCAGGTATAGGTTCTGGGGTGTGAAACAGTCAGGTTACTTGCATGATGGACAGGTGGCAGGAGATTCCGGATCTGTTTCAGTGGTTTGACTCAGAGTGGGTACTCTTGCCCTGAGGGTCATTGCCTTCCCATCTGTAGCTGTCACAGTGATCCAGGCTTCAGTGTGAGGCTAGAGGTGACTCATTGGGATTTCATTGCTTAGAGAGCCACCTCATAATTGGACACTGGCCTCCAACTGCTGGAAAAAGAAATGTGTAGAAGACAGAAGTTTTCAAACATTTCAATTGCAGAGCCCTTTAGCAGTCTTAAAGATTGCTGAGGGTCTGGAGAACCTTTGTTTATATGGGTCGCATCTGTTGATACCTTACAAAGACTGAAGTTGAGACATTTAAAAGTATCCTAGTCAGCTTTCTGTTACTGCAGCAGAACACTCTGAGGCAGGGTTACTATCACCATGACCACAGCAACTTGGGGAGGAGAGGATTTATTTGGCTTACCCTTCTACATCCCTGTTCAGCATTGAAGGAAGTCAGGACAGGAACTCAAACAGGGCAGGAAACTGGAGGTGGGAGCTGATGCAGAGACCATGCAGGGGAGCTGCTTACTGTCTTGCTTATCATAACTTGCTCAGCCTGCTTTCTTGTAGAACCAGGATCTCCCAGTCCAGGGGTGTCCTCACCCACAGGGTCTTCCAACACTAACCACTAATTAAGAAAATGCCCTACAGGCTTGTCTGTAGCCTGGTCTTGGAGGCACTTTTTTATTTGAGGTCCTGTCCTCTCAGATGACTTCAGCTTGTGTGAAGTTGATGTAAACTTAGCCAGCATAGTGACTAAAAGCAACTGGAGAGGAAAGGGTTTATTGAGCTTACATGTTCCCATAACAGTGCATCAGTGAGAGATACCAGCATGCGTTCAAGCAGGAACCTGGAGGAAGGAACTGAAGCAAAAACCACGGATGGATACTGTTTCCCTGCTGGCTCCCCATACCTGACAAATGGTCATTTTCTAGTTTATAAGAGACTGGGTTTCGCTATGTGGCTCAAGTTAGTCTAGAACTCACTGTGTAGCCAAGATGCCTCAAACTGGTAATCCTCCTGCCTCGGTTTCCTGAGCTCTGTGATTACATGTGTACCTATACAGCACCACTCTGCCTTAGTCTGTGCCCTCCATTATTCCCATTCTTCCCCTCCCTGCCCTGGAGTCTTGAGTTGAACAAAAGCTATGTGAAAGCCTTCTGCTTCACTTCAGATCTCCTTTGGAGACCAGCCTTATGTCACCTATATAACAAAACTTTTTCCCGATGATGAGCATGGCAAGCCAACATCCTGACCCACCATTCCATAATAAGTGGTGGAAGTTTCAAAGATACCTTGGTAATCTTGGTTACCTTGGTGACCATCAAAGTAATTGTCATCTGTTCTGAGCATCTGTTGCTTGCTCCACAGATCAAAGTTGAGCACAAAGCATGGTTAGGAGGCACTAACTCAATTAGCTCCCTGTAATCCTCAGTCATTCTTTCTGAAATGAGACATTACATTTCCATAATTTTGAAACTCTTTCATGAAGCTTCATTGCCTCTCTCTACATCTTGTGACCTCAGTGAGTCTTATTTAATCTGCTCAGACCTACCTAGGACCAAAAATGAACATGGGCTGATCTCTCCTGATGCACCTTCTGGCTCTCTGGGTCAGGGTAGCCCCAGGTTGGCTGTAGCTGTTGTCTTTCCATATACTCTACCTGGCTGTTGGGAGAGTCCCTGGCTGGGAAAACCATCTGAACCATCTGAAAAGGTGTGTGTTACCAATGCTTGGTCTGTAAGGCTGTTTTACTCTATGATCTTCAGGCAAGTTTTGTTTATTAAAATACAAATCAAATATCACTACAGACAGCTACATACCCAAGCCCACCCAGCACTCAGGACAGTTTACAAAACTTGGAACTTGGAGTGTACTGCACAGCCGTCAGGCCGCTCAACAGGTTGAAGGGTTTCCTTTCCAGGTGCCTCCGTTGGCCTGAGCCTTTTCCACACAGCTCAGATTGTCTGTGAGTCTTCTTTTCAGCTTAGCTCCAATTTACTCTGTCATGGAGACATCTAGTGAATCTGCTAAATTTCAGGGACTTCCTGAAGCTGTTGTTTACCTTCCTGCTTAAGGAGATTTCCTGTAGAATGTTTCACTCTCTGAGGAAACTGATAAAACAACAAGTCTCTCTGTTTAGCCTCCTTCATGGCTTGTGTTACTCCATTGTTCCTCAGTGTGCAATCTGATTAATCTGGACATGGGAATGCCTTGCAGGGAATGATTTAAAAAAAAAAAAGCAGGTAGCTACTTTGCCTTCTTGTTCCAGTGAGGAAAACCCCAGCTTCATTCACCCTCATGATCCACAGAATGCCATATTCAAAGGACAGTGTTAAGCAAACAGGGACCTCCTAGTTCTGAGTTCGTATTAGTTGGTTATGTTTCAGATTTACTCATATTTACTGGTGAAGGTTTTTCCTGACTGACAACACATAGTAGCATAAAAGTCTACAAAGTATGGGATTACATATACAAAAAGAAAGATTTCTCTTTTCGTTGTGAATCGAGTACTACAATTGGCAGTGGGAGGTTTGGCTTTCTTTGTGGTCCTTCTCTTCCTTCACACGCCAAAGTGGGTATAGTTCCAAGTTTGAATATAGAGGATGCAGAGTGTGGCAATACTGGGAATCACGACAGCAGAGAGGAGAGGGCAAAGCCTGCACCCACCTTAAAATGAATGACTGGCTAACTACTATTAATATGCTGCCGGCCCGAAGACCAGCATCTAACACTCCAAGATCAATAAGGGTGTTTATCATGTATGGGTATTGATCTCTCATGAAGGAGCGAATCATATTTCACATTGCATATGTTAGTACCAGAAAAACAGTAACAGGACTGTGAAGGCTTGTCAGGGAATGAGATGTTCAAAAGGTGCCGTGTGTGAGCCTCAGAGTGGCAGGTGTTGGCCTCCAAGCTCTAGGCCTGCAGATTGACTAGTGTGGAGACTAGGAACTCAGAGTGGATGCGATGGTACCCACTTCTCTGCCTTCTGCTACTCTTCTAGCTGGATCTAGTCCTCCTGGGATTCCATGCACATTAAGACTGTGCCAGCAGTCACAACTCTCGAGACATCAGATCTGCTGGGTATGGTGTTCCTATAATCATAGCACTTAGAAACTGAGGCCCAAGGATCACAGATTTGAACCTAGGCTAGCTTACATAAGGAGGCCCTCCCCTAAAAACCAAACATGAACGAGTGTTTGGTTAAAGTACAAGACCCTAGGCTCAGTCCCCAGCAGTGGGGAGAAAGAACTAACTTACTATTAACTGTTTGCCTCATGGCCGAGAACCACTGAGTTGATGATCTCATAAAGGGGGTCACTGGGTAAGAAAAGTATCACCTTTACTTGGGCTTGATGCCATGGACTAATCCCTTATTAATAACCTTAAACAGTACTGGCCAGTTTTCAATCCAGAAAGACACAGAGTGGCGTCTAGCTTCAGATTTCTCAACGCAATCATTAAGATATGTCTTTTGCAATCTAGGTCTCTGGTCTTTGTGTCAGTGGTATTGTCTGTAGAGCTTAAAGGACCCTGACATGATGTCGTAGGGTTTCTGTCGATGTGAAGGGGCAGCACAACCGTGGAAGCTCTTACAAAGAAAAACATTTGATTACCTTTTTTTGAAAACATAATTAATTTAACTCTACTTTATGTGCACTGGTATGGTGTTGGGAACTGGAGTTATAGACAACTGTGAGCTGCCATGTGGGTGCTGGGAATTGAACCTGGGTCCTCTGGAGGAGCAGTCAGTGCTCTTAACTGCTGTGCCATCTTGCCCGCCCCTTTAATTACCTTTTAAAGGCAGGCTTTCACCAAGTAGACCTGGCTGGCCTCCAGCTCAGAGAGAGCTGTCTGTGCCTCCCTAGTGCTGGTATTAGAGGTGTCCACTACTGTGCCTGAGTTGGAAATCTTAAATTGAGGGTTTTCACTACTTATTGGGATACTTAGCTTGGCCTACTTAGATGACCTCTCTGTGTTGGGGAGAACACCCTTTGCTACTCCGTGGGGACTCTGCCATGACTGTGGCTGTCATAGGCATAGTGACCATAGGTGTGTACTATAGTGATTTCTTCTCAGGCTGGAGTGCCTACAGCATGAGATCTCAGCATTGCGCAGGCTTGGAAGGGAAACCAACGGCTTTCCTGGTCCTGAGCTGGCAAGAATAAAGGGTGTACATTACTTCCTTCAGGAGACTTCGAAACCATCAGAGCAAGCTTCCTTTGGGGGTCTCAGCACCATTTTCTCCTTCTTCTGATGACCCTCCATGCTACTCTTGCCTGCCAGCCTTGTTTATCTGGTCACTGCTCCTGGAACATTCTTTTCTGTCTTTGTGACTTCATTTTAGCCTCCTTGTGAGTGTTCTCCACCTCCCTAAGTCATTTCCATCTCAGCGCATCCCTTTAGAATCCTGGATAAACCTTTCAGCCCAGTCACGTGGAGAATGTGCATACTATTGGTGTGACAACGGAAATCTTAAAACACAAAAAGAAAGGCTGAGCGTCTCACCCAGTGGTCGTCAAACACCTTACACGTGCAAGGCTCTGGGCTCCACCCCCAGTACCTAAGACTGTGTATTAATCTATCATCTCTCAATCTGTAAAAGAATAAAATGAAAATTAAACAACTGTATTGCTGTGGTTTGAGCCCTGTGTAACACTTAAGTGTTCTGGGTGATGCTATTGCAACTGATTCAGATCTTGCTAAAGCATTGGAACTAATATGTGACTCCTCAGGGGCTGATTTTTGCCAGCGCTGGGGTTTTTCATATAGCAACAGCATGTTCATTAAAGCTGGGAGCTGTGAAACTGTGTTCGACATTGACCAAGTTTCAGTTGGGAACATTGAAATAGAGAATTCTGCGCTGGAGGTGTTCCTTCCTGGTGCAGCGCCTGCTTAGTATGTGCTAAGGCCCTGGTTCAGTCTCTGGCCACACACACACACACACACACACACACACACACACACACCATAAAAACTGATGGTTTAATAGAGATTTAAAAACCCTCTTAGGACATTTAGTCATTGTGTGTGTTATATTTGGGGGGCATGCACTGTTGAGAGCTTATACAGTTTTAATATTCAGATCTTGCTGTGAGACTGAACTTTCTCAACATACACCTCACCTTGCCATTAAAGCTCAGAATAACTTGAAAAAAACAAAACAAAATTCGAATACGGGGAAATGATGGCATCATTAACTGTCAAGTAGCCTTAGAAAAGCTCAGTATGTCTTGACCTGACCTAGCATTTTAAATCTGAGGTTTACTGTTCTGTTTATTGGCGCTATTTTCTTGTTACCTTGAGTGTTATTGCCACCGTTATTTTGTTCCTCCCCAAACTGGCCTTGATGAGAGGAGCTCAGAGATGACAAAGTGTGCTGAGCCTCCGTCTTAGACGCCTGGTGCCTTGGGTTTTGATTTTTTTCTTTAGTTTCCCTCCTTCCTTCCTTCCTTCCTTCCTTCCTTCCTTTCTTCCGTAAGGACATGACTTTTGAGGCACAGGCCCTAAGGTATCTCCAGATTCCTACCACAGGAACAGTTTAAGTATTTAACATGCTTTCCATCAGTGTCTGAGATTGCTTGGGAAATGACCCACCAATACTTAGGCTGGGTGATTAACTACTTAATCTATCCCTTTCATGTTTTAAATGTCTGCCTGATTTGTCATTTTTGAGAAGTTTATGTTGCTTTTGTAAGCAGATAAAGAATAAAGGACCCGTCAGTGAAAGCAAAAGCATTAGCTACCAAAAATGACTGACGATGCCAATGAACTGTTTTACCTTTTTCGATGTGTGTATGTGAGAGACTCCATGTAGTTCTGTGCACTGTTTGTGTTCTTGGTGCCTACAGAAGGCAGAAGAGGGCATTGGATCCCCTGGAGTTGGAGTTGCAGGCAGTTATGAGATGCTGTGGGTGCTGAGAACTGAACTTAGATTCTATACAAGAGCAGCAAGTGCTCTTAACCCATGAGCCTTCTCTCCAGCCCCCAACATTGTTGTTTCATGTATGAAAATAGTGCGGAGGAGAGAAGAAAGAAAAGAAACAGACTGTGGCTTGCCAGTGCAGTTGCGGGAGCCTATGGTGGATGGATTTGGATCCTCTCACGAAAAGGAGGTTGCAGTTTTTAAAATAAGGCTGTACAGAGGCTCCAGTTAAAGACTAGACCCAAGCCTGGTTTGCTCCTTGAGTGCACACAGCCTTCCTTGTGTGTTTTCTCTCCCTCCTTCTACACATTTGTCCAGGACCATCCCTCCCTCCGAGTGCTTTTGGACTACACATCGTGCTGGAAATTTCTCTGGGAGCCTCTTCTTCACGCCTTGATATATTGGACCCTTCTTTGTCACAACTATGAAGTAGCAAGAGCTTGTGGTTCAAGCTTCAGTTTTTGTCTCGTGTTTATACTACTTAAAAACTACTGCTTACTGCTCTCTTTAGTTAAAAACGCTTGCTGGGGAGCTGGAGAGATGGCTCAGAGGTTAAGAACATTGCCTGCTCTTCCAAAGGTCCTGAGTTCAATTCCCAGCAACCACATGGTGGCTCACAACCATCTGTAACGGGGTCTGGTGCCCTCTTCTAGCCTGCAGTCATACACACAGACAGAATATTGTATACAAAATAAATAAATATTAAAAAAAATGCTGCTTTGGGTCTGGTATTTATTATATTAGGCATAGGGGGCGCGTGGCATGATGCTCCTTGCAGGATCATTTGGCTGTTTGCAGCCATCGTGTGTCTCTGCTTGCTTGCTTGCTTGCTCTAAGCTACTTAGCAGGTCAGATGTGGTGGCTTCCTTCGCACAACAGAAAATCCCAGAGAGCTGTCTTCATCTTGACCGGCTCCGGATTTGTGTGGTTTCTGAGCGTGGATTGACACAGCAGTGGCACCCTCTACCATCTCTGTCACCTTTGCTTCTGGGGAGCTGCACCTGCTTTCCTTAGTGCCTGCCTTAGCTCCACCCCATTGCTGGGTAGTGATTCCAGGTCTCTGCTGCCAGTCTCGGTAGCTTCCAGGAAGTCTTCCTTGCCTTCACTTAGCCCTGTACCTCATGCCCAGTGTCGAGATTAACCAGAACATGCCCCTGCCTCCCTCTACCACAGGCAGACTCCTACTCTTCACCCCTTTCTCTTCAGTCCTGATGTCCCATCCTCCGCCAGTTCTTTCTGTTTTCATGTCCCACATTTGGGGCGTAATGTGGTCTCTGTCTGAAATTGTATTGCTTGCTAGTTGGTCCTTCTCAACTCCTTCACTTTTCCCAAGAATTTCCATCAGGTGGAACTCCATCCACTAACTCGGAAATCTTCATTGTATCCTATTACATCCCATCTTGAAACTGGATAAAGGCTTCTCAGCCTGCCTTCCAGCCCAGTCCGTCCCTGCTTTTATTCTGTCACTCCATCTTCTGCCTTCATCTCTTTGCCCATGTTCTTTTCTCCTCATTTTCCAGCTTCTGTTTTACTTACCTCCCCGACCCCATCACTCTGCTAGGCCTTGAACTCCAAGCCTCACCTCAGCTCTCTCCTTCCTTCTCCAGGGTGTGGCGCAAAGGTTGAATTTGTCCCTAAACTACAAGTTAAATCTTCCCTTCCTCTGACTTTACATAGTAGTTTATGGGTGCTGTGGTTATACTGGTGACCAAATGATTGCAAATCCCATTGCTGCTTTCGCCCTACGCTGCAGGCTCCCCGTGGGTAGTACAGGTGATGCTCCTGCCGCTTCAGGGACTGGCTCGTCTCTTAGAACATTGTGTGAGTGGATGTCCATTGGACCGAGGCCAGAGGCATTAGTCCAGTCTCTCATTTAGACAGGATACAATGGAAGCCCTCCTCCATCTCAGCTGAAGAATCAGCAGCTATAGCTTGTCACCGGAATCTCCAGATTCTTGGCGGATCCTGATGAATGTGATGGGCTGACTAATTACCCTTTGGGGGCTAAACGGAGTCTCTTCTCAATTATGGGAAAAAGCTTTATTGCGACACAGCATTGATTTGGCTGGTCCACCAAAGTTCAAGTAGTGCTAACTGTACTTTTGCAGAACAAGTTGTTCTATTCCAGGTCCATACTCTGGTCTCTACTAAAGAATAGAGTATCCACCATGGAAGGACATAAAGGAAACAGTGTGTGCTCAAACCCAGCGCCTTGCTGAGTTCCTGGGGTGACAGTAGGTTTATCACATGGTAAGAATTCGTAGACAGGTTCACTAGATTTGATCTTCAGTTTCATGACATTTGTGTTGGGGTATGTGAGGTACGTCAGGCTTTATGTCACTTAATCCACCTCTAAAGTAATTTGGTATTCTTAATAAAAACAACATGGCCAAGGGTCTTTCAGCTGTGACACCAGCAGGAAGCCAGCCTTGGACCCCTCCCCTTGGGGCTGAAGCAGATGGCTGCTCCCTTGCATGGCCAGGTTCTTTACTCAGCTTGAAGGAAATCGTTCAGGCGTAGCTAAGGTTTAGAGGACAAGGATTGTGAACCCCCCCCCCCCCCCCATGTTAAATCTTACACCGTCTTTTTCTTTTCTCCTTTCCGTTTCAGAGGGACGCATGGTCATCCAGGATATTCCTGCTATCACCAGCAGAGGGCATGCGGAGAACGCACCGGACCTGGTGTCAGACCCCGCCTACTACAGCAGCTTTTACCAGCCATCTCTGTTTCCTTACTACAACAACCTGTACAACTACCCGCAGTACTCGATGGCCCTGTCTGCTGAGTCCTCCTCTGGGGAGGTGGGAAATCCCCTTGGGGGATCTCCTGTGAAGAACAGCCTGCGGAGTCTGCCAGCACCTTACGTGCCCGCGCAGACTGGAAACCAGTGGCAGGTATGACCCAGAGAATGGGGTATGCGAAGCACACATGTATATAAGATGTCTACGCATGCACGCATGTGCCATGCACATGACCCAGAGTTAATGGGATATGCAAAACACACATGCATGTAAAATGCACACACATGCACACATGTGCCATGCACATGCCCAGATAAGCACACATGTAGTCACAGTATGGAAAGCACATTGGTTTTTCTTTCCATCTGTTGATAATGTTATTTAACTCCAGAGTTTGACTGAAGGGACTCGGAAGGGAGTATGCATGCATCTGGGCTCCTTTTCAGTTTTAGCTTTTTTCACATTGTCATTTTGCAGCAGTACCCAGCTGGCCAGCATTAGATGTCTCTGTGGTCCCACCTCCTCCAGCCTTCCCCATTTGGGGGCCGCTTAGACTATATTAGGTGCAGCATCCTGGGTGCAGAATGAAGTCCTCTCTCTGCAAATTTTTACCCTAGGAGAGAAAGGATTATGATGGATGTGTTTGAACGGCTTAAAGGTTTGAAAGGAAATTCCATTGTGTTGCGAAGGCCCAGTAACATACGTGGGTGTTTTTTAGAAATGGATATCAGTATTTCAGAGCACGCGCGCGCACGCGCGCGCGCACGCACACACACACACACACACACTCACACACATATTATTAAAATAGTGTGCAGCCAAGCTTTCAACATTTGGAGCAAAACAGTGTTTTGCCTCATTGAGGAAAGAGCTTTCCCGGTTCTGTTTCTAAGGGTGAAGCCATTTCCATCAGATCATTCATTGTGTTCGCACCAGAAGCACTCCGAGGCTTGGAGTAGCTGAGAGGTGAGACCCACACCATCAGGCCGCAGAAGAGGCTGTGATTCTTCAAGAACTGTGCTCACCATGACCGTGTGAACATGCCCTAGGCTTTCTCAGCAAGGGTTTGATTTCAGTACAGTGTAACATATATCCAGGAGTTAGTGCAAATCTTGGATGCCCTCTTTGCCCCTTATTTTCTTAGCTTTATTGAAGTATAATTGACAAATTGGATGCATTCGTACTGTACAGTGTGGTGTCCTGAAGTGTGTGTACACTGTGCGTTGTTTATCACAGTTGGGTTAATGAAGGCACCGCCTGTGTGTGTGCTTGCATTCACCTGAGGTTCAGTCTGCATTTTTCAGATGTGAAGCATTATTGAATATAACTACCACATTGTGCATTCAACTTCCAGAACTTAAAAACTGAAAGTAAAAGCTTTAATGTATGTCTCTCCACTTCTCTAACCCCAAGTCTCTGGAAGTCAGCATTGCAAATTTCTGTTTCCTAGAGTCAAGGGAGGTTTTGTTTTTTTTTTTTTTGAATGGTCTTTCTAAAACATTATGACCTGACATTTTCCTCTAACCAAGTCTGTTTCATTCATCCCCCCTTTTTTTGAAGTGAAGGAATTATTAATATTCAAGTCATCCCACTTTAGAGATTCTCTTGCTACGCTCAGAGATCTGACTAGCCCCGTGAACTACAGATTTCTCTTAAGTTTTCCGTATGCTTTACATTTTTGTGTGTGCATGCATGCTTGCATGTTTGCATCTGTGTAGTCAGGTACACAGGCACATAGAGTGTGTGTGCGGGCAGAGGCCAGAGGTTGACCTTGGGTGTCTTTCTCAATCACTCCACACCTTATCCAGCGAGCGTGAACTACAGATTTCTCTTAAGTTTTCCGTATGCTTTACATTTTTGTGTGTGCATGCATGCTTGCATGTTTGCATCTGTGTAGTCAGGTACACAGGCACATAGAGTGTGTGTGCGGGCAGAGGCCAGAGGTTGACCTTGGGTGTCTTTCTCAATCACTCCACACCTTATCCAGCGAGGACACGTCTCTCTCTTGAATGCACGTATTTGGCTAGTATTATCAGCCATTTTGCTCTTGGGATTTCCTGTCTCTGCTCTTCTGTGAGGGGGCTATGGAAAGGCCACCATGCCTGCCTGACTTTTTTTTTACATGGGTCTCCAAGATCCGCTCCTCCTGCTTATACAGTCAGCACTTGTATTGTTTCCTCAGCCCCACACTGTATTTTTTGGAGGGAGACTTAAAACTTGTGGGTGTTAGAATTGAGAGGTATTGTGAGGATAATGGGGGTCTGGTGGACCTCCAGATGGACCTCTTCAGACCTTTCTAGCATGGTAGATTTATGGTTTGGAGAAGGTTTTCAGTTGGATTCTGTTGACAGTTCTCTTCCTGTGGGGAGAAAGAAACATCTTAAAAAATTTAAAGAAGCCAGGACCTGGTGATGCACTCCTTTAACCCCAGTGCTCAGGGCAGAGACAGGCAGATCTCCCTGTTCAAGGCTAGCCTGATCTACAGAGCAAGTTCCAGGACAGCTAGGGCTACACAGAGAAACCCTGTCTTGTAAAACAAACAAACAAACAAACAAGATTTAAACAAAGCAGACCTTCTTGCTGGTCCTGCAGAGACCCTGGGATATCAGTTGCTACTGGCCGGTCTGGCTATTCTGTTTCTAGCCTTTGGTAATTGGGTAGTTGGGTGTGTCTGTGAACCTGATAGGTTAATTGATAAAGCCCGGCAGAAAGACAGCTATCTCCATTTGCACCTTTGTCACGTCCTCTAAACCAGCGGGTCTCTTCCTTTTGTCAGAACCCCTGTGACAGCTGTTAGTTCCTGCCTCTCTTTTCTGCCAAGGACCAGCAAAGTCGCGTGTGAGGTCTTAGTTCAACCGGGAGACGGGCCACTCGCCAGGAGCATCTTGCTGGAGCCTGGCAGGTCCCTCCTGTTGTGCTCTAGGTGACACCACCCTTTCCCTCACGCAGAAGGGGGAAGGAATCTGCTGTGAGACGCTTCACTTAGACACACATACAAGCCAACCAGAGTGGGAGGGGAAACTCCTGAATGCTTACTTCCTCTCTAGGTCTCTGGGGACGGCATCCTGGAATTCCAGAGCATGCGCCTCTGTGAACACCACCATGCATGCTGAGAAAGGCTTTAATGGCTTCTGGTCTGTCTCCAGCCTGCAGAGATTTGTGGCCCAATCATAGATTCCTGTCCTGTTCTGAAACAGGAATAACATTTGTGACGCTGGAACAAACTCACGATGAATGGCGGCTTCCGCTGACCAGCAGCTCAATTTCGCTTCTGCATTTAATTGCCTGCAAAAGCTGTTTATTGCCTTGTGCACTCCTCCACGGCAACATTATCTCTTAAATAAACATGTTGTACCTGGTTGACAAGGGAGAGGTGCATATCAAGTGAGCAGAAATAAATATGGGAGGACTCAGAGCCCTGCCTGAGATCTCCTTCAGGCTCGCAGCTGGCGCTCTTTTGTTGGCTCTTTCCAAACTTGTGCCACCAGACGTCTGGGTTCACGTTCCCACCGCAGTCAGGGCGTGGTCAGATGACAGCCTTAGGGGTTGCATTCCTCTGGTGGTTACTTTGGTCTCCATCTGAGTCATCCCGTGGTAATGGTTGTCCACTGACAGCTATGCATCTCACTGGAATTCATGTATGTGTTAAATAAACATACACCGGGGACCGCTGCACACTAGGATTGACTGCCAAATGAAGTAGGTAGAAAAGCACAGCAGGGTAACCGCAGTTAACAATAGTTCATGCATTTTAAAAATAGCGAGAAGAGACATGTTGGCTAGATATGCTGATGACCCTAATATGGTCCTTGCACGTTGTGTCTATATATGGAAAAAACACGAAGAAATGGTGAGAATAGCCTTTATAGATAGCCCTTGGTTTGAACCGAGATGTAGGCAGGAAGGGAAATGAATTCTGGCATATGACACTGGGCATAAAGATGCCTAAAGCGGATGATCCTGGGATGATGCTCCAGCCCTCTCAGCTTGCTGAGGGCCAGAAGACCAGGCTGGTGTTTTAAAAAGCTGACTGTGACTGTTTACCTGCTTCCGTATGTTCTTCACCCCGCATACCAACAACCTGAGCAGGCCCTTGGCTTCACACTAACTCCTTTTCTAGTGTAGCTTAGCTCTGGGACAACCATGTTAACGTATGGTGGAAAGAAGTGAGTTTCCAAGCACAGGCTGTGTGGACATAGCCGGACCCCTACCTTCTCCACCACAGTGCAGTGTCTTTCCCGCAGGAAGTGTGGCTGTGTGAAGGCACATCTTAGATCCACTCTAGTTCCCAGGAAAAGTTAAAATTAATAATCCTTAAATCATTTAATGTGTGTGTTGTCTGCTTTTATTTATTATTATTAATATATTTATATATCAGCCTATTAATATATAACATAAATATACGTTATTTTTAAAATATTTATCAATGTATTGTATATAATATATTAGCATAAAATATTAATATATATATGGATGGAGAAAGATGCAAAGGATCTCTATCTGTGGCCCTGAGTGTCCTAGAACTCTCTATGTAGACCAGTTTGGCCTTTAACGCACAGAGATATGTCTGCCTCTGCCTCCAGGTGCTGGGATTAAAGGAGTACGCCACCAAGCCTGGCTTTTGTTTATGTTTCCAAGGACAGAGTGTCCCTATATAACCCAGGCTGCCCTTGAACTTAGATGTCCACCTCCTGTCTTAGCCTTCTAAGTGTTGGGGTTACAGATATGTAAAAATAGACCTCTCTCTCAGATACTCTCTTTTTTTGTGGGGGAAGAGGAGTACTCTTGAATTTAAAAATGATAATAGCAGGGGGAAGACAGGAGAACGTAAGGCCCTTTTCCTGGGCTGGGAAGGTTGGTCCAACTTCTCGGAGGAGTCTGACCAGGTCGTTTCATCCCAGCCAAGCATCCTTTTTACAGTCTTGCTGTTTATGAGCTGTCTGCCCATCCTGTGGCCCACACGGTCACCAGCAGGTTCGACTTCTCCCACTTTCTTTTCTAGAACCCGTTTCTTTTCCTAGAATCCAGTGGTCATATAGGCGACTTTTCTGTTGCTGTGATAAGACGCCATGTCCAAGGCAACTCAGAAAAGGAAGCGTTTAATTGGCTTATGGATCTAGAGGGCTATAGTCTGTGATGGTAGAGCCGAGGCATGGTGGCGGGAACAGATGAGAACTCCTGTCTCGAACCACAAGCAGGAGGCAGAGAGCTAAGCATGGCATTGGCCTTTAGAACCCTAAAGCCTGCCGCCCCCCCCCCATGACATTCCCCCTCCAGCAAGGCCACCCCTCCTAATCCTCCACAGCCACCAACTGGAGACAAAGTGTCCAGATGCTCAGGATTTATGGGAGACATCTCATTGGAACCTCCACATCTACTGTCTGATTGGTGGTGGACACTGGCTTTTTTTTTTTGTCATAGAGAAGCCGGCAGCATTAACACACCATCAAGGGAATTTATAAGCATATATGCAGTTTTCGGGGTCTTCAAGCTAACCACCATAATTTGGTTTCTTAAAGATTAAACACAGAGACCTAACTCGGCTGATGCCTGAAGGATTTATTTTAATTCATGTTCCGTTGCTGTCATGTGTATTTATTTTATATCTTACGTATTCATTAATTCTAGTAATCTTATCGTTGCGTGTTTTTTTTTTTTTACCTTCTAGTAGGCGGTCATTTCTGTTGAAAACATGAACTTTTCTCATGTGTGTTTTTAGTACACACTCAGATGACACTGGTGGATAAAATGTTACTGCTCTGTGGCTCAGGGAGAAATATGCTGGGCTCAGAGGGGTGGGGCTGAGGAAGGCCCATTTTTACAGAGTACCCCAGTAACCAAAGTGGATCCCAGAGGAAAGTTGAGCTGGCTTTAGGGAACCTGGGGGCAGGAGGTGGGGAGCAGGCGACCCTGACTCAAGACAACAAGGGATGGAATAACACAGCCTTCTCCGGTCTTGTTCCTCCATTCAAGAGATAAAACCAAGACTCAAGGAAACAAAGTCGCTTGGCACTATCACGTCACTGGTTAGTGGGAAGCTGGAACAACAGGCTTTGCCGACTTTGGAGGACTCTTCCTTCCCAGAATGCCTCTGTTGTCTGTGCAGGGCGCAGCGCATTTGTTAGTCTTTGAATCCAGCCTGGAGACTGTAATGACACTGAATATGGTGCCTCTTAGGCTTGTTTCTCGACACATGTTGAGACACACACACACACACACACACACACACACACACACACACACGGGAGGGCTGAACTACATTTAGGGAAACCTGTTTTCATTTATTCTTGAGTCATTTGATGTGACCTGTTCCCATGATAGTCGTGGAGGGGAATGGGGCTCTTCATGCCATTTATGAGTTGGGGGTACCCGCCAGGAGCCCCCAGTCTGCACTGGAATCTTTAAACAGTTTGAGGAAAGTGTGTGAACGTGTACCTTTGTGCCCACCTGGAGGGTGGCTCTGGACAACCTCACCTTGCCCTGAAAGCAGTGTGTCATGTTCAGTTCTCATAAGATAGCCTTCATACTGCTGATTTATGCTAAAAGTATCCTAATGTTTCTGACAGCTCATGTGTGACATGAATATAATCCATATTTCTTAAAGCAGCTAATCCAAGTACTGCTGATAGGGCTATATCTCTCGAAATCTGCCACAGAGATTCTGATGGTAACATATTGTTTCTGGGTCACTAGCTTCGTCTAAAACAGAAGGTTGGAACAGAGTAGCAAAGGTTAATTAAGTTTGTCCATCATGGCAGGAACACATATGGATGACTCTGAAGCATTTTGCTCTAAAATCAAAGTTCCTGAACGTGCGGTTGCTGGCGTCTTCGCCTCTCATATTCAAACGATCCAAGATGAAGTTTCTTAACTTGATGCAGAGAAGTGGAAAGAGCTGGGCTCTTGAAATGTGGTGTTAGCAAGTCACCCTTTAAATAAGCAAGTATCTCCATTGAGATTGGGAAGGTGTCTTGGGTCAGTGGAAGAAATCGGGAGCTCTGGACAGTTCGCCTCCAGCCTTCCTTTTTTTCCTCTTTGCCTGAGTAGAACCAAGCTCTTTTTTGGCATCGTCTCCCTATGTTGATGGCTTTTAAGTCCTCAGGATACAGTGAGACAACAGGACAAGTCTCTTGTATCCTTCAGCAAATGCTCACTGTCTTACTCTGACGTTTCCTTATTCCTCTAGTCCATAGCTGGTAGTTTCTCAGGGTACTAACATCAAGAGTATCTCCTAGCCCGTTGCCACAGTCTGCAGAGTTGCTCTACCGTGCCACCAGACGGTCAGTGTGCCAGCAACTTGGGAAGCCATATGTCTGCATAATTATTAGCCAGGTGTTTTAAGATGAAATTTGTCCTCTCTTTTCTTCCAGCTATTTTGTTGACTTTTTAAAATATAATTGGTACTGGCATTTATGCCTGGCTCTGTGTGAATTGGGTTGAAAGGTTAGGGTTGGAATTTTCTTTTATTTTTAATTCTCTCTTCCCTCCCTCCCTCCCTCTTGCTCTCTTTCTCCCTCTCTCCCTCCCTCCCCCTCCCTTCCTCCCTCCCTCCCCCCTGCTCTCTTTCTCCCCTGTCGTTTGTGCCCATTTCTGTTGGTGCATGTGCTCACGCGCACAAGTATACAGACGAGGAAGTTGTCAGGTGTCCCGTTCCATCACAGTTGGCTTTGTTCACTTGAGACAAGGACTCTCACTCAATCTAGAGGTAGGCTTGTGTCCATCAAGTACCTTTAATTCCTGTCTCGGCTTTCCCCATTCCCCACCGGCACTGGGGTTATAGGTATACCAGTAACCACTCCTGGCTGATTTTTTTGTGGGGTTTAAACTCAGGTCCTAGTGTTTGTGTAACATGTGCCTTTCCCTACACCATCTTTCTAGCCCTAGATCGTGAATCATACAAACACAAGCGTCTGTCTCTAGAGCCCAGAGGATTCTTTGTAGAATTTGCAAGGATGATAAAGGCCCTAAGGTAGTTAGTCCTAGCTACGTAGGCAGCCAGCCCTCTCTTTCATTAACCCCCTGGAATATACCAAAACCTTAGAGGTCCCAGGGAAAGGGAACATTTTAGATTCTACTTGGTTGTTTCTTTCTAACTAAGTACCTGTTTTTGAAATTCCCCTTTACCTGGTTAACAACATCAGTGTCTTGAATGCTTTAGACCGAGACCTACAGTGAGTGTGCTTCCACGTGTCTTCAGGTACACAGACGCTCACAGTTGGCGATTCTACCTACTGTCCACACACTGTTCGTATGGATTTGGCATTCCCTTTTGTCCTCTGGTCTTGCTGATCTTGAATTTCTGAGCTCAAGAGATTCTCCTGTTTGAGCCCTCCAAGTTGTGTGTGGATGGCAACTGGATTATTTCAGGGCCTGATGAGTGGCAGTTCTGTATTTTGGAAAACACAGTCTAAGAAGTGCCACCAATGAAAATAGTGAGAACACTGAAAAGCATGCATTTGGGTCTTTAAGTTAGCAGTATCCACAGATTACCTGCTTTTATGGTGATGTCAAGCACTGTAGACCACTTACAAGATATCCAGATGTGATCCTGAAGTCCCATGGGGTGTCCCTTCCAGCTGCTCAGGACTTAGGAGCCACTGTTCGGGTGCTCCAGGATTTAGAGTCCCGGGGAAAGGCTTATCGAATGTTGACACCGTCAGCTTTGGTTGTTTCCAAAGAACTTGCTCACTTTGCCATGGTGCATCCTGTGGCTGTTTTTCATTGCTTGAATTTACTGAGATAAACTCCTTTCTTCATCTCTCCTGGAAAAGCCCCATGTACAGGAGTTTTCTTGTTTTTGCATGCTTCTTTCTGTGGCTGTTGATTTGGTAAGCTTGGGCTTTATAGTCTAAGATGGCTTTAGACGTATTGGTTCTTAAATTATTTGCTTTCTGCTGATCTCCCCCCCCCCCCCGCCCTGACTCCTGCTCTCATGAGGGGAAGAGCATCCTTTAAATGCTTTGATAAAGACAAACATCTTTTGCATTCTTCAGCATCTTGAGGGCAGTCTTCATGGTGGGCACCCTCCCCATAATATTTTGAAGACTCCTTGGGCTCCCTCACAGGCACCTGTGTCCTCTTTAGGCCTTTCTTCTCCCTGCCTCGCCTTGCCTCTCCTCCCCTCTCCTATTCTCCCCTCCCTTCTCCCCTCCCCTCTCTCCTCCTCTCCTTCTCCTCTCTTCTCCTCTTCCCTCCTTCTCCTCTCCTCTCCTCCCTCCTTCTCTCCTCTCCTCCCCGCTCCTCCTCTTCCCTTTTCTTTTATCCTACTCTCTCCCCTCCCCTGCCCTGTGCTTTTCTCTCTTCCCCTCTCTCTGTCCCTCCCTCTCTCCCTCTCCTTTGCTCTTCTGGGTCATTCACTATGTAGCCACATAAGAAAGGTGATGAGAACGTAGTGAAGAAGGCACCAAAGTTAGTGGCTCTTAGGAGTAGGTGGAGATAGGCAGTAGGGAGCCTTGGGTCACAGCCATGGGGAATGTGCCAGCATCACAGGACTTGGCATTTGATCCCCTGTTGTTCTGATAGCTGTGAGCTGTGTGCATGATGGCAGGCACTTAGCCAATACATTAAAAAGAAAGTCTTTGCCGCCGAGGGCAGCATACGGTGTGGAAGATGAGCAGGTGTATGTCCCAGTGGACCAACAGGGCCCTCTGATGAAGCATTCTGCACAGGTGAGGCCTGCCCTGGCTCAAGTGGACGGCTAAGCGAACCTGGGAATAAGCATTGCAAACCAAAGAAACTGTTTTAAGGACAGCAAATGTTAATTTCCCACCTTTATTCTGTGTGCCCTGGAGACCTGAGGTTCCAGCCTGTGAAGACTGTTTCTGATCAGAAAACTAAAGGTTCACCCCAGACAGGGCTGCTAATCCTGTGTCAGGGTCTGGTAATCCCTGCAGGTAGTTGTATTGTTGTTTGGAGGACTCTGGGAACACTCTCTTTAACCTGCGGCTTACCTGTGAGCTAGCTTACTAACAGCCAGGACACACCTTTTGAGCCCTTCACCTGGGAGGAGAGTTCAGCTTCCCATAACGTCGAACACTTCTGTCTGAAGCCCTGCTAGACAGTCAGTTGGCAGAGAGGATTCAGGAATTTTTAAAGAGGAAACGATGAGGTCAAGACACTCTTGAGCTGTCCTGGGATATCCCTGTTACCAGAGACAGGATGGTTTAGGGTACGGAAAAGGTAGCCTGTGGTTCAGATTTATTGCCATGCATTTTCTCAACAGTTCAGTAACACAAAACCCCAAGCTTCAAGGTTTCTTCTGGAGTTAATGCCAACAGCGCATGCCTTTGCCGCCTGCTCAGCTCCCATCTGTGGGTCACACTCCGGTTCAGAGACTGGGGTGCATAATAAGATTATAAAACATGTCTCTGGCTTGCCGGCCACCACTTGCTAATAATAATAGCAGACATAATTCACTGGAATCTTGGATTTTTTTTTTAGGTTTTGCTTGGTTTATTTGTTTAATATAAAGGAACAAAAATAAAATCTCAAGGAAACAAGTTAGCATTTTATAATTTGCTCGTGTGCGTGTGCATATGTGTGTATGTGTGTGTGTAACTAATATCGCCCGTGTACATAACTGAACAGTTACTCAGTTTGCCGCTATGGTTATCTTTCACCCAGAGGGGAGGGAAGGGCCCTCAGGGTATTAGATTAGTTTGAAACAGGTTCCCTAACCTTGGCACTGTTGTGGTGTTGGGGTGGATGCTTGATTGTCGGGGACTGCCGTGGGCCCTATGGGAGGATAGCGGTGTCACTGGCCTTTATCTCTAGATGCCTGAGGCAGTTGTCTTTGCTTCCAGGTATGACAACTGAGCATGTCTCCAGATATCCAATCTTCCCATAGGGACAAGGTTGTCCCCAAATGAAAACTACTTGTTTAAGAGCAAATAAATTTCAAAGGCTTCATTATCCATCCATCTGCCTAAGCCAGAGTACTGTGTTGTCTATCATCAGTCTGTCTTGTCTGTCTAAAATTAGAAGGGAGCAGGAACCCCCAGACCTTCTGGGGTGAACATCAACTCAGTTTTAACTTTGTGTTTAAGAGGCCTCTGTGTTCTTAAAGACTCAAATCCTTCCTCCTGTGCAGGTTTGTGAGTAGATGGTTATTGTGGTCGTAAGTTTTCCTTCTGAGTTTAGCCTCTCTCTGATGGCTGAACCACCTCTTCAGCCCTGACACATCTTTCTGAGTTGGATGTAGCTGGAGTGATCGATGACCTTGGTAAACTCACATTTTAATAACCTCAAATGGAGTTTGGCCTTTTTTGTATCCTTTTTCCCCCTTCTTATTGTGCTGGAAGTCTTTTGTTGTGATCTCACGGAGACATTGGGAAATCTGAGTAATTGAATACAAATAGCTCAATTTCAAGTTCACAGTTTCTGATGCTTTCTGAAAAGATAATTAAGTGGGGGAGAATAAACATATGTATGTTTTGAAGCGGTACTATTTTCCTGTGAGCTGTTTGAAAGGATGCCATTTGTCTGCATAGCTTTCTGGGCAGTGCGCATGCTGGGATGACAGCTGTTGGCCAATCTGCTTATCAGACTTGACTTTTTAACTTCATGGGATCTTGTTTTTCTCTGGTGTATGGATACATATTGGTAATTTGTAGAGTCTTGGTGACATGTTAGAATTACTTAAAGAGCTTTGAAAAGACTCCGGGTCCAGGCCACATCCCGATTGAGTTGAATTAGATTTTCCAGGGGTAGAACCAAGGCATCAGGTCCTTCTTTTACTTCAGTGAGAGACAAGACTGAGAACTTGTCCACATATTTATAAATAAAGTTTTATTGGGACACAGTCATGCCCATTCATTTGCTATTGCCAAGAGATGCCTTGGCAAACCCTCAGTTAGTTTATTCTTTGGTCATTTTATAGTAAAATACTTGCAGAGTGTTGCTCTGAAGTCATGGTGAATATAAACTATTTCAGGGTTTGTGTGTGCTTCTACAGTTAAGGAAGAATGCTGCATTTTGTAAAGCTTGGTGGCTCAAGTCCTATCGCTTTGTATAAAGGAGATATTGAAAACCATTTGCTTTGAAGAACTGACTTTTAGATATCGTCAGACCCGAGGGAGATGTGTCTGAGTCAGCACCCAGAGTCCATGGACATCTGGTGCTTAAAGTTGGCCCTGACTGCTAGGCCAGGGCTGGATTTTTCCGACTGTGTAACTGGCTCCTGGGAATCCTGTAGCATTCGTGCTGGAGTTCTACTGAAGCACTTACAGAATCCATAATAATAATAATAATCCATAACCTGCCCAAGCTTAGATGGGCTGAAGATACCGCTCGGTGGGTAAAATGCTTGCCATGAAAGTGTGAGGTTCAGAATTCAGATGCCCACATCTGCACAAATACGGGGCAGGCCTGGACACGCACATGCAATCATCAAGAGATGGAGATGAGATCCCTGGAGCAGCTGGCCAGTTTGAGTGGCTGACCTGGTGAACTCTGGGTTTAAGTGAAAGACCCTACCTAGATATATAACGTGCAGAGTTTCTGTACTGTGCTGACTTTGCAATACGGAGTGTGTGTGTCAGAGCAGGGCAGCTCCCCTCGTGGGGCACAGGAAGAAAAGACAGACACTAGGGGGGTCAGACGTAAGCTGTCTTTAGAGTCTGCCTGTCCCCACTACTGGAGGCCTACTGCCTCCAGTTAGGTCCCATTTCCAGAATGGTCCCAGAATTTTTCAAGTCAGTCCCATGCATTGGGGATCAGGCCTTGGGCATGTGATCCTGTGGGGAACATTACATATTCAAACCATAACAAAGGTGTCCTTTCATTTTTCTTCCGCAGATGAAGAGCGCGGAGAGCCGTCACCCGGTGAGCTCCCAGTACAGGATGCACTCATACTATGGGCCTCCCTCCTACCTGGGCCAGAGCGTGTCCCAGATCTTCACCTTTGAGGACGGCCCCTCCTACTCAGAAGCCAAAGCAAGTGGTAGGTTCTGTGGTGGGTATCTGAAGCTGAGTCGACCCAGCAGGGGAGTCGTTGTTCTCTGTGGGCGTGTTTCATAGGAGCTTTGGGGATCTTTAAATTATTATTCTTTAAGAATATCACACCGCTCTTTCCAGATCTCCCACCTTCTTATCCATCCAACTTCTTCCTCCCTCTCCTCCTCTCTCTTCCGCCCTCCTCCTCTCCCTCCTGGAGTCTAGTTTGTGTTAGGACCTGCCCTGGAGTGTGGTTGATAAACCAGGCACCACATCTATAAAGACATCTGATTTTCCTTCTTCAAGCAGCAATCAGATACCAATAGCTTTTTAGCTAGGGAGCGGCTTTTTACCACCTCTCCACACCCCAGCTAATCTTAGTATCTAAAGAAATGGCTGTGAGCTTAATGTGGTCCCCTGGATTTGCTGTGGATAGCAACATGAGACTCAATGTTGTGGAAAAAGTGTCAAAAGTTTCTCCCTGCCACCTTGTTTCTGTTGTTTTTTTGTGGAAAAGATCTGAGCGGACCCCTTCCCCATCTTGAAGTGATGGTTGGGGATGTATGTGAGGTGGGAGCTGAGGTTGTACATGTGTATCAGCCACGCTTGATTATTTTTGTGTGTGAGATGCTGGGCGTTAAACCCAGGATCTCACATGCTAGACAGGTGCTGTACAACTGTGGTGTAGTCTCAGTCTCTGTGAGATTACTTTTACACAAGATTTGAGAAGTCCATGACACGTACATGTGGGTTGTAAGTAGAAGTTGGATGTGTGAAGTCTGAGTTGAGGGGGAGCACCCTTACTAGGAGTGAAAAGTTGAGAGTTCAGTATAAGGACGCTGTATTAGTCAATCTGACGAGGTTTCCTGGAGAAGTGAATGTACAGGAACGCAGAGGGGGCATAAAGGACTGAGGCCCGAGCCTGGGGACTGCGGTGTTTTGAGCATTGATAGATGGGTTGACCAGAAAAGGAGACAGGTAAGGTGAATAAGACTGCATGTGAGTGGTGTTTCAGAAGTCAAGTGTAGACAGACTTCAGTGAACCAAGCCAAGCAGTGCCACTGACAGGCATAGAACAGGAAAGCTGGGGTTGCCCATCTGGTGCTACACACTGGAGGATTCCTGGAGAGTCAGCCAGCCCCTGGTGTTTAGTTCATGCTGAAAGTCTGAGGAAATGTGTTTCCATGTTAGCAAAGGGCAGGGGCAGCAGTATCAGGGACAGCTGTCGGATGGAGGCACTCACTAGCAAGAGGTGAAGGCAGTGGTGGTCTACAGAGCTAGTTCCAGGACAGGCTCCAAAGCCACAGAGAAACCCTGTCTCGAAAAAACAAACAAACAAACAAAAAAAAAAAAGCTCTTCTCTCGGATTTCCTTATCTCTGGGGAGGATCTCCCCGCCAGAAGTCAGCCTTTCTGGGAAATACTCTTACAGATCCATCTAGACGTGTGTCTGTTAGTTGGTTCCAGATCTAGTTAAGATTAATCAGCACAGAAGGACCCAGGGAGTAGGGCCAGTGGCCTCCAGAGGGGCAGCTCAGGCGGTTCTGAAGATCCTTTCCCTACTGGGGATCTAGAATAAGGAGAGACTGTAGCTCCTTGACGGAGCCACTAGATGTCTAGTGAGCTTGTAGTTTTTATCTTTCATTGCTTGTAGAAATTCACTTGGACCTCACATAAGAGAATTATGAGACATCTGAAACTGTACCTTTGGGGCATTGTGAATGTCAGTGCTATGTAGAGTTAGGGCAACTGTCACTTCTATCTGGTTCTACGTCATGTTTACCCACTGAGGAGGAAACTCATCCGTGAAGCAGTTATTCCAAGTCTTCCTTTCCTGAGCCCTGGTAAGCGCTAACCTGCTGTCTGCTTCCAGACTCCCTACTCCTGATGTTTCGTGCGGATGGAGTAGGTGACACACGGCCCTTGGTGTCTGATTTCTTTCTCTTCACCTCAGGTTTTCGTGGTTCGTCCACACTTTAGCATGAATTTGTACTCCCTGTGTTTTTATGGCTGAATCATTTCCTGTGATTTGAATGTGTCATATCTTGTTCATCCATTCTTTTATGGACATTGGATTATTGCCGTTCTTTGTCTGCAGTGGATTGGCAGTGCTGGCATAACACTCATACCTGCCCATTTGGTCACCTGCTCTTAGTTCTTCTGAACTGACACCTAGAAATACGTATTCGTCAGCTTTTGTCACTGTAGCAAAAAAGGACTGAATTGACTAGCTTTCGAAGAGTAAAGGTTAGTTTTGACTCACAGTGTTGGAGGTCCCCATCTGTCACTGAGTGGCCTATTGCTTTGGGTTTCTGATGGGGAAGCCACATGGCAAAAGTACACACCTTGTCAGCCAGGTGACAGAATGGAACAGGAAGAGGCTAGGGTTCTGCACCTTGTTCAAGGGTCTGTTATGGTGATGCAAGACACACCCACTGGGCTTTAATTGCGGTCAGGCACGTGCCAGGCAAGCACTGTACCACTGAGAGGTACCCGTATCCCTCTTCTATCCTTTTTGCTACAGGGTTTTGACAGGCTAGCCCAGGATGGCCTTGAGCTCACTTAGTAGTCCAGCCAAGTTTTGAACATGCCATCTTCTTATCTCCTTAGAATGACAGACTGTGCCATGAGACCCTGCGGCCTCCTCCAAGTTCTGCCACCTCCCAATAGTGCCACCATCGAGACAAGGCCTTTTAGGTCTGTCTAAACCATCCATAGTGAAATTTCTAGGTTTTGTGGGAGTTTTATATTTATTTATTTTTTGAGGTACATTAACCTGTTCTCCTGGCAGCTACCCTATCTTACATTCCCATCAGTGTATGAAGACTCTCACTTCCCCATCTCCTAACCAACACTAACTTGTTTTCCAATTTTCTCAATTACGGTTCTCATAATTCATCTTTATTATACTATAAAAGTATCTAATCAAAGTAGATTAGCAACTCAAAAGTAAATAAAGCGTAGGTCCTTCCCTCCATATAGTGTGGAAATCAGTGATTTGCCCAAGTAGAAGACGGGTGTGGGAGAAAGTGTGCCCAGTTCATAGCAACACATGGAGGGTGTGTGGGAAGTGACCGGGAGCATCTGGGAAATGGTGCCACTCCAGAAAGGATGACACGGGATGCCCCAGCCGTGCCTCTGTTTCTCTAGGGGTACATGTGGCTGTAAGTGAGTAGTGTCAGGTTAAAAGCAGTCTGTATGCATATCTAGAAATGAACTCCATTCAGACCATAGGAGGATTCCTGGCAGGTAGGTAAATGTCAGCATTCCTCAGGAACTTGTGAAACAGGTTCCTATCTACCAAAAGGAGCCATTTTCCTCACCTGGCAGAAGGATCATATGGCTACCTGTGATTTCTGTCAGCATACCAGAGCCCGTGATGGCCTCCAGGCTCCCTTAGTTTCACAAGTACACGTTAATACTTTTCGGAGTACGAGCTAGCGTCCCAACCCTTCTTACTAGCTCACCTACCCTAAGCTCTCTCCAGCTCAGGGACTTCCGTCCTCCAGAACTCCTTCCTCTTATAACCCTGCTATTCTCACTATTCTCATTCTCATATTCTCTCTCTCTCTCTCTCTCCCTCCCTCCCTCCCTCCCTCCCTCCCTCCCCCCCTTCTCACTCCCACTCACTCTCTTACTGTTCCTGTTCTGTTTCTTGCCTTCTCATTATCTCCGCTATTCTTTCCTATTTCCCTAACCCTGCCCACATCCAGTCTGCTTCTCTGTCTCTCTGCTCTCATATCTACAATAAAACCTTAACCACATCGTGGAGCGTTTGTGTTGATACTTACTTTTCTGTGCCCCATCGCACACAGGTAGCATCTGTAAAGAGGCACTTTTCCTACACGTTGCTCTCTTTAATAAAGGTTCTTAGCATGCAGATTAACACCTGCAGTGAGGTTTGTATAAACTGGGAAAGACAAACACACTTTAAAGATTTGGATCAGCTTCTGGGATGCTCTCAGCGCAGACAGGAGAAATGGCGCCTCGGACTCCTGCATGTTCACTGACAGTGAATGTCTTTAATCCACGCTGCAGACTGTAGGCAGAATGGTTGTGTGGTCACCTGTGATGTGTTTAGTGTTGTGTAGTGGAGTTGTGCTTTGTGGGAAAGGTCTCCTGGAGGTGCCTCCTGACTCCGCAGGTGGGAGCACAGAGGCTATGCTGCCCTTTGGAAGCACCCTCGGGTCTTTCCGTCCTGGGTACCGTCACTGTGAGGCGAGTGGCCTTCTGCTGAAAGTCGCTATGTGGGGGCCTAGAATCGTCTGGTCAGTTAAAATGGGCCTGTGCATCAGAAGCCGTGTAGCCTTCGCAACAGCAGTCCTTTCTCAAGGGCTTGTTTTGAGGGTGAGGGTGGGCACTGTGAGGTCACATGACTTTCGTGAAATTTTGACGGTGTCTAGTGTGGAGAAGCTCAGTTCTGCCATAGAAGGTGTGATGGTTTGAAAAGAAAATGATCCCCAAAGAGAGTGGTACTGTTAGGAGGTGTGGCCTTGTTGGAGTGGGTGTGGTCTTGTTGGAGGAAGTGTGTCACCATGGAGGCAGGCTTTGAGATCTTGTACTGCCCATTGTCTGAGACCACTTCCTGTTGCCTGCAAGATGCTGGACTCTCAGCTCCTTCTCTGACACCATGTCTGCCTGCATGTCATTGTATCCCACCACGATGATCATGGACTAAAGCTCTGAAAATGTAGGCCACCCCAGTAATTGTTTTCCTTTGTAAGAGTTGCCATCGTCATGTGGGCACTGTGAGGTCACATGACTGTTATGAGGTTTATGTCCAGAAACTCGGTTCTGCTCTAGATGGTGAGGGTGGGTGCTCTTCCTGGGAAGTTGTGAGGTTCTGATGGGGTCCAGGGTCAAGAAGGGCAAACACCTTGAACGGCGTCAGGTGTCATCCCACCCAGTTCCTCCCGTCAAGGATAGTGCTGGTGTTGCTGGCAGTCCTTGTGGAGAAGAATGTTCTAGAAATGCATCAGTCTGGCATAGTCCTGTGGAAGGTGGTCTCAAGACTCCAAGGGCAGCTCTTGTTATGTGTATTCTGTCCCAAACCACATGACCCAGTCTGCAGGAGAGAACACTGGCTCTTGTCTTGTCCCCTTCCCTTCAGAAAAGGCAATTGTGTCTCACGCAGTGTTTAGGAGACAGAAAAGAGTGCCGGACTGATGACCTTATTCTCCTTCTGTTGTTGGCCCTGGCTTTGAAGAGCGTAGAGCACTCAGTGGCAGATGTCACAGAAGCTGGTGCCTGGAAGAGACTAGAGCCCTGCGGTGCGGAGGGTTAGTCCGGGTCCTCAGCTCTGGTCCAATAGTGCAGGGCTCAGATTATGGTATATGAGAGCTCTGGTTCCCTCAACAGGGAAGCTGAATGCAGTAACAACAGCTTTCCTGGTTTCATACATGGATCCATGTGTAAAAGCATGGACCATTCCTGTCCACGCTGACTTCCCAGTGTTACATTCCTGTCAACTCAAAGGCCATCACCCTGCCTCTACACCTTCCGGTATAGGCAGGTGTTGAGCAGTGGGTTGTGTAAATAGAAGTACTGCTTTCATAAAGAAAGGAGTAGATATAGTCCAACAGGCGTCCTGATGGATATGAGTGTATATGTATCGTTCATTGGGAGTTTCAAAATTAGTTAGCCATCATGGTCTGCTGAATGGGGAAGATAGACTATCCACATTTTTGTTTGTTTGTTTTTTGAGACAGGGTTTCTCTGTGTAACAGCCCTAGCTGTCCTGAAACTAGCTCTTGTAGACCAGGCTGGCCTTGAACTCACAGACATCCGCCCGTCTCTGCCTCCCAAGTGCTGGAATTAAAGGCATGTGCCATCACTGCTCCGAAACCCTCCACATTTTAAACATTTAAAAATAGTCGTCATTTTTAATTTGGGAATAAAGGACGCAGGTGCTTTTCAGTGAACGGAAACCAAGCAGAGAGGATGAAACTGGAGGACCAGCAACTTCTAAAGAACCGTAAAGAACAGTAGAACCTCGTTGATGAGCTCTGAGTGACAAGCAGAGCTGTTTATATTCAGGTCCCTTTCCTTTCTCCATGAAATGCAGACCCTGCAAAGGCAATCTGGACAAGACTGAGCGCTGGTGCCCCCAGCATATCCCATGTGTAAATGTCAGCGTTTAACAAAGCTGGCCACCCGGCTACCATCTAATAATGGGGGGGTGCTTCCCTGGGAGCTGCCTTGGGGAGGTCAGACTCTCCTTGTAAGGCATGGGATCAGAGTCATCTCCACACTGAAGAGGAATGACCAGGGTGTGTTCTTGTGGGGCGGAGAGGGAGTGGGAGGTGGGGGCTCTCCCAGGATGCTTCATGTTCTCGTGAATGTATAAGAAGACCCCTCCAAAATTATTTCTATTCTCGTCTCACCAGTGCTCGGTGAAGTGTTAGGTTTCTGCAGCCGTTAGCCTGCAGATATCCTGGACTGTATTACACAGAATCTTGGCTTTGGGAAACTCTCCATTTTACAGAATTAATTCTTTACATGATTCTGGCTTTTGATTAAGAATGTAGCCCTGCAAGAGACCCAGATGAGGCTGCACCAGTGTCCCCACTGACAGAATGGCGCCGACAGGGTGCGTCCTCCAAGCCTTGTCCATAGTGGTCAACAGTAAAGGCTAGAGTTCACTCCCGCCTTGGAACCACTTTCCCTGACTGCTTTCTCCCCTTTATCCTCCCCTTCCTCCACTTCCTGTCCTTGTGTTTCTCTTAAAAACGTGTGTCCCTTCTGCAGCGTCTTTAAGACGGTGCCCTGTGCAGCGTACTGGCGTGCGTACCGGATTTCAGACTCAGTATTATTACCGCCGTGTGACAGACGAGGACACGGAGGCCTGGAGACAGCGGCTGTGAGGCCGGGAAGAAGAGGGGCGCTGGTGTCCACATGCCAGGCACGGGAGCTGAGGCACAGGGAGGGCATAGTCTCCTTAGCCAAATGGTCTGACGTGTCTGTGTTTGAAGTATTGTTCGAAGATGTGATGGCTGTGATGGGAGTTACTTAGACGTGGCTCCAGCAATCTTTCTGCTGCTCTTCCGAAATGTCAAAAGCACGGTCCCGTAGCACAGGCCCCATCCAGAAATGCCCCACTCAGAGCTGCCTTTCTGTCACCTCACAGCATAGATCTTGGGAAAGGCTGAAATCCGCCAGCAGGTCAGCTGAGACGGTGCTTGTGACAAACACAGGAAAGCCACGTAGTTTTACGGTTGTATTTGAATTTTCTTCTTCCTTAGCAGGGGATAGCAGAATACAGTTCATATTTAGTGAGGGCAGGTACTGGAAGGTTAGATACCTCAAAATTTTAAGTAATTAGAAATAGGAACACCACCAACTACTTAGTCACTTTTTCCTTTGATCCTAAGCCAAGTCAGTTTATTATTCTCTATGATATTCTCTACTTGGTTTTGATTTGTAGGTAACATGAACAAGAGTAGTCCAGTTTCCCCAGATAGTATATCTATTTTTAGTATATCTATTTATTTTGCATGTGTGTTTTTGTGTTGTGTGCGTTCACTGTGTATGGGGAGGGGTTGGAGGATAGCTTATGGAACTTTCATCAGGAGGGACCCTAAAACAGACCTCAGCAAGTGCCTTCGTCATGAGGGACCCCAAAACAAAGTTTAGCAAGTGCCTTTGTCATGAGGGACCCCAAAACAGAACTCAGCAAGTGCCTTCACCCATTGAGCCGTCTCACTGGCCCTCCCAGATAATTTTTTAGAAAGATACCATTTTTAAAAAAAATTCTCTTAGTGGCCTTTGGTGGCTTGAATAGGACAGGTTTCTATACCTTCAAGTTTCTCTTGGAAGCTTTGCATCTAGGGTATGGCCTCCACGGAATTTGCCTGTATCCTTGCTCATCCAGTGACAATTGTTTTCAAAGCTGTGACCCTCCAGCATTGGCCTGGGCCCTTGCCTGGAGCTGCAGCCACCGATCACTGCGGAGATGTCTTTTGAGTCTGACGAATCTGCCGGTGCTTTGTGTCCCTGCACAGTGAGGAGTAACTTAGGAGTTTATTTTCCCTGCCCAGCTCTTCGGAGGCACGGCCTCAGGCCAAGTACAACTTGAATAACCTTCAGGAGAGCCGTGCTGTCCTTCTGTCGGCTGCTGTCTTTGAAAATTGCCTGCAGAGTTAGTGAGCAGGAACAGTTAAGATTTACAAACAATGATGAAGCTTGTCAGGCATCTTTCACCATTCATCACCCGGGTGCCGTGCCTGGGCGGTGAAGTGTTCTTCATAAAAACCAGCTCAGTGTGAAATACACCTCGCTGCAATGTTTACTGCTCTGAAGCCCGTCAGCGGCCCTTTATAGTAAATCCAGATTGCGATGTGACATTACAGTATATCATTGCCCGGCGCAGTGGGGTTTACACTGGGAATGAGTGCAGTGCACACCAGATGAGGTGTCCAAATTGAGTTATGTTGGAATTTGGCTGTTATATGGGGATAGCTTTTGTTTTCCGAACACTGAAAGTTAGCTTTCTATGTATTTATATTTATATATAGGCATATACTTCCCATCCTGCACCTATACACGGGATATGCAGTATGTGCTGAGGTCAGCTTACAAATGGGTTTCAGGTGTGAAGATTGGTGGCCGGATTTTATGTACCATCCAAACCATTGTTGTTGAACTTGGTTTAGATGGAAACTTCGCGAGGGAGCTAGGGTCAGTGCATTGAGGAAGCCAGTTTGATCTGCGTGTAAAATGGTTGCGTTTACCATCGTCTTGTATACAAACAAGGATCTTTTTCTCTTGGGACTATTACTGTCCACTGTAATGTCCCTTTAGTATGAGGGCCAGAAGATCCTATCTGCTGATTCTACAGTGATTGAGTAATTGCACTCATCTTATGTGTGCCTGGGGAAGTCTCGGAAGTCACTCCCTTATTTATTACTATTTTTAAGTGGGTATCAAAATCCTGGTGCTGCCTCTGCTATCTTGAGAGAGATGCTGCTTCCAAATAAGAGATTTATGTTGTTTTAGCTTAAATCTGCGAAATAAAAGACAGACTGAATTTATCGAATGATCAGCTTTATTTACATTCACCCTAAAAGCGCCAATATTAAAAATGGACTCCATAAAAATAATATTCAGAGATAACAGCTGCCCCTGAAGTTCCCTGATCATCTGCTTAACAC
The DNA here is from genome assembly GCF_018167655.1 of Microtus oregoni. Taxonomy (NCBI): domain Eukaryota; kingdom Metazoa; phylum Chordata; class Mammalia; order Rodentia; family Cricetidae; genus Microtus; species Microtus oregoni. The sequence goes on along the minus strand of NW_024543071.1, from coordinate 34,252,012 downwards.
ATATATTTTCAAATTCTCTGCTTGGCACAGGAGGCTGTTAGGACGATTTGTGGTCTTTACCCACGTAGGCCTGCCTGGAGTCTGGGTTCACCCCACGCCTCCTTTAAATGAAGAACTGAATGACTCTCTCCTGGCCACACCCACTGCCCTTTGGGGTTGATGCCTCTATTTGTAAAGTCTTCGTGCTCAAGATGGACTAACTGTCCATCTTCCTGGAAGAGGCCTCAGGAGGTCTCTGAAGTCACTGAGAGCGTGCCCTCAGCCTCCGGGGCAAGGAGAGCCTGACCTTAAATTCTCCAGCATCGCCTCTTGGTGAGGCGATTGGGCCAACAGGTAGAATCACTTCCCATGGATTTTGAGGGAAAATGAACACCCAGTTAGCTTTAATTTTTAACAATAAAAGAATGTAAATTATAATCATTTTCTAAATATTTTATTGAACTAAAAATGATCTGTAATCTGTAAAACTTAAACGTAACCTGCCGCCTTGTGGTTTTACTTGCTCCCTCTGTCCGTTGGTGCCTTCTGTGATCACTCTTGTCTGAATCCCCCTGGAAGAGGCAAACTAAGAAGACTTCTAAGTTTCAAAATTACTTTTAGCCCTGTAAGGACAGGCCAGGAGGTGGCGCTGATGCCGCTTGGGCCACTTTCCTTATTGGGTTGAAGCCATTTCAGGGATTTCCAAGAGTCCAGCTGGTAGTTCATCCTTGAACATACAATTGTATTGTCTCTGCTACCGCTTAGGTAATTCGAAGGCCACGGAGGGCCAAGGGCATCATGTTTCTTCCTTCATTTTTTATAGGTTAGACACAAAAGTGCAGCAGTAAATGAAACCTTGCCCGTTCTCATTGGGAATTAGGATGGGAACCTGTGCGTTTGCATCTTGGCGGCCATAACAGTGGCTCTTGAAGCCATCCTGCTGAGCCAGTTCTGCAGTGTCTCTCCCTAACCCTCAGAAATGCTGCCTTACCTCTGTGATTAGAAAAATCAGTTTAGGTCGGGTTTAATCCCAACATTCAGGAGGCAGAGGCAGACAGATCTCTGTTTGAGACCAGCCTGATCTACAGAGTGAGTTCCAGGACAGCCAGGGCTGTACAGAGAAACCCTATCTCGAAAAACAAAACAAAGAAGAAATTGAGTGAGCACCACTGCGTGTCTGTATACCTAGCATGTGCCCTGGAAGACAGCCACAGTGTTTTCTGAATGCTAGCAGAGTTTTAAGGACATGTCTCTTCTCTTCCTGTGTGCCCAACACCATTGCCTCTGTAGAGTGTGGGACTGAGTATATAGCCTGTGCCCTGTGGTTCTGCTCTGACTCAAGGCTTGGCCGTGGTCTCTGGGAGCCTCAGGATGGGTTTTCTTTAGCTGGAAAAGCCAGGGTGCCAGCTCTGCTGTGCAGTGTGCCGCTATGCAGCCTTCCCCAGCTTGTTTTGTTTCTGTTACTTGTGTGGCTAGAGAGGGGGCCGGGGCTTGATTTATTAGTTTGTCTGTAAGAGCTTTACTGAGATATATTTCACATTCCATAAAGTTCCCCCTCTTAAGCTGTTCAATTCAGTGGTTTTTAATATGTTGGCCAAGTTGTGCAGCCAACGCCACTATCTGGTTCCAAAGCATTCCCACCATTCCAGAAAGAGTCCCCACAGCCATTAGCAGCCACACGCCGTTTCTGTCTCCATCCCACCCCTACCCATAAGCATTTGCCCATTGTGGATTTTTCTTTTTCCTGGATTGTTGGGGGAAGAAATTCAGGCTCTTTGGTATGTTTAGCAAATGCACTCTCCCTAAGCTAAATCCCTAACCCAGACATTTTATTTGAATGGAACTTAATTATATTTGGTCCTGTGTGTCTGACTGCTTAGCGCATTTTTAGAGTTCATCTGTAATAGATCATTTATCGAAGCTTCATTTCTTTCTATGGGCAACATAGAAATCTAGGAAGAGGTTTGATTAAGTCTGAGATTTGAAACTGTTGTAGGACACAGTAACAGAACTCATCCAGAAATGTTTCTGGTCACAGGTGTGCTTTATCTCAAGTAAGTTTGTAGCAACATCTGCCTAACAGCTGAGTGTGTGCGGTGACCAGGCTCAGCTATGTGAAACCTGAAGGTGGTGTGTATGGGCTGTAGGTGATGCAGGCTATGTCGTTTCTGTCTTTTGCTCAGGGTGCCATAACTAAATGCCACAGATGGATGGCTTTTGGCCCAGAACTTTTTTCCTCTTTGGAGGCCAGAAGCCCAAGATAACTCGATGTCGGGGTTGGCTTCTGGGACAGTCTCTGACCTTGGGATGTCAGTGTGTGTGTGTGTGTGTGTGTGTGTGTGTGTGTGCGTGTGTTTGTGTGTGTGTGTATGAGAGAGAGAGAGAGAGAGAGAGAGAGAGAGAGATACAGACAGACAGACAGACAGATAGACTGTGACTTCATTAACACAGCCTGTGTTTCTGAAGTTCTCATCTCTGCTCAGTTGGGGGCTCGGGCTTCCGCAGCCTTGGAGAAGGAAGGGAACATAGTTGACAGCATTGTTGCAGGGTTGTGTGTCTCCATATGTCTCTTCCTTCTGATAAGGTGCTTGGGGAATAGTCCCTAAGAGTTCATGTATCCACAGGTACCATCTGTGCCCTGCTCCTCCTGCCTTCAGTAGGTGTTGCCCTCGCTCACACTGACCAGTGTCAGGTCCTTGCCTGCGGTCAGGTCCCCAGGACCAAGGGAGTTTTCTCAGGACCTTGGTCTTTTAAGGGTGACTCTTCAGTCCCAGGGAAATTTTTATGATTTCCAGGTTGTTTCCTCGTTCCTGAGTTGCCATTTCTGTAATTTGGATTATTTTTAAGTATCTGAATTCAGGAAAGGGATTCGCTGTGCGTACTGCCGCAGGTGCAAGTGTTCGCCAGTTTTCCTCTCTACCCCAGGATGTGAATGATGAAGCCCTGAATTGCTTCTAGGAGTTATGAGCCCGCACACGGGCATCGCAATAAACTTAATGATTGGCGTTCTGAACTAGTTGATGTTGGTTTCAGAGTCAAACGTGGGAGATAATCTCTTCCGCTCTGTAGCACGTGACTCTGTTTGTCTAATCCTAACAACGGTCTCAGAGTTGTGAGAGATAGTTCCTTTTTTTCTGACACAGTGAGATGTCCTACAATCCAATCTAATGCAGATACAAGTTAACCGTCTAGTCACCCAGACGCCATAGTCTAAGGACTTGGTCCCCCACATGCTCCATTTAGACTCTAGCCATGAGGCAAGTGTCCAGGATGGTTGGCTACACATTTGGGGGTTCCTGCACCCTCATGTTAGGCTCAGCAGTTTTCCGGACAGCTCACAGATAAGATGCTCTGTCATTGTTTTTCTAGAAATAATTCTATCCAGGAGTGGTACATCAGCGAGGGGTTCTGAGAGGTGGGATGGGGTTTGGGAACAAAATGTCATCTCCAAACCTCTGAGTTCCAAACTTGTTATAGGGGCCACTCTTTCTGGTAGGGGGTCACTACCCTGAAGGTGGGAGCCCCCACTAAGAATCACCTCATCAGAATGAAAGACTCTAGCCACAGTTCTCTCTGAGGAGATTCCAAGGATTTTGGAGGGTCTCTTTCAGAAACTGGGTACTAAAACCTTCCTGTAATACTAGAGGTAGGGAGTGATGAAGATTGACCCTATCTTAGGGTGAGCAGGCTGCAGGAGAGAGAACACGTGACAGCTAGCGTGTGGAGCATGCCGTGGCTTGAATTCCCCTAGAAAACCCGGGTTGGCATTTCATTCCGCTCTAACAGAATTAAGACACGATTAGACTACTTCTTAATCTGGTCAAGAATGGATTAGTGCTCTCATCGTGGGAGTAGGTTAGTTATCTCTGGAGTGGGCTTCAGATGAAAGAAGGAACCTGTCCCCATTCTCTGGACAGTCTGGCTCAATTGCTCCTATGTCTCTGCCATAAGGTGGCATAGCACGAGGCTCTTGCCAAATGTCTATGCTGTGATTGTCATCTTTGTAACCTCCAGAGCTACGATCCAGATAACTGTGTGTGTTTGTGTGTGTGTGTGTGTCTCGGGTAGTTTGTTACAGCAGTGCAGAGAGCAGAGTACAATGAAGTCACACTTCTGTCAGTCTGTCAGTGGCTCCAGCACTGAAACCCCTGCCTTCGCTTGTCCTCCTTGACCTGTTGGCTTGAGACAACAATACTGAGGAGAGGTGGACCTTTTCTGTCATCACTGAGTGTCCCATTAAGTAGCACTTTGGGACTTTTATGTTGACCAAAAGAATGACTCAAGCGTTCGAAGCTGAGACGAAGGTGTGAACACAAGTACCATACATTGAACAAATACCATCCAGAACGACTTAACTTTTGTGGGAACAGCAGTCCTTATTCAAATAGCCCGTCAGACCGAGCGGGTGTTACTGACAGATGTGTTTGAGTGGGTGCTGACAAACCCTGCCGGATCCTTCGTCCTGAGCTGCGGTGCACACCTCTTTCTTTTTTTTAAAAAAAAAAATAAAGATGGAAGGGGAGTGACTAACGTAAAATGTGGTTGATCTCAGTCCAAGTGCTTACCCACAGTAGTAAACTTGCCTCGTAGCCTTGGGACAGCACATTAGCCTTGGGGACTTGGCAAGGATTGCTGCCATTAAAGCCAAGGTTGCGAAAGCGGCATTCATCGTTATCTGATACATGATTGACATGTGTTCTCCTGTTCTGTGGGTTGCTGCTATACTGTGTTGTTTGTGTCTCAATGAGAAGAAAGGTTTTTACATTTTGATGAGATCCAGTTTGTTCACCTTTCGTCTGTTGCCTGTGCTTTTGATGCCGCCACCGAGAATTGCGCAATCCAGCAGCACGCTGCTTGCTCTGTTCTTTCATTAAGAGTTTTCTAGTCTTAGCCCTTCTGTTTACAGCGGGCATTTGATCCACTCTGAGTTAATATTGGCTTATGGTATCTAGGTAACCGTCTACCTCCATTCTTTACTATGTGGATACCCAGTGTTCCCAGCATCGTGGGACTGTCCTTCCCCTCTCTGTACCAAAAGATACAAGTAGCCTGCTTTAGAGCAAGATGCATGCCTGGTCCTCCTTCTGTGGCCTTCAGAGAACCATCCTTGCTGGCTGTCTTCTTGGTTGTCTCTTTCTTTTGTCTGCTGGTCCTTGCCAGCTACCCAGACTGGTCTTTTCCCCACTCCTTACAGTTTTGAGGTAAAGGAAACCCATGAATCCCTCCCTTCAGCATACATGGCAGACCAAGAAAATGCTGGTTTTCAAATTTCCTAATTGGAAGTATGTTTTTCTGTTTGAAAGTGATAGATAGTAATTTGTTTCAAACCCCATTTTTCAGAGTCCTCTGGAGCCACTTAGGTACATGGTAGGATACTGGCCCTCTAGGTGAGCTCCAGTGGCAGAGCCCGCTTTCCTCCCTGTCCCTCAGGAATGCGCTGAGGAAAGAGAGCAAATAAGCAAGCAGGGGCTGTGTTCCAGGCAGTCTGTCTGCAGGCTGACTTCCTCGTCAATCACCCTCTAATGTTTACAGAAGCAAAAAGTCAATGCGTAGTTGTTTTAATTTGCCACACTCGGGGCTGAGAGAGTGATTGCCAGAGGGGACAGTTAAGCGGCCTGTGCTGCTTGTCAGCCCCGCGTCTGATTCCACGCTAAGCATTTTCTGATGAGCAATAGATTAGGTTAAATGCTGCTCTAATTGCACCTTCCGCATACCGCTGTCGCCAGGCCTTGTAGGACATTTCTATCAGCACTTGCCTGGGGCTGTGAGGGTTTGTGCTGCCGAGAGTCCCGAGTGCTCATTTTCATGAATCAATGTCCGGTTTGGGAAAGCACTTGCTACAGCATTGACTAGTTCATTATACATTACACCCTTTCCAGACCTGTTGGGGAAAATTGGGGCTGTTATATCCATTCAGGTGAGTTTTTGAGTAGAAACCACTTGCTTTGTTTACCACACAAAAAGCTTGTCTTCAGAGAATGAAGACAAATGATTTTTTTTTAAAAAAAAAAATCCTGTTAATAGGCCATTGCTGATGTTAAGCTAGAGAGGGAATTCCATACAGTGAGAGGAAGAAGTTGTCTGTCCTCTGAAGTTACCCAAAGGAGTTTCCAAGGCTAGAGACACAATCATAACCATACTGCATCTAGGTGAGACCCTGTCTGAAATTTACTACTTCAGAAGCTGTGAGTGAGCCCAGTACCCTGGGGTTCTAACAATGGAACTTTGTACTTCTGAGTGCCACTAGACTTGGGGCTGAGAAACCAAGTTTTGGAAATGTGTTTCTCTTCAGACTGCTTGGCTGTAGTCACAGTCTTAGGAAGGGTGGGTGCTGCCTGGTATGGTATGTATGTAGAAAACTCTGGAAATAACTGCATTTCTTTTGCAGATTTGATTAACCAGGCATCTTGTTCTTGATGGCAAGATGGAGTTGGATGTGGTGGCCCTGGTACGAAATAGCTGTTTCACATTGAGCGATGCTCATGACTTTCTTCTTCTGTGCCTTTCTCTCTGGGAACTGGGCCTTTGTCTTCCACTGATACTACAATAGACTAACGTACAGATACCACTAAAGTTTGATTTGGTGAATTAGTGAGTTTTATTGGGGTTACCTACAGGAGCAGAAAGGACTCAAAGATAACCGCATCACCAAAGCCCACCCCAGCACGCTTGACAGCGTACAAAGCAGGGAACCTGGAGCACACTGCCCAAGCTGTAGGCAGCTCAGCAGGTTGGAGGCCCCTTTCCAGGTACCTCAGTCTGCCTGAGTCCCTTCCAGGCAGCGGGTCTGATCTCAGAGTCTTTTCAGCTTGACTCCTTTGTGAGTTGTCTTTGCAGCTCAGCTGCTGTTCATCTGAGGGAGGCGCTCAGAGACACTTGCTGTTTACTGTGTCAGGAGTCTAGTAATGTGGTCACCTTCAGTGACTTTTCTTGCTTAAGGAACTTCGCTGTGGGATAGAATGTTTCCATCTTGGAGGAAGATGTTATACAGCAGTACCGTATTATCACCATGACAATATTGTCTTCTGTCAGAGCAGTAAGTGACACTAATGGCTTTCCTACAGTGGAATGACGTTCAGACTCCTGAGACAAGCCGTGCCTCATCAAGAGGCATTGTCTTTATAACACATCTCTGAGTTCAGTTTGCTGGCGATTATTTATTTAGTACCTTTTTTATCCATAAGGGACTTGAACTTGATTTTCCCTTCGGATCCCACAGATCCTTCTTATGTTCTTTATATAGTAACATCTTACAGATGATAGGCTCATAGGATAAAATTGAAGCCAGTCTCCTTCCTTTTCCAGTGACACGGGATTGGCTGCGCCTTTGTTTTAATAGAATTACCTATGAAGCTGTCCAGATGGGCCTTTTTGGAACTAAAGAGTAACCTTTTGCTTAAGTTTTCTGTTTTCTCTGTGGTAATCTCTTATAAACGGATTTCTTTAATCACTTAGTTTTAGTAGTTTGTCTTTCAAGAGAAATAACCTGGCCGGGCAGTAAAGCACACCTTTAATCCCAGCATTCAGGAGGCAGAGGCAGGTGGATCTCTGTGAGTTCGAGGCCAGCCTGGTCTACAGATTGAGTTTCAGAATTGTACAGTGAGACACTCTGAAGGAGTGGGAGATGAGATATTTTTCTTTCGTAATTATTTTTAAACAGTACAATTGGAATAACAATGTCTTAAATTTTTTTAAATTTACTTTCATTTTACATATTTGGGTGTTTTGCTAGTATTTATGTCTGTGTGCTATGTGTATAGTGCCCATGGAGGCCAGAACATAGTCTTGGATCCCCTAGAGCTGGAGTTACAGATGGTTGTGAGCCACTATGTGGGTGCTGAGAACAGAACCTCGGTCATCTGGAAGAGCGGCCATCTTAACCACTGAGCCATCTCTCAAGCCCTTTGGCCTCATCCATTTTTGTACAGTACACCGTAAGTTAAGAAAGTACATATTTTCTGTGTTAAATTGTTTTCTTCCCTTAAGTTTGTTTTCTCGTGCTCGCAGTCATCTGTATTAGCTACTCCCTTGTTGCTGTGCAAGACTAGCTGAAGAGGGGAAGGTTGACTTTGGCTCACAGTGTGAGCACCTAGTCCACAGTGGTAGCAGAGGAGGCAGCAGGAGTTCAGGTGGCACATCACATTGTCGTGGTCAGAAGCAGATGAGTGCTAATGTTCCATTTGCTCTCTCCTTTCTCGGGGGTGGGATTTGAACCCTGGGCCATGTGCTAGTACCATATTCGTGATGAGCGTTCCCTCCTCAGCTACACCCCATCATCGACACCCGGAGGTTTCTCTCCTGGATGATCTGTCAAGTTCGCAATGATGATGAACCGTCACATTGTGTTTTCTAGCACCATCGGGCAACTATTTGTTCCTGTGTTTGTTTCTTAGAGGGGTTCAGAACATCCGTGAGTTAGCCTGGGCTTCCCATAGACACAGAGCCAAAGACAAGTGCCTGCAAGCTAGTGATGTGTTCGATGTGTAGGATGGTGAGCCCCGGGAGTGAGAGCAAGGATGGGGAAGGAGGACACACCAGCCTGAACTGAGGCTTGAAGGTGTGAGGGTTGCAGCGGTTGGGTGTGGAGGCGTCTGCAGGGTCCTTGAAAGTCCTCCAAGACTCAATCATCTGAGGATGGCAGAACTGTTCACCGACCCAGGGGTTCCCATCTCCCAGTGTGAGTTGGTAAACCCCTCATTTTTGAGGTATCTATATGTGCTTGCAGAAAAGCAGCTGCAGGCCAAGAAGAAATAAGCCACTTGCAGTCTGTCATTGATTCAGGATGCTGTCCCAGCCAGGCACGTTCCCACTTGTACAGAGATGTCACAAGGAGAAGGCTTGGCATCTAATAAGTTTGTTTAGGAGAGTGTCCGAATTCAAACCTGACAAACAGTTATGCACTTGTTTCTGTGAAGATGAGACAGGGTGACCTAACAGCTGACTCACACCCTGGATTTTGCTTTTTGCGTAGCATGAAGTTTTATTTCTCTGAAGTCCCTGAGATGTGAATTACGTAGTTCATTGTCAGGTGACTTCCTTTGCCAGTGTGACTATCAGTTAGAGGTGAGGAGAACCAATTGGGAAGGTCCACCAGCAGATTCCAGTGATGACCAAGTACCATCTTTTAGGAGGATTCATTCTGGCAAGGAAGGCAGCGTGGGCACCATAAAAAAGGATTAGTGTTACCTTTCTTGACCAAACTTATCTGCTCAAGGAAGGATGAATTTAAAGGCATTGGTGACCTTTTGGGGAATGTGGCTGCCTCATGGACATGATTTATGACCAATTTACTTCCTGTTCTTTGTAGAAGGTAGTAGGCCTTGTGTCCTGAGCACTGAGTTAGGATCTCTGCAGACCTGGATGTCAGTGGCTTCATTCCTTGGGTGATTACTTACGCTCACTGAGTCCTGGGTTTCCTGACTACAGGTTGGAGCTGATAGTAAGCCTTTATTTCCTTTCTGCGGGTTAAGTAAATCATGCATGCAGAGGGCTTCTCTTCATGTTCGGCTCATTTTAGTTACTTTCATTGATTCCAAGAACCATGATCTCCTAAAGTACCCTGACCGAGTTTGAACTGCCAAATTCTTTAAAAGATTACAATTGAAAAGTGCTCCGGTCAAGACTATGTAGACAGAAGTTTCTAACCCACCTATTCCTGTAGCCATTCAGTCCCAAATAAACACACAAAGGTTTATATTAATTATAAACTGTTTTGGCCTATTGCTCAGGATTATTAGTAACTACATTTTACAACTTAAATTAACTCATAATTCTTGCCTATGTTTAGCCGTGTGGCTTGGTACCTTTTCTCAGTAAGGCATTCTCATCTTGCTTCCTCTGCATCTAGATGATGACTGTATCACCCTTTTCTCTTCCCAGAATTCCCCAGTCTGGTGGCTCCGCCTATACTTCTGCCTGGCTACTGGGCTAATCAGCGTTTTACTAAACCAGTAGGAGTAACAGATCTTGACAGTGTACAAGAGCATTGTCCAACAGCAAGATCACTTCCAGGAAAGAAACAGAGCAATTGGTGAGGTTAGCCCACTGTGCCTTTCTGTCCAGAGTGCTCACGTGAGCAAGTACATTTGCATGTGTACAGGTGCATTCATGTGAGTGCTCACTCTCTCTTCTCTCCTCTCCTCCCCCTACTTTTTCCGACTCCCAGCAGCCCCACACCCCTTCTGTCTTTGAGAGAAAACAATTTGATAAATAACTTGGTGAAGTAACATTGATTTTTGTGCCTTACTCTCCTTGATTATTTACATTTTAACAGGAGGCTGATGTTTATTTTGAAGAATTGAATGTTTAATGATGGCATTTCTGATATTTTGGTCCTTGCGTGGCAGGCATGTTCTAAGGATAGAATCTTGCCTCTAACCGCAAATTATCCTTTCATAAGGTCCCCATTTCTTTGGTATACATGGAACAGACCCTGATTTGTGGTTTTGGAAAGCCTTCTTCTGCTTTATTCCTCCTGTTTCTGTGCTCTGTAATAGTCGTAGGTGCTATGACTGTAGGCAACAGTTTCTGAAGCATCCTTCCTTTTTCATGGTGCTCTGAGCACACTTCTGTGTGGCATGTTTTGGTTCTGGTTGCTGGTCGCTTGCTTTGGAAGATTCGTGACTAGGTTCACAGGATAGCCTAGCAAGTTGAAATCATTGCCTAAAACACAGATCCCCAAAGGGATAATCAAATGTCTGGGTCTCTGATGTATAAAGAGGGGCTGTATTAAAACAAACTCACTTCAAATTTTGAGTTGGAACTTCTAAGTAGCATTTTTCAAAACTTGAAAATTCATGGTGATTCATCTTAACAATATAACTAGGTGCTAGCTAGTGACTTTCTCTTTTTTCTTTTTCAATTCAAAGTTGATCTTAGAGATCCTCCATGCTAGTACAAATAGAATGTCTCTGGATTTCTTTCCTTTTAAGCTGGTAATATTAATGTTAACAAATGGTTCAATTTGGAGTCCTTGTTTATTGGTTGATGTCTTCTTTTTGAGTCTGCCCTCTTGTTTCCTTTTGTTTCTTTGTTTGATGTTGCAAACAAATGCTTAACTTGTTCTTGGACACATTCTTGTGCTGGTGTTTTCTGAAAAGGGGACATTCCAGAGAATGCCTGCATTTCAGCCTGGCCTGGATGCTGCTAAATTAACCTCAGGACCAGCTTGCATTTCTAGCAGCAGCATGTTCCTAGCACGGGTGTGTTTCCCCACATCTACATTCTGTCTGGATGAAACGTAGCCTGGGGATTTTCACCACCATCAGTCAGGTGTGGTGAGGGGCTCTCACCCAGCAGTGGGCCGCGCCTGAGGTGTTGGATAACTGGACCATTTTCTCCACCACTGCTCCCGCCTCGCCCTGCAAGAAAAGTGAAAGACTGGGTCATAGGTCACAAGCCAAGCCAATTCAGCGTAGTCCATCTCTACCTAACAGCCACCTTGCCCTGAATCCCAATCGATCTCCGCATAAAATCATCCACTCTGAGTGCTGCGGAGATAGCTCCCGTACTGAAGTGCTTGCTGTGCAAACCTGAGGACCAGAGTTCAAGCCCCAGGAGCCCCAGAGTGCGGGAAGAAAGCCAGGTTGGCAGCCTGTGTTTGTACTCCCAGCCCTGGGGAGGCAGAGACAGGTGGATCCCTGAGACTCATTGACCAACCAACTTAGCCTAAGTGGGAACTTCATGCAGGAGACATAAACCTGTTTTAGGAAAAATTAAAGTGGGCAGTGCCTGAGGAATATCCCCAGAGGTTGTCCCCTGGCCTTCACACAATGTGCTCACACACTTCTACACACAGCGGAGAAGGAATTACTCTGATCTCTGGCTGATACAACCTGACAGCAGCTGTGTCTAAAATACATGGCATCTCTTTTGTAGCAGAGATGGGAGATAGGTCCTTTCTGTGCTTATGGGAGCGTGTGTGCCTTTACTGTGTCCGCTAAGGCTACACTGGACAACTACCGAGACTCATAAAAGAGCTGTCATTGTTGTTCTTGCAGAGACTAGATTCACACGGAAGCCTTGAGGTCCTGAAGAACCAATCGTGTTAGAAAATTCATGGTCCAGGCTGCTACTGATTGGATTTCAATCCAACTGTTAGATGATTGGCAGTTGGTTGTGACAGCAGAGGCTCTCATTGTGTCACCGGCAGTAAGTCTTCTGGTGAGGACTTGAGCCTTATCCCATGCAGTAGCCACATCCCAGTGATCAGAAAGAAGCTCAGTGTAATATTGACAGGAGCCATTAATGTCTGCTAGGAATGGAAGGATCTTAATTTCTTGTTTCAGAAGCAATCATTTGATGCTAAATTGCTCAAGTCTTGTTTTGTACTCCATTAATTCTGACTTGGAGCAGGTGCTTAAACCACTAGAGCCGAGCAGAAATGGAGCCCCGAGAAATCGTAGCACAGTGATGGCATCTCAGTTCTAGAAGAGAGGGAAGAAAAGGTCGCTGAGCTCAACACCTCCTTCTTTACAGATCTGAAAACCGAGACCCTGAAGTCGGCCTCACAGGGGGTCGATACTGTTCTTAGGGACAGTCTGAATCCGAGAGTTTATTTCTGTGCCGTTAACCGTTTCCTTTCACTCCAGTTGCTTAAGTTGCAGCCTGAGTCAGACTCTGTGTTAGCTTCATTGATTGATAGATTCGTCCCCACAGTGGACCTGCCAGCCAGTAAACGCTTCTGTTAGATGTATCAGGAGCCGATACTGCTGACCAGGGGTGCTGAAGCCTGCTGGGGTGAATTGGTTCATTTTTCATTGTCGTCTCCCCCCCCCCCCCCCCCCCCCCCGGCTTCGTGGCAGGTCACAGGAGGTGGGGTTGGGTAATTACTTACCTACCTCCGTGCACCCGGGCCTGTCCTGCTGCTCCATGCTTTGGGAACTTGGTGAGGTGGAAGACCTGTGGGGACAGTCGTGCCAGGGGCGTAGCCAGCTCCTGCCTTCCGGCTGACTCCTCTCTACTGTGCCTGTGTGCTTCCCCCTGTTCGGCAGGAGTCCTTTGAAGGGAGCTGTTGTTGACAAAGCTTTCCTTGGGGAGACAGTACACACACACACACACACACTCACCCCGGTAGGGAGCCCACCACAAACCCAAGTTACAGATACCAGCAGAGTTCGACTTTGTGAGCCAGTGAGTTTTATTGGCGTTATTTACAGGAGCAGAAATGACTCAAAGGCAGCTGCATCCCCAAGGCCCAGCCCAGCATGGGTGACAGCTCACAAAAGCTGGGAACCTGGAGCTCACTTCCTAGCCTGCAGGCAGTGCAACAGGTTGGAGAGCGTCCTGTCCAAGTGACTCTGGTCTGAACCACCTCCAGGGAGCTTGACTTGGTTCTGCTTCTCCGGGGCAGCTCCACTGGTCTCTGCTTCTCCCAGACAGCTCCACTGGTCTCTGCTTCTCCCAGGCAGCTCCACTGGGCTCTGCTTCTCCCAGGCAGCTCCACTGGTCTCTGCTTCTCCCAGGCAGCTCCACTGGGCTCTGCTTCTCCGGGGCAGCTCCACTGGTCTCTGCTTCTCCCAGGCAGCTCCACTGGTCTCAGTCTTCTCTGCAGCTTGGCTTGTCTGAGAGGGACTCCCAGCTTTTATTGCTTACTCTGGCAGGGAGGGGCCTAGTGCATCTGCTCAGTTTTAGGGGCTTCCTTAAGATATGTTGAGTGACCCACCTTCCTGCTTAAGGAGCTTCCCTGGGATGAAATGTTTCAGCCCAGAAGGAAACAGTTACACAGCAAGAGGCACAGCTCTCTACCTCCTATACCTCCTTCTCTTCTACCAAGAAAAGTACAATTCCTTGAACTCATTTTACTGTCTGTCACCTCTATGACTCCCAAATCCCCACATCTTATAGGTCCATGGGAGCCTCTGGCATCAGGTGCTTGCGGTCTCCATGGTTATTATTGGCATTTCCATGGCTGTCATTGGCTTCTCCACAGCCTTTGGGCAGTATCCCTACAGCCCAGGACAGAAAGCACCACACTTCCTCTGTGCCCTACCATTTAGGACTCTGAAGTCTCCTCCCTTCTGATATGGCTCTAAAAATTGGTTATAAGAAAATCCATATCTTTGCTGTAACTCCTCGTTCATTTTCCCTCAAACCCTGGACTCTGTCCAGCTGCATATTGTCTCCGTGCTTCATGCTGCCTGTCAGCAGATGGATCCCCGAAATCTCTTACCAAACAGTCAGCTGATGCGCAGTTAGTATCAGAAGCCGCATCTATGTAGCAAACAAATTGATGTGTTTGGAGACCATTGCCATGGCTAGGCACAAACCCATCCTTTGCCATCTTTTCTGTTATTTGTATTTATTGTATTTCTTGCTCCTTGACTTGAAAGTTGACTGTAGGTGCCACATGGCAGTCTCTGGAACTTATTTGTATGCACGAATGAAACTTGGGACCCTGTGAATCCATCTACATATTTCTGTTTCTGTGAGGGAGATTTTTCTGGATACTCCATGAGTCTGGGATTGGCAGCTCTTGGCCTTCTGTGCCTGGCTTATTTTGGTTGGCACGAGCTCCAGGTTCACCCATGTCACTGTTAATAGCCAGAGCTCCCTTTTAAAGTCTGAATAATATGTGGATGTGTATAACATGCCTTCTCTACCTCTCTGTCAATGGACATTAAGTTGCTTTCAGGATAATGCCATTGTGAGTTGTGCAGCAGGAAGCATGACCCTGAGTTCCCTTCCTTGGGCTACACACCCAGAGTGGCATTTGCTGGATCAGATAATACTGAAGTCTGGTAGAAAGTTCTAGAGAGCTGGGAGTTGCTTGGGAGGCAGAGGTCAGTAGAATCTCTGTGAGTTGGATGCCAGCCTGGTCTACGGGGTGCAGGCCCCCAGCGTTTTGAGTGAAGGAGAGGAATGTTGATGGCAAAGGCCTGGCATCCTGAGCAGACAGGTGTGGGTGAAACGAGCAGACCTGCGACAGGGTACCCTGGCTTCTTGTAGACTGTCCAGATCGCTGGACAGTGTTGACATTCAGCAGGTGTGTCCTTGGACCTGTTAATCACCTTCTCTGAGTCTCAACATCTCAGACCGGTCAGAGGAGGGTATTAAGGGGCACCCCCACGGAACGTTTTGGTAAAGATGAGAGACATTTAAAGCACAGTGCCCAGAACACAGTAGGAACCATTATGTTTGGTAATTATGCTAATAAATAATGTGGGCTGCACCTCATCCGCAAGCCCACTTCCCTAAGTCAGCACTTGCTGCTCCTGCCGCTGGGCTCCAGCCTTCCCAGGGCTCTTGTTTCAGGTCCCTGGTGCTCACCAACTGTGCTCATTAAAGAAGTGGTTCACTCCCACAGTTCCAGCAAGGCCCTTGGTCCAGGAGCATGGCTCCTGCAGCCGCCGGCAGGTTCCTTTGCTTGTCATCTTTTCGAATACTGCTTTTTAGTACAGAAATAGTAATAATAATAATAATAATGTGCTCTTTGTTATTTGCTTGTTTTGGCATAAAAGGTCCTGGGTGCTTTTTAAATAAACTGTATTTACACAAAATCATTACTTAAATACTTTTTACTCGAAAAGTGATTTTATTTAAGTATATGTGTTGGTTTTATCTACACCTGTCTACTTCGTCTCAAGTCTTTTGCAATCAGCTTTCAGAAATGATTTTTTTTTTTTTTGGTTTTTCGAGACAGGGTTTCTCTGTGGCTTTGGAGCCTGTCCTGGAACTAGCTCTGTAGACCAGGCTGGTCTCGAACTCACAGAGATCCGCCTGCCTCTGCCTCCCGAGTGCTGGGATTAAAGGCGTGCGCCACCATTGCCCGGCTCAGAAATGATTATTTTAAATAAGTAAGTTTAACATGAAAAATTCTCCCCTTAACATGCATCCAAGTGTATTAGTTCAATACTACTAATATCTGTGTTTTTTCCTTCTTAATTTTATCCAGCTCAGTGTTATAACTAGTTCTGTTTCATAATGGAAACAATGGAATATTCATTGTAGTCATTTCTCTCATAAGTACCTACTAGAACCCCAAAACCCCAATACAGTCCAGGACAACATGAGAGTGCCCTGTAAACAGAAAAATAAAATTATCTCAACATCTGCTTTTTACATACTAGCCCACTGCTGTATGGCCACAAGGGCTGCGTCTAACTCATCTCCTGGAAGGAAGAGTGGAGGAAATCTGACTGTCATGTATCAGCGGGCAATTTCAGAGGGCCTAGTCACGTGAGCAAACTGATGCTGCCCCAGCCTGCAGGCAGGCTGAGCAATGGCTGCAAATGGGCTCCGCTGGAATGTGCCGGTAGACTATGACAGCCCAATAGCTGGGTGTCGTGGTGCGCACTTGCAGTCCCAGAACTTAAGAGGCAGAGGTAGGAGGATTGCTGTGATTTTTGAGGCCCTCCAGGTTCATATTGAGAGTTACAGACCAGCCAAGGCTACATAGCGAGACCCTGTCTCAGACATAACCCACCTCTTACGTAGGAAAAATGAGAGAGAATGCCTTGCCTACTGATAGCAGTGTGTTCTGTGTGGGAAGAGATGTAGAGGACACTTTAGTGTTTACCCTGTCCCAGAGTTGATATCTCTGCATGTCTAGAAACTCCCTCTGTAATGCGTCAACAAGAAAATCAGCAGCATGGGACTCCTGCCTTGAGTGAGTTAGTTTAGCTGGGAGCTTTTCGTTGAAAAGCTCCATATCAGTTCTCAGAATAGAACAGCTTCTAGAGCAGACTGAAGGGGACAGGACTGTAATTTGGCGGTGGTGAGGGGATACACTGGGAGAGGACTAGGACAGTGGGGACACCTGAGATCAGAACACCAGGCACAAAGTGAGATATAAAAGTCAGGTCATCATAATAAGCTTCGTCTTATTCCCGAGTCTGCTTCCAGGGTCATGTGTCTGGAACACTTTCTCTTCTGATGCTCTACCTTCATAACAGGAACAAACAAGAGACCAGGACTTATGTTAATGGAATTTGTGATTTTCTTGCACAAACAGGCGTCTCATTGAACTTTTGTTTTCCTTAGGGATGAGGAGTTGCTAAGAGCTGTCCTCTGATTGTCTAGGGACATGTCACTACTAAGTCACCAGGCTGGCTTTTGACCCCAAGTGTGTCTGATAAGGCGTTTCCTTATGACTAGAGACATTTTATTCACAGGTATTTCTTTCGTACCCAGAGCAGTGCTGGGCCCAGAACAGGGGCTCAGGAAATACTCTTTGAGTTAAGTGACCAGTTTGTACATTGTTAGGGAGAGTTTTAGCTTCTTCTCAAGGCAGGTTAGAAAACAGGAACTCAGACCACTCTGCATGACCGAGCATTCTGCTCCCCGATGCAACACTCTGTGTCTAACGTCTCAGATGTGGTCAGGAAACTGCCTCGAAGGCGTCCTTTAGGAACTATAGTGTCATCAAAAGCCAGTGTGTAGACCTCAGTTTGTGCCACTTGACATTTCTGGTGACTAGGAAGCTTGCAGTGGTCTCTTGGGAGATGGGCTGGTACTTTCCAGAGTGAATAGAGGGCCTATCTTGAAGGAGCTGGGGTGATTGTTAACATGCTTGTTGAGCGCCTTTTGCTTTGGGGGCAAGGTCTGAGGGCTGGAATTCACCCTCTTGTTTTCAAATTACAGATTTAATTAACAGTCTTCATTAAAAAGGAACAAGTGTGGAAATATCTGCTGTCTTCAGAATATGGGACCAGGAAGGTGTGTGGGGATTGCAGCCAGTGCTTGGGCATTTAAATAATTTTCAACAGTAGCATTAAGGGTGAAATTATTTATGTTGTGGCCAAGTATCTGTTAATTAGACAGAGGCAGTAGAATTTATATTTACAGTGTTGATCTCTTTCTTTCTTTATTTCTTTCTTTCTTTTTCTTTCTTTTTTGGTTTTGCGAGACAGGGTTTCTCTGTAGCTTTGGTTCCTGTCCAGGAACTAGCTCTTGTAGACCAGGCTGGCCTCAAACTTACAGAGATCCGCCTGCCTCTGCCTCCCGAGTGCTGGGATTAAAGGCATGTGCCACCACCGCCCGGCTGTTGATAGTTTTTTTTTTTTTTAAGCTGAACTTCCTTCCCATTTTAGAGGATATTCTAATAGTAAGAGTAGATCCTTAACTCTCCGGGATTTAAAGGTTTGGAACGAAAAACATCATTGTCATTTATGTAGATTATTTTGTGGGCTGATACTCTGCCATTTTACACAGTCATTTCTTATGTGCATATGAGGAACGTATGTTTGCTCCATCATTGGACACATGCTAGGTGTGTCTATTGAATCAAGCTCATTTTTCAAATTCCTCAGAACTTTGGACAGTCAATCCATAATAAAAGCAATCGGTATAAAACCTAGTCTGATGGCCATAGTCCCTACCTCTTTCCCCAATAGACCTCCTTTATCTTGGAGAAAGAACGAGGCATGTCTCCATCTGGGGAGGCCAGGGAGGGTGACCAGATGCCATTAGCTCAATTGTCAGGTACCATGGGTCAGAATTCCAATGGGGTAAGGTGCTGAGGGGAGGGAGGGGCATGTGGTTCAGGATAGGAGGACCTAATGCTACTCAGAGTGGGGGAGAGTAGGGTGAGCCGAGAACACCAAGCGAGGCCCGATGACACAGGGACTAGAGCATCAAGTACTTGGGTGGTCCTTGGAGGAAGTGGAAGGCTCTCTTATGCTGAGCATGCTAGCCGGAAGCCCTTTCAGATTGAGATGGTAGCAGTATCATTCGGGAACAGATGTAGTTTTCCGTGGGAAGTCAAGACACGAAGCCACCTTCGTGGAAATGCTACTAACGCCTTCTGTGACAGGGGACAAGTCCAGTAGTGTGGAGGAGGTCTGTGCTCAGGGCTGGGTGAGAGAAGAGGGAAGAACTTCTGGAGACATGACAATCTTGTGGCCTAAGGACAGGGGGCAGATGTGATACCCTTCTCCTGCGTGAGGAGAAGGAGGAGATGGAGTTGGGATGCATAGCGGATCATGAGTGGGTTCCGGGAGCCTTTTTCCTAGGCAGTAGGAACTTGGGAAGGGACTGTGAGTGAAGGTGACTCTTCCATGGAATGGGGAGGGGGAAAGAGGTAGGAATGAGGGTCTCATCTGGGTTGGGGAAATGATGGGAAGGAGTGGGCAAAGGAGGGATGTCAAGATCGAAACCCAATCCTTAACTCCATGCAAGTGGGGGGTGTGAGTCAGAAGACATGAAGCATGTAAATGGGAAGGGCACCATAAAGCCCATGTTCTGGACAAGGCATATATGTCAGACGGCACAGGCTGTATGTAAAACTCTATGACAATGTTCTTAAAGCTAAATAAATTATTGTATGATCCATCATTTCCACTTCTGAGAATGGGAAGCAGAGCTTTGAGCTGTTTGTGAGTCCCCGTTTATAGCCTTCTCCACAACAGCCCAACTGGAGGCACACCCCAAATGGCCATTGGTGGGTGATTGTGTAAAGAAAACATTCTGTACACTAAGCCGTGAGATATTCCTCCCCCTTTAATAGGAAGGAAGTTGGGGCACATGCTCTAACATGGATGGGCCTTTATGGTATCGTGCCCCAGACAGGTTCTCACTAGCCCCGGCTGGCCTAGGACTCACCGTGAAAACCAGGCATGGAGATCCACCTGCTTTTGCCTCCCGAGCAGGAAAGCATGCACCGCCATGTTAGGCCCAGGGAGCTTCCCTTCTGTTCAGTTGGCCATAGTGGCTGTGATAGTCACAGGTCTGCTTTCAGATGCAACTGTGCATGTGTGACCACCCCTGCCATGGTGCCTTCATGTGGAATTGAGCCCATGTTTGTAGCCCAGAGTTCCCAAGGAGTGCCACTCACGCCCGCTTACCACATTAAGAGTCTCGTCCTAAAATCTTTGCATAGAGACTTGATGCCGCCGCAAATACAGACAAAAATAAATAAAACATACTAGCACTTAAAAATCCTTAAGGCCCGTGTTAGACTTGAGGCTCTCTCGGCCAGTGTGTGACTTTGCCCTGTTTCATGGCTGTGTTGTGCCCACCTGCTGTCCTCCTTCTGTGTGTCAAAAAGTAAAACGTACAATATCTCTTCTGTAAATACTGTTTAAATGGATATTATTTAAAAAAAAAACAAAACAAAACAAAAAGTGCAAATTTCCCCCTTTCCAGTTTAGACAAATGTTTTTTGACTCCAGCACTGTCGATCAAGTTGGTTGGATCTGCACATACAGACGGTTGTATATTGAGACTTGCCGATCTGGCGTTTCTTTTATGATTGAGGAAACTGAGTCAGAAGGTGCTACTGTGGTGTCGTTATCTGGTGACAGAGCTCAATGACCAGGGCTAAAGCGGCGTGGGGACAGACAGTGACAGATGGTGAGCCTTTCTGAGGGCAGCGATGCAGTGTTGAACAGTTTGTCTGCTCACAGGCTTTGAGACTGAAGTTGATCATGGCGACCCACAAGCAAGTGATGCCTCGCTGTGGTCCTTCCTGGGTCCCAGGTGAAGCAGGACGCTCAGATAGCCTATCTCCATTTTCCCTTTTTAAATAGTACTTTAAAAATAAACATACATTATTGTGTGCATGCAGTATGGAGAGAGGGGTGGTGCCAAGATGCACATATGAAGCTCAGAGAGCAGCTTTGGGGGGTTGATTCTCTCCTTCTACCTTATGTAAATTCAGGCTTGCCACACATGGGCAAGAAGCTCCTTGACCAGCTGAGCCGCCTCTCAGCTACCCCTACTTCCTTGTGTTCTATGTCAAAACAAAGAGATTCTTCCATTGGTCTGTTAGTTGAACTCTAGGTGAGCAAGTGTCTTAGTTTCTTCTCTGATTGCTGTGATGAAATACCTTGACGAAAACCATTTTGGAGAGATGTGGGGGTTTATGCCGGCTCACAGTTGAGGATACAGTCCATCCCATTGGGGGACAACACAGGAGGAGGACAGCTGGGTTGTGACATCCACATCTGTAGTCTTTGAGAAGCAGTGGGTGAATGCAGCTCCCTTCCTTCACTTACACAATCAGTGATCCCAGCTAGGCAATGTCGCCACTCACAGTGGGCGGGGCTTCCTACTTCCATGAATGCAATCATAATAATCCCCCTCCAGGCATGCTTAGAGACTAACCCAACTCAGACAATCCCTCTCAGGTGTGCCCAGAAGACTAGAATCACCTTCCAGGTGATTCAAGATTCTGTCAAGTTGACCACACTAAAGGGGGGCAACCTGAGAGGTGTGTTAGCTCTGACCTCCAGCAGCAAAGGGGCCAGTCCCAGCAGAGCGAGGTGGGCTGTGGATGTAGCTGGGTGGACTCCCAGAACAGTGCTCTCCTGGCGGGGAACAGAAAGATGTTTGGTAGGCCTGTGGGTTTTCGAGAATTAAAACATTCTGTCATTTTGTGAATTGTTTACGAATGGTCAAGTAACATGAGTGGAAGGAAAGAAATATGGTCGCTGTCCCGTAGACAAGTGTTTCCTGGTGTCAGCTCCCCTCATATTTAACCCATAATCCCCAGTGCTTGGAAGGGTTGGAATAATCCCTTGAGGAGGAGGATGTGCAGCAAGTTCTGGACCCATCCTTTTACCATGGCGGGGCAGCTGCATGTCAACACACTTTAGCAGAGCTGGCCCCAGAGTTTGGACCTGACAGGTAAGATGTAGATTTAAGGAACGAATTACCCAGTACATCCCTTCAGCTCTGGTCGCTAGCCGTTCATTCCACTTAGGGGGAAACACACTTAATTGTTTCAAAGATTATTACTTTTTTTTTTTTAGTAAATTTCTAGTAAATGGTGAGATTAATAATGGGCTATTTTTTTCTCAGCTTGTGGTTTCTAATTACATCAGTTACAGCTCAGCCTTCCTCTTAACTGGAGCGCAGGCATGAACTGGAAAAGAATGAGCTAATCCTGATAGATCAGGTGGAAGAAAGCCTCCATTCAGGGCTTTACCTTTCATCCCTTGTTCTGAGTGCCAAGAATTAATGCTGTTTGAAAGTACAAACTGATCCTGCCAAGCTCCGGCAGCTGAGATAATCCTAATTATTTTCAGTGTTAGTGAGAAGGGCCGCAGCTCCCCTCTGGAAGAGCGTTTCTATTGTGAAACATTAAATATCTGCTAAGTGGTATTGATTGGACATGATTTTATTTCCAAACACTATGGTTATCGTGAAGCAGAAGAATTTGTTGTTGAAGACATTTTTGCTGCTTTTCATCAGATTCCTTTAAGCCCACAGACCAGCAAGAGGCCAGCACTTTAGTACCCCTTGGCAGTGGCATGCAGGTAAAGAGCCCCATAGCCCCAGGGAATGCCATTTGCATTTTATTCTTAGTAAGACTTTGATAGTGTTTAACCTACAGAGGGAAAACGGTTTTTTGTTTTGTTTTTTTTTCTTTAGGCATGAATATCATGTGTTTTCTCACATCACCGAAAGAGAATTATTCGTTCCAGGCCATCAACTTCATTCCAACAGATCATTCGAGTTAAAAGTCAGGGGTCTTTGCAATGTCAAAAGACAGAGTGGTTTTGCTTTATTATTTTTAGTTTTTCTTTTAAAACTTACCTTCTTTGCAGTATATGTTATGTCTCCGAAAGAATACTTTGTTTAGATAGCATCACTGAAACCATCTTAAGGGTTTTTTTCCATGTTGGTGCGAGCCCTGATGTGTAGGGTGTGTTTGTTTTTAGCCCTTAGATGCTGTAAGCCTAATTGGTGACTTGAGAGGAAGCAGGTCCTAGATCTGCAGGTTCCCACAAGGGCCAGCCTCCTTGGCTTAGGACCCCTTACTGGGAAAGAAGGACAGATGAGAAGGCTAGGTTTTTCCTTTCCCTCTGCAGTCTAGGCTTTAATTCATTTCTTCTGTTTCTGGGAAGGCCCAGTGCTCACAGGGGAGCAGAACCCTTAATTGACATTTGCTACTAATGCTTTCTGCCCCTTCCTATGCAGTTGTCCTCTCACCCACGCACAAGAGCGAAGCCGGAACACCATCAGTGAAGATGATGTGAGTTGAGCATCTCTGGACCAATTACTCTTTCTTTAGGTTATTCTCCAGAGTAGAATTACCAGGTCAGAGGGGATGGATAGTTTTACGGTTCTTGTCACATGTCACTAGACTGCTGTCCAGAAAGATTGAACCAATTTCTTCTCGTGGTTGTAGCATTGCTGCCTGTGCTCCCTTGGTGTGGCGTCACCAGCATGTTTGCCAAGTGACAACAGACAGGCCTTTTGAGTGGAAACTAGTCATCTGCAGGGCCCATGAGCATTAACTTAAAAAGCAAAAAAGGATCCTGTCAAGTTTTTTAATTGTCTAATTGGTACTAAATCATTTACAACCACAGTTGCTACTTTTGCCTCCAGAAAAGTTAATTAAAGTTTGTTTAAATGGATGGGTACCCCAAAGGACAGTATTTAAGGCTGCTAATAAAAATAGATTTTGTGCATTTGTCAATAACAAGACCAAGTCTTTGTGGGCACTTGGGACCTTGATGAGGTGCTATCCAAATGAATTAAACAGATTGTGACGTTCATGGCAACATCCTCTCATTCAAAGACAATACCAATCCTTGAACAAATGTAATAATAACATGGCTTTAATTTCGGACTGGAGAAACACTTAGGAAAAACACAGGTGCTTTTCCAAACAGAGTGAGTTCCTTTCTTTGCTTCCTCTCTGGAACTCGGTCCGTCCACGTGCCTAGAGCCTCAGAAGCAGCATGTTTGTGGTTCCAGTTGACAGATAAAAAGGGCAACTGAGACAAAAGAGGCTGCCCAAATTCTTCTCTGACAAAATTCCCACTCCTCCCTTTCTTAGTGCTAACCCGGCTGAGTGAGAAGGGACAAGGGTACCTCCTTCAGCTTCTCACAGTTCACTGGGAGGCCCCTACTTACTCCCATAAGCCTCTGCATCAGTCTGAGAAGGACAGGTAGTTTGGTCCCTTAATCCCAAACAGGGACCTGGAAAGGTTGAGTAGCCAGTTTCCAGGTGTGATAACCAAAAATAAACTGGTGCAGAGGCAAGAGCATACCAGAGTCTTGGGGTCCTCTGCATATAAAAGGGAGGGTGATCTGGTGAATGACTAGAAGGGGAAGCAGGTCACTAGAGTAAGTGGCCTCAGGAGCAGAGCCAGTGAACCTTCACTCCCTTTCTCATGGCCCGGAGACAGACAACTCCCTGGTTTGGTGTTGGTGTGAGAATATGCGGATGAAGAAACAGACTCCAGTCTGTTCTTCAGGTCTGCCTCCTAAGGTGATCTCTGAGCAGAAGTCTAGTGTTTGGACAGCATCTCTTTGTGTACATATTTGATGAGTTTATGGCTTGTAAAGAATATCAAAATTCATGGAATAGTCAGAATTTAGTAAGAAGGTATTGTGTACTTAATAATGTAAGACCTCTTCGGGGAGTTCCCATTTTGTGTGTGTGTGTGTGTGTGTGTGTGTGTTGTTTTTGCTGTATTTATATATGTGCACACCTGCTCTTTGGACACCTGTAAAATATTATTTGGTGATTTTTTTAAGTTTATAAACATCGTCTCTTAAGGAAAAGTAAACATACCTTCAACTCAGAGTGAATTGTCAGGAAATCGCCTAAATTGTTCCTCAAGTTTATCCCCCTCACTGGG